>NC_058375.1:114515439-115260439 GCF_018350175.1 Felis catus | reverse complement strand
TGAGACCATGACCTGAGCCAAAATTAAGACCATGACCTGAGCTGCTTAACTGGCTGAGCCATCCAGGTGCCCCCATAGATTATATACTTCCATATATATACTTCACATATATATATACTTCATATATATACACATATATACACATATATACACATATATACACATATATGTATATATATGTGTATATATGTGTATGTATATATACGTATATATATACATGTATATATATTATTTGATTATTATAGATATTAGATATCAATTATTTTAACACCATCACCAAAGAAACAGTCATTATATATATTATATATATGTAATTATATATATAATAGTCATATATATAATATATATATTATATATTATATATTATATATTATATATTATATATTATATATTATATATTATATATTATATATTATATATATTAATATATATTATATATAACAGTCATTATATATATTATATCTATAATATATATAATTATAGATATAATATATATAATGACTGTTTCTTTGGTGATGGTGTTAAAATAATTGAAGAAATTATCACATTTGCACCTGAATCTGTTTTATTCTACATCACCATGACAATTGAGAGCAAATTGTATTGACAGGCCCTTCTCAAACAGAATTATGCAAAAAAGTACCATCCAGAATCAATTAATATTGGATATCATGTTCAATTTTATGGAAATCCAGAACTCAGTAAAACATGTATTCAAGCTACCCAGAGGATAAAGCTAGTTGTAGTAACAGGCAATATTTTCTTCCTTGCTTATATTTATGGTTAAAGGGTAGAAAGTCTGTAAAGATTTGAAGATTGCTCATAGAATATTGGTAGCATAGAATTTAAATATAACTGCCTGTGTGTGTGTGTGTGTGTGTGTATGTGTGTGTCATAGTAATGGCTACACAAGGCATGTGTACTTTGAGAGATCCAAACAGAAACACTGACAAAACAAGAAAGAACTTTTCCTTGGTAACATACACACAAATACCCTGTAAAAATTTTACATTATTTTAACAATATCAAATAAAAGATATGGCATAACATTTCTCCAACGAGAAAGTAGTAACAGTCCCAAAGGCCAATTTCAAACGTATATACCGTGTGTGTGCATGTGTGTGAGAATTAATTAAGGTACAGAAGAGCCTAAACTTTATTCTAGGGCTTCCAGTTTACTCATTAGCAAATTTAGGCAAAGTTTCCAATATTCTAATTCTTTGCTACTTATTGTAACTTGGCAATAACTTGTTCCTATTCATATTTTGAATAGTTACACCTACACTATAAACTCTAATCCTCTGTGTCCAATCTTCTGCATCTTAAACTACATCTGTTTCTACACATTTGAAAGTTATATATTCTGAACGTAAATAGTAAACTGTTAAAATCTGATTAACAAGTGTGGTTTCTATTTTATGCTCTCAGATTCTCTAAACGGAATTTTAGAATGTTGAGATTTGTTTTGTTCAGTTCTTTGGGTTTCTTTCTCACAAGATTTCTTATAACATTATTATAGGTATAATATTATTTAACTGGGTATATTCAAGAGAACAAAACATGATATGCATATAATACATAAATCTCCACTCCCTTTTTCTGAGTTTTAAAAGTCACAGAGGATCCACTATTATAATTCTATTTCCACTGCCTTTTACTTATCACATATTCCTGTCTCCAGTCTCCTACAATTTCTGGTCATATTATACAAAGTCACAGGAATCATCTTCCTTAAACCCTGTCTTCATATTGACAGTTTCATGCCCAAGGGCCTCTAGTATTTTCACAGCCTCAGACGTAGACATCAGTGTTATTCTTGTGCGATTCAATTAGCTAATGTGGAGGAAATTTTGATTAACCCATAGATTCATATTGTTTTGTTGAATATTCTTAATGCTGAAATTGAAAGTAGATAATTTTTCTTATATTTCTGCTGATCTGTCCTGTTTGAAGAGGAATTCAAATTTAGTTGAAATGAGAAATCGTCCTCGAGTTTTGTCTCAGTTTTAGATAACCTTTGCCATACCATACCCATTCTGTTATTTCTCTTTCTGTCTTTACTGTAATTGTTGTTAAAACCCACCTCAGGGTATATTTATCATATATACCATTGTCTTCCTCTTTTATGGTATTAGAGTCTGGCAAGCAGCGGTTATGTACGAGCTATTGAAATAACCTTTTTGAATGTCAGATAGACAAGGGCTAATAGCGTATTTGTTTCTGGCTCACCCGGTTCAGCCCCAAAGCCTGAAGTGTAACAAGGAGAGATTCCAGATCATTTGTGCGTGCTCCTTTGCAAAGAGAGTGAAGAAATTCTTATTTGGAAGAGAGTTTATTATGTTAGCTGTAGTGATAGAAAACAAATCTCAGAAGTAGGTTGAAAAGAGAGTAAGAAAAGTCAGCTGCGATAACTTGTGGCTGATAGGACAACACTGACTTGAAGGGCAGGCATGAGGATATGTATAAAAAGTGGTGGCCAAATGCATTGTCCTCTCTTGTACTTGGTCAAGCAGCTTAGGCTGACTGAAGACCCCATGGCACTTGGAATCAAAGAAAGCCAGCCATTCGTGACTGGCACACATTCAACAGCAATCACCCGATGATTAATTTTCTGTAATCTTTATCGATCATTTGAAATAGTGGTTTGGCTATTACTGTATTGAATAAGGACATGGTCAAGATCTCATGTGTACAGAAGATCTACCTTACAACATCTCACTGAGTAAGGAGTCACAGTCTTTCCAGACAATAGGTTCTCAAAAATATGAAATATAATTAACGTTTGGATTTCCAATATTGCATATCAGCTGTCTCTTTCTATCCCAATTTGCCATTTAGAGAATCTTTGAAAATATAGGCAATTCTACACAAATTTTGTACACAGTAAGACTTTTTCATCTGTTAATTATATGTGCTGAATATTATGTTATCTTTTGCTTTCAAAAGTGTTTTTTATCTCTTTATAATGCACATAGACATTTGAAGCTAATTATTTTGGGAATGTAAGCCATTATTACTTTTTTTTTTTAAATGAAAAAACTGGCCCAGTGTCACGGACTTTGTCTGTTGCTAATAACAAAAATGAGTAGAACTATTTTCTCCTTCTGAGTTCTATTTTCTTTCATATTTGGCTATTTGAAAACAGGGTTTCATTTTTTTTATATAGAAGTGCTTTATATATTTTTTTAAAGTTTACTTATTTATTGAGAGAGAAAGAGAGAGAGAGAGTGAGAGAGAGAGAACAAGCAGGGGAAGAGCAAAGAGAGAGGGAGAGAGAGCGAATCCCAAGCGGGCTCCATGCTGCCAGTGCAGAGCATGACAAAAGGCTTGAACTCACAAGCCCCTTGACTCATGACCTGGTCAAAACCAAGTGTCAGATGCTTAACCTACTGAGCCATCCAGGCACCCCTAAAAAGGGTTTTAGAAGAAACTTTAATAACATTCTTAATATTATACTATCACCTTAAGAATTTGTATTTATTTGAATTTTCTTCTACATGAAAAATTAGAACCAAATGTTATATGAGGATAATGAGCCACTTTTTATTATACTATAATGTAATAATCAGTATTTCTAAGTTTTCAAATAAAAAAATGCCCTGAAAATTCAAATGAAAAACAAGCTAGGAGAAAATGTGCTTGTTTCTAATACATATTACCTCCAACAAAGCCAAATATGTTTACAAGCACCTTGGGAAATGGTGAAGCTTTTATCAAGCAAAGGATAGGAAATAAGAAGTAATCTACACTATTGCTTATTACTAATCCAAGATGTATAATTGTGCTTGAAATTCTCTATATGGTGTTGTCTTCATTGATTTACTACACATTAAACAGAAATGGAATATTCATAATTTCATTACTTACCAGTGACCACCCCCCTCTTATTTAGCTTGTAGCAGTTTAAGTTTCTCATTTGTTGTAGAAACATAATAAATACACCTCAAGCAAGAATAGCTTACTTCCAAAATGGTAGACGTGCCTTTGAGTAAACAAGGAAACCTGCACTCACAATTTGGCCACATATTTGAATTGTCTCGGTCAATAACTATGTAATTCACTAACATCCTCCTGCCAATACGTGCTTGGGAAAAAATGTCAGCTAGTAGTGACCTGCCTTTGAAGTGGTAGATGTGTTGTTTGACCTTGTTATTTTTCTGTATTTTTATCCATGTTTAAAAATAATAAATACAAATTAAGAAAATAATTCCAACAAAGTTATCATAATGTTGATAATGTTCCAATAAACATTATTCCAATTAATGAAAATATACAAACATCGTTCTACTTACCCTTTCTACCCATTTAGCAACTTTTATGATAGTATTTGTTCGGCATTTCTGAATTTATCCTGGCAGCTCAGCATATATGACTTTTTTTCTGAGTAAAGGATCTGATTGTTATGGCCGAGGGCTGAGTATTGGAGCGGCTGACACGAGACAGTTGGAATTGGCTGTGAAAGGTAAATGACTCATGAAAAGAACGAAATAACAAGAGCAATAAACTCTGCCAAAGTTACTTTGACCGCCCATCAGATACAAAATTAGTCTGAGTATACTCATCTTAATTATGTAAAAAGCCTGTTTTTCTCAGTTCATGCCAGCCTGGAGGCAAAAGTAGTGTCACAAGAAGTTTTGTTTTTTTTTAATGTTTTCATAACAAAAATACGTGTTATATAATATTAAAAAAAAAGTCTTATGAAGTAACAGGAAAAAGAATACCTCTAAAACCTGGGCAGAGGATATAAGCAATTCATTCATAGAAGAGTAAGGCAAGTGTCTAATAAATATACTTTATTTTCAATCTGATTGATAATCATACAAATAAAATGAGGCGCACTCATAATGTGACGGTGATATCAGAATGTCGCCGGGAGTTCTGGATACTATCACCATACGTGACTGGTGGCATTCGGAAAACACAAATCAAAAGGCTGACGTTTGCACACCCTGACTTTGTAATTATATTTTTTTATATTTATTATAATCAAGTAATCATAGCTGTACCCAAAGACTTATTTAAATTTATACATATACTTTCTTTTTTTTTTTTAATGTTTATTTATTTTTGAGATAGAGACAGAGCATGAACGGGGGAGGGTTAGAGAGAGGGACACACAGAATCTGAAATAGGCTCCAGGCTCTGAGCTGTCAGCACAGAGCCCGACGCAGGACTCAAACTCACCGACGGCGAGATCACGACCTGAGCTGAAGTCGGACGCTTAACCGACTGAGCCACCCAGGCGCCCCTATACATATACTTTCTTGAGATAATGAGGACATCTCTAAATGTCTGGCAGCAGATAATGGGTTACATAAATTATGGCATATACTTATTAGTAAATTGTTAAACTCCTATGCAAAGAACTATTTACTGGCATGTTGAAATGCTTTCAGTAAATATAGCTAATCTTTTAGAAAGGTCACAGATGTCATATACAATATGGCCTATTAAGTCAGTAGACTTAATTGAGGTTTAAAGAAGTGACTGCAGCAAAAGTCAGTTCTAGATTTGACAAAGGAAAACATATATTATATGTCATATGTCAACAAACATAAGCCGGGGCGCCTGGGTGGCGCAGTCGGTTAAGCGTCCGACTTCAGCCAGGTCACGATCTCGCGGTCTGTGAGTTCGAGCCCCTCGTCTGGCTCTGGGCTGATGGCTCAGAGCCTGGAGCCTGTTTCCGATTCTGTGTCTCCCTCTCTCTCTGCCCCTCCCCCGTTCATGCTCTGTCTCTCTCTGTCCCAAAAATAAATGTTGAAAAAAAAATTAAAAAAAAAACATAAGTCATAAAACACAAACATCATAAAAATTCCAGCAATTTTATTGAAAATTAAATTTTTTTCAGGGACTTTTAAGAAATTCACTTTAGAAAAATTTTAGAATAATTTTAAATTTACACTAAAATTACAAGGACAGTATAGAGAGTCCGAATATCCCCCAAGCCCAGTTTCTCCTATTAACAACTTCCCATAGTAAGATTCATTAGCTACAATTAATGACTCAATAGAGATACATAATTATTGACTCGGGCCCAGAGTTTGTTCAGATTTTGTTATTTTTTACCTGTCTTTTTTTTTTTTCCTTCTGTTCTAAGATCCCATCCTGGATACCAAATTACACTTGGTTGTCATTTCTCTTTAGGCTCCTGTCTGCTCTAATAGTTTCTGAGATTTTCCCTGTTTTTGATGACCGTGACAGTTTTAAGGTGTGCTTATCAGGTATTTTATAGAATGTTTTGAATTGGGATTTGTCTCAGTTTTTTCTCATGATTAGACTGGGGTTATAGGTTTTGAGAGGAAGATCACAGAGGTAAAGGGCCAATTGCATCATATCATATCAAGGGTACACACAATCAGCATGATTAATGACTTGATGCTGACCTTCATCACCTGAGGTGGTGTTTGTCAGGTTCTAAAAAGCACCTACATTTTCTCCCTTTCCATGCTGTGCACTTTGGAATGAAGTCAGTAAGTCCAGCCTTATGCTTGAAGAGGGAGGGTTCTGTCTCTTCCACCTCATTTATTCAATCATTTATATCAGAATGAACTCACGGGTATTTATTTTACACTTTGGATTATAATAAAACAAAACATCGCATATATCACTCAAATTCTTCCAGCTTTGGCCTTGGTTGTCTCCTATGTACTTCAGACACACCCTTCATCAACATCTGCTTTTTTTTTTTTTTTTTTTTTTCCCTTCCCTTTCCTCCCAGCATTTCTTTACTTTCTGGAAGGCACTTTAAGATGCTCCAGGGTCGGGGTGCCTGGGTGGCGCAGTCGGTTAAGCGTCCGACTTCAGCCAGGTCACGATCTTGTGGTCCGTGAGTTCGAGCCCCGCGTCGGGCTCTGGGCTGATGACTCAGAGCCTGGAGCCTGTTTCCGATTCTGTGTCTCCCTCTCTCTCTGCCCCTCGCCCATTCATGCTCTGTCTCTCTCTGTCCCAAAAATAAATAAACGTTGAAAAAAAAATTAAAAAAAAAAAGATGCTCCAGGGTCATCTTACATATTTCCCATCCCAGTCCTAGAATCAGCAATTTCTCTAAGGAGGCTTGGTTCTTGTTATTAGAGAATGAGAAACCACAATCCGGGTACTAGGAGTGCCTGTTGTATTTGAGGCATCATTGTTTCTAGATCCTCCAGCTGGCAGAATAAAGAAATGTGTGTGTGACCTAACTCATCTATATAATCAAATCTAGAAATATCTTTATATTTATATATCTCTATATAATGGAAAATGAGTTCATAATGGTATTTCTAACACTAATCCATTACGATAGATATTCTAGGTAAACTTCTATGTAAACAGTGAGAAACCTGTCTGTCTCCTCCGGCATCCATTTACTTAATTGTTCAATTCCAACATGCAGTGGTATCAGAATTATTAACTTGTAATTTCATGACAAATGTCTTTATTGACTCTATACAATTTTGTTTGTCTTTAGGCTTGCAGACTCTACTCATTTCCAGTTACTTAGGTCTCCATCAATGAGACCTAAGTACGAGAACCCCTTCAATGAGATTGGTTTATACATCTATAATACTATTAGATTCTTTTGTAATACTCTGCTTTCCATCCTGGAATGCTCTGACCTCCTAGGTATATATGATTTAAATTTTCTTACATTAAGATTCATTGTCTTAGCTGTAAAAAGTTCTGTGGATTAAAAAAAAAAAAAACAACATAGTGTCATGGACCTACCATCACAATATTAAATAGACTACTTTCATCCCCCTATAAAATCCCCTGTATTTCAACTATTCGGTCCTCTCTCTTCCACCCAAAGACCTAGAAACTGCTGATGTAGATGATCGATATAGATATATAGATAGGTAGGTAGATAGATAGATAGATAGATTACCATGCCTATAGTTTTTCTTTCCAGAATGTCATAACTCGGTGAGATTTCTGGACGTAAAATCCATGAAATTTTGCCACCCAAATCTGCAGACCTCAGAAGCTTCTTCATCCCAAGGTAGTGCAAGTGGAACCTCCAAAAATTTGCCAAAATTGCCATTAAAGTATTAATATCAGTTTATGGTTCCGGCACCTTGTCTCCAGGTAAGTGGAACGCCACTGTGACTCTCTGGCTTTGCCTAACAGTCCAGATTTGGGGGGCAGAAATTTGCCTTGAAACTTCAGTTTTCTCAAGATTCTAAGAATAGTTATTAATTTCATGTTTGATTGACTTTTTCTTGTTATAAACAGGGGGGTGAAGAGTTCCAAACTCTTTACATGTTGGAATTTAAGCCATAAGTATTAAGGAGTGTTTCAAACATTAAAGGAAAAATATAGGCTTATTAAGATATGTGGATTTGGAACTTTTGGAGAGGTCTGAATTATTGATACATTCGTGTGTCCCTGGTACGTGGGTGGTGATTAAAGATAATGGCGTGGGTAGGATTGTCTTAGGGAGAACTGTAAGAATTGGAACCAGATTCAAGCCTGACCAGTGTCAACATTTAATAGCCAAGTAGAAAATGAACCAGCAGTGGTGCTGGGGTAGGAAGTGTGTTAGAAGGAAATATAGGACATTGTGATAATACAAAGGGCAGTGTTTCTGTACAAATCAAGTGAGGACTAAAAAATTAGCCATTTGATTGGTAACATAGTGATTATTGGTGATATTAGAATTATTCAATAATGTGCAGTGCTGGTTAATTTTTCAGGGTTAATCAATGCACAATAATAAATGACAAAATTGTTGAACTAGACCACATTTTAAAGACTGAAGACCATTTATATATTTGAATTTGTGGGAAAAAGATATAGTTGAGAAATAAAGATTTGATGGAAGAGACACAGAAGAAAAAAAATGTCAATAATTTAGGCAGGTACTGATAAAAGTATTTGTAAAATTAGGCCTATAAAATCACAGATAATAAGGGAGAAATGTATAAATGGGATATAATCCTGTTGGTGAGGTTATACTATTTTTTTCTAGAGTTACCCTCCCCCCAAGATTATCTGGCATTGATCATATTTTATAGAGGGAAAAATTGATAAAACAAGAATAAGGAAAACAAAATATATAACAACAAACAAAAAATCATCTGTAGTTTTCTCTGACTTGAAATTACCTGAATCATAGTTCCAATTCCTACTTTTATGTTGCCTACTTCCTAGAAGAGGAAATAATGACATATATAGAAAATCTTAATATAGGGTGATACAAACAAAGGTTTGCATTGGAGACTATGAAAACAGCCTGATTATTCAAATAAGAGTTTTGGGCATAACTTAAGTGTCCAATCCATGACCAAAGTAGACTGACTTACTTTTGGTAGCTGACATTTTGGTGAAACTTCTGATTTTTATGGATGTCCAGGGAATGAGGCTCTTCTCAATCATTTTGTCTAGTGGTTTGTTCCCAGTCATCTCAAGGTTGGTACTGACTGATAAGAGGGCCAAGGAGTATCCGAATGCTGTGAAGGAACCATTATGTTTATTCCTTATGAATTGAATCAATGGATGCAGAAATGCAGATCTTATTCAAAATGCTTTATTCACATAGTTGTTTGTTCACAAGGTCTGCTTGCAGATGTAAACAATATCCAGTGTTTAGAGCTCACTGAGAGACACAGTTAGTAGGCCACAAGATTAGATTTTCCTTCTACTGACAGAAGAAAAGACAAATAAACACATTTTTTGTCATATATGATGCTTTTAATAAACATGATTTTTGACAACAGAAAACATTGGCTGTCTTTCTTTGATACTTAGTTTGTTTAATTTGTATACTTAGCCAAACAACTGATAGCATCCAGAAATATTATGCTTTCCTTATTTTTTAACTTAGTTATGTCTACATGTATGGCAGTTTTAACTTTCAAATTATTTTCTAACATATTTTTATATGTGTTCCAGCCATACTTTAACTGGTAGTAGTGAGTATTGGAACGTAGACAAATATTTTTCAAACATGAGTATCTTCCATTGGCAACTAAAAACTGGTACATCCAACATGGTGTTGTTCACAGATTTTTATTATGAATATTTGAAAAGACAGATGATTTGATAAAAATCTTGTGAATATGACCTCTCCTTTCCAAACTAAGCCAATTCCTTGGCCTGTAACTAGAGATATGTTGTAATTTGGAGAGAAATTTCCACCCCAGCGTTGTTTATCCGTTTCCCTTCATGTGGTAGTTACACCAAATAGAACTCAGTCCCAGTCCCTATGGGAGTTATCACACATAGTGCGATAATAAGTTACAGTTGATGCAATTTTACTGCATGGTCAAAGAAGACTTGAATCTCAAGATTCAAACCATGGCAGTATCATAGAAATGAATCACATGTAAATAGAATGACAGTGCAGTGCGAAGCTCAAACAACTTTATCGATCAGTAGCGTCTCTGTTTAAGTCACTGTTAAGTGTCCCTGTTAACTAACATTGCTTCTCTGGTGCTGCTCATTATCTTAGATGATTAAAAAGCCTTTGGGTAATATCTGTACTAAAATTAAGCTCACCGGGCAATGTATACCTCTGAGTTCTGGGGACCAAAGGAGACAAAGTTTCCGACTGTCAAATTAAGTAGAGTTAAGTTATAGGAAATTAGGAATGTGCTTCCCCAGGGATACAATAGATACATTCTATTGTCACTGGCTTTTTCTTATTTCCTTTCTGAAGACAGATACTGTCAGCTGTCTGTGAACAAGCACTGAAAGGGGTCTTTGGAGTAGAAGAGTAGAAAACAAATACAGATAGAATATGTATTCCTTTTTGTCTTATATATTTCATTAAATATCAATTGCCAACCCACTAAGCTAGAGTTAACAATATATTTCTTTGTGTATTTTTCTTGGCTTCAGAAAAGGGAATTTTACCATGTGAGCATTCACATTATTGAAATAAAAGTGTTGAACAATGTTTGATATGTTATATCCTGTTTTTCAAAAGGGTAGGCATTAATTTCACTGGACTGTGCCCAGAAAGCAACAAGCTTATTTAGACTCAAAATTTACAAAATTTGTCCTCTGGGACTTCATTGGTGGGGCCAGACTTTAAACCAATCAAGTATTTTGTTTCTTTTTAGTGATGCAAGAATAAAATGCCATCTAAATTATAAATATGTAATAATAATAATAATAATATCACGTATTTAAAGAGATCCCACTTTTTTTATTACTTTGTAATGCCCTACTGTCCTAGAAGCTGGAAGTTTGGCAAAAGCAACCCTGAAGCCAAAGATCTCAAGGTTCATGAAGAGATTTCATGGTAGAATCATTTGCTTAGAGACTGGTCATGTGGGTCTGTCATATAGGAAACACACCTAATGTCATCAGAAGAGCACAGTCCTTAAGTCAGACCTGTGCCTGTGTCTAATGCATTACATATTAATTTTGAAGGCATTTAAAGGGATATCCAAATCCCAACATGACCATAGACTATCTTTCTGCATGTGACACTAGACAAGATGCCTAAACTCTCAAAGCTTCCTATTTTTCCTTTATTAAAAATAAGTGGGGAAACAATCCTGCCCCATGGAGTTATTGTGAGGAGTAATGAGCTAATGATCTTAACACATCTAGCATAATACCTGATTAGGCTCCCAATAGATACCATTTTCTCTTTCTGTCCTCTTCAGTTTTTTCTTTCATTCTTTGCAATCTTTCCCACGATCGGGTGCCTGGCTAGCTCAGGGGGTAGAACATGCAACGGTTGATCACAGGGCTATGAGTTCAAGCCCCATGTTGAGGGTGGAGACTAATTAATAAAAAATAAAATTTAAATAAATAAATAAAACTCTTCCCATGATGGTTCAAATCGAGATGAAATCATTGTTGTCACAAAACTGCTATAATTATCAAAGCATGTCAAAGGTTATATGTGATACTGTTTAATAGTGTAATAGGGTTACGTTATCCAGAATTGTGAAGAAACTCTATTACTCAACAGTCAGTGCAGGTAGAGAAAAGATCTAAATCAACTCCAATATATTTCCAGCTTTGGTACATATTTGTTTAGGGCGCATAATGATTGCGTGTTTGGTAAATATCTGCCTATTTCATTGTTTTTTATCTGCACTCAATCTCCTGTCACCAAATCCACAGCCCATCTGCCCCCAACTGTTGTGGCGCCTAAAGCAACAGCTTTTTGAAATTACCTCCGGCCTCATTATTGTCTTCTACAACTTGGCTTGGGAGACAGATTTCAGTTTGGCATTAGCAAAATAGACATTTGCTTACCAGGGATTCCCCAAATATCTTCCCCGATGGCATTCCTAAGTATCAATGTTTTCATTTTTGTCATTTTTAAAAGTTCCAGTATTTCTGGGGAAAATAGGAAGAAGCAAAGTGATTATATTTTTTTCTTGGCATTAATTCAGTTGTTCAAAATAAGCACGTTCATTTGAAATAGATGGTTTTAGTGTAGAGAAGAGAGATTTGAAACATGAGCTCTGACATATGCATTTATATATATATATATATACACATATATATGCACAATTCATATTTATATGTATGATGTATGTGTCTATATACATATCTATGTAGGTCTATATATATTATGTAATATCTACCTATATAATCTCTCTATGTCTCAATGAATATGTAGGGAGATAACTTGTCCATAGTCACATAAGTGATTAGCAAACAGAGGATAAACTCCCTCTCAATGCTATTTGGCCACAAAACCTGAACTTGGTATGGAAACTTCTTTTTTTTTTTTAAAGAAAGTCTCTGCACACTTTTGATACCTGATCTGTTTTTATAAAAGAGAAAGAAAAAGATCAGGCATTTTAAAACCCCCAGATGTGGGAATTCCCTTCAAGCTTTAAAAGACAAGTCAGAAGAAGGAAGCAGGCTGCAGGAATTTACTATTTCCAGATACTGTTTGTAAACTCACCACTCCAAAAGATTTTTGCTTCAGAATGCTTTGGCACAGCATGGCAGGCTCCATAAGACCAGCTAAATAATTTCTATTGACTGTTTCCTTTAAATGAAATTTTAGGTCTATATATCCAAGCTGTCTCTATCTGTGGGTCTTCACAGAGCTGCAGAACATCATTAAAAAATATTTGTTTTCATTAAAAAAGAGAAAAAATTGAAGCAGCACTTAGTGTAATGCACCACTGGACAGATACAACCAAACAGTTTGCAATTACTCCCCAAAAGATACACAATCATTATGTGCACTAAACAAATATGTACCAAAGCTGGAAATATACTGGAGTTGATTTAGATCTTTTTTTCCACCTGCACTGACTGTTAAGTAATAGGGTTTCTTCATAATTCTGTATAACGTAAGCCTATTACACTATTAAACAGTATCACATATAACGTTTGACATGCTTTGATAATTACTAGGTAATACGTGTTGTCCATTCCTCCACCCAGACCTCATTGTCCTGTCCTGAGGCATGTGAGTTCACACCTGGAACCACTCGACATTCCAGGTGCCTTGGAAGGAGATCATTGTCTTAGTTTTCTTTCATAGGGGCATCTTCGAAAGTTAACATGACCGAAAAGTTCAATGACTTGATTATTGTTGTGTGCCTGTACATTTTAGGGCTTGTCTGTATTTACATGCCAGCAGCAATTAGTAAATCAGGGAGTTTAAACCGTTACCATTCTTATCCAAGTATTCATCATGGGAATATATATTTTACTTAATTCTATTGGTACGGTTTCCATCCATTTCAACTTTGAAGAACTGTATTTTTACTTAGTATCTTGAAGTTAAAAGTACGTGTGCTCCTTGAATGATTAAGTTTCTTTTTCATAATGGATTGAGAACGATTGAGTTAACCATCTGCCCACAGTACTTCTCATATTATGTTCAGGATTTTATGTCCATTTTGGCTCTGGGAACTGCACAAATCTTGGCACATGACTCTACCCAAACATCTGCATTAAGAGATGACCAAAATCTAAGCTGTGTTCTAGAAGCATAAAGCTGTTCCCTAGGAAGACCTCAGGTCTGCCTTAACTGTCTGCTTGCGGAAGCTTAGCAAATGGAGGGGAATTGTTTGTTGTAGCCAACGCTAAATGATAGACCCCCCCCCCGGGATGCCTTGTATAGAGCAATTACTGAAAAGAACTTACAACTGTGAATATGTATCTCTGACAATTCAGGAATGTCTTTCCCAAGGACCTAGAACCCACTCCGATGAGCAGACACAGCCGACTTAACTGCATTTACACTGACTAACCTTTTATGATTTTTCACTTCCCTGACTCTTCCTGAGCCCTGCTCACCTCCTCCCAACTCTTGCATTCCTTCAGAGTATCCAGTCACCCTCATGTGATTCAGAATGGAGATCAGTAGTATCCCTTAAGGTTGGTAGTTACCGAATGAAATCTTTTTACAATTTTAATTAATGTCTGTCTGGCATTGTTTATCTGGGACCACTCTTAATACTCAAAAGAATTTCTGATAGAAAGTATCCCCATTTTACAGGTGAAAAAACAGAGGGTTAAAACATTCATTATCTCAAGACCACCACATCTAGACTTTGGAAGAGCCATGGTTTTAACCTAGATTTGTGTTCATCCCAAATTTTGTCTTTTTTTTTTTTTTTAATTCTCCTGTGGCAAACAGCCATTAAGATGCATTTTATTTTTTTTCAATGTTTTTATTTATTTTTGAGATATAGAGAGACAGAGCATAAGCAGGGGAGGGGCAGAGAGAAAGAGAGGGAGACACAGAACCCTAAGCAGGCTCTAGGCTCCAAGCTGTCAGCACAGAGCCCGACGTGGGGTTCGAACTCACGGACTGTGAGATCATGACCTGAGCTGAAGTCAGACTCTTAACCGACTGAGCCACCCAGGCGCCCCTAAGATTCATTTTAAAGTGATAGTAGAAAAGACACACTTCCACTCCATCCATGCATTTAACAACTAGATGGAATACTTCATATAGGTAAGGCCTCATCCCGGACATGATAAATAGAAAACTAAAATAAACAGTCATTGACTTTAAAGAGCTTGTTTCCCATCTAGGATTCAATAAGCCAAAAACTACAAGGAGGCACTTTTAATTATTGCAACAGGGGCAATTGATTTATTAAAATTGACACAACTTTGGACTTGGGAAATGAGAAAAATCCAAAAATAACCCTGAAAAGATTGGATTTGCTTGCTCTAATTAACAAAATATTGTAAGGGTTTACAGTACTCACCATTTCTAGCCCAACTATGACTAGACTGGCTCAAGTCGGACTCTGAGTTTGACCACCTTGAACCAATTTTCACTCCTCTGATCTTGTATCTGTTTAAATACACTTAGCACATTTTCCATCCCTTAAAACTAATCTTAGAAAAAATGTCACTCACTCCTTAAGGTAAAAAAAAATCCCTGAGCTGCTTTTTCCTGTGGAATTATTACCTCAAATGTTTTCTGAAATGTGTAAGGAAAGGTGTGTAACTCCAAGCCACAAAAGAATTTAAGGTATCAGTGAGTGGAGGTCAGAGACAGGAAGTAGGTGTGGAATAAGACAGTGGAGGGAGAGAACAAGCCACAGTCTAGAAATTCTGGAATCATTACGTATGTTACTATGTTACATCCCTTGGAATGAAATCTAGGCCTAGCCTTTCTCTTAAATAAATTATACCTCCTTATCCTATATACCTCTCACTGGTGCAATGTAAGCTAAAATTATAGGGGTAGTTTTATTGGCCATTTCAAAGCAATCTCAAGTCAGAACACCCAGAACACTTCTTAAAGACCTTGCTATTGCTGTCCTGTGATACCAATAAAGTAATCACCCAAATATTAAATAATACAATAAGGACAGTCAACTCTGATGGTTTAACATTCATCACAAATCTGTCACCATGAACTGCCTCAGAGTTAGGAATAAATGGCTCAGTCCCATCTGGCTCTGTTTTCCTCTACTGCAGAAAAAATACAATTAACCTCATTCTTATTGTTTTACCTGTAATGATAAAAGCACTCTACATATTATGATTCCAAAACATGTGTTTAATTACTTAATTAGAGCATGGAGAACTGCAGTAGTTAGTTAACAGCAAGGCAAAGAGAGAAAAAAAGCCGAGGAGCTTGTTCAGTGAAATAGCCCCGCATTTGTGTGAAATCGATTACTGTGAGATCATTTAGTGTCAAGTAATTTACTTCCACGAAGGAAAACCAAAATTTTGATTCTAGCTTAAAAAGTGGATCAAAAGGAGTCCTGGAATTTTAAGCATGGGTTAATGACATACGGATTTTCTGAATTATCAGGGAAAATGTCCGGCCCTCCCACCTCTTAGTAAGGAAGTCTCAAACGTAAATGCAGAGTAAGACTTAAGAAGGCAGTAATAATCCAACACAGAAATACAAGACAATGTTTGCAATTTAGTGAAGAATCAATTTACAGTAATTGCTTTGCATCATTTGTAAAGCTTGTAGATAAAGAAGACTCCCTCCAGAGGTGAGGATACACTTGCTACTCTGAGCATGCCCGGGGCAACAAAAATCATTAGTACTTGGAGTGTGAAGGAGATGTAGGCTTTTAAGCTCCACCTAGAAGTACTCAATCAAGTCTGCATTTTAATAAGACTATTTGGATACATAATTACATTTAGGGAGCACTTGTGTGGACTCCTCCCTTTCCCACTTCTTTTATTTGGGTGAAGTTGCAATACATATTGCAAAATGGTTAAATGATGAACACTTCTGCACTGTGAGGTGAACATATATGTCACATGGCATGACATTCGTGACATTTATTATTCTTCCCAGTGGGAATCTACCATCACCATCAAAACAAAACAAGTTCCTTGTATTTCACGGTAGCAGAGCAGCCAATGCCTTTGCATAAAACCACTAAATTGAACATTCATAAGGAAACTACTGCAGAATGGAAGAAAAGGTGCAACACCAGAAAAAGAAAAAAAAAACATTCATTTAAAGTAACTCATTTTAGGGGCGCCTGGGTGGCTCAGTGGGTTAAGCATCGGACTTCAGCCCGGGTCATGATCTCGCGGTGAGTTCGAGCCCCGCGTCGGACTCTGTGCTTACAGCTCAGAGCCTGGAGCCTGCTTCTGATTCTGTGTCTCCCTCTCTTTCTGCCCCTCCCCTACTCATGCTCTGTCTCTCTCTGTCTCAGAAATAAACGTTAAAAAAATTAAAAAAAAAATAAAGTAACTCATTTTATTTCACATTTTGCCCATAATATTTCTTGGATTTGTCATCATCCCTTTGGATTTATTTTTTTTTCCACTTCATATGGGCCTTTCACTAAATGTTTCACATATAGGTGTGAGTGACAGGGTCTCATACTTTGTTTTTCTGCAGAATCATTCTCATCCTTGAATGATAATTTAGTTGTAATATATTTTCCCATTGTCTATGGAGTACTTTGCAGCTGTTTAAAAAGTAGCTTCTTTATCGCGCATTTTAGGGAAAACATTTTTCCTTTTTTCAAAGATTCTTTTCTTTTTTACTTTCTTTGACATTCTTTATTTGTGTAACAGCATATTTAATTTCAGATTGTGTCTTTAACCAATCCTGAAAAATCTTTAGTCATTATGTTATCAAATATCTATTTAGTGATAGAATATGTTAGGCTTTTTTTTTTCTTCTGGAATTTAGTTTAGACTAAAGTTGAAAATCTCATATTGTCTTCTATACCTCTGAACTTCTTTCCTTTAGTTTGTGAGTTTGTAAGTCTTAGAGTTTCATTTTGGGCTAATTTCTTCATATTTACGTTAAAGTTTACTAATCCTTTTATAGTTACATATATACGCTGTTTATTACATTATTTTTAAAAATATGCCCATTTGGGGGGTATTTTCTTGTGTAAACTCATTGCATACACACTAGTTTAATTCATTTTTTTCAGTTTCTTATATTAGCTTCTATTTCTTACATTCCAATCATCCGCTCTGATATGGTTCTTTGCTCATTCATGATGAATCATTTTTTTCATATTTTTGCTGATTTGAGGCTGAGCGTATCTTCAATTAGGATTCAACCCTTGATACATCAACCACTGGAAAATCACATCCTTGGGTAATGAACATGTGTTTTGCAGCATTTTTAAAGCTTTGTTTTTGCCAAATGAGTCATACAATACCTAGCCTAGAACGATTTTTATGTTAATATGTAATTTTATGATTTTATACTATGTAAGTAAGGTAAATTTGAACTTAAAATTTCTTCAAGTATTGGGGAGCCGGGGTGACTCAGTCGGTTAAACACCCAACTCTTGATCTCGGCACAGGTCATGACTTATGGTTTGTGAGTTGAAGCTCTGTGTTGGGTTATATGCTGACAGCACAGTTCCTGCTTGAGATTTGGTCTCTCCCTGTCTGCCCTGCTCACTCTCTTTCTGTCTCTCTAAAAATAAATAAACTTAAAAAAAAAAAGAAACTTCTTCAAGTATAATTTTCTTGGCCATGAGAAAACATACTCTTTCCTGAAGACAAGGTAAATGGTACACTTCTTTTAGTCTCCATATCAACCATAGCCCTGGCAGAGAATATATGGTGCATTTGTATTGGGATTTTCGAGAAGAATTAATAAAGGATTGTTAGAAGATGTACACAAGCTCTAGGGAAATCAAAACTATAACACCTCAGGGATGGTAATAAGAAGGCTGACTGACTGAGGCTAAGTCTGAAGGAGAAGACAGAGCCCTTTTGTAGAACCTGTAGGAAGATGATAAAACTGCATTTGTTGGCCTCCTGACCTTACATCAAGAAGGGCCTGCATGTGGCAAATGGAAAGTGAGAAGCTAGGCGATAACTAGAATTCAAATGAAATTTTGAATAAAGAAGCTAAGTAAATAAATATCCACACCTCACCTCCATTCCTTCGTTTTCTTGCTGCACTCTCCATTGGCAAACTCTAAGCAAAATCCAGAAGGCAAGTGAGTCAGGTGATATCATTCCCACAGTTCAGGATTACACAGCCCAGCAGGGTAGGGAAGGATGAGGGGCTGGAAACAGTAGGATTCCATAACAGTTACCCTGCTGCTCTTTTAGAGAGATCCTCTCATTATGCAGGTGCATATAAAGGTGCATAACCCTTTAGAGTATCATGATTTTATGGTGTCTTCCAACGATGCTATTAATATTTCTTCTCGAATCATTGTATGCACATTAACATCTGATCCACAGCATGTTGCTACAGAATTGAAAATGTAAGTGTATTTCCCCCCAATATGCACATTTACAAAAATGTAAACAACATAGAGTCCCTATATTTATTTACGTTTGTTTCTGGCATTTCGAGATTTCTCTTTGTCTCTTAGTTGCTTGGCCATACATAAAAGTTACATTTTTATCCAACACGTTTAAGAGGGGTTCTGTTTTCGTTCAGACTGCCTGTTTCTGGAAATTTGAAGTCCAGAAAAACTTGGTTCAGACTTGTATCCTAACTGTTTTACATCCTAAAAGGTACAAGGGATCGACAGCCATGCCATTTAACATTGTGTGTATTAGTGCAGGTTTATTTTCAAATCGGTTGCGTAAGGGCAATGAAGACAGATGATGGGCTCTGTGGTTTTCCAGCTCTGCCTTCATGAATTGTGTAAGAAATTATCCCGATAGAATGTATTTAAAATTTCTTCTCCATGCTGTTCCCCTCCTCCTCAATCCTGAAATGGAAATGGAGCCATCAACATAGGCAAACGCTCAGATCAAAAAGTGGCCCCAGGGATAAAGCCACACATAAATGCTATTTCAGAACAATAACAACAAAACAAAGCTAGGTAACATAATATTAAATTTATTATTGGAAGAAACAAATCTCTCTCAATGTTATGATGAACATGTAGTTCTTATGTTGAGGTTTAATCACTTAAAGATGTAAATCCTTAAAAAAAATAGCAGATAATAATGGAGATCCTAAGAAAACAGAAGTAGTCGATAAATTTGAGGAGGCAATGTACTAAATCTGAACCATAAGAAAAGAATAATAACCTGGAATGGTTCAGAAAACAGAGAACGTTAGGTGGAAGAAAAGATTAATGTAAATTATAAATAGCATATATTACAGATTGAAGTATTATAGATTCCTATATTATTATTTATTGACCAAAAGTTTATAAAAATATACTACATGTCACTTAAACTATTTCCAGAGTTTATCAGTTCTGAAGCTGAATAAATGTCCTCATAATGGTATAGATATAATTGTGGTCTGTCATCCATACGTATTTTAGCACAGACTATGATGATTACAGTGGACAAAAACCAGTTATTATAAAATATTTCAGCAAGTATCTTAGTAGGGTTCATTACTTCTCCTGCAAAGGTATGTGATGTTATGTAGTCGTAATGTTTTTTTTTTAACTCCCATTAGCAATATTTAGCAAATAAGTGTATGCCACAATAATGGAATTCAGAGGACCTATGGGTATCAGATGGTAGGGTGAGGTGTAAAAAGTGGAGAAGATAATTGATTATTCAGATTTAGTTAGAGGAATTTTGAGACACTGGTGAAAATATTAACTGAAAATACATTCTGATTTCCAAAATATTGTCTGGAAAACCTAGCCCCCAGAATGTTGCCCCTTTAAGAACACAGTAAACCCATACGGAGTCTCTCCCTTTCCCTCATAGTAAAATTAAACTTAACTCGGGCTTCTTTACATAAGAAAGAATATTGCTTTAGATCAGAAACTTTATGAGTGTGACTCAAGTAGCGGGTTTTTAGGGGCAGGTCTCTCTGGGCACTGCTCAGGGGTGACCTAACTACGGGAACTCCTTAATTCATAAGATCCGTGGCTCTTTCCTTGCACTTCTAAATCCTTGCTTAGTCGACTTGCTTTGCCCAACCGGACCTTATCCTGGTCCTCCTGTTCCGGCTGCTGCGGCATGACTCACTTCTAGATGAAACTTTTCTCTTCTGGATGTAATAAAATTCAGCAAACACTCATGCTTCACCAGTTATATTATAGACCCTGAGCTAGATGTTGGAGATAAAACAGAGAAAAAAAATAGATTAACACACTTACTTCTGGAACTTATAGTCTAATGGAGACAAAGATTAGGTAGCTAATTAAATTTATGATTCCCAGCATGATAGTTGCAATGAAGGAAACAGTTAACACTCTATAATACAATAACAGGGGATTAGTTGGAGGGAGGCATGGTCATTTAATTAGTCTTACACTGGAACATGTTAGTTAAAATGTTTTCTAGAATGAACTGAAAAATGAAAAAATATGACAAAGAAGAGAGAAAGGAAGGAGGTAAAGATAAATAGGTTATTGCATTTGTGGCTGTAAAGATAAATAGATTATTGCATTTGTGATAATATTAATTAACCTTATGCCCCTGAATGCTTGTGTCTTCTGTATCACACTTGTCTATTTTTTTAATGTTTAAATTTTTACTTCTTTGTAATATATTTTTTTTTATTTTTGATGTATACAATTCTTTCTTAAACGATATATGTTTAATGTTTATTTATTTATTTTGAGAGAGGGAGAGACAGAGAAGGAGGGAGAGAGAGAATCCCAAGCAGGCTCTGCACTGTTAGTGAGATCCCACCGTGTGGCTCAATCTCATGAACTGCCAAACCATGACCTGAGCCGAAATCAAGAGTCGGACACTAACAGACTATAAACATAGGCTATAAAGGCTTGTGCAGTTGCATTACTTGCCTACAAAATAATTCTTCCAGGTGTCACTCTTAAGAGGATTCCATAAAAGTGACTGATTTTTACTACTGCCAGAACACCCTACACTCCAGACTATGAATTGTCACAGACTAAAAAGTTCAGCAGCACCACAAAGAAATAAAAGTGGGATACAGTGGAAGCAATTAAAGAAGGTCCTTCCCTAAGCTTTTGGTACGGCGTATGAAGTTTTTAACTAAGATCCCTGCATGAAGGTTTATACTTAGATTAATGTAAACTGGCAAGTTATTTACCAAAGGAAGGCATAAAACTAAGTGTGATTTACATTTAGAAGTTCCCTTGAGCTGTTAGATGAACATCACCTATGTCATAAGAAGCCTATGGGTTTTCACCTTGATGCTGAAGGAACAAGGAATTTGCAAATATAGGAGGAAAAAAAAAGGTGCAAATTAGAATTGTCAATTTCACTCAACAAAAAACTTACTATTTTTCTAAGCGGCAGCCTTAACTATGTTATTAACTAATGATAGAAAAAGGCCTGGGTATTTTGTTATTGAGGAACTATTGGAAACATGGTTCTTAATTATTCAGCAGCCCTAGGGGCAACCTCCAATGTTAAGATAAAAATAAACTTCTATCAGCTACAAGACTGAAACCGGCAGAATGGGGGAACAAATCATACCTTTATTTCATTTGTCTGTTGCAAAATGTGCCTGGCAAATTATCTAAAGACTATTATAATCAGAACCTTGCTGCAGGGTTACTTTCCACGGAGTGACAAATTATACTTTCATGTTTCACATGACAGTGTGCTAAGGTTTAAAAGTGAGAGATCCACGGAGGACTCGATTCTTTAGTTCTGTCTGTCTTCAGGGGGTTTCTTAGCACAGGTTCTAAATAGGAATCAATGTAAGGAACATATGTGCAGATCCCATCTCCAGAATCCCAAAGATTTTGAACCACATTCCCAATTATTGCTTGCTGTTGTCTTTCATCATGAGGATATGAATTTGTGAAACAATTCAAGGCAGAAAATGATGATTCTACTATAGAAACTCTCAAGACAGAATTTGCAGTCACTTGATTGCCTACAATCTGGTTTCTTCTCAAGCCACAATGTACACACAAAGTTAAAATGGACCAAAACTTAGAGAAATGGAGTTCTAGTCCTCTGTTTTTGAACAGCTACGTGGCTTCAGGCCAGTGTTGTGAAACAGAAATAAAATATGAGTCGGGGCGCCTGGGTGGCGCAGTCGGTTAAGCGTCCGACTTCAGCCAGGTCACGATCTTGCGGTCCGTGAGTTCGAGCCCCGCGTCGGGCTCTGGGCTGATGGCTCAGAGCCTGGAGCTTCTTTCCGATTCTGTGTCTCCCTCTCTCTCTGTCCCTCCCCCGTTCATGCTCTGCCTCTCTGTCCCAAAAATAAATAAACTTTGAAAAAAAAATTAAAAAAAAAAGAAATAAAATATGAGTTGCAAAGGCAAGCGGCATATGTTATATAAAATTGTCTAGTCAATTTATTTAAAAAGTAAATGGTAATAGGTGAAATTAATTTTAATAAAATATTGTATTTAAATCAATATATCTTAGATATTATCATTTTAGCATGGAAGCAATATAAAACTTATTCAGGATAACTGTCACATTTTTTAACTGTTTGAAATTCTGAGTGTATTTTATCATTAACAATACCTCCTGATTCAGATTAGCCACATTTCAAGAGCTGAACAGCCACCTGTGCCTATCAGCTATAGTATTAGACAGTCAGCTTTGAGTAAATCTCCAGTTCTCCAACTTGTCATGTCTTAGTCAGAAATGACATGGAAAGAATTAACATTGTGGATATTTCCCAGAGGTGAATGGTTGAATAATCAAAACAAGAGTAAAAATATAACACTGAGAAAGAGCTATTAATATTTGAATGAACATTGTAACATGAGAGTGGGATAGAAAAATTCAAATTAGTAGTTGGCATAGAAATGTATTAAAAAGAAAATGAAAACAATTGGGACTCAATCAGTAGACAACTGAACTGGGAACACTTAACTTGTAGAGAAAAATACCTCCCAATAATGATTGGAAAGACTGTTGCAGAGGAAGTTTAAGCTTTTCTAAACTAACTGACAAGGCAGATTTACGACCAAAATATGGCCATGTATTTGTGCCTTAACTAATTCAAAAAACATATATTGCAGACCTACTGTATAAACACAATATGCTGACTGCTGAGATGCAAAGATATGAATAATTTTAAAAAGTAGACAGGTTTGGGGCATCTGTGTGAATCAGTTAACACTTAACAGTGTCTGACTCTTGATTTCGGCTCAGGTCATGATCTCATGGTTCTTGAGATCAAACCGCTCATTGGACTCTGCACTGACAGTCAAGATCCTGCTTGGGATTCTCTCTCTCCCTTTCTCTCTGCCCCTCCCCTCCATTCTCTTTCTCTCCTTCTCTCAAAATTGAGTAAGTGAAAGAAAAAATATTTTAATTTTTTAAATATTTATTTATGAGAGAGAGAGAGAGAGAGAGAGAGAGAGAGAGAGAGAGAGATTGCAAGCAGGGGAGGGGCAGAGAGAGAGGGAGACACAGAATTGGAAGCAGGCTCCAGGCGCTGAGCTGTTGGCACAGAGCTGACATGGGGCTTCAACCCACTGACCGAGAGATCATGACCTGAGCCGAAGTTGGAGGTCATGACCTGAGCCACCCAGCTGCCCTGAAAAAAAAAATATATTTGAAAAAAAGTAGGTAGGTTTGAAAAATGGGGAAGTTAACGTAGGTAATTCTTCACTGTAGAATTTGCTCCAAAATGGACTGGAGGGAGACTTGATAAGCATGGGATTGTAGAGTTTTAAGTATCCTATAAAGATATTATACAATATTGCCACGGTTAACAAGGATCAATTGGTGTATTTCAAACCAATTGCATTGCCAAGAAATACATAAAATGCAGGACAATTTCTTTTAAACAATTTTTTTGAAAGTTTGTGACTGAAGCCATCAGAGAAATTCCCAGACTGTAAAGATTTGTGCATCTGGGGCGCCTGGGTGGCGCAGTCGGTTAAGCGTCGGACTTCAGCCAGGTCACGATCTCGCGGTCCGCAAGTTCGAGCCCCGTGTCGGGCTCTGGGCTGATGGCTCAGACCCTGGAGCCTGTTTCCGATTCTGTGTCTCCCTCTCTCTCTGCCCCGCCCCCGTTCATGCTGTCTCTCTCTGTCCCAAAAATAAATAAACGTTGAAAAAAAAAAAAAAAGATTTGTGCATCTGAATCCAGATGAAAGGGGGGTAGTTGAGAATGATAAAGAAGATGTTTGTAGATATTTTTCTCTATGAGGATACTATCAAATGAGAGGCTGAGAAACAAAACAACTTTTTAGACATTTCAGATAATTAATTAGTATCATATAAATATTATTAATTTGTGTAGTTCTGATAACATAAAAATACTACATTCAAAGAAAATTTTTATTATATTTGGTGATAATATTTGATTTAAAAATGTTTTGATTTCATTATTTTATTTTATTTTTTCCAGTTCATTTGAGATATAATTAACATATAGCATTGTATTTAAATGAAAGCATAAAATTTGATAATGTACATATCATAAAAGAATTAACACAATCCTTTTAGTTAACATCAGACACTTCACAGAGTTGCATTTTTTTTTAATTTTAATGAAATAAATATTTACTTTAAGATCTATTCTCTTGCTAAGTTTCAGATATGTAATATAGTATTGTTAAATATGGTCACCATGCTGTACATTACATCCCCAGAACTTACTTTGTGACTTGAGCTTTATATATTTTGATGGCAACCAATTTCCCCCACCATCTACCCCTAACCTTCAACTCTGGCAAGCTCCAACTACTCTCCACTTCTATGAGTTTAATTTTCATTGATTCCACATACAAGCGAGATCATACAGCATCTGTCTTTCTCTTTCTGACTTATTTCACTTCATGTAATGCCCTCAGGTCCCATCCATGTTGTTGCAAATGGAAAGATTACCTTCCCTGTTATGGCTCAATGCTATCCCATTGTATATACAGGCAGGCTTCCTGCATTTTACTGTGCTTTCCCTTAATGAGTTTCAATGATCTTACGTTGCTTACACAATTGAAGGCTTGTGGAAACCCTGGGTCAAGCAGTCCTTGACGTGCATTTATCCAAAAGCACGTGTTTACTTCATGTGTCTCTGTCACATTTTGGCATTTCTTACAATATATTAAATTTTCTCATTTTATTATATTTTTGTGGTGATCAGTGATCTTTGACGTTATTGTCATAATTGTTTTGTGCACCATATTCCTTCCCAGAGAAGATGATGACCTTAATCAGTAAATGTGTGTGTTCTGACTTATCCACCGACCAACCCTCTCCTCAGGCCTCCACGAGGATATGTCCCTGAGACACATCACCATTGAGGCAAGACCCTTCATCAGCAAATATATTACAGCTCACTATAAGCTCAAATGATGATTAGCATTATTTAGCAATAAAGCATTTTTAATTAAGGTACATGCATTGTTTTTAGACATGATATTACGCACTGAATACCCTTCAGTGTCATGTTGACATCACTTGCGTATGCACTGAGAAATCAGAAAAAAAATTATTAATTTGCTTTTTTGAAATATTTGCTTTATTGCAGTGCCTGGAACTTAACCCACAATGTCTCTGAGGTATGCCTGTACACCATGTTTTCTTTGTTCATTCATCCTTTGAAAGTCACTCAACGTGTTTCCATGTCTTAGCTATTATAAAAAATGCCATACATGGGGAGCAGATATCTCTTAGAGATGGTGGTTTCATTTCCTTCAGTATATACTCAGAGGTGGAATTGGTGGATCGCACAGTAATTCTATTTTTAATTTTTAATTTTTAAATGTTTATTTATTTATTTATTTATTTATTTATTTATTAATTATTTTGAGAGAGAGAGAGAGAGAGAGAGAAAGCACAAGCAAGGAAGCAGGGGAAGGTCAGAGACAGAAGGAAAGACAGAATCCCAAGCAGGCTTTGTGCTGTCAGGGCAGAGCCTGATGTGGGGCTTGATCCCATGAATGGTGAGATCATGACCAGAGCTGAAATCAAGAGACGGACACGAAAAAGACTGAGCTACCAAGATGTCCCTATTTTTTAAGAAAATCTCCATACTGTTTCTGACAGTGGCTGCATCAATTTACATTTTCATCAAAGTGCACACAGGCTGCTTTTTCTCCACATCCTCACCCGAACTTATTCTCTCTTCTCTAGTTGATGACAACCATTCTAACAGGTGTGAGTTGATATATCATTGTGCTTTTTATTTGTATTTCCCTGATGATAAGTAATGTTGAATATCTTTACATGTACTTGCTGGCCATTTGCATGTTTTCTTTGGAAAAATGTCTATTTATTTCCTCTACCCTGTTTTTAATCAGGTTTTTGTTGTACGAGTTCTTTATATATATGTGTGTGTATATATATATATATATATATATACACACATACATATATATGTGTGTGTGTATGTGAGTATATATATATGTGTATATATATGTGTATATATATGTGTATGTGTATATATATATTCCTCTTAACTAATTGGAAATATAATTTTCAATTTGTTCTTTTATTTTGTTAGTTATCTTTTCATTTGGTTGAGGCTTTTCTTAACTGTGTGGAAGCTTTTTAGTTTGATGTAGTCCCACTTGCTAATTTTTGCTTTTGTTGCCTTTGCTCTTCATGTCAAATGGAAAAAATTACTGGTGAGACTTTTGTCAAGGATCACACCCTCTATACTTTCTTCTAGTTATTTAAAATTTCCAGTTTTATATTCAAGTCTTTAATCAGTTTTGAGTTGATTTTTTTTATTAATATATTGTGTAAGACAGAGGTCTGGGGTTATTATTTTTGCATGTGGCTATCCAGTCTTCCCAACATTTATTAAAGAGGCTATCCTTTTCCCATTGTATATTCTTGGTTCCATTGTCAGGAATTAATTGGTCATATATGTGTAGGTTTCCCCCCCTCCCGGGCTTTCTATTCAATTTCATTAATCTGTGTCTGTTTTTATGTTTTCATTACTACAGCTTTGTCATATACTTTGAAATCTGGAATTGTGATGCCTCCAACTTTATTCTTGCTTCTTAAGATTAACTACTTGACTATTTGGGGTCTTTTATGGTGCCACACAAATTTTAGGATTGTTTGTTCTATTTCTATGAAAAATACCATTGGAATTTTGATAGGGATTACAGTGAATCTATAGGTTGCTTTGAGTAGCATGGACATTTTAATATGATTAATTCTTCTATTCCATGAGCATTGGATATCTTTCCATTTATTTGTGTCTTCAATTTCTTTCATTAATATATTGCAGTTTTTAGTGTACAGGTCTTTCACTTCCTTTGTTACATTTATTTCTAGGCATTTAATTATTTTCAATGCAATTGTTTTTTGTTTTTGTTTTGTTGTTGTTTGTTGTTGTTTGAGAGAGAGAGAGAGTGAGAGAGAACGAGCACAAGAAGGGCAGAGAGAAAGGGAGAGAGATAATCTTAAGCAAGCTCCATAATCAGCCTGGAGCCGGACATGGGGCTCTATTCCCATGACCCTGGAACCATAATCTGAGCCAAAATGGAGAGACGGACACTTAACCAACTGAGCCACCCAGGCATCCCTTAATGCAATTGTAAATCAGATTGTTTTCTTAATTTCTCTTTCTTCTAGTTTGTTATTAGTGTGTAGAAATGGGTTTTTGTGTATTGATTTTGTATCCTGCAACATTATTGAATTTATTTGAATAGTTTTGAAAGTTTTTTTGATAGAATCTTTATGATTTTCTATATCTATATCATGTCATCTGAAAATAGTTATAGTTTTATTTCTTCCTTTCTAAACTGGATGATTTTTATTTGTTTTTCTTGCTTAATTACTCTGGTTGGAACATCCACTATGATGTTGACTAAAAAGGGCACAACTGGGCATCCTTTCCTTTTTCCCTGGTCTTACTGGAAAAGCTTTCAGCTCTCCACCATTGAGTATAATGTAATCTGTGGGGTTATCATATAGCTTTTATTATGTTAAAGCATATTCCCTCTGTACCCATTTGTTGAGTTTTTATCATAAATGTAAAATCTTTTGACAAATCCGTGGATATTATTAATGCTGTTCTGTATAAATAAGTTTTAATTTTAATTTCTGGTTACATTTAGGATTACTTATTTATTTTTGGTTTTAGAAATTTTACAATCATATGTCTATTTTTTTAAATACTCCAAGAGTATTTACTCATGGAAATGGTTGAGCTTCTTGTTTCTGTGGTTTTCAAATTTTATTACATTTAGGGATAAAAAAAAACCACAACTATTACTGACTTGTGCATATTGTGTCCCAATTTCTGTATCTCCTCTCCTTTTGTTAGTTCATGTACTCTTTTTTTTCAACTGTTTAATATTGACCCAGAGGGCAGTGATTTTTTGTTTATTATTTTTTATCTTTTTTCTCTATGTTTAAAAGTGGATTTCTATCGCTTTGCTCCTCTTTTTCTACAATTTCCATCTGTTATTAATACCATTCAGTGAATTTTTAATTGTAGGCATTTTATTTTTAAATCCATAAATTTTGGTTGCTTATAATTTCCATTTTCTGCTAGAAGCTCCCCATCTATTCATTCATGGTGTACATCCTTTTCTTTATATTCTCAAACATTTACATTCACAATAACTGTTTTCAAGATTTTGTTTGTTAGTTCCAGTTATTGTGCCATTTCCATTTGTTGGTACTGAATTTTTCTTCCTATTGTTATTTTTTAAATTGTCCTTACATGGGGCGCCTGGGTGGCTCAGTCAGTTGAGCGTCCTACTTCAGTTCAGGTCACAATCTCAAAGTTCGTGAATTCGAGCCCCACATTGGCCTCTGTGCTGACAGCTCAGGGCCTGGAGCCTGCTTCCATTTCTGTGTCTCCTGCTCTCTCTGTCCCTCTCGCCCTCATGGTCTACCTCCTTCTCTCAAAATTAAATAAATATTAAAAAAAATTTAAAAAAATGAACATTAGCCTCGTGTCAAGGTTAACAGTGCTAAAATGTCTTTACATATCTAGTTTGTTTTGTTTTGTTTTGTTTTAATTTTTATGGTGGGCATTATTATATCATATATTAAACATTTGAATTTTGTTGCCTCTCTTTATACTTAGCTTGATTTGGCTGGCAATTATTTATTGTATAATGAACCTTAGTATGTCAAGGCTTGTTTTTTGGCTCTATTCAGAGGGATATTCTTAAAGTGAGATTTTTGTGGGATCTCACATTAAATACTTAAGATGACTGGTGAGACCTCTCTACTCTTACAGAATGTAACACCAGTGACTTTCAGCAGTATTCTCCAGAATATCGACACATATCAGAACATTTTACCAGCTCTTCTACACCAGGCCTCAATAAAACTTGACCTTGACATTCACATGTTTGTATTTACGCAAAGGTTAAGGTTACCCAATACAGAATTCTGGACTTCTTTCTCTATCCAATAAATGATACCTGTGTCAATACACCTAAACTTCAATCTTTATTTCTTTTATACTGCAAAGGTATTGATTTTTCTTTGTGTTCTATTTCTCCATGTTATAAAAAGTGTCCCTGGGCATATACTCTGAAGGAATATGGTACTTATCTTGTGTAATTCTTCTGTCTCAGAACACCCTCCTGCATGGTCTTATAATCAATGCCTGAAAACTTATTCATACATTATATAAAATATTAGGGTTGTGTATAACGGGCATAAATCTAATATCTCTTAATTTGTCATGATCATGCAACCATAAATCATATATATATATATATGTACATATATGTATATGTATATATGTATATATATATATACATATCTATCTATCTCATATGCCTTTTTATAATCTCTAGCCTATTCTCTTTCACTCTATAAAATTTTTTCTTCCAATCCATAGGTTCTATTACTTTACAATAAATGCAAAAGATACATAAGACCTTCCCTCCAAGTATATGAAATGAAGAGAACTGGAAACAAGGTCAAAGGAAAGAAAGTCACTTCACAGATAGTAATTTTAAAAATCAGTTATATTTGTCACTAAACAATACAAATTTCCCATATTTGTCAGAAAGATAAAGAAAAATTATGAGTCTTGTGTAGAACTCAACTGACTAGATATTAATTGTATTTCCTGCCCTGTTGTGGTACTATTCTGTTACTTACACAAGTTTATTTAGTTGACATTTCCTAGCTCTGGATATCTACATATTCATATCTACATCCATATCCATACTCTATTATTACTCCTTTTATCATTCATTTTGTAGCCAGAGATGTACTTTATTTCTTGGTAACTCTGATCATGTAATGATCTGCAACAATCTCACTCAATTATTTTCTCTCTTCTCTTCCTCTCTAACCTTATACTTTACTGTGAATTTTCTTTTAATTGGTTTAGAAATCTCATGAGGGATTTACTAAGTTTTACCAGTTTCCTAATGTTAAGAAAATAATTCTTGAGTCTGCATGAGTTATAAGAGGAGCATGGAGAGTCACACTGGGGCTCACTTCACTTTCTGCCCAGATAATTTCTATCAAAAGGAAAAAAAAACAGTAAGAAGAATAAATAAAATGAACTGAAATAAAATTATTAATGCCATCTGTCTATGGATGTTATGATACTAGTTTCATCAAGCAAAATTGTTACGTTGAGTAGACTCAAAATCTTTCTGTAGGCAAAAAGATTGTTATTTCTCCCATTGCTACATTGTTTAACCTTCTGTCATAAAAGAAAATTAAAATTGCTTATGAAATACACTTATCAGAGATCTATGATGACTGTTCTTTAGGATGTTATACTTTACTACAAGGTTGTGCATTGATGTATATTTTCAAGAGGTATTCCCCAAAATATGGATATCAGAGAGATTGAATTGTAAATTTTATTGTTACCTGACATTTCTAGTGTAAGAATCTCACCTTCAAAAGGTTGTAATAAACTGTTATATGAATAGATCCTCAAGAGGGGCTTCATACACTTTGGGCAGTGGAAGAGATATGGTAGACAAAGTTGTAGAATGGATTTTTCTCAGTTTATGGTCTCACATCTGCTAGAAAGTTTTAGAGGTTATTTCATTAAATTGTTCAATTTCAGCAACATAGTATAATATGAAATACACTACACTGGAAGACAAGAAGCTATACTGGACATTCCTTTCCCAATAGTTATGGATTAGTATCATTTTTATCCTTGTAAAGTATGACTAAGTTTACAGCCCATGATATCCCTTCATGATCTTTGTATTCTGGACAATTTATTTACAAAAGATCAAATTTCTAATGCAGTTTTATAAAGCAGACTTTAAAAAATATTTTATTTAAACAGACTTACTCTTTAATTTATCCTGGATAATCTTGTTGCACTAGAATATGCTTTTTCACAGTTCTAATAAAATCTTTCTCAGATTCAATATTCCTGGACAAATGATTTTAAACAATAGTGTTAGTACATATCAACCTGAAAAACCATCCCAACTTGACTACAAACAACATTTTCATTTCACCTACCCATGTCTAGGTAAGTGTATTAGTAGCATTCAATTTTACACTGCAAATTATGTTTTTTTTTATTTGATTGTTTTTTTTTTATTTTTTTGAGAGAGAGAGAGAGATAGAGAGAGAGAGAGAGAGAGTGCAAGCAGGGGAGAGGCAGAGAGAGAGAGAGAATATTAAGCAGTCTTCATGCTCAGGGTTGAGCCCCACACTGGACTTGATCTCATTATGATCTTAAAATCATGATCTAAGATTAAATCAAGATTTGGATGCTCAACTGATTTAGGTGCCCCTAGATTTTTTTCAGTAAGCATTTTTTGAGATACTTGTAGATGCACATGCAATTGTAAGAAACAATACAGAGATCCCAGAATCTATTACTAACTTTCCCTACTATTAATACTCCTAATGTAAAACCATAGCACAACTAGAATATTGGTAATGACAGTGAATATGTACAATAGTTCCGCCACCAAAACAATCTCTTGTGCTGCCCATTTATAGCTATAACTGTCATAATTATCAGGCCCACTTTCAATCTCCATTCCTAAATGGAGACAAGTATATATATATATATATATATATATATATATATATATATATACACACACACACACAAGAATGTTTTAAATATATTCAAGAATATATATATGTGTGTATATATATATATATATATGTTTCAAGAATATTAGGTAAATTAAATGATAAAGTAAGCAATCTTTTGAAATTGTTTTTCATTCAACATGATTCTCAGGATATTTGTTCAAGTCAGGGTGTGCATCAATATTCCATTATTTTTTTTTTAATTACTACATAGGATGTATCAGAGTTTGTTTATCATTCCCTCATTTGAAAGGGATCTGGGTTGTAACCAGTTTCTGGCTATTACAAATAAAGCTGATGTAAACATTCAAGTAGAAATTCTGTGTGAACAGAGGTTTTCATGTCTGTGGAATAAATACCCTAGAGTAAAATTCCTGGGACGTGACATGTTGTAGTTGCACGTTTCATTTTAAAACCACCTGGAAAAAAAAAAAAGAGGAAAAATAAGAGAACCTGGAAAAACATTTCCCAGTGTGACTATACCATTTGTATTCCCACCAGTATTGCATGTATAATCCAGTTTTTCCACATCATCCAATGTTGTCACTACATCTTTATTTTAGTCATTCTGATGGGTATATACTAATATCTCATTGTGGTTTTAATTTGCATTTTCCTAGTGGCTAATAATATTGAACATCTTTTCATGAGCTCATTTGCCATCTGTATATTCTACTTAGCGAAATGTGTCTTCGTGCCTTTTATCCACTTTTTAATTGGATTGTTTGAATTTTTTACTGTGGAATTTTGAGACTAACATATATTCTTTATTCTTTTTTTTTTAATTTTTTTTCAACGTTTATTTAATTTTGGGACAGAGAGAGACAGAGCATGAACGGGGAAGGGGCAGAGAGAGAGGGAGACACAGAATCGGAAACAGGCTCCAGGCTCTGAGCCATCAGCCCAGAGCCTGACGCGGGGCTCAAATTCATGGACCGCGAGATCGTGACCTGGCTGAAGTCTGACGCTTAACCAACTGCGCCACCCAGGCTCCCCCTAACTTATATATTCTACATGAGGCTTCATTACCAGGTATGTGGTTTTGTAACTATTTCCTCCCAGTGTATATTTTGTATTTTCATCTCTTAACAGTGTCTGTGGCAGAGAAAAATATTTTATTTTTCATGAGGGCAAATTTATCAATTTTTCTTTCTTACAGACTATGCTTTTGGTTTCAAGTCTAAGAATTCTTTGCCTAGCCTTAGATACCAAAGATTATATTACTTTTTTCTAAAAGTTTTCTAGTTTTATGTATTACATTTAACTGTGATTTCTTTATATTAATTTTTCCATAAGCTATGAAGTTTAGATTGAGTTTCATTATTTTCCTCATGGATGTTCAATTACTTTAGCACTGTTTTTGAAAAAACGATTTTTCCTCCATTGAATTGCTTTTTCAACCTTGTAAAAATTTATTTGAGCATATTTGTGTGGATTTATTTTGGGACACTCTATTTCGTTTATTTTTATCTATGTGTCTATACCTCTATAAACACTATGCTGTCTTGATTACTGTAGGTGTATAATAAGTGTTAATATTTGGTTCAGTGATTTACTTTATTCTTCTTTTTAAAGATAGTTTTAAGTCTTCTAAGATGTGTGCCTTTTCATATTAATTTTAGAATAAGCCTGTTTATGACTACAAAAAAAACAACAACTCCTTGCTTCTATTTTGATAGAAATATCATTAAACCTGTACGTCAGTTTAAGGAGAACTGATATCTTTACTATATTTTTTCAGTTCATGTATCCCCATTTGCTTAAGTTTTATTTCATTTTTTTCTTAAATCAGCATTTTGTAGTTTTTACCAACGGACTCTATACATATTTTCTAAAGTGCGTATGAAAGTGTTTCATATTCTTTGGTGTGACCGTGCCTTTAATTTTTATTTCCTCAAGGTCATTGTTAGTCTATGGAAATGTAATTAACTTTTGCATCTTGATCGTCTATGCTGTGACTTTACTGAGCTCATTTATTAGGGCTAGATTTTTTAAAAATAAATTCCTTGGAATTTTCTTTAAAGAGTGTGAGGGTTTCCGCAAACAAAAATGCCTTTATTCTGTTCCACGATGCCTTTCTCTTATTTTTCTTGCTTTATTGCATGATTAGAAATTACAGTACTAGATCAAGTGTAAGTGAAGTTGTGAGAGTGGACATCTCCCTTGTTTGTAATCGAGGAGGCCAGCATTCAGTCTTTCACTATTAAGTATAATATAAGCTGGATCCTTTTTGTGTGTATGCACCTTACTAAGCTGTTTTATTTCCCTCTATTTCTATTTTTATGAGAGACTTTTTTTGAGAGAGAGAGTGAAAGTGGGGGAGAGGAAAAGAAACTGTTAAGTAGGCTCCACACTCAGTCGGCAGCCTGATGTGGGACTTGCGCTCACAATGATCAGGACCTGCGACCTGAGCTGAAATCAAGAGTTGGGCACTCAATCAGCTGGGCCACACACGTGCTCTTATGAGAGATGTTATAATGAACTTGCTGGGTTTTGATAAATGTATTTATGGATCAATTGGTATAATCATATGATTTTTCTTTTCTAACATATTGTTGTGCATTATCTTCATTGGCTTTCAATTGTTGAACCAGACTTGCATACCTTGAGTTAATCCCACTTAGTTTTGCTATACAAATTTATTCATTGTTAGGTTAATTTTTAAAATATTTTATTTTTCCATCTAAATTCATGATATTTACAATTTCCTTTGTCTTTTATTTTCTATTTCTTATTGTTTTTGTACTATCTTTATTTGATTTTGTTGTCAGGATAACTATAGCTTCATAACATATTTTGGGAAGAACTCTCTTCTAATTTCTGGAAGAGATTGTGTAAATTGGGTATTAATTCTACTTTAAATCTTTAGTAACAGTCTTTAGTAAAATCATGTCAGGCTGGGGTATTTATGAATTCAATTGTGTTATTACATCTTGGTTGGATTTTGTTAATGTGTTTTTTGAAGAATTTGTCTATTTTTTGCAGTTATCAAGGTCATGAAAATAAACATATTTTTAGTATTCCCTTATTACCTTTTAACAATAACTGTATAATCTACACTGATATTTCTTGTTTCATTCGTGATACTGGTAATTTGTGTCTCTTTTTATTCTTGTCAGTATTATGAAGGGTTTATAGATTTATTGAGTTTTTTTAAGTACCTGGTTTTGTTTTATTGACTTGTTTTCTTTTTTTCCTAATTTTGTTTGTATTGATTTATTCTTCCTTCTATTTGCCTTAAGTGTGTTTTGCTAAAGATTTCTGCTGTTGTTTTATCTATGTAGGTATTTAGATTATTGATTTAAGACATTTCTTGTAGTTTACCTCTAATAACATACATGACCATAAGTTTTCTCTTTATTACTGTTTTAGTTATGTCTCACATAGATTGATACACTGGATTTTCTTTGTGTATATATTTGGCTATATAGATATGCTATGCATTTTATATTTAGTAAGTATGGGTGTAATATTATTATTTTGTATTTTTTATATTTGATACTTTTTTTTGATATCTGATTGGAAAAGATGTCCCAAGCCCTGATTCCTTTTAATGAGATATAGTATTTAGAGCCTGCAAGCTGGATTCAGTCAGTTCTCATTGTAAACAGAATTAGTCATTGTTTTTATGCCATTCAGTAAAGAGAATTGGGAAATATGTATTGTAGGTTTCATTTTTTTTAACGTTTTGAACCCATTCATCCATTTGTTCCACCCCCTAACCCCCACTTCTGGCAGCCACCAATATGTTCTCTGTATCTATGAGTTTGAATTTTTTAAAAAAATTATACATATAAGAGAGATCATACAGTATTCATCTTTGTCTATGTTACTTATTTCACTTAGCTTAATGCTCTCTAACTCCATCCATGTCGTCGCAAATGGCAAGATTTCATTCTTTTTATGGCTGAATAATAGTCTGTTTTATATATATATATATATATATATATATATATATGTATATATATATTCCACTTTGAGTTAAGTTTTGTGTATGATATGATATAAGGGTCTAAAATCACTTTTGCATATGGCAGTCCAATTGTCCCAAAACCATTTACTGAAAAGAATGTACTTTAACCATTTCATATTTCTGGATCCTTCATTGCAAATTAGTTGACATATATGTGTGGGTTTATTCCTAGGCCTTCTATTTTGTTCCAATGACCTATGTGTCTGGTTTTTATGCCAACACCATACTGCTTTGATTACAATTGACTTTTTTTTATTTTTTTAAATTTATATCCAAATTAGTTAGCATATAGTGAAACAATGATTTCAGCGGTAGATTCCTTAGTGCTCCTTACCCATTTAGCCCATCCCCCCTCCCACAAGTCCTCCAGTAACCCTCAGTTTGTTCTCCATTTTTATGAGTCTCTTCTGTTTTGTCCCCCTTCCTGTTTTTATATTATTTTTGTTTCTCTTCACTTATGTTCATCTGTTTTGTCTCTTAAAGTCCTCATATAAGTGAAGTTATATGATTCTTGCCATTTGCAACTAGGTGGATGGAACTGGAGGGTATTATTCTAAGTGAAATTAGTCAGTCAGAGATTACAATAGACTTTTAATGGAGTTTGAAATCAGGGAACATAATTCCTCCACCCTTGTTCTTCTTTCTCAAAATTACTTTGGTTATTACTTTTGTGGTTACATACAAATGTTATGATTGTTCTATTTCTGTGAAAAATATCACTGTGAAAAATATCAAATGCGATTTGATAGAGATCACATTGAATCTAAATATTCCTTTGAGTAATATGGATATTTTAATGATATTAATACTTCTAATCCATGAGCATAGAATATTTTTCCATTTATTTGTATCTCTTTCAATCTATTTCCGTAACTTATACTTTTCAGTATACAGTACTTTCACCTTATTGGTTAAATTTATTCTCAGATATTTTATTCTTCCTTGATACAATATTAAATGGGAGTGTTTTCTTAACTTCTTTCTGACGGTTTATTTTCAGTGTATAAAAACACAACAGATACTTCTCTCTTGATTTTTGTACCCTGAAACTTGACAGATTTTGTATATTACTTCTTTTATATATATATATATATATATATATATATGAAATTTATTGACAAATTGGTTTTCATACAACACCCAGTGCTCATCCCAAAAGGTGCCCTCCTCAATACCCATCACCCACCCTCTCCTCCCTCCCACCCCCCATCAACCCTCAGTTTGTTCTCAGTTTTTAACAGTCTCTTATGCTTTGGCTCTCTCCCACTCTAACCTCTTTTTTTTTTTTTCCTTCCCCTCCCCCATGGGTTCCTGTTAAGTTTCTCAGGATCCACATAAGAGTGAAACCATATGGTATCTGTCTTGCTCTGTATGGCTTATTTCACTTAGCATCACACTCTCCAGTTTCATCCATGTTGCTACAAAGGGCCATATTTCATTCTTTCTCATTGCCACATAGTATTCCATTGTGATATAAACCACAATTTCTTTATCCATTCATCAGTTGATGGACATTTAGGCTCTTTCCATAATTTGGCTATTGTTGAGAGTGCTGCTATTAACATTGGGGTACAAGTGGCCCTATGCATCAGTACTCCTGTATCCCTTGGATAAATTCCTAGCAGTGCTATATTACTTCTAACGATGTTGTGGTAGAGATTTTAGGATTTTTTATGAAATCATGTTGTTTATAAGTAGTGAAATTTTACATCTTCCTACCTGACTTGGATGTCTTTATTTCTTTTTCCTACCTAATTGCTCTGGCTAAGACTTCCAATGCTAAGTGGAATAAAATTGAGAAGAGTGGGGCATCCTTGTTTTGTTTCTGATCTTAAAAAAAAATTATTTCAGCTTTTCACTATTGTGATGTTTACTTTGACTTTCTCAAAAATGGTCTTTATTATTTTGAGGTATGTTTCATCTATACCCATTTTGTTGAAAGTTTCTATCATAATTGGATGTTGAATTTTGTCAAATTTGTTTTTGCTTGTATTCAAATCGTATGATGGTTTACCCTTCATTTATTTAATGTGGTGTATCATGTTGATTTATATGCAAATGTTGGAACCATAATCGCATCATTGGAATAAATTCCAGTTCATCATGGTGTATGATACTTTCAGTGTATTGCTGAATTTTATTTTCTACTATTTGTTGAGGATTTTTGCATCTATGTTCATCAGAGATATTGGCCTATAATTTTCTTTTGACGTGGTGACCTTGTCTGGTTTTGGGTTCAGGGTAATGCTGGTCTTGTAAAATAAATTTGGAGGCATTTTCTGCTCCTCAATTTCTTGAACACATTTGAGAAAGAGAGGTCTTAAATCTTCTTTGAATATTTGGTAGAATTCACTGGTGAAACTACCTGGTCTTGGAATTTATTGTTTTGGGGGAGGTTTTTTCATTACTAATTCAGTCTCTTGCTAGTAATAAATCTATTCAGATTTTCTAGTTTTTCATGATTCATTTTTGGTAGATGGTATATTTCTAAGAATTTGTCCATTTCTTCTAGGTTGTCCAATTTGTTGGCATTAGTCACAGTAATTTCTTCTTTGTATTTCTGTGGTAGCAATTGTAATATTTTCTCATTATGATTTTATTTCTTTGATCCCTCCTCTTAGTACGTCTAGCTAAAAATTTGCCAATTTTATTTATCTTTTCAAGTAACTACATCCTCCTTTCATTGATACTTTCTTTTTTCTTTCTTTTTTTTTTTTTTTTGGTCTGTATTACATTAATGTCTGCTATAATCTTTATTATTTACTTCCTTCTACAAACTGTGGGCTTAATTTGTACTTTCTCTGGTTCCTTGAGTTGTAAAGTTAAATTGTTTATTTGAGACTTTTCTTTGTTTCTTGAGGTAGACATTTGTTTTTTTTTAATGCTTATTTATTTTGAGAGAGAGAGAGAGAGGCAGAGAGGGAGGGAGAGAGAGAGAATTGAAATTAGGCTCCATGCTGTCAGCACAGAGCCCAATCTGGGGTTTGAATTCACAAACCATGAGATCATGATCTGAGCTGAAATCAAGAGTTGGATACAACTGATTGAGATCCCCAGGCACACCTGAGGTAGGCATTTATCAATATTAAATTACCTCATAACTACTTTTGCTGCATTCCATATGTTTTGGTATATTATATTTGCATTTTTGTTTGTCTCAATGTATTTTTTTTATCTCTTTTGATCTCTTCTTTAACCTATTGGTTATTAAGCAGCACGTTTTAAAATCTCCACATATTTGCTAATTTTCCAGTTATCTTCTTATAATTGATTTCTAGTTTAATACCATTGTGGTCATAAAAAAATGGCTCATACAATTTCAATTATTTTAAATTTATTAAGACTTGTTTTGTGTCCTATTATATGATCTACCATGCAGAGTGTTTCATGCACACTTGAGAATAATGTATATTGTGTTGCTGTTGGATTAAATGCTTTGCATATATCTGTTAAGTCCCTCTGATCTAATATGTTATTTAAAGCCCATGTTTTTCTTATTGATTTTTGTTCTGGATAATCTATCCATTGATGTGGGTGGGGTATTAATGTCCCCTACTACTTTTGCATTGTTATCTATTTCTCCCTTTATGCCTGTTAATAGTTACTTTATATAGTTAGGAGCTCTTATGTTGGGTGCATAAATATTTAAAAATGTTAAATCCTGTTGTTGGAATGACCTCTTAATCAATATGTAATATCCATCTTTATATCTTTTTGCAGTATTTGTTTTAAATTAGATTTTGTCTGATATAAGTATAGCTACTCCAGCTTTCTTTTGGTTTCCATTTGCATGGGATATCTTTCTCCATCATCTCACTTTCACTCTATGAGTTTTCTTACATCTAAAATGAGTCTTTTGTAGGCAGCATATAGATATGTCTTATTTTTTTAACCCACTCAGTCATGTGATGCTTTTGATAGGATAATTTAGTCCATTTACATTTAAAGTAATTATTAATAGATATGTATTATTGCCATTTGTTCATTGTTTTATGGATGTTTTTGTAATTCCCTATTGTTCTTTCCTCTTTTCTTGCTTTATTTTTTTGTGGTTTGATGACTTTCTTTAGTACTATGCTTATATTTGTGTATTTATAATAGGTTTTCACTTTGTGGTTACCAAGTGGCTTATGTATAACAACTAATATCTGTAACAGTCTACTTTAAGCTTATAATGACTGAATTTGACCACATTCTAAAGTTCAAAATTTTTACTCACCCCGTATTCTATATTTTCCATCATCTTTTCATCTTGTGTAACCTTTAATTAATCATTATAATCATAGTTATTTTTACTACTTTTGTCTAACCTTCATACTGGATTTATAAGTGATTTATCCACTATTTATGGTATATATTTACAGTTTTTTTCTAATGTTCATTTATTTATTTTGAGTGAGAGATATATATAGAGAGAGAACTGGGGAGGGGCAAAGGGAGAGGGAGATAAAAAGAATCCCAAGCTATCTCTGCACTGTCAGTACAGGGCCTGATGTGGGACTCGGTTTCATAAATCGTGAGATCATGACCTGAGCTGAAATCGAGAGTCAGCAGCTTAACCAACTGAGCCACCCAGGGGCCCCATATATTTACTGTTTTAATTAGATTTGTTTTTTTCATGTGTTTTCTTATTACTAATGAGTGACCTTTTATTTCATGTTAAAGAATTCCTTTTAATATTTCATGTAAGTGGTTAGGCACTCCTTTAGTTTTTGCTTGCCTGGAGAACTTTATTAATTCAATATCTGAATGATAACTTTGCCAGGTAGAATATTCTTAGTTGAAAGCTTTTTCTTTTGGTACTTTGAATATATTGTGCCACTCCTTTCTGGCTTCAACAGTTTCTGCTGAAAAATCTGCTCTTACTTTTATGGGATTATTTTGTACATATGAAGGGTTTTTTTTTTTCCTTTTGGTCTTTTTAATATTTCTTTATCTTTCACTTTTCACATTTTCATTGTAATGAATGTTGGTGTGTGTCTCTTTGGTTTCATCTTCTTTGGAAGCTTCTGGGCTTTTTGAAATTGAGTGTCTATTTTCTTTTTCAGATTAGGGAAGATTTCAGCCATTATTTCACCAAAGAAGTTTTCTGCCCCCTTCTCTCTTTTTCTTTGGAAAGTCCTGTCATGTGAATGTTAGTCCATTTGTTGTTGTCTCATAAGTTACTTAAGTTATCCTCTCTTTTATTCATTCTTTTTTTCTATTTACTGGTGTGATTAAATTCACTGCTTTGTCTTGGGTTCACTAATCCTTTCTTCAGCATCATTCATTGGCTGTTGAATTCCTCTAGCATATGTTTTACTTTAGGTATTTTTCTTTTAGCTCTGTGATTTCTGTTTGGTACTTTCTTATATTTTCCATCCTTTGTTGAAGTTCTCTCTGTACTTATTCATTCTTCTTCCCCTTTCCCTGAGCATCTTTATGGCAATGACATTGAAATTATTATCAGACATATTGCTTATCTCTTTAATTAAGTTTTTTTCTGAGGTTTTCTCTTGTTCTTTCATTTGGAACATAGTCTTCTGATTTTTTTTTCCATTTTGCTTGACTTTTTTGGTTTCTATACCAACTAGATGAATATGAGACAACTACTTCTCCCAGTTTGAAAGAGTGACCCCATGTGAATGAACATTGCCATTCAACCCTTTCCCTAGTTCATGTCTCTCACACTTTTGTGCTTCTCTAAGCAGCCTATTATATTTTAATAGCTCTCAGTAGTTAACTGAGTGCCATGATCTATCAGTGTCTTAAAAGTGAGATTTTAGCACCCTCGTTTAGGCTGATGGAAGTCAGACCTTTAGTCAGCAGCTTTTAGAAATATGCAAATATATACAGTCCTGTAGAACCACAAATGTAATCTCCCTTGGCCATCAGATCCAGGTGATCTGAATATGTCTCCCTGGAAACAGTGGCAAAAGTCCGGGCTGTAGTTATGTATATAAGCACTTTTCTGGGAGATAGCAGTGAGCTGGAGCAAGGCAGAGAGAGAGAGTGCCCAGATGGTATCCATTCCCTACATTACTTGAGAACAGCTCTATGGACTACTAAGTGTATGCCAAACCTGAAGCCTTCTCCTCAGCTTAAGCTCCAAGACAAGTGAAGAGATCTCCTTCACAGAAAAATTGGGTGGTATACCCTAGGCTGATCTCTGTGCAGTACTCAGGGGGTGGTAGCCTGACAAGAGCTATCTCTGTGATCATGATTGTCCCATGGAACCCAGGAATGCAAGTCCCCTGAACTCTGGATCATGAGGCATCCACTGGTCTGCAACTATGGAAACTGGGACACTAGATATAAAAATTTGGGCACCAGCTGCTTGTAGAGCTCTCTACTGGGCAACACTGATCCTCTGGAGCATGGCAGTGGGAAAACACTGGACAACAAAAAATTGTTCCAGCCCTTTGAGATCTGGAAAGGATTAGCTAATCCCTAGGTGCATGTTTAATTAGAAACCTATCCCAAAAGGAAGGAAGGAAAAAGAAAAAAGAAAGAAGGAAATAAAGAAAGAAAGAGAGAGAGAGAGAAAGAGAGAGAGAAAGAAAGAGAGAGGGAGGAAAGAATGAAAGAGGAAGGAAGGATGGAAGGATGGATGGAAGGAAGGAAGGAAGGAACAAAGGAAGGAAGGAAGGAAGGAAGAAACAGATCCCTTTGGCCACAGGCATGGCAATTAGTTAATAGGTTTCCTTCATAAGAAGTCCAAGACCCTTGGTTTGTTTCCTCTAGGGTTTTTTTTTGTTTGTTTGGTTTTGGTTTTTGTTGTTGTTCATTTTTGATTTTGTTTTTGTTTTTGTTTTGTTTTTGTTTCTGTTTTCGTTTTCAGAGGAAAATTTTCCATATGTAGCTGTAGAGTCTTTTCAAGGAGGTGAATTCAGGATCTTTATACATCACTATTTTGAACCTGTATTTTCATTTGATTCAGTTCTAATTACTATGTCTTATTCCCTTTAAGATTTAGTGTCTGAATGATGGATTTCTATGAGTGCATTATTTAATTTCTGAGTATTCAGAGATTTTCTTGTTGTTTTTCTGTCATTTATTCCTAGTTTCATTCCATCCTGAAGAGAAAATGTAGTCTTTATTAGTTCAATTATTTTTAAACATACTGAGGTTTATTTTATGTCCCTGGATATGGTCTACCTTGATAAATGTTCCGTATGTACTTTTGTTGGATGGAGTGTGTGATATATGTTAATTAGATACTATTGTTTGATTTTGTTGTTCAGATCTTTTATAGTTCTTCTGTCTAATAATTTCATCAAGAAGATATTGATGTCTTCAGTTATAATTGTATAGCTTTTTATTTCTCCTTCCACTTTTTACCTTTTTTTTTCTCTACTATATTTTTAGACTATGTTGTTTGGGTCATACACATTTAGAATCATTATATCTTCTGGATGAAATAATGTTTTCATCATCCTATTATTGGTTTTTGGGTCTAGAAATTTCTTGTTGTAACTTTTACATCATTACATGTCAATACAGACATTCCTGAATTTTTGAAAATTAATTGTCATCTGATATAACTTTTCTTATCCTTTTACCTTCAATCTACCTATTTAGTTGAATTTAAAGTGAGTTTCTGGTCATCTGGGTGGCTTGGTCAGTTGAGTGACCAACTCAATTTCCGCTCAGCTCATGATCTCATGGTTTCATGAGTTGGAACCCCACATTGGACTGTGTGCCGAGTGTGTGCAGAGCCTGACTGCAATTGCCCCTCTCTCCCTTTCTCTCTGCTCCTCCCCCCTCATCCTCTCTCAGTCTCTCTCAAAATAAATATCTTTAAAAAAACAAAAAGTAAAGTGAGTTTCTCGTAAACAACATATATTTGAGGCTATTGAAAAAATTACTCTACCAGTCTCTCCCTTTTAAATTCTGTATTTAGATAATTTAATTTTAAGGTAATTATTGGTATTCTTAAGGATTTTTTCTGACTACATTAATTTTCTGTTCTTCCTCTTTTCTCTCTTCCTTGTTTTTTTTAAAATCTTTTTATTGATTACATAACGTTTACAATTTCATCTTGATTTATATATACTATTTATGAATATGTCAATTTTTTATTTCCTGATATCAATATACCTGTGTGACATCCAAGTCCACTTTGTATTGTGGAAATTTTTCTTCTCTCTAGGTCTGTTTACAATTCACAATTTTATTTTTTTTTTATGTTTATTTTTGAAGGAGAGAGACAGAGCATGAGTGGGGGAGGGGCAGAGAGAGGGAGACACAGAATCTGAGGCAGGGTCCAGGCTCTGAGCCATCAGCACAGAGCCCGATGCAGGGCTCAAACCCACGAACTGTGAGATCATGACCTGAGCCTAAGTCCAACATTTAAACGACTAAGCCACCCAGGCACCCTTACAATTCACAATTTTAAATATCGTCTTGGATATCAGATTGTTTTATCAATTTTGTGTCAATCATCACATATGATTTACCAAACTCATTAAGAGAAGGTTGGTCTAATACGATTCTCCATACTTCTGTATCTTGTTCTCACTCTTCCTCCAATATTTCTTCTTTTATCGTTTCTTATGTTTTTGAAGAACTTCTTTTAGTAATTCTCTTTTAGTGACATATTATTTTAGTTATACTTTACTGGGTACAGTCTTTATTTCTTCTTCTTTCCTGAAGGAAAGTCTTGTCAGATGTAGTTAATGTCGTTGCCATTTCTTCACTTTCAGCACCTAAAAGACATGCTGCTGCCTTCTGAGCTCCATGGTTTCAGAGGAGAACACTATAATAAATTGAATTGATGTTCCTTAACAGGTTATACATTATTTATCTCTGGCTGCTTTTGTGACTTCTTTTGTGTGTACAGCTTTCAGAATTTTAATTTTGACATGTCTTGGCATAGACTTTTTGTTTTGATTTCTATTTGACATTGCTCAGTTTGTTGTTCTGTGATTTTTGCATTTTTTTTTACAGAATGTAGTGTTTTTTTATTTATATTTCTTCAAACACTTTTCAATCTTACTGTATTCCTCTTCTTATGAGTCTCCAATCATAAGAATTTTGAAAATTTTATATTTGTACCTTCGGTCCTTAACCCTCTATTGATTTTTAGTTTCAGTGTATTTTCAGTCTGTTGTTCAAATTGAATAAATTATTTTGATTCATCCTTAATTTCACTGCTTCTATTATCCACTCTACTATTGAGCACATCTGGCTTTTAATTATTTTTATTTTATTTTTCAGTTGTATAATTTCCACTGAGTTCTTTTTTTTAAATAGTTTTCATGTTTTGCTAACATTTTCATTTGTTTCAAGAGAATTTGTAATTGTTTTTTGAATCCTCTCTTATAATGTTTCCTTAAAATCCTTGTTAAAACATCTGATCCATCTTGGTTTTTTTATGTATTTTTTCATTTGTGTTGTTAATTTTCAAATTCTTTGTATGGTGGATAGTTGTTTATTTTATACTGGGCATTTTGACTTTTATATTAGTAAGTTCCAGAACCTATTTACATAGTGTATTTTAGGATGTAAACACTCTGTTTAGGTTTAGAACACGAGTTCTGGCTTTTTTTTTTTTTTTTTTTGGTGGGCTGTTTCATGTGACATTCTAATTTTCAGAGAAATTTTCATGTAGTTTGGTGTGCTTAATTTATCTCACGCTGCTAGTGTTCCTACTAGCTTCCACTGATGCTGCTTGAAGAGACACTGCCTGGTGTCCTCTAATGGAAGAGGGGAGTTTCTAGCCCAAAGTGCCAAGGATAGCTTCATGGGTAGTTTTTTTTGTTGTTGTTGTTGTGGTTGTGGTGGTGAAATCTTCATGCTTGGAGCCACCTGGCTGTCTTGTATCTCTTTGTGGGTAGAGGAGTTTTTGTCTACAATGGCAGAGACTCTGTGGACTGGGTGCTTGTAGTGACATCCTCATTGCTCATTATCCTCAAATGTGCAGTTTCCCTAGGTGTGGGAAGAGAGTCTCAGTCCTCTCCATGAAAGACAGCCCTTTCCGCTTGTTTTCAGTTATTGTTAGTGTGGCTTCCAATGGATCATCCTTGCTCTTTTTGTGGGACTCACTTTGTGTTGATGGTACTCCTATTCGAATTGCAGTTAGAATAATTCTATCTGGATTGCCTTGGATGCTCAATTGGGAGGCACCAAACCCCAAGCCTGGGTCAACTTTGTTGGGTGTGCGGGTTGTAAGACACATGAACACTATGTTGTTCCTTCAGTTGAAGGGCCTTCTTTTTTCATCTTTTATATTTCCCCTTTGGTTGTCTCCTGCATTATTTCCAGGGTTTATAATTGGGGAGAAGCAGGAATAGATCAGTCTATTCCATCTTGGCTGTGATGGAAGTCCCTGTGACATATATATTTGAGGTTCCTTTCTCATGGATTTAGTAAAAAGTAATTTAAGAAGTAATCGCTTTTTTCCTCTAGACATTTGACATGCATTTTAACCATGTTCTCAAAGGATCGAATAGCTTTATATTCATAGTCCTGTTTCCCTGTGTGAGGACTGACGGGATATTTAATTTTTCTAAGAAAACGTCATCACTTTTTAAAATTCACCAGTTTATTCATTCTTATCTTGAATTCACACACATTCCAATTACCTGAACACATTCTGATGTATTTTCTAAATCTCAGGATGTGTATTTCTTCCACTTTCATGAAGCTTTTTAGAGATGATAAAAAAAAAGGAAAACATTTCTGTTTTCAAAAGAGATATTGTTTTGATTTTATTATTTGGCTTCCTTTTTCTATCTGAAAGGAATAATTCAGATGTATGGCTGCATACTATGAATCATTCGGTAGTTACCTGCATACATTTTGGCAGTGTAATAATAAATATAATACTAGTATATTTATTTGTTTAATCTAACAGAATACTAAAATAAAAATTGAGCAGAGGAAAATCTCTTTCTTCAGAAATAGAAGAAAAGGAGATATAAATTGGTGATTACATTGAATTAGTAATATTGAGCACTACAGTTATTCTGTCTTTATATTGTTAATTAGTAGGGAGAGGAGAATTAATGATAGGAAGATTAATGAAAATGACAAATTTTAAATAGTCCATATATTATTGACAAGTGAAATCTAGAAAAAGTAGAAAGAAGATTCATGTTATAATGGTAGGAATTGAAGAATTGAAACCAAATAATACTGATTTTTTATCTGAATGTCAAACTCACTGAAGGACTTTAGGCCTATCTCTGATATTTAAAAAGAAAACAAAAGCTGGAATAGTATTTACCCCTCATATCTTTAAGATTGATATATTTAATAAAACGACATTGAAAGACACTATACACAAAGAGAGAGTGAGACAGGGAGAGAGAATTAGTACAAGAAAATAATGTCCCGAGAAGTTGAATAGACCAAATAATATACACCGTGAACAACAACAGCTGTGATAAATCATCAAGATCAAGACAATGACCCAAAATGAGAAAAAAAAAAAAAGAAATAGTATATATATTTAAAAAAATGTTTAGAGACTAATTCATGGCTTATAAAACTTAATTCTACTTAAGGAGTGAAGAATTATGTTCCACCACCTTGAGAAACAAGTATATATATATATATATATATATATATATATATATATATACATTTATATATATATGCATATATATATATATATATATAAATTATTTGAAATTCTTCATTAGGGAAGGCTTGTATATTTTTACCCATTTTATGTATGTATCCAATATTTATGCATCCAGCCTCATGGATATTTATTTTATAATTTGATTTACGTATTTTATTGCTCAAATAGGCCAAGATTTGGTCCTGTTGCACCCTCCCTCTATAGTCTGGGGAGTAACCGTCTCCATATAACACAACTCCCTTTTGGCTTAAGCTGGCTTCATGTTCTGTTGTTAGTGACCAGATGCCCTTCCTGCTTTATTTACCCTGTGTACTAGCTAGCAAGTATTTACCCTCTTGTGCCGTCAATGTTCCCAAATAGCATCAGTGGAGGAACAAGAATCCACCCCAGAGTGGGGCATCCCAACAATGCTGATGTGTAAAAAGTTCCTTAATCATAATTACACTAAGAATTTTAGTTTTGACTATTTCCATTCTGCTCCTAAAATAGTTAGACGACAAATATGTAATATAATTCCTAGTCAGTGGGCTTTTAAGACTTCTTCCTTCTCAATTTGAGCAGACTAGACTAACAACCAAGGGACCTAATTATTCACAGCAAATGTTAGATGTATAATCTATACTCTCCCTCAGGACATAGGTTTTAAAAGAGAAAACACAAATACATCTTTGACCCTTGATATTATTGAAATAGAATACTAAGATCAGCAACATATGATGATGTCAGGAAATTTTCCCAAATTATGTAAGACTTGTTAATTCTGCCATAAATCTCAGGCTGTCAACACCAGTGAGTTTATGAGATCCTTCCAGTTTATAGGGTGTATTCAAATTCTTCTTGCAAAATTAATTTCTTCAAACTCATTTCTTTGTTAGGCAGCCACAGATGGCCTAGTTGTAAAAATGTATATGATACAAAGGTGCCCCCAGTCAGAAACTGTTCTCTGGCATTTTCCCTACAAGATGCTGCTGCCTTCTTCCCCCTAAGATTTTAAGTGTCTTCTCTTCCACCCCTTGAGATACAGTTCCAAAAGATTTCTAGAATGTATGTATCAGAAAGCATAAATTTATTTCAACCTTAAAGAAATGCAATTCTTCCAAGCATTGGTGAATGATTAAAGACTGACTTAGATCTGAATGCTGGGATTTTCTCCCACCTGCCCAACATAGAAATCTACAGTAGCACTTGAGGGAGATAGCCCTTAAGCATGGGAGTGCTTCTTTTTGTATTCTGATTTTTATTTCTGTCTGTATTTATGATGAGGTTTTAAAATCTGTTTCCAAACAAGTAGATTAATGGGGCTTTAAGGGTCTTTATACCTGATAGGAATTTTTGCTTAACATTTCTGCTTGCTTTTCCCCCTAAAATGTAAAGGCTTTTACATCTCACTCAGCCTTAAGCAACTAAGCAAGGAGAATTGCAATCTTACCCTTAGGAAAAGAGGTATCATTGAATAAATGTATTTTCAGGAGTTCTGGGAGAGACATGAAATAAATCTACTCTAATAACTTTCTTTGACACCTGAACTACCTAACTACATATTTATTTTCTTAAGGTCAATAGTTTGAGGCATTCTTTATTCAAATAAAAAATATAGTATCTCCTTAGGCAGACATCATGTAATATCTCAACAGAGATTAGTAGCTAATCACCAAAAGCAAAGTACTTAGGGAGGAAAAAAAGCACAGTATCTGAAGAAAAATCATGCATGACCTAAAGGAAGCTAGCAGAGCACCAAAGGCAAGCTCTTTCCACCCCATATCCTTGCTGGCAATTATTATAGGTGCAAGCCAGCCAAATGATGTAACATATCCATCTATGAAGAGAAGGCTTTTGTCTAAACTCTCCTGATTCTGTGTCTGCATGCTAATCCCTTGGTCATTTCCTTAATTCAACACATAATTGTTTTTTTTAGCTCCAAATATATTGAAGAAATTCAAAGTGTGTCACCCCCAAATATGCCACGTTGGCATATTGATTATCTTGAGTTAAGGGCACTTGAGAAACAGTAGGTGCAAAATGGGCATTCTGCCCCTCTTTTATATTTCCCAAAGTACAAGATAAAATTCTTCTATGAAAGATGTTCCTCCTCTACCAAGAGGGAAGTAACATTTTTATTGATGATGCAAAGTTGAGACATAGAGAATTCTATATAAGATGACCGTGTTAAAATATTCTCATCTTCCTTTAGCTTTCTCATATCATTTCCTTACTTTTCCACAAAAGCTCCCATGGAAGCTCCCATGGAAGGTTAAACTTACACACTTCTGTGTGCTTTTCTCTTGTGAGCTTAATTCTGAATCGCAGACAAAAAACTCTAAGAAGGTAAAGGTAACATTCTCCTACAGGGTGAATGCATTTAATTTGAATAAGTGGAGTCACCTATATTACTTTAAAAAAATGCATTCCAAAATAAATACAACAAATATGGTTATATAACCATTAAATGAAATTTAACATATAAAATAGATCAAAGAAGTTCGTTTTCAAATTCAACTATAATCCGGGGCGCCTGGGTGGCGCAGTTGGTTAAGCGTCCGACTTCAGCCAGGTCACGATCTCGCGGTCCATGAGTTCGAGCCCCGCGTCGGGCTCTGGGCTGATGGCTCAGAGCCTGGAGCCTGTTTCTGATTCTGTGTCTCCCTCTCTCTCTGCCCCTCCCCTGTTCATGCTCTGTCTCTCTCTGTCCCAAAAATAAATAAATGTTGAAAAAAAAATTTAAAAAAAAAAAATAAAAAAAAATAAAAAAAAAAAATTCAACTATAATACCATCATTTAAAATCAGTATAGAACAGTTCCTTCTGTTCTGTTTCTACTCTAATATCATACTGTGTTAATAAGAAGTGTCCTGATTTTTCATATGCTATTATATTTCAAGTGATGTCCAATGATTATATAGTAGTGTGGATAACATTTCTAATACATGCCTCCTGTTCTATTACGTGAAAGTACCACAGTTTTCTTATCAACCTCTTGCTAAAATTTTAGCTTGTTTCCAATCACCCTGTCTTAAAGAACCACAAGACATTGACTTTAAATGAATATTATACTTTTCATGGCAATTTCAGCTTGACATATATATTCCTTCAAATGCAACCATTGTATTAAAACAAACAAACAAACAAACAAACAAACAAACAAAAAACATATATAGAGACACTGGGATGGCTCAGTCAGTTAAGCATCAGACTCTTGATATCAGCTCAGGTCATGATCCCAGGGTCATGAAATTAAGCCCTGTTTGGGATTTGTGCTGAGCACAGAGCCTTCTTAGGATTCTCTCTCTTTCACTGCCCCTCTCCCACTTACCCTCTCTCAAATAAGCAGACAAAAGAAAAACAATGTATTTGCTAAACCCACATAGTGTTTGCTAAGTTTTTTGTAATTCTTTCCAAATTGTTTACAATTTTGTCCTCTACCCTCTGTGAACATATATAACAATTTAATTATGCCTAAGAAAATTTAGTGAAATATAATTGTTTGAGAATCTTTTAAAAGTATGCATGGACAAAATTTAGTTTTATTTTGAATTTTATTTTTTCTCTTATTATATCCTGTATATTTTTGAATCATCTATTCCTCTCCCTGTCTCTGCTTCTTTGGAATATCATCAGCTAGAATTTAGAGGGTTTTTTTTTTTTTTTAGCATCCCAGACATTGATACTAAAGTATCTGCTATGCAAAATGATGAGACCATTACTGAGGAACACGGTCACTGGGACCAAAGAGAATAGAATATACTGGAAAAAACTTACGAATGAAAGAATAATGACATGTATGATGGCCCCCTTGCCCATCACATCCTAGGGCATTGCTGAGAATTCTAGCAGTAATTTGGGGCAGACTGCAAGGGAGAAACTACAATCATGGGACTATGAAGCTTCTAATCTATATAATTATGACAATTCCTGTCCTTTCCATGCTGTGATCAGGGGCTAGTGTGCCATGACAGCATAAGGTGATACTGACAAGACTACTGCCTTTTCTTTTCAGCTCAGCTTTATTATGGTCTTAAGCAATAGGTCATAACTGGTTTCCATGCACTTTTGTTCAAAGCTAACTCCTTTGTGGGGCATATATCTTGCAGTATATAATGAAGAGTTGACAATTATCTCTCCATAGTCCAATTTTAACTGTATTATCAATTGATTGAATTACTCATGTAGGTAGCTATCCTCTGTTCTTTAGTTTCTTTATCTCAGTGATGTTGATATGAAAACTTCCTACATACAGAGCACACAGGAATGATTTTGTGCAGTTTAATTAGAAAATATTTGTGAAGTTTAATCACGGTTTTTTTAATATGGTGTCTCTCTTAAATCATGATGCAATGCATTCTAAAGTTATTGTATTTTGATATTTTAATGAATTTATCACCTCTTACAATGGGCCCAGTATACGAAAATGGGCACCCAGTGATCATGCCATCAGTTAAAGGTTATCACGCTGGATATGGGTGACTGATCCAAGTTAGGCCAATTATATTTTTTCATCCTAGAATTTGGAACTGCATTCTAAATTCCAGTGCAGTGAATGCCGAGGGAATCTGGGAATCACTCTGCTTAATCTAAACAGAGGGCCGCATGCTCACTCCTGCTGCTGATGTCTCCTAGGTTCATTTATGCCTTTTTTTCCTGACTCTTGTTCTTCTCCCCTCTTTAAGAACAGCAATCGAACTCCTTGTTGTCCATTATATTTTCATTTTCTAATGAAGCCAGTATGAGTCTGACCCAGAGTCAGAGTCATTTGCATATAAAAGGAAAATAACTATTGTGGTGCATATGGTCACCCATTATATTAGTAATATTGAGCCCATAAGGGGCATACAGGAGCACACAAGTCAACATTACTCACTTTGTCTTGATGTTTCCTTTTAAAAGTCTGCTTGATTTATTAAACACATACTAATTATAAGACCGTGTGCTAAATACTTTGCGGTATATGCTTTTTTCTATTTTCATTTTTACAACCTTTTTTTTATCTAATAATATATCCTTCACTTTCACTTTTCAGGCTTCAACATAAATAAAAATAAATAATTCATGACTCTGTAAAAAGCTCATGGGTTATGAAAAATTTATTTTGGATTCCCAAGGAACAGACACTGAGATAGAAAATAGTGTGAACAAATTTTCTTAAGAATTGCCCTCAGAAAATACACCTGTGTAAATTAAAGAACATAGAACGGAACATAGGAGTAGAATAGCATAGAAAGAATAAAATGAGCAGTCTGGCACCTGAGTGGCTCAGTCGGTTGAGCACCTGGGTCCTGATTTCCACTCAGAGCCCAGGTCATGATCTTATGGGCATGGAGGCAAAGCCAGATGAAGATTCTCACTCTTTCTCTCTTCCCCTCCGCACACACATGCTCTCTCTCTACCTCAAAAAAAAACAAACCAAAAACGAAACACCACCACAACAAAACCTTAAAACATAATAAACAAACAAACAAATAAATAAACCAGTGGATTCCACTAGGAGTCTAGGATGTGGAATGATTCTCTATATTTGTCTCACTTTGGGGCAAAAGAAGATGTCTTCTAACCCCACGTGAACCAGACATCAGGTGAGGCTGCAAACAGCTAGAAGGAATGATCTTAGGTGAAGTACTTTTTCCTTTCTTTCTTTTATTTATTTATTTATTTTTTGAACTGAGGACAATTCTCTCTCTAAGCGGGATGCCATGGTATCCACTACAAGTTACCACTTGTGCTATTTAGATTTGCTCCTTCGCATAATAAAATTGAAGGACATCTGCAGGATTCTGGCTGCGGCCTTTTCACGGGGGAAGTATAAAAAGACAAAATCAGTGGGACTAGGTGTATACTTTGTCATGGGCTGAATTATGTCCCACAAAAGTCATATGTTGACGTGTCAGCTCCCAGTACTTGGCAATGTAAACTTGTTAGGAGATACAGACTTTAAAGATGTCAATAAGTTAAAATAAGGTCCTTCAGGGGGGGCCTAATACAACATGAGTAGTATCCTTCTGCGAAAAGGAAGAAACGTTAGAAAAGTATGCAATCATAGGGAAACGAAAAATAGTGAGGACACAGAGAGAAGGTTCCCATCTGCAAGTCAAAGAGAAAAGCTCCAGGAGAAACCCAACCTGCTGACTCCTTGATCCTGCACTTCTTGCTTCCATAAGTGTAAGAAAATAACTTTATGTTGTTTAAACCACTTAGTCTGTGATATTTGTTATGGTGGTCCATGCAAACTACTGCAGACCACGTGACTGCAGCTGATGTCAAAGCTGTACTTGATAAATCACTGTGTCTTTACTACAGATCTAGACATCCTTTATCTTTGGCTACCAGCAACATTCATGGAGGTGGCTTACTCCATAGGGTAATTGGCTCACCCTAACTAATCTAGATTCTTCTACCACTAAACCTTGACTTAGAGCAGTGACAAAATTGCAAAAGTTTGGGATATGATGTTAAGGATATAGTTGAAACAATAACTGAGTTTCATCACAGGTATCTTTGATAAGGGTTATCAAAAGCAGAAGTAGAAAACCACAATATAACTATTCATTCACATTAATTAATCCAGAGGAAAAATATGGTTTGTTTTTTTCTTAAAGAAACAACAGAACTAAGAAATGTAATATATTGGCTTCCATTTTGACTAGTGTTTCACCTATTAACCAGTGAGTTGACAGAATTGAATAAGAAGGGTAGAGAGATGTCTGGAACATTTTCTAATTTTATCAAAAGATGACTAATGGATAAGACATAACTATATGATTGTCCTCTCAATACAATATCCTAAAAACAACTTTCTATTTTAAGTTCTGTGACTGTGAATAACTCTGCTTAGCTTTGTTTAACATTAAGGGTTGCATTATTGCATTTTGTTACAAATAGAAGTGTAAATAGTCTGTATCCTTGAAGAAGAAAGAACTTTTATTCATATAAAAGGAATTATCCTTTTGGAGTTAAAATGGCCAGGAGATATTGAAGTGCTTCCTATAAAATTCCAATTAAAATGAGGGGGAAGAAAAAAAGAGTAAACCCTAGAATAGTTTTATTTATTTTTTATTTTTTTTTTAACATTTATTTATTTTTGAGACAGAGAGAGAGAGAGAGCATGAACAGGGGAGGGTCAGAGAAAGAGGGAGACGCAGGATCTGAAACAGGCTCCAGGCTCTGAGATGTCAGCACAGAGCCCGATGCGGGGCTCGAACCCACGGACCGCGAGATCATGACCTGAGCCGAAGTCGGAGGCTTAACTGACTGAGCCACCCAGGCGCCCCCCTAGAATAGTTTTGACAAAGATCCATTACAAGGAATAGTAATGTCCATACACCGAGAGAACGCTCCTCAGGTGCATAGGCATGAGGAACACTTAAGATGGGGTCTTCAGGGAAAATTCAAAATGTGTGGATTAGAGACTTCTCCAGGGCTCAAATGTCTTTATTTTAAATAGTAGCTAAATGCTGGTTAATTCAGACAGATTCATTAAAATTAATGAATACATTTTATTGATGCATTGATTCATTAAATATTTGTTTTATGTATCCAAATGTATTCCAAGAACTAAGCACTTGGAGTGCTGCATGAATAAAGGCAAAATCACTATATTCAGTGCAATTATAATGTAGAGTTGGATTCCGACAAGTACATTTTAAAAGTATAAAAAATTTAAAAAGTATAGTGTTGGATTCCAATGAATACATTTTAAAAGTACGTGCTGTTGGATCCTAGCCAATGCATGGGTGACTTAGGCTAGCCTCTACGAAGAGGACGTATTTGGAATACAGAATAAAGTAACACTTGTCACAGTCTGCTGACGAATATATTTAAGTTTTTTCTTTTTAATTAAATACTAACTCTAATTGGAATATTTAACAGTTTACAAAAGTGAATTTCATTAAACATGCTGCTGTCTAAATAAACCTTTTTATGTGCATATTTGTGAGATTCTGAGACACAAACCTACTTTGTCAGATACTCCTATCTTAAGAAATTTAAACAACTTTCTACACTGTATAAATTAGTCTCTGGAGTCTAGAAATATAGAATGTCTGCTCCATTACCCCCAATATGGGAATAATAATACTCTCCTTGCTCGCCTGATTAAAATATTAAGCATGCGTGGGCAAGCCTTTTCCAGGTTCTTCTTCATTTGCCTGCCCCTTAAAGTTTGGTATTTCTCAGACTTACATTCTTTTTTTTAACTTTATTTGTTTTGAGAGACAGATAAGAAAGGGAGTGCAAGAATGTGTGTGGAGGGGGGCGGGCAGAGAGAGGGAGAGAGAGAGAGAGAAATCTGACAGCGCGGAGCCTGATGCAGGGCTCCATCTCACTAACTGCGAAATCATGACCTGAGCCCAATCAAGAGTCTGGCACTTAACCAAGCCACCCAGACGCCCCTCTCCTAGTTACATTCTTAACCTCATCCTCAATATTTGCTCACTTCCTCAGGTTATACTACCCACTATATGTACATTTCTTGATGGTCAAAAATGTCTGCTCCAGGTCTTTTTTCCGAGCTCCAGGCACATCTCAAGATACATATTCCTGAGTTTCCTCTGTGTGTTCAAAACTGGTAGGTTAAAAAATTTAGCTTTTCATTCTCCACCCCACCTCCCCAAATTTGGTCTTCCTTTTAGAACCCTTAGTGACTCTAAATCTGTGGAAGACGTGTAAGAATCATCCTTGACCCTAGACTTCCATGTGACACATTCACAAGATGTACAATGACTCAAATTGAAAAACAATACGATTTCCTTGTCACAAAATAGAAACCAGTATCCCTGGACAAAATGCAACTTAACTCTCAATCGTTATTTAAGGATTCAGGTTCCATTCAACAATTAGGATGACCCTTTTGCATGATCTGCATCCAGCTAGTAATGGGGAGAAGATTTAGAGGAAGCACAGACTATAGGAGGGGCCCCATATTAATCTGTTCACATGTCACTGTCAAGAATTAGACACATGGAGGCTCCCAGGTGGCTCAGTTGGTTGAATGTTGGACTCTTGATTTCATCTCAGGTCATCATTCCAAGGTCCTGGGATCAAGCCCATGTTGGGCTCTGTACTGCCTGCTTCAGATTCTCTCTCCCTCTCTCTCTGCCCCTCCCCTACTTGACCTCTCACTCTCTTCCTCTCTCTCTCTCTCTAAAATAATTTTAAAAAATAGACACATCTTCTGTTCCATTACAGCTTCAGCTTGAACCACAGGTTTCTCGTAATTGTTTTATGCACTCTCAATCTCCCCATCTGACAGCAAGCTCAGGTTAAAAGCTGTAGTGCATTTTATTGCATGCATATTACTAGTAAAATATCTAAAATATGAAATTAAAGTGCCCTTGTATACAAATATGCAGCTATTTTCCATTCTTTTATTGGTTCTATAACTATAATTTGAGTATTCTATCCAAACAATGCCTCAGAAGCTAGGGACATATTCATGCATAAAGACAAACTGTTCCCTGCTGGAGCTTACTCATTAAAGGATGGGGAGGAGAAATATACAAAGAAGTAAATTTATGTCACAAGATAATGCTATGGATAAGGGTAAAGAAGATAGAGCATGGCAATGCTGTTCTGTATAAGGTTTTCTGGGTAGATCTCATTGAATGGTCGCATTTGAATAAAGATTGCCTAAATGTTGGGAGGCCATGAACAAAGCAGATACCCCAGGTAAGAGGATTGTCTTTAGAGACAACAGCAAGTGCAAACATCCTGAGGAGGAAATGCACATTCTGAATTCATGCTCTAGTTGGGCCGGCCCATTGGTGCAGAACGAAAGAGGAGAAAATTGAGTACAAATGAGATCCAAGAAGTAGCTAGTGTCCTGGTCTCATAGCTTTTGTGGGCCAGAGTAAAAGCATTTCAGTCTGAACGAGTTGAGAAGACATTAGAGAGTTTGAGAGATGAGTATGGTAATCAGACTGGTTTTAAAGTACCAGTACAGTGTTGTGTGGAGAACAGATTATAGATGCATAAAGGCAGAAGGAGGAAGCCCGATTATGAAGCCATTAATAGCCAGTAATAGAGGCTGGAGGTCATGGTGGCTTAAACCAGGGTGGTGGGTGGGAGCACATATGGTCAGATTCTCAATATATTTTGAAAGTAGAGCCAAGGAACTTTACTGGAGGACTGGAAACAAATTGTATCAGTGATATGAAAGAGCGAAAGAACTCAACGACGCCTCTAATACTTTAGGTCTGGTAATATAGTCAGTAATGCTTACCAAATGCTTCTGTTCATCCTTGAACCAGCATTATATCTTTTCTATTCTTAGTATACAAGAAGAATGTCCTCTATGACCTCTTGCATTTGGATATGGCCCGCAGGATTTTTTTGGCCACGAAAATATGCCATGTGACTCTTTTTGGTGGCATCTCTAACTGCCAACATGTTGGTTCACAAATACTTCTCATCTCCTTGCTAGCACTGGCAATGCTATGGCTATTGGCTACTTCACACCAGCTGAGATTCTGGAGTGTGAACAACAAAAGGCAGGGCTCTCAGCCTACCCCAAAGTTGATGTAGCATGAAAAAGGAAAAAAAAAAGTTTTAAGTCATTGAAATTCTGGAAGATACTTGTTACTACAGCATTTCCTAGACCGTTTGTAACTAATAGAAGGATGGGATCTCAATTCACTAAGATTAGTATGAACAGGGTAGGAGGGACAATCAGAAATTTGGCCAGCTTAAGTCCCAGTTAAGTCTCTCAGAAATTCAAGTCTAAATGTCCCATAAATAATCTGATATGAGTGTAGAGCTCTGGGTAGAGATATTTCCTGGGACTAGAAACTTGGAATCTATCAGGACTGAGTATTTAAAGCCACACGATTGTGTGAGATCACTAAATAATTAAGTGCAGGGAGGTTGGAATGGACTTGTAAGGATGAAGCCTGAGACATGTAGACATTTAGAAGTCAGAGAGAGAGATCAGGAGGAAGCAGAAGTGAAGACTGGAAAAAGTTACCAAGAATGAAGAATAGATAAGGTCTTAGAACTTAAATATTAAAAAATATTAAAATGGAGGAAATTATCAACTATGCCAAATTCAGCTGAAACATGAAATGTGATGAAATTTAAAAATTTACCATTGGATTTAGTGAAGTGAATATCATCAAAGACATTAAAAGGACTCTGTCCATGGATGGTCAAGCAAAACCCTGGTGGAAGTGTTTTCCCAGGAGAAGGGGGAAGAGGGATTGAAGGTAGAAAGGTTAGACACTTTTGGGGAACAATTTTGTCCTAAGTGTTACCTTAAAAATGGGAGTGGGTACCTGGGTGACTCAGCTAGTTAAGTGTGGGGCTCCTGATTCAGTTCAGGTCATGATCCCAGGACCATGGGATAGAGCCCCACATTAGGCTCTGCACAGAGCATGGAGCCTGCTTAAGTTTCTCTCTCTCCCTCTGTCCCTCTTCCCTGCTTGCTAAATAAATAAATAAATGAATAGGAACAATATCTGGAATGGAATATAGATAGACTATTTTTTAACATGAAAGATGTTTGTATAGTGTTTGAAGCAGCTGGGAATTATCTAGCATAAAGGCAAATATTGACAGTGGTGCTAGGAGACAGTCGTGTGAACAATGGCATCCAGTACACAAAAATGGCACCAACGCTTGGCTTATTTTAGTCCATGAATTCTTCATTTATAATAAGTCAAGGAAATTCAGAGGAAAAGAGTACAGATGTAGCTATGGGTTCTTAGAGGGGATGTAAAACGTACAGGGACAGATGCAAGAGGGTGGATACATGTAATGGGGAGTGTATGGAGGCATTGTTTTCTGACTGCTTCTCTTCCTTCATTAAAATACGAAGCAGACAATCAGCTTAGCTTGAGGGTGCTGGAAGATTGAGTGAGAAGATGTGAAAGGTATCCAGCAATATGAGACACGAATGCATGAAGGAAACAAAATCAGAATGTCAGGCAGAATTTAACGGAAGTGATCATGAATTAAAGTCGGAATGGTCGTCCTAGTCGTATCCTTTTTTCTAACCCAAACTTAGCTGAATGGTATAGATGCGGAGTAGAGATGGAGAGATAGATGTTGCCAGGGATGGTGTATTAGCATGTATTATGAAGAGCAAAAGGGGACAGCAGGTACGAGACAGTGGTGGATTCCTATGTGGGTAAATAGGAAAGAGACATCCAAGGCTGAAAAAGACAAAGAAAATCAGTGGGATCAATGGGTTGTTAGTTCAAGATGGGTGAATGCATTGTTTACTCCATGTTAGTGGAGGCAGTAAGAAAAACAAATTAGTGGTTAATAGTCTGGAAGTTGGAGGAGGGATAGTAGTCACTGCATTTGACAATTTTTCTTATCATTATTACTACTGATAATGAAAAGGCAGAGGATTTGGGTGCTAGTGCTACTTGGCTGCAGACTTGCTCAGCAATCCCAGACCTTGCTAACGAGGGAAATAGTACAAGTGTTAAATAGGTCATGATGATTCGATCTTTGTGGTTAAATGTGCTTATGGACGATTTCCCTTCATAATTCCTCAATTCAGTTCTCATTTTGTACAAAAGTGATTGCTGTTGGTAACAGAAAAGAAAGCCCTAGAGGAAGAAAATAATCTTTTTCATGCCTATTTAATTCCGAGCTATCTATATTTTAAGGAGGAATAAACCAACACACAAAACAGCTATTTAAATTAATGAGCCCTGCCAACTATGGTCTAAATACTTGTAACTAAATACATATTCTTTTATTCATAAAAACTCAGAAATAATTATCCTAGAAACCTTAAGAATACATTGCTAATTTCCAACATGGATGCGATTTCCTTTTGAATCTTATCATTTAAATTGTAAAATGTTTCCCTATTTATACAAGTGTGTATGCATATTTTTACGGGAAAATATTTCAATAGAAAACACATTCTGATATGGCAAGTGTTTTTTGTATGCAACAAGAACCCCGAACACAAACTGAAATATAAAGCTGCGTGAAATGTAAGGTAATGAATTTATGTCATGTGTGGACAATTAGGCTCACTGTTTTCTGTCTCTCACAAAAAATAATTCAAGTGAACGTAAAAATGGAAGCCATATTAATACAATTGAAAGAATGACATGGACCTGGGATTAAATTGTGTCTTCAACCATTTTTACGTGGCAATTCCATAAGCCTATATTTTATTATTTATAAAATAAGAAAACCTGTCTCTCTTTCTCCCCTCTGAAAGTGCCTGAATTTTATAGAGAATTAATCAATGTCCGTAGGTATAATGTTGCTTCATATTTTTTTAAAAATTTTTAATGTTTATTTATTTTTTGAGAGAGACAGAGACAGAATGCAAGTGGGTTAGGGGGGGAGAGAGAGGGAGACAGAGAATCGGAAGCAGGCTCCAGGCTCTGAGCTGTCAGCACAGAGCCGGATGTGGGGCTCTAACCCACAAGAACTGCGAGATCATGACCTGAACCGAAGTCGGCTGCTCAATCGACTGAGCCACCCAGGCGCCCCAATGTTGCTTCATTTCATATTAATTCAGGTTTCAGTAAGAGTAGTGAAATTGTCCATATTTAATTTAGTCTGGACTGACTGTTTACCTTGGGACAACCCTTATTCTACTAAGCCTGCTTGTTCTACTAATTCTGAAACATTTTGCTGCAGTAAATATTTCAATATTCAAATAATCTCAGGAAAGAGCAAAATCGTATTAGATATATCATTTACATATAAAACTACACTAAGCAGCTACTGCCAGATGCATTTTCTTGTCAGGACTTCGACAGATCTGGTACCCCAAATATTATCCTCATGGGGTTGGGAGTCATTATTTGCCCTACCTCTTTTCAGTCAGCATCTGGTGAACTTATCTGTTTATAGTAATCACTAGGCAAGAAACATCAAGAGATCCATTCCTTGATTTTTATATCTGTTCGTCACTGCTTCTGTTCTATAGCAACCTTACCTCCTTAGGTGACTTACAATCAATGACTCCCTCCATATCTTAATTATTTTATTTGCCTTTTAGTTCATTGGCAAATCATATAGCTCAAATGGCTATGCTCGTCATAACTTCAGGTTCAGTAAAGCTCTTATCTGTGCCCCTATGGAGGATGACCCCCTGTGGAAACAATGACTTACAGTTTGGTACAACCTAATTGCCAGTACAAGATGCATAAGTTCTGCAAGAGTTATGGGAAGGACGTCATAAAGTTTGCACCCTTTGCTCACTAGACCCATGTATGTTTACTATTTTGGACACAGTTCCATAAATAAGTTGTTGGTACAGTGCAAATATTACATCTGTTACATCTCAATTTCAGGGAGTGCATCAAATAAATGCTTTAGGCTATTTTTAATAGAACATTCTATCATCCTATTAGCCTAGCTATTTTCATGACATAGTGTATAAGAGGACAAGTGGTCCTTGTGGCCATGTACCTACCCTTGTACCCCTGTGCTAGTAAATAGTTTCTTGGGCTGGAACTATGTCATTGGGGGTTTTGTGTTGTTGTATTGGACAACCTGTAAGCCTTCGAGTGCTTGTACCGATAGACACACTGCAAACAGGATTGACAAATCCACGTTAAGAGTAGATGTCAATTATGATACATAAAAAATACTAACCCCCCCCCAAAAAAATGTCTGGCTGGATTCCTAAGGGGACGGTGAAATAAGGAGTGCTCAGTTTTGGTCCCTGCTGTTGTCACATTGTGCTATCGGCAAACACAGTTAAGTGTATGAGCCTTGGTGAAAAGGAGATTATCTTTGGGGCCAGTACTCCAGGTTGAGAAAAATGGTGCTAGAGGGCTTGTTGGCTTTATGAATGGAAAAGTATCACCAGGTGAACCGTTCCATCAATAAATAATTCCAAAACATTTAAGAGTTTGTGAGGACTAAGTAATTTATGTGCATTAAATTTTATTGCCACATGTATTAAGTAGGATATTGCCATTTCAAATTGAAGAATCTAATCAAGGTTTCACTGAAATAGCAAAGGAGAAAATCTGTTATGAAGGATATGCTGTTAGAATATGTATGTGTGTGTATATACATATATATGTTTCTTATTTACATGAACGAAAGAAAAAAAGTTCAGTGAGAGTGTTATATGAAACTGTTGAAGGAAATTCGTATTTTTAAAAATAGTTTTCACAGCATCAGGACACAAAATATAATGTTGGAAAAGATTATTCTTTTCCAGACATTTAGAGACCATTAGCCTTTAGGATATGTACAAAATGCTGAGAGGCTGATCAAAGCAAACACAGAGAAGCTATTGAACAAGTATGTCCACGGACGTGATGTAAAGAGGAAGTAGTTGTAAATAGGAAAGAAAATGAAAAATAAAATCTTCTGCACTAAATCATGTCCTTCATGTCAAATAAAATACCTTCATGTGTTGACAAAGGGTGACTTTGACTGATGAATTCTGCCGTGGTTTACATGTCGCTACCTAAGTCTGTCAGTCAGCTAATACTCATCAACTATCAGCAAAATTAGAGTTTCAGCACTCTATTGACCCTTCTTTTTCAAATACAGTGGTTTATTTGTATCATTGATGTCTCCTATTTCTGTGAAGGGCAATTGGCTAAGCCCGAGAAAAAATGATAGATTGTGTTTATCTCTCCTCATCTATCTCGAAGTCAATCCTTAATATCTGTTCTCTTTTATTTTTTATCCCTTTCAAAAAGAGCAACCCCAAAATAGATTGCCAAAGTGTGTGAGCTATAAGCTAATTCATGCAGGGATTCTCAACTAAGTATCTACTATGTGCTAGATACTTTGCTTGACATCGGTGAACCAAAGAAACACTACTTTAGATTTTGTGGCACACAACAAGTACCACAAGTACAAGAAAAAAGTGTTTTGAAAAATACAGAGCAGGGCAAAGGATATCTGGAGTTTTAAGAGAATAAAGAGAGTTGCAATTTGACATAATGAAATCAGGAGAAGTCTTATTTAGAACATGAGACTGAGTGAATGTTTGAAAACTTAGAAGGGTTATCCTCTTACAAGCAGAGAGAATGGCTTATAACAAGATTTGGAGGCGGAATCATGTCTGATGTATTTGAGTAACAAGGAGTGTGGGAGATCAAAGGAGAAAGCAGCAGGAGTGAGTGAAGGGAAAGATATTGGAGTAGCAATGCATTAAGAAAAGGCCAAGTTCAATAGGTGAATATATTGGAAAAGAACTACTGTCTTCTCAGAGATGAAAAGTATCATTAGTGAAAGAAAGTACAGATTTGAGATTACCATAGTGAGAAACGTATTGAACATCTTAAAATCTCATTGCTCACAAACATATCTTACCCTATCCCAAGCACTTTTCTATTCCTGTGCATGTGATAAAAATTATTCATTACCTTAAGAGCTTTCCCCATGCTTCCCTATTCTCCATGGTCCATTCCATGAAGAGCTACACTTTTCAGTGTTTCTTAGACAGTGCAGTATTACTTTGGCTCCCAATTTATGGTGGGTGACAAATAAATGAACATGTAGAGTGAAGTTTCATACAACATGGCAGTGAGACAAATAAGTTAGGTCCCTCCTGCACTGGAAATGTAAAATTGGAAGAGATGTGAGAGGCAGTTAACAAAGTGAATTTACCAAGGATCTCTAGAGTTTGGCAATGTGTTTAGTGAGTGGTCCTTAATTCAGAGAGTATATAAGAATAGTCGTTGTATGAGTAATTAAAATGTCCTGAAACCTTCAGCACACAATAGAAGAAATTTGATAGAATTCTTCTCAAATTTTACTGTAATCAGAAGTTTCTTTTTTTTTAGAGAAGTTTTAGGCTTACAGCAAAATTGAGAGAAAGGTACAGAGATTTCTTTCCCATTTACTACCTACCCCTACACATGCATACCCTGCCCTATTATCAACATCCTCCACCAAAGTGGTACATTGTTTACAACTGATGGATCTACACTGACATATTCGTATCACCCAAAGTTCACCATTGTTTAAAAAATATTTTAAAGTTTATTTATTTATTCTGAGGGAGGGAGAGAGAGAGAGAGAGAGAGAGAGAGAGAGAGAGAGAGAGAGCGCCAGGGAGGGGCAGAGAGAGAGGAAGGGAGAGAGAATCCCAATCAGGGGTTCGAACTCAAGGACCATGAGATCATGACCTGAGGTGAAATCAAGAGTTGAAATTAACCCACTGAGACACCAAGGCACCCCCCAAACTCCACAGTTTATATTAGGAATCACTCTGTTATATTTTATGGGTTTGGAAAAGTATATAAAGACATCTATGGACTATTATAGTATCTTATGGAGTAGTTTTACTAACCTAAAAATCCTCTCTGTTCCACTCATTATTTTAGTATCTTCATCGTTTTGCCTTTCCTAGAATGTCCTATGGTTGGAATAATAAAGCATGTAGCCTTTTCAGATTGATTTATTTCACTTAGTAATATTCACTTAAGGTTTTCCCATGTCTTGGTAGCTCATTTCTTTTGACACTGAATAATATTCTATTGTCTGGATGTTACAAAGTTTATTTATTTATTCACTTACTGAAGGACACCTTGGTTTCTTCTGGGTTTTGCAATTATGAAAAAAAGCTATTATAAACATCTCTATGCAGGTTTTGGTGTGGACATAGGTTTCCAACTCATTTGAATAAAACCAGAATGTGATTGCTGGATCTTATAGTAGGAGTTCACTGTTGTAAAGAATCGCCACACTCTCTTCCAGAGTATTTGTACCATTTTGTACTTCCAACAGCAATGGGAAAGAATTCATGATAATTTATATCCTCATCAGCATTTGTTTTCAGGGTTCTGGATTTGGGCCATTCAATAGGTATATAGTGAGAGTTCATTTTAAAAGGCATTTCCCCGGTTGCATACAGTGAGGACCATCTTTTCATGTGCGTGTTTACCATTTGTATACCTTCTTGAATAAGGTGTCTATTAAGGTCTTTGTCCCACTTCTTAATAAGTTTGGTTGGGGGCACCTGGGTGGCTTAGTCGGTTGGGTGTCTGACTTCAGCTCAGGTCATGATCTCACAGTTCGTTAGTTCGAGCCCCACATTGGGCTCTGTGCTGACAGCTCAGAGCCTGGAGCCTGCTTCAGATTCTGTGTCTCCCTCTTTCTCTGCCCCTTCCCTGCTCACAGTCTGTCTCTTTCTCTGTCTCAAAAATATATAAACATTAAAAAAATAAGGTTGTTTTGATTTCTTTTCAATGAGTTTTAAGGGTTCTTTGTATATTTTGGACAAGTGTTTTAATCAAATATGTCTTTTGCAAATATTTCCTCCTAGTCTGTTTTTGGCTTCCCAGTCTCTTGGCTTTCTTTAACAAAGCATTTTTTTTAAATGCAGTACAATCTATCAATTCTTTCTCTCATGGGTCTTGTCTTTGATGTTGTATCTAAAAAGTTATCACCAGATACAGTCATCTAGATGTCCTCCTATGTCATCTTCTAGAAGTTTTATAGCTTGTGTTTTAACTTTTGGTCTGCAACCCATTTCAAGTTAATCTTTGTGAAGGGGTAAAGTCTGTGTCTAGCTTCATTGTTATCTTTTATTTTATTTTTTTGTATGTGGTGTCCAATTGTTCAACACCATTTGTTGAAAAAACTTATTTTTGTTTATTACACAGCCTTTGCTTCTTCATCAAAGATTAGCTGTCTAGATTTATGTGGGTCCATTTCTGGGCTCTCTATTCTGTTCCATTAATATATTTATTTATCTTTACTTCAATACTGCACCCTCTCGAATAGTGTAGCTTTATATTAATTCTTGAATTCAGGTAGTAACAGTCCTCCAATTTTGCTATTCTCCTTCAATATTGTATTGACCATCTGGATTTTTTACCCATCCATATAAACTTGTTTATATGGAATCTGTTTATGAATCGGACCAGCGTCACCTCTCCATGTAAACTTTAGAATCCTTGCAAGTTGTTTTGTGAATATTGGCCATATAACAACTTGCTGGGATTTTATATGGGATGGCTTTGGATCAAGTTGTGAACAATGGACACCTTGACTATGTTAAAGTCCATGAACATGGACTTTCTCTTTATGTATTTAGTTCTTCTTTGATTTCATTCATCAATTTTTTTTTTATTTTCCTTATATGGATGTTTTAATTTAATCTGAAAATTTTTATGGATTTTCAAAACCAAGTTGTCACACTGAAGGAATATTTATTTAAAAGTTAAACTTTGGGGCGCCTGGGTGGCGCAGTCGGTTAAGCGTCCGACTTCAGCCAGGTCACGATCTCGCGGTCCGTGAGTTCGAGCCCCGCGTCAGGCTCTGGGCTGATGGCTCAGAGCCTGGAGCCTGTTTCCGATTCTGTGTCTCCCTCTCTCTCTGCCCCTCCCCCGTTCATGCTCTGTCTCTCTCTGTCCCAAAAATAAATAAAAAACATTGAAAAAAATTTTTTTTAAAAAGTTAACCTTTGTCACAATGCAGGAATATTTATTAAAAAATTAACCTTAAGCAAGGGAGGAAAGAAAAAAAAGATGATAAAATCTTTTTTTCCAGCTATCGAAAATTTTATTTTCAAATTTTTGTCATGTAAAGGACAAAGAATAAAAATCTAAAAGTGTAGGAAGAAAACATATCACAAAGGTGCATAAAGGATTAATTAAAAATAATTATACCATCTGTACATTGCAAACCTTCTTTCTTGTACATTTATAATATTGTGTTTGTGATTTGTATTTTTCCTAAATAAGGATACATTTACATAACTACTTGCATATATTTTTTCCCCGAAAGAAAGATCCTAAAAATGAATTAGGTTCAGGCCTACTAAGATTTAGATCTACCTCTGTTAAACAGACACCATCTATGAGGCTGACTCATTGATTATATACGGAGGGGTCATTGAAAATTCATCAGTGAAATTACAAAATCCAGCTGATAATACGTGTGATACTCCACACCATTTTAGACCAATTATTACATAGTTAACCACAGAGATTCGAGACAGAAAACAGAGATTCTAGACAGAAACTGGACTACTGAAACACAGGCTATTAAAAGTTTATACATGTGATTTGCATTATAAAAGCTGGTCATGCCGTTAGCCAGAGGCCATTCCTTTTTTTGAGTTTACAGGCTCTTCCAAAACCTCAATCTATCTAAAAGTAATGAATCAAAGATTCTTGTTTCAAATCTGTATTTTGCAAAATAAAACCCAAAAGGTAATTATAATTGGAAATCTAAAAGTATCCAAGGCAAGGCTATTTTAATTAAAAAGACTGTATATAATGATAGTCATTATATACCTCTGTTTATTTTCTCATTTCCCCCCAGATTTAAAGAAATTAACTGCTCCATAATGGTACATTAATAGATTCAAATACTTAATTTACTCAATTCACTTTTAATTGCTTCTCTCTTTTTTTGTAACTTATTCATTCTGTGAGAAACCTAATCACTGAAAAGCATTAGGCATAAAAGGTGGTTGGGTTAAATTCTGTATATTATGAACAAAGCATACAAGGGCAGTTAATAGCTATCGCTAGGAACAACTATTTGGAAATTAACTAACTAAAGACTTCTTTTGCACTTCTAGAGGAAAATGTTTCCATTTTAAGTAATCTTATATCCCTGAGTTGGAAATTAATGTAAAGAAACTAAATGGCAAACCCTAATTTGAACAATGAAAATTATCTACATATAAATTAGAAATGATAACATATAAAGTAATCATAATATATAAGGTAATATATGACTGTAATCAGACATGGGTATATAATAAAAATTATTATGCTGTATGTTGAATAAGATAAATTTACCTATAATATAGTATGCTATATAATGATAAATAGCAGCCGTAAATAGTAATCATAAATTGCTAAATTGTTATGAAAAATAACATTAACAGTTCAATCCCTAATATTTCTAAATATTTTAGAAACTGATGAATATAATTCTCATAGGCCATTTATATCTCTTTTCTTTCTAGGTTTCTTCTTTTGTTCAAACAAGTAGACATTTGCTGAGCTTCAACTTTTGCCCAAGATCATCAGCAGGTCATTTTGGCTGAAATATGGCCATGAGCGACAGTGTCTGAGAATTAGACTTGAATCCGGCGCTTAAAGCTTGTAGTACATGATGTGTTAAGTGAGGGGGGAGTGGGTACAAGACTTTTTTTCCTGCAATAATGCATTTATCAAAGTTGTTTCATCTGATACTAAGTTTGCCAACTTTCATTTCTATGCTCTTGAAGGTGTTACCTATCAGTCTCATATATTTATTTACTTTTTATGCAATTAGGAAAAAATGTTACTTTTCTATTGCATCCTATTCGGCTCTACAACTATCGAAACATTGGAATTTATGTAAAACATTGCATATTTTTACTTTCTTGTTGCCCCAACGTTTTCAATAGTTATTTTTACTTATTTTTTGTATTGACAGTGTTTTCTTTCATCCTTCCCTTCTTTACCTTGCTGACTCACTAATAGATTATATGAGTAATAGCATTAATAATAGATCACAGTAGATCATACTATGCACCAAGCACCATCCCAAGGTATTTACACAGATTAAGGAATTTAATTATCAGAATAACTCTATAAAGTAGGTACTGCTGTGATCTCCCCCTTATTCTGCAGATGAGAAAAGAAGCAGTTTTCAGGGCTACATTATTCCTATAAAAAGTCTGTTTATTTACCTGGGCTAACAAAGTTTAAAAACACCTTAAAAGGATCCAACTTCTGTGAATAACATAACTGTCTGCCAGAAGAAAGTCTTCCACGCGTAAGGAAATGAAAACATCAGGCAACATATTATTAACAGTATCCATCACCCAGTCATACATTACTGGCTATACAAAAGAGCTAAACAATTCGACCTAGAACTTGAAATTAAATCAGTCAAAAGAAACAAACGTAAGAATCCCAGATGTGGCAGAGTTAGCAGAAAAGAACTTTAAAAGGGTTGCCTTAAACATGCTTAGATTTCAAGACAAAGCCCACATTTGTCATCCTGGGTAGCTCAGGATGTGCTTAAACAAATCCTATAGACATTACCCATTTTCTAAAGTTCTCATTGATAGACTTGACTTGGATTATTACCATGTCTGCCATTCTTGAAAGTGGAGATCTACATTTAAATGTCAACAGATATGGGATTGTAGAAGTCTTGAAGTTGATTTTTTAGTCACCCACAACCAAAAAAGGAAAGGAACTTAAGATCCTTTATTCTTTTTGTAAAAGGAAAGTATTTATTTATTTATTTATCTAATGTTTCCTTTATTTATTTTCAGAGAGAAACAGAGGGTGTAAACGGAGGAGGGATAGAGAGAGAGGGACACAGTATCCAAAGCAAGTTCTAGGCTCTGAGCCATCAGCACAGAGCCTGATGTGGGACTGGAGCCCAGGAACCACAAGATCGTGACCTGAGCTGAAATTGGACGCTCAACTGACTGAGCCCCCAGGCACCGCAAGACCCTTTAAATCTAATAACCCCTTCCATGCTTTTATCTTGTTGATTCTTTTATTGCTGCATTGTTTGTTTTTACTTCCAAAATCTTTAACTGCTTATATATTGTTTATATTTACCTATATCATTATAAATAAATGTAAGTGATTTGTTTACCATTCTTTCTACCATCTTACTCCTTATTCTGTATTTAATTATTTTTCTCACTTACATGTTTCTTTTTTATTAATAAAGGAGGCATAGAAAATCACTAAAAAGTGCATAAAGTGTGATATCATTAAATTTACTTTAACGATGTTATCATGTGTTTACTTCCGTGTGTCAACTGCTGAGACAACATATAAAACATGTATGAATCTCATAAGGTGCCTTGTATCTTTTCCCAGTCTATAACTCTGTCACATCCACTATTATAACTTTTGTCATTATTAGGTAATCAAATAATTTATGTTAGTTAATACTGTCAATCAAATCACAGTTACTTACTGATTTTTTACCTATTCTGTCAGCTGCAAAGACACGTGCAAAAATCTCCATCTGAGTGTGAATTTGTCTATTTCTTCTTTTAGTTTATTACTTTATGACATATATTTTAAGTTATATCTTTAGATTAATACTTAGCATTATCTTTCTATTTAATGCTTACTATTAGTTTTTTTTTTTCCTGGATGATTTAAAGATTTTTCTTTTTGTTTTGTTTTCAGTAATATGACTGTGGTGTATTTGTTTTTTTGACTATATATCTGATTTGTATATTTGGGTTTTTCTTCCTTTGGGAGTGTTGTATTTAATTTTGCTTGATACTAATCTTGTTCACTAGGCTTTTTCAATGCGTGGTAGATAACGTTCATCCTCTTAAAAAAAAACTTAACTTTTGTCTTTTCAAATATTGCCTCTACTCCATTTTTTTCTCTTCACTTTTTGAGACTCAGTCAACATATTATTTGATATACTGTATTTATTTGTCTTAGTTTTCTTTCTCTCTCTATTTGAATAATCTGTTTTAATATATCTCTGAGGTTACTAACCCATTTTCTGCTGTGTTCAGGCCACTGTGAAACATATCAAGTGAGTATTTAAAAAAATACTACAGGGTCTCAACAGTAAATTTCAACTGACAGAAAAAAGAATAAATAAAATTGAAGATATATTGATAAAGATTATACAAGCTGAAGATAGAGGTTACATGAGCTAAAGAACAGAAAAAAACAAGAATAAAGACAAATAGAGGACCAGAAAAAAAGTAGGTTACCATTAAGTGTACTAATATATATAGAGATATATAGAGATAGATATATAGATATATGTATATATGTATACACGTATATGTTGATATATATATATATCATCAGAGGACATATATATGTTTAATATATATATATGTATATATGTATACATGTATATATGTATATATATGTATATATGTATATGTTGATGTATATATGTATATATATGTATATATGTATATGTTAATATATATATATATGTATATATATGTATATCATTAGAGGACAAGGAGGAGAGAGAAAGGAAAAGAAAATATCTTCAAAGAAATAATGCTGAACACTTCCTGAATTTATTGAAAAACCAGAACCTATAACCAGAAAGCTTGATGAATTCCAAGTACGATAAACATAAAAAGATTGAGAAGCAGACTTATAGTAAAAATGTTGAAATCAAGAACCAGGAGAAAAATCTTGAATAAAACAAAGGAAAAAAAAAAACCCTTTGCTTGCAGGGAAACCAATAAGAGAAACAGTAATTTTCTCAACAGAAACAATGAGTGCCAGAAATCCATGGGATAACAGTCATAATACCCAGAGAAAGAACTGTCAACCTTGCAAGTATCTTATATCCAGAAAGGCTATTTTTCAAAATGAAGATAAAATAAAACCTTTCTCAGATTAAAAAAAAAACAGTAGAAAATGTGTTGCTAACAGATCTGCCTTACAATAAACAGTAAAGGAAGTTCTGCAGGCTAAAAACAAGAGATCCTGGACAGTAATTCAAGTCCAAATAAATAAATAAATAAATAATCACTGGTAAATGTTATCATGTAAGCATAATAGTTTAAATGAACTTTTACCTTTTCTTACTTAAAATTAAATTGCAGAAAATCATACCTATATAATTTATTATTGGGTCCATAATATGAATGTAATATATGTGAATTTTTAATGCGTCTCCTGGGTTGATGGTAATCCCACATTAGATTGTATTTGCTTCTGTCAGCTGCCCCAGAGGTGTGCCAGAGGTATTCAGATCCAGGACCCAACACAAATATTAAAATGCGCTCAAATTAAGTAGCTATCATGGAAATGCTATTTAAAAAGTAAAACTCTGGGACGTCTGGTTCAGTCGGTTAAGCCTCCCTCTGACTTCGGCTCAGGTCATGATCTCATGATTCATGAGTTGGAGCCCCATGTCAGACTCTGTGCTGACAGCTCAGAGCCTGGAGCCTGCTTCGGGTTCTGTGTCTCCCTCTCTCTGTCCCTCCTCTCCCTGCTCATGGTCTGTCTGTCTCTCTCAAGAATAAATAAACATTTAAAAAAATTGACAAGGAAGGATATCCACTTTCAAAGTCATATGACTGCTAAATTCATTTGAGATGAAATAAATTTTTGTAGAGACATATGTGGTTTTAAAAGAATGCTAGAAGTTCATAACAGAATAAAAAGTTGCTTTCAAAGTTGCTTACAATTCCTAGAATTGTAACAATTAAAGAAAACAGAATTCCTTCCAATAATCAAAGCCCAGAATACTCAGTAATTCAAAGTGTCAAGAAAAGTAAAATTCTTTCAAACTTAGACGTATCTATTCAGCAATTAATCCAGGACTTTATTGTATCTTGAGATTTCAGTAGCCTATGAAAAAGGTTAATGAAGAGATGAGCTTTCCTATGTCTCACCTAATTAATTTTAAGTTGTGTTAATTTTCAGTTGTTAAAATATGAAAGTCTAACAAAATATATAGCCTATTTCCTATGAATACTCTATTAGGATAAAATGATCATGATGTTGACAACTGATATTTGCCCCACAGTGCATGGATACCTTTTTGCCTTATTATTGAAATTTCATTAATAATTAGAGTTGTGAAATATACATAGATGTAGGTTGATACTCAAAAAAGCAGTGTGTGTTCAGTCATTTTCACACATCTAAAACCTTGCTAAGTATATTTATATTTCCAAGAATATTAAATGGGTACAGTAAATGGCAAGGTGCTGTATTATATATGGGGAGAAGGGGTCAGAAGGGTCCCTTCTAGCAAATGGAAAAAGTCAGGAATATTTGTTTTGTGCACATGGAAAAGGAAAATACAGATACATTTGACTGTATTAAAGACCAACAAGCTGAAATATAAGCCTTGGAATAGAGGAAAATGTTTGTAGCTCTCTTAAAAACTGGTATCTATTATAATATTTAAATATTTAAATATTTTAAATATTAAAAAAATATTTGTATGTTATGAAAAGTTTTGAGAAAACTAAAATAAAAAGGGAAGTGAATAGCAAAACACATACAAAGAACATGAAAAGTCAGTTTAAAAGAAAAATTTGAATCTCCAATAAATATTGAAAAAGTTTATATCCCTATGAATCAAAGATATTCTATTTCATAGCCAGAAATTCAAATAATAAAAAATCTCTGATAATACCAAACATTATTTAAGGGTATGACAATCTAGGAATACTCATATATGCTAGCTTAAAAACTGTGAAAATCACTTTTCAAGACTAATTGTGTTCTACTATTTTTTAAAGTTTTCTTTTTTGTTTGTTTTGTTTTGTTTTTTGTTTTATTCTGAGACAGAAAAAGAGAGCGGGAGCAGGGGAGGGGCAGAGAGAGAGAGAGATAGAGAGAGGGGGAGAGAGAGAGAGAGAGAGAGAGAGAGAGAGAGAGAGAATCTCAAGTAGGCTCCATGCTGTCAGCCCGAGGTAGGGCTCAGCCTCAGGAACCATTAGATCATGACCTGAGTTGAAATTGAGGATAGAATGCTTAACTAACTGAACCACCCAGGGGCCCTGTGTTTCACTATTTTAATCAACTAGGAAGCATAGACTTGAGAAGCAGCACCTTCATTTGTATTCTTATGAAAGTGGAATTTAATAATGCTCCAAGCATTGTTTGTAATTAAGATCATGGACAAGCAGGAATGTCCATTAAAAGAGGAATAAATGCATTTAAAATTAATAAATTCAAAATAATCAAATATTATTCAGCAGCTGAATTAAATAAAACACATACACACGAATCCTGAAAAGATAATGTTGACAAAAATAAGCAATTTGTTTAAAAATATGTGCAATATGTTCTGGTAATTAAATTGTTAAAATTCTGACATATTTTAATCTTAAATGATACTATAGTTGCTGTTTTAATGCATATATTCAAATATAGTGGGAGTGATACAATTAGCTTTGCTGTTTTTCTTTTGGGGAGAAAAATATTGAGAAAGGATTGAGAGAGATGTTTGCACTTACCTATATTTTCCATGCTTAAAATTAAAAAGGTTTAAATTAAATATGGTAAAATATTAACACTTTTAAACTAGTTATATATTTTGTATATAAGTATATATATATATATATATATATATATATATATATATATATACTGAGTATATATTTTCTTTAATATTAAGTATGAATTAATTCACAATTTAAAACATAAGAAAATCACAATGCCAAGCCTACCTTTTATTCCCTATACAGAAAGCTCCTCTTTTTTCTTTTTATATTCTTTGCAAATATATGGGGGGAAATGCATTGGCAGCTTCACAGAGCCAGAGTTTCTAATGTGTCTAAAATTATTTTCATTATAAACAAATTTCACAGTGGGCCAGGATCATGTTGCTTACATACCATCTTCTGTCTTCAGGGAACTAAACCAAGAAAACGACAGATAAAGTTTTGTGCATAAATATGACATTTGCAAATAAAGATTCCATGTAATCTTTTTAAATAGTGAAAAGATAAAATAAACAACTTACATTTTTTGAAATAAAATGTGTGATTTTTAGAATCCGTGTGGGGAGAAGCTATATTTAATTTCAAGTGATGATTCAAAGCAACAGATCATTTTGTAGCATAATTGAGCTGTCTATAGCTTATCATTCTTTAATCTATATGCTTGATCTAAATTTATAATCAAATTAAATTTATATTTATTATCCTTATTGGAACTTAAGTAAGAATATAAAAATAATTGATAGCCGTAGTGTGTTTAAATGGTTTATTTTCTATGAATAATTTATGATGTCCAAGTAGCTGAAATTTTACCTTATAAAGAGATTTCAAATGAACATACTAGCAGTTTCATACCAGCCTCGGGATAGGGCACAGTTACAAACGGAAGAGCCAGAATCTGAGCTTTTCCACTCACCAATGACCTACATACGCAGGATATCCCATGGTTTACAAACATGAACTTTGGAGTCAGATTGAGCAGGGTTCATTTTTTTAGTATTATCTCACATCATATCTGTCATTTAGTCTTTTAAAGTCATATCTTAATTGTGAATTGAGAATAATAGTATTTTTATAGGTTATTGATGATGAAAAAAAGACAAAGTATAAGGTGGTTAGAGTGTGGGTTCGATGTGGGCCTTGAACTCACAAACCGTGACATCACGTCCTGAGCCGAAGTCAGACCCTTAACTGACTGAGCCACAGGTGCCCCTTTTGATTTTTCATTTAACCTTTCCTGGAATGGGGACAAGGTACTCAAAGGAGCATGGGCTCTCTTGGTTCCATGAGGATGAAAGTTACATACTAAGAGTGGCCCTGTAGAAAGAAACAAATAGCCTGCCTATACCCCAAACAACACCCTCAAGTAACTATTCCTGAGTGATATAAGACCGGCTACTTTTAGGTTGTTAACCATTTATTTGATCAAGCCACTATCATCATATTTTTATACTTACAATGTAGCACAATGCTAACTGATATAATTTCTCCCAATCATGGCATCTTAACTTACTACATGAGGTTAGAAAAATCTCCACAAAAATGAGGGATTGGAGTATACTACTTAAAAGTGTTCCTCTAATTCTAAAATTCCATTAATCACCCTATCTGAATTTAAAATCTTTTGTCATGAGTGACTTTTAAGACATTATTAAACACTATGCTAATGACATATACTTCTAGTTACTTGTTCATGCCTTCTGGAAATTTGCAAAGTTCTTGATATTCTTAAAATAAGAATTTCTCATCTGCTGAGAACTATGTGTGATATCAGAGATATCTGAAACCTAAACATGCATTCAACTTAATTATTCTGTATTTATCATCCTGGTGACCTCATGACGTAATTAACTTCTATTGAATGTGATGGTCTGTTAGAAATCATATAGATAAGTGAGTTCTGCATTTACTGTATCTGCTGAAATTGACTTGAGCGCATTTTTAAATGAAGATAGACTCTCAGACATAAATATAGGCAGGACGTTCCCAATGGATCACATGCCCAGTCAAAGGAAACTGAGAAAACAATATCGCTTCATATATTGACTGATGTGTGTATACGTATTTTCATGCTAATATTTCCTTTCCTTTCCCCTTATCTCAGCACTTACTCTCCCCACCATGGCCTAAGGGGATTTAAATGATTCCAACTTTGGAATAAATTCTTGGAGAATTCTTGTGAAAGAGATTAAGGTACCTCTAGATGAAAGGCAAAGATGGCCTCTCCCAAACCAAGGTGCCAGGCAGAGGGGGAGAAATGCAGGGGACAAAAAGAGAGTAAAGATGAAGTGCAATTTAGAGACAGGGTCCCAGCAATGCTGGATTGAGATTGTTAGTGTTCTCAGCAATTAAATAGTGATGGAGTGTTTTTAGTTTCTGAGGAGCCTCCAGACTGTTCTCCAGAGTGGCTGCAGCAGTTTGCATTCCCACCAAGAGCACAAGAGGTTACCCTTCCTCCACATCCTTACCAATACCTGTTGTTTCTTGTGCTGTTAATTTTAGCACCACATGGGTGTGAGGTGGTATCTCATCATGGTTTTGATTTTTATTTCCCTGGCAATGAGTGATGTTGAGCATCCCTTCATGTCTGGCTAGCCATCCAGGTGTTTTCTTTGGCAAAGTGTCTATTCATGTTTTTTTTCCCATGTCTTTACTGGGTTGTTTGGTTTTTCGGTGTTGAGTTTTATAAATTATGTATATATTTTGGATACTAACCCTTTATAAGATATGTCATTTTCAAATATCCTCCCCATTCTGTATGCTGCCTTTTAATTTTGTTGATTGTTTTCTTCACTATGCAGAAGACTTTTATCTTGATGAGGTCCCGATAATTCATATTTGCTTTTGTTTCCCTTGCCTTCAGCAATGTGTATAGTAAGAAATTGCTCCAGCTTCCTCAGAAAACTAAAAATAAAACTACCCCACATTCAGCAATAGCACTATTATGTATTTACCCAGATTCAAAAATACAGGTTCAAAGGGGTACGTGCACCCCAATGTATAGAAACATTATCGGCAATAGCCAAACTATGGAGATAGCCCGAATGTCCATCAACTTATGAATGGATAAAGAACATGTGGCTTATATATACCATGGAATATTACTCAGCCATCAGAAAGAATGAGAACTTACCATTTGCAATGATGTGGACAGAACTAGAATGTATTATACTAAGTGAAATAAGTGAATCAGAAAAATACAAATTCTATACGATTTCACTCATGTATGAAATTTAAGAAACAAGACAGATGAACATATGGGAAGAGGGAGAAAAAAAGAAGAGAAGGAAGCAAACCACAAAAATCTCTTAGCAATAGAACAACTTAAGGGTTGATGGAGGGAGGTGGGTGAGAGATGGGCTAGATGGGCAATGGGTATTAAGGAGGGCATTTGTGATGAGCACTAGGTGTTGTATGTAAGTGATGAACCACTGACTGTTACTTCTACTCCTGTGTTATATGTTAACCAGAATTTAATTTAAAAAGTGATGGATCATTTTCCTTTATGGAATTGAAGACAATAACAACATAAATCCTAAAATAAAGAAGGAATTTGAATAAAATTTGAATATTCCATGACCACTATATCAAGCTAGTCACTAGTTTGTAATACTAAAATCAAATAATTTTAAATTAGTATTTATGTGTTATGTATTTATTTGTGGTCTTGCTTTACTGTGACCTAAACACTTCCTTACATGCTGATGCTTCTGGGCATAATTCATGGTATTCTACAGATAGAATGGAAGATATTCCATTAGAATGGAAGGTATTCTACAGATGGAATGCTTCTTGGTGGAAGCAAGAAAACATTGAGCCCTGAATTGAGCCTTGAATTGTGGCAGACACAGATAGGGCTTATTTTTGCAAGAACTTGAACTCAGACGCTCCTGATTCTAAGTTCCACATATTTCCATTCTTTTTCTAGCAAAGTAATTGCAACATCAAGGGTCGATAGTAAAGACAATTTAGAAATATAAAATAAATTTGCGGGGGGGGGAGCAAATGGGAAAAGCGGATGTTGGAGTCTCAAGCCTGAAATCAGAAAAGAGGAAAGTTGGGGTTAAAAAATGGAAAAAAAAGTCTTAGTAGATGAGAGAAGAGAAGGAAGAACCAACACAAAAGCCCCAAGCTGTAGTCTTCAGCCAAGAACTTTCTTCGATAGCGTAGTACATCCCTTGAAATACCGAAGCAAAATTTGATTCATCCCCAAATCAAAATCCCCCTCGATCAGCATTTAAACATGCTACAGTGTACACTACCTCCACAAAATACACCATCACACACATGATTGAAAGACACAACACAATGCACAAGCACACAGACCTTATAAATTTCCAGCGGATTGCAGTGTTCTGAGTCAACACATGCCCATCTGTATACTTTGTTTAACTTCCAGTCTTTCAAAGTTATTTGACCATGGAATGCTTCATTCTTTAGAATGGCTATTAATGTAGCACAGAAGTAGTGTATGATGAAACACTATTTGAGAAATACTGCATTAGCTTACTTTTCTCATACAATTTCTAGATCACCATGGGAGGAGTTAATGCTACAAAATACATTTAAAACACAATCAAGCTGAGTAATATATGTTATATAATATAAAGATAGTTCAGAAAACCCAATTAGGATGCAAATGACATAAATGTATTTAAATAAAAATATTAAGTCTAAATCCAAAGGAGAAAGAAAAGCCAAGAATTGGAAATAATAAACTATAATGGCTAAAAGGTAATCTGCTATAATTGGCATTAAAAAAAAATAAAAACCTGCTAGCATTTTGTGTTTAGCACATGCTCTAAAGTAAATTTGCCTTGAGTGAGATAATTAGAATGTTTTGTATGCTAATATTATTTTCCAGTGGTTCAAATTGTTCAGGGTAATTTATATTTCCTTTTCATTTCTACTTATGCAATTGAACTGCTCACTGGTGGTAGATTGCCCTTTTGTTGAATTTGAACATGTAAATCACTAATCAGAGTTGGTCTGCACAGCCACTAGATTGTATTTAGTCAACTCTGTTACCAACATGACTAGTATATAAGTAATTTTTGGTAAATGGAACCATTTCTTGAATATAGTAATATGCCGTCCCAAACTATTAGTTATCTAAGACTCTGGACTGCTGAAAATCAACACAACTGACTTAACACTGATTTAATAACATTAATATTTCCTTTAGGATCCAGAAATTGTTTTGGCACATTTTAGTGGTTTAGAGTTATCTATGAAATTAAGCTTTAAAGCTACATTCCCCGCATACAAATTCAAGAATAAAAATTCTATATGGCAGACTACAAACTAGTCATTCAAAAGTACCATTTTCAGGGCACCTGGGTGGCTCAGTCGGTTAAGTGTCTGACTTAGGCTCAGGTCGTGATCTCACAGTTTGTGAGTTTGAGCCTCGTGTCAGGCTCTGTGCTGACAGCTCAGAGCTTGGAACTTGCTTTGGATTTTGTCTCTCCCTCTCCATCTCTGTCTCTCTCTCTCTCAAAAATAAATAAATTAATATTCTTCGAAAACACAAAAAAGATTTTAAAAAGTACCACTTTCTACCACCATATCCCATAAATACATATTCTTTTAAGTTACTCCTCAAACATAAGTGGCTGTCATTCATCCGATTTCTAATCCATGAGATTTTGTATTTAACACAAAATGTCTGTATAATTATTGGATGCATAAATAACCATCGTTTTGGAAATCTTTTTTATTCTTTTAACAATTTTGATTTAAATTCAAGTTAATTAACACGTGAATTAACATTCAAGTAGCATTGGTTTCAGGAGTAGAAACCAATCACTTACATGCAACACCCAGTGCTCATCGCAAGTGCACTTCTGAAAGCTCATCACCCATTTACCCCACCTCCCACGCACTTTCCACCCAGCAACCCTCAATTTGTTGTGTATAGTTAAGACTCTCTTATGGTTTGACTCCTTGTTTTTTTTTATCATATTTCTTAATGAAAAGAGAAAAGACATAATTTACCAATTATCCAAACAAAAAATAATAATTCTAGGAATACTAGATCCTCATAAGTATCAATAAAATAAGAATATTGAGTTTGTAAATAATCATTTATCAAAAGCTTGTCATATGCCTTATTTAAGTGTGTAGTCTTTAAACTACTTGTCCATTGTCTTACAGATATTGATAAAGACCCTTATGTACAAATCATTGCGGTAGGTAAGTGATCAAAACCTATATGAAGAAATAAAAAGGCCATTATACTACCCTGAAAAAAGTGAACAGTAAATATACACAAATATACACTAAATATACACAAATGTTACCAAAACAAAACAAAAACAACAACAACAACAAAAAACCCAACCAACCAACCGAACAAAAGAATCTGAGGAAAGGAGAATATAATAATAATGATTGTAAAAACAACCTGTATCTCGTCTATATTTGTGAATTTGTTCTCATTCTGAGAAGCTGACACCTACTAATTCTTTTACTCTTTTCACAGCACTGTGATTTCGGCAACATTATTAGCTGATATCACATGGAAAAAGCACTGAGACACAAAGAAATGAAGTAATTTGCCTATGGTAGGTAAAGTGACCAGGTTCAAAACTCGAGAAGCAGAGCTCCAAAGCCCACACGGTTAATGATTTTGTTACATTACATTTGGGAATTTGAATGGAGGAGGATATTAAAAAAAGACAAAAAAAAACTGATTGGCTTTGGAATCTTTTTTTAATGTAAAGATACATACATTTTATACATATAGGATATATGTGACATATGCTTACATATGGTGAATTTACAAAAACCTAGGGCTGTTTGGTAAACCAAGATATTTTTTTGGTTAACCCACCATAACTAATCTATTTTTCAGAGACATTTCACATCCATTTCACATGCTTCTATCCACTTAGTTCATAAACAATGGTATATAAAGCCCAAATGACAATCATTTATATGAGACAACGCATCCAGGAACTAACACATAAAACCATGGATTCCATTTATGTAAGTATATCTAAATTGGAAGATGGATTATAATCACAAAATTGGTGAATACAAATTCAGATTGAGTGAAATTAATTGGTGATGGGAATGGTTGATGTCACTGGGACATGATGTCCAGATTATATATTCATAGTCCAGCATGGAAACTTTATGAGTATAGATGCCATTAATAGGAAAGATAATACATAAATGTGTCGCCTAGTACATCATCTTCCGGAGAGAGATCAGATGTGAAAATCTTCCTGGATACCTTCTTTCTGGGTATATGTATGTATATTAAAAGCAACAAATTTTACTTTTAAGAAGAAAGTCAAGAATGTAGGAAATTTTAAGTAATCTCTACACCCAACATGGGGCTCAAACTCATAACTCTGAGATCAAGAGTTGCATGCTGTACTGAATGTGGCCTCCATGTGCCCCTGAGACTGCAGGAAATTTTAAATAAGAAAATGACAATTATCAATATTCATACAATTGAACAAATTTCTTTCACCATAGGCACACCCTGTTTATGAAAATAAGAAGTCAAAATGAACACTTATCAGGGCAATAAAATAGTCTTCAACATTCTTATTTTATAAAACCACATAATCGTTTATTTAATTTAATTATGTATTTCCTTGTTTTTAGACATTTAGATTGTACCCACTTTTTCACTACTATAAAACATTCTATAGTAAGCATTACTCTAAATAAATTTTAATCTAAATTTATGATTTTCCCTTAGATTATGATCTTAAATATGTAACCAATAGAACAAAATATGTGTATGACCTTATTAATTAAAAATATTTTTTTCAGAAGGAAATTTTATCCAGTGTATATTTCCTTTTGTGTTTCTTTCATTTCTAATAAGGTTAATGTTTTATCTTTATGTGTATATTAGTCATTTGCCATTTTTATTATTTGAAATGCGTTTTCCTTTTTTAATTAATTTTTTAATGTTTATTTATTTTTGAGAGAGAGTGAGACAGAGTGGCAACAGGGGAGGGACAGGGAGAGAGGGAGACACCGAATCTGAAGCAGGCTTCCGGCATGAACTGTCAGCACAAAGCCTGACATGGGGCTCGAACTCACAAACCATGAGACCATGACCTGAGCTGAAGTCAGACGCTCAACTGACAGCCACCCGAAGTGTATTTCTAAAACATTATTTATTGAAGTCAATTTGTATGAACTCCTTATACATTAAAAATTAGCTTTTGCTCAGATTTGCTTTTCCACATATTTCCTCCAGCATATGGTTTTATAACATTTCAGTATGCTTTATGACATAGACTGATATGCTCCCCAAAGAATTTAAAATATCTAAGAAGGTTTAAGTAGCTAAGATTTCACAAAGCTAGATTGCACTTTATTTCACAAAACACTAAACTCTGTGATACGAATGTTAAAGGAAATAGGATAATGGTAAAGGAAAAATCAGTGTAGCTTCAAGACGTTGTGAAGTAAATGAGAAATTTCATTTTTCTATTCAACACCTACTTATAGGCTGGGAACCTTGTGTTAGACACTGACTGGGTCCTAGGAATGTAAGTTGGGGATGGAATAAGAAAATCAATGTCTCTTCCTTTAAGAAGTTTAGTTTATTTCAGGAGGCAAAATTTAAACAAGTGAAGATAAGTATAAGTGCCTTGGATATAATAGGTGCTGTTCTGGTTACTTAGGCTTTTAAGTATGGGAAGAATTTGACACAGTAAAAAAAAAAAAAGAAAAGAAAAGAAAATAAATAAGGTAACTTTTATTTGGTAAATGCAAACCAAGAGGAGATGCAGACATCAGTGTGATAGGACTTGAGCAACGAGAAGTCTTACCTGCAAAAAGAGTAAAAAATACCAGGCAAGTGGCATCAGGTATAGACAGAAAGGGTTAATTTTAGGGGCACCGCATCAAACATCAAGATGAGGATTTTAGGTTTTGTTCTATAAGCATAGGGACCATCGGATATTTTTTAAAACAACACTCGCTTTTAGGCCGCCTGGGTGGTTCAGTTGGTTAAGCATCTGACTTAGGCTCAAGTCATTATCTCACAGCTTGTGGGCTCAAGCCCCATGTAGGGCTCTGTGCTGATGTCTTGGGAGCATGGAGACTGTTTTGGATTCTGTGTCTCCTCTCTCTCTCTTTCTCTCTCCCTTCCCCCACTCACGCTCTCTCTCTCAAACCAATAAACATTAAAAAATTAAAAAAAAAAAACAAAAAAACAACGTTGGCTTTTGAAACTGTGACACTTTTTTTTTTTTTACCGATTTAATCCTAGACAAACTTTCAGCCAAAAAATGTTTTAAATAATGGTTTAATTTTCTCTAAAATATCCAAATACTATTTAATTCTGCTCTTGATTTTGTGTTGTTATAAAAACAGAAAAAAATTCTTTGCGCAAATGAATATATTAGAAAGAAAGAAAAACCTAGAATTAGTTGATATAGGAGGAATCATGTGTTTACAGAATAGAACTTTATGCTTTCAAATGTTGTTCAACCAACAATCCTGTTTATAATTTTTAGAAAATTATTGTCTTTCTTATTATCTATCCTTTATTAATAAATGTAGATAATGATATATAAATCTTGGCATTATTTTGAAAATTAGGTGGAAAATATGATGTTGAGTGTATAGAAGTATTAATATAAATTTATGACTCTTTTTCCTAACAAAGGTTACTTTAGAAAATAGCCGCTGAATCATAAAGTTTGAGTCCGTTTTTCAGTTTGTATTGAATTCAATTCAATATTCAATTTTCAAGGTCATTTTTCATTGTACAGTTGATTTAATTAATTAACAGGTTATATTGGTTTGTTGATTGAAACATTATGTCACAAAATGTAATTATTAATTTATTTTTAATATTGTAGATGCAATTAGTACTTTGGAAATGATACCATGAATTTTTATAAAATAAAACTTTCAATTTTATTAACATCTTATCAGTTAAATCTTTTATTAAAGAATATTCTTTTGGGGCCTATGGGTGGCTCAGTCAGTTAGTCGTCTGAATCTTGATTTTGGCTTAGGTCATGACCTCATATTTTGTGAGATTGAGCCCTACTTTAGCTCTGTGCTGACAGCGTAGAGTCTGCTTGGGATTCTCTCTGTCCCTCTATCTCTTTCCCTCCCTAGCTTATTCTCTCTCTCTCTTTCTCTCAAAAATAAATAAATATTAAAAAAATTAAAACCAAAAAAGAAAAGAATATACTTTTAACAATTTGGTATAGATATTTCCTGATTAGTTTCTATGCAAATAAATATCTATAGGCTGAATATATACATATATTAATTTTCATTATTACAGGCAGAATACATGCATATGAAAACAAAAGTCGTGAGTATGAAATGATATAAAATATCATCACAACTTTTTCTGTCAAAACTCCCAATTTTGTTTCACGTTTAAGCATTATAATTTTAAAATTTTACTACTTAATTAATCCTAATTATTAACTAATAATATGTTATTACAAATATAATTCAAATGCTAATTTCTTCCCTCATCATATGACAAAAAATCACTATTTTTTCACTCTGTCAAAAATTTATTATGTTTTCCTCTTTCCATGTTTGAGATTCATATGTTTTTTGCACCTATTAATAGTCACATTTTATTGTTGCATAAACTCCATTTTTTTTAATAGAACACAGTTTAGATATCCATTCTATGACTGAAGGATATTTAGATTATTTCCATTTTGGAGCTATTATAGAATACAAGTATTTTGGAAACCATTAGCACTTGCTTTTTTTGTTTTGTATATTGCTAAGTATGGAACTGATAGGTCATAAATTATCACATGATTATATTTCATGATATGGCCAAGAATTTGCTAAAGTGATTGGACCAATTCCTATTCACAGCAATTGTTAAAAATCTTTGCGAGATCTGGCATTTTCTGTTTTTTTAACGTAATGTATTCTGATGGTTGTGTAGTATCTTTTTAAGTTTTTATTTCTTATATGATTAATGTTAAACGTTGTTTAGTATGTGTACTTCTCATTTGAACATCTCCTACACAATATAGATTTGTAGTAACTTTTACATATTGTGGATAAAAAGGTATTGTCATATATGTAAAGTGTAAATATCTTTTCCCAGTCAGTCACTTCTGTTTCCACTTAATAAAGCACCAATTATTGATAGGATTTATAATATGAATAAAGTCCAATTTATCCAAATCATTTTAGGGTTTTACTTCATAAAGTTTTGCTTACCTTAAAATCATGAAAATATTAAATTCTCTAAGCTTTCTTTCAGATGCTGTATGTAATAATTGTCAGAATACCATCTATATTCCTAGTATTTTTTTTTTTTGCGTGAAAAACTTCTTTGTCTCCTGTTAAGTAGCTTACTAACTTTCCATAAGTTAAACATTCTAGTGTCTGTATAGTGTATCTAACTATGTTTTATTTTCATTGTCTGATAATTAATTATATTGTTATGCTTACTGACCACTCATTTATCTTCTTTTTCACAGTGAATATTGAAACTGTCCCCAATATGGGTAAAGTTGATTTTTTTTTAAGTTTGAAGCATAAGAATTCTATATATGCTCTAGGTATAAGCCATTTGTTGGTATATGATTTAAGAATTTTTCCCCATCAATGGCTTATCATTTTTATCTTTGTCTTTTTAAGAACAAATGTCTTTGATACTGATTAATTCCATTTCATTTTTTTTTTTTCAAAGACTGCAAAGGACCAGAGAACATTACCAGAAATACCATCTTTACAGGTAAAATAAAGGCACTAAATTCATATCTTTCAGTAATCACTTTGAATGTAAGTGGACTAAATGCTCCAATCAAAAGACACAGGGTATCAGAATGGATAAAGAAACAAGATCCATCTATATATTACCTATAGGACACTCATTTTAGACCTAAAGACACCTGCAGATTGAAAGCATCCATCTATCATGCTAATGGATGTCAAAAGAAAGCCAGAGTAGACATGCTTATATCAGAAAAACTAGATTTTTTTTTTAAATTTTTTTCAACGTTTATTTATTTTTGGGACAGAGAGAGACAGAGCATGAACGGGCGAGGGGCAGAGAGAGAGGGAGACACAGAATCGGAAACAGGCTCCAGGCTCTGAGCCATCAGCCCAGAGCCCGACGCGGGGCTCGAACTCACGGACCGCGAGATCGTGACCTGGCTGAAGTCGGACGCTTAACCGACTGCGCCACCCAGGCGCCCAGAAAAACTAGATTTTAAGGCAAAGACTCTAACAAGAGATAAAGAAGGGCATTATATATATATCATGATTGAAGGGTTTATCCATCAAGAGGATCTAACAATTGTAAATACTTATTCCCCTAACTTGACAAGACCCAAATATATAAATTGATTACTCACAAACATAAAGAAATACATTGATAACAATACAATAGTAGCAGGGGACTTTAATACCCCATTTATAGGATTGGACAGATCACCTAAGCGGAAAATCAATAAGGAAACAATAGCTTTGAATGACATATTGGACGGGATGGACCTAACAAAGATATTCAGAGTGTTTACCCTAAAACAGCAGAATACACATTATTCTCAAGTGTGCATGGCACATTCTCCAGAATAGATCACATGCTGGATCACAAATCACCCCTCAACAGGTACAAAAAGATTGAGGTCATACCGTGCGTATTTTCAGATTACAATGCTATGAAAATTGAGGTCAACCACAAGAAAAAAATTGGAAAGCCCTCAAATACATGGAGGCTCAAAAACATCCTACTAAAGAATGAATGGGTTAACCATGAAATTAAAGAAGAACTTAAAAAAATGAATGGAAGTCAATGAAAATGAAAACACAACAGTGCAAACCGTTTGGGATGCAGCAAAGGAAAGTATATTGTGATTCAGGCCTATCTCAAGAAACAAGAAAGTTCCCCAATACACAATCTAACCTTACACCTAAAGAAGCTAGAAAAAGAACAGTAAATAAAGCCCAAATCCAGCAGGAGAAAGAAAATAATAAAGATTAGAGCAAGAATGAATGATATATAAACAATAGAAAACACAGTAGAACAGATATATAAACAAACAGAAAACACAGTAGAACAAATCCACAAAACTAAGAGCTGGTTAGTTGAAAGAATTAACAAAATTGATAAACCCAAAGCCAGACTTATTAAAAAAGTAAAAGAGAGAGAAACGGAGAGAGAGAGAGAGAGAGAGAGAGAGAGAGAAAGAGAGAGAGAGAATGGACCCAAAGAGATAACATCATGAATGAAAGAGATCTCAACCAACACCGTAGATATATAAACAATTAGAATATGAAAAATTATATGCCAACAAATTCAGCAATCTGGAAGAAATGGATAAACTCCTAGAAACATACAAACTACCAAAACTGAGACAGAAAGAAATTAAAAATTTGAACAGACCCATAACCAGCAAAGAAATTGAATCATCAGTTATCAAAAATCTCCCCACAAGCAAGAGTCCTGGGCCAGATGGCTTTCCAGGGGAATTCTACCAGACATTTAAAGAAGAGTTAATACCTATTCTTCTCAAACTGTTCCAAAATACAGAAATGTAAGTAAGAGTTCCAAACTCATTCCACAAAACCAGCTTTAGCTTGATTCCAAAACCAGACAAAGACCCCACTGAAAAGGAGAATTAAGGTCAATATCCCTGATGAACCTAGGTGAAAAAATCTTCAACAGGATACTAGCAAATCGAATTTAACAGTAAATTAAAAGAATCATTCACCATGATCAAGTGGGATTTATTCCTGTGTTTCAGGGCTGGTTCAATATTCACAAATCAATCAACGTGATACACCACATTAATTATAGAAAGGATAAGAACCATATGATTCTGTCAATAGACACACAAAAAGCATTTGACAAAATACAGCATCCTTTCTTAATAAAAACTCTCAAGAAAGTAAGGACATGGCACAAAAACAGACACATAGACCAATGGAACAGAATAGAAACCCCAGAACTAGACCCACAAACGTATGGCCAACTCATCTTTGACAAAGCAGGAAAGAACATCCAATGGAAAAAAGACAGCCTCTTTAACAAATGGTGCTGGGAGAACTGGACAGCAACATGCAGAAGGTTGAAACTAGACCACTTTCTCACACCATTCACAAAAATAAACTCAAAATGGATAAAGGACCTAAATGTGAGACAGGAAACCATCAAAACCTTAGAGAAGAAAGCAGGAAAAGACCTCTCCGACCTCAGCCGTAGCAATCTCTTACTCGACACATCCCCAAAGGCAAGGGAATTAAAAGCAAAAGTGAATTACTGGGACCTTATGAAGATAAAAAGCTTCTGCACAGCAAAGGAAACAACCAACAAAACTAAAAGGCAACCAACGGAATGGGAAAAGATATTCGCAAACGACATATCGGACAAAAGGCTAGTATCCAAAATCTATAAAGAGCTCACCAAACTCCACACCCGAAAAACAAATAACCCAGTGAAGAAATGGGCAGAAAACATGAATAGACACTTCTCTAAAGAAGACATCTGGATGGCCAACAGGCACATGAAAAGATGTTCAGCGTCGCTCCTTATCAGGGAAATACAAATCAAAACCACACTCAGGTATCACCTCACGCCGGTCAGAGTGGCCAAAATGAACAAATCAGGAGACTATAGATGCTGGAGAGGATGTGGAGAAACGGGAACCCTCTTGCACTGTTGGTGGGAATGCAAATTGGTGCAGCCGCTCTGGAAAGCAGTGTGGAGGTTCCTCAGAAAATTAAAAATAGACCTACCCTATGACCCAGCAATAGCACTGCTAGGAATTTATCCAAGGGATACAGGAGTACTGATGCATAGGGCCACTTGTACCCCAATGTTCATAGCAGCACTCTCAACAATAGCCAAAATATGGAAAGAGCCTAAATGTCCATCAACTGATGAATGGATAAAGAAATTGTGGTTTATATACACAATGGAATATTACGTGGCAATGAGAAAAAATGAAATATGGCCTTTTGTAGCAACGTGGATGGAACTGGAGAGTGTGATGCTAAGTGAAATAAGCCATACAGAGAAAGACAGATACCATATGGTTTCACTCTTATGTGGATCCTGAGAAACTTAACAGGAACCCATGGGGGAAGGGAAGGAAAAAAAAAAAGAGGTTAGAGTGGGAGAGAGCCAAAGCATAAGAGACTGTTAAAAACTGAGAACAAACTGAGGGTTGATGGGGGGTAGAAGGGAGGGTGGGTGATGGGTATTGAGGAGGGCACCTTTTGGGATGAGCACTGGGTGTTGTATGGAAACCAATTTGTCAATAAATTTCATATAAAATAAATAAATTAATTAATTAATTAAATAAAATAAAAAAAAAGAAAGTAAGGACAGAAGGAAAATACTTCAACATCATAAAGGCCATATATGAAAGACCCACAGTTAATATCATCTTCAGTGGGGAAAATCTGAGAGTTTTCCCCTTAAAGTCAAAACTACAAGAGTGCTCACTTTCACCATTGGTGTTCAACTTAGTACTGGATATCCTAGTCTCAGCAATCAGACAACAAAAAGAAACAAAATGTATACAAATTGGCAAAGAAGAAGCAAACTTTCACTCTTTGCAGATGACATGATATTCTATGTAGAAAACCTGAAAGAGTCCATCCCAAAAATTCTAGAATGGATACATGAATTCAGCAAAGTCACATGATATAAAATCAATAAAGAGTAATCTGTTGCATTTCTATACATCAATAATGAAGCAGCAAAAAGAGAAATCAAGGAATCAATCCCATTAACAACTCCATTTGATCTTTCAAAAGTAGGTTTCCTTTCTCTTTTATAGTATTGTTTCTTGCTTAAGAAATCTTTCCTGTGGGGCGCCTGAGTGGCTCAGTCGGTTGGACATCTGACTTCAGCTCAGGTCATGATTTCACAGTCCATGAGTTTGAGCCCTGCGTCAGGTTCTGTGCTGACAGCTCGGAGCCTGGAGCCTGCTTCTGATTCTGTCTCGCTCTCTCTGCTCCTTCCCTGTTTATGGTCTGTCTCTCTCTGTCTCAAAAATAAACAAAAAAATTTTTAAAAAATTAAAAAAGAAAAAAAGAAGTCTTTCCTGAATCCCATGTCACAAAATTTTATCTCTTTTCACAGAAATTTAATAATTTCACATCTTAAATTTATGTCTAAATTCCCATTTTATTTATTTTATGTGTGCATTCCATAAAACAGTGATTTGGCATTTTTTACATTTTTATTCAAATTCTACTTAGTTAACATACAGTATAATTTTAGTTTTATATGTAGAATATAGTGATTCTTTTTCCCCTTATAGCTATGTAATTGTTCCAACATCATTTGTTGAAAAGAATATCTCTTTCCATTGATTACTAAAATACTTTTTGAGATTTAATTGAACATAAATGTGTGTGAGTGTACTTGTTTCTTTTTTTTCAAATTTTTAATGTTTATTTATTTTTGAGAGAGAGACAGAACACAAGTGGGGGAGGGGCAGAGAGAAAGAGAAGGAGACACAGAATCTGAAACAAACTCCAGGCACTGACCTGTCAGCACAGAGCCCAACGTGAGGCTTGAACTTGGGAACAGCAAGATCATGACCTGAGCTGAAATTGGACCTTTAACTGACTGAGCCACCCAGGCCCCCACTTCTTGTTTCTCTATTCCATTCCATTAAACTTGATCTCCATCTTTATGCCCCCACTACAATATATTAACTAGTAAGACTTGAAATTTGGTGAAGAAGCTCAAAAAATTTGGCCTTTATTTCAAATTGTTTCAGATATTCTATTCCCTTTAAATCTCCGTATACACTTTAATACAATCTTGTCAAATTTCCCCCAAAATGCCTGTTACAATTTGAGAATTCATGGGGCTAATAAATTTGAAGACTATTGCCATGTCAATAATATTGAATCTTCTTATGCACAAAAAATATTTATGCCTCTATTTATTTAGATCTTATTTAATACTTTTCAAAGTATTTCATAATTTTCAATATATTTGTCATGCAACTTTTTCTTTAAATGATTGTTTCTTTCTTTAATTGACTATTACGTAAAAATCACAATATGTTTGTATGCATATTGAGCTTATATCATAAAACCTAGCTTTATTGATTTCCTATTTATACTAGCTTTTTATAAATTCAGTAAGGTTTTTCACATATATGATTGTGTTGCCTGCAAAATTAGAACAATTTTACATTTTCTATTCCAATTGAATAGCTTGTTTTTCCTTGCTTTATCACCATGGCTAACACTTCTAATACAACATAAAACACTAAGGCTGTGGATTGCAGTTACCTCTCATGTCAGTTTCTCTGTCTGAAGGACTACCATTAGTATTTGTTATAGGAAAACTTTGATGGGACAGTTCTCTCAATTTTTGTTTAAATAAGAATGTTTTGAGATCATAAATTGGGATCATAAGTCTTTGCCTTGTTCTTGAGCTTGGGTAAAAATAATAATAATAAGCACTTAATTATTGACTATGATGCCAATATCATCATAGCTTTATTAACATTTAGGTTTTTTGATAGACACTGAATCTGGTTGAATCTCTTCTTTGTTTTCTGAGAGGTTTTGTCCTGAAATGGCACTGAACTCTGTCAAACTACATTTTTTTCTCCCATTTATTGAAATGAACATATGATTTATCTTCTTTATTTTATTAATGTAAACAAATTTTCATTCATTTGTGCATGCTAATTTATACTTGTATTGTTCGGATTAATGTCACTTTCCATGATATTTTACATTTCTTATATATTGCTGGATTTAATTTTATAATAGCTTATTACTTATTTTTATGTGCAAACTGTTGAGGGGGAAGACTGTATTTATAGCTCCTTAAAACCCCGTCCTTTGTGCATCGATTTCTCTTATAGCTCCCTGGAGAAGCCCCACCCACAGGCATTGTAGTTACATAATCTGACTCAGGTTTTCTATGTAAGAAATATCCTATGCCAAGAGTTTTTGTTGAAAATAATTAGTGGCAATTGTTAAACATCACAGTTACTTGAGAGTGAAATTATCTGTTTATAAACACACACACACACACACACACACACACACACACACACACATACACACCAAAAAAGAAAACAAAAAACAAAAAAACCCCAGTCTACCTAAAACTGAAAATGGAGAATGAAAAATCTTTGGGTGACTTGGAAAGGCTGTGATTTATTCCTGGGATTTAGAAGATTGCATGCTTGTGGAGAACTGTTGAGATGTCCAAGAAACACCAAAAAGGCCCTAATCTCACAACTGTGGCTGATGTTGAGGCCATGCACAATTCTGAAGTGAATGCTATGGCGTAATTGTAAACTGTTTTGTTAAAATGTGCCCAACACACATGCAGAGCTCCTTGGGAAAGTATGAAAGACTAAATGTTCTAAAACTCAAGGAAATCTATATTCAATCTTTACCTAATCTGTAAGTTAACCAAGCTGAAGTTTTAATTCTAGAATATTACATGGAATGCAGACATCATACAATTAGTTCAAGCACCCAAATCTAAGAAGCAATATCAACAAGTTGTGGGGATTGGCAAAATATGATTTTCAGAGCTACCACATATTATTTTCTGTAATATCCAAAATTTAACAAAACCTTGAGACATGCATATAAACAGAAATTTATGGTCAAACACTTAAGGCCAATTGATAGACACTGTTTCCGTGGGGGCTCAGATATTGAACTTACCAGACAAAAACTTTAAATCATATATTTAAATATATTGAAAGAAGTAAAGAAAACCCAATATGAAGAATTAAAGAAAATAACAAAAACAATGTCTCACCAAATATAGAATATCATGAGGTAGAAAATAAAAAATACCCAAATAAAAAAGTGAAGTAAAGAAAAATTCCTAAGGGACTCAGCAATGGACTATAGAAGAGGGAAGACAGTATCAGCAGAATTGAAGATAGGTTATTTGAGATGATCAAATCTGAGGAACTAAAAGAAGAGAATAAAGAAAAATAAACAGAACCTCAGAGACATTTGGAGCACCATTAAGAGTAATATAGAAGCATTATGGGAATTTTAGAAAAATAGGAGAAAGTAATAGGAGCAGAAATAATTTTTGAATAAATAGTGTTTGTAACTTACCAAGTCGAATGAGATTTTAATTTTTTTTAATATTTATGTTTAATTTTGAGACAGAGACAGAGCATGAGCAGGGGAGGGGCAGAGAGAGAGAGAGAGAGAGAGAGAGAGAGAGAGAAAGCGAAGCAGGGTCCAGGCTCTAAGCTGTCAGTACAGAGCCCAATGTGGGGTTGAACCCAAGAGCCATAAGATCATGACCTGAGCTGAAGTTGGACGCTCAAGGGACTGAGCCACCCAGGCTCCCCAATGAGAGAAACATTAATCTACTTACACAACAAGCTTAACAAAATCCATATAGAATAAAGTCAAGGATATTTACACCTAGACACACCAAAGTCAACCTGTCAGAAACATAAGATAGAATTTTAAAAAGGAGCAAGAGAAAAATGACTCATTGCATACAACGAACCGTCAATAATATTAACAGATGGCTTCTGCACCAAAACCATTGAGGTCAGAAAACACTGGGATGACAATTTGAAAGAAAAGGACAATCAAGAAAAACTTCATTTCCATCAAAACTATCTTTCAAAAATTAAGCAGAAATTAAAACATTCTTATTTAAACAAAAATTGAGAGAACTGTCCCATCAAAGTTTTCCTATGATAAATATTAATGGTAGTCCTTCAGACAGAGAGAAACTGACATGAGAGGTAACTGTAATCCATATCAAAGAATGATTGCTCTGGTAAAGGCAACTACATAAGTAAATATAAGTGACAGTAGAAATGTATTTTTGTAAAATCATTCTTCTCCTACCTCATTTAAAACATAGCTGCACAAAGAGATAATTATAAAATTGATTTTGCTGGCAATACCATTTATAAAAGTATAATTTGCATGGCAAAAAATAGCGCAAGGGAGGAGCAAAGGTATGAAACTATATTGGAGAAAAGTTTCTATATTTTAGCAAAAAAAAAAAAAGGAATAATCTAAACCATAATTAAACTTTAAGACAAAACTTGTTCCTAGAGAAAAATAGGGACATTTGAGAATAAAAGTGTCAATCCATCAAAAAATATAAACATATATGCACATGAGGATATATACACATGATAAAAAATGAAATTCAGAGGAAAAATCGATAATTAAATTGTAATCGCTGCAGATATCAATATTCCACTTTCAATAATGGATACAAGTAGCCAGAATACCAAGAGGGATGAGAAGGTTTTACCAATAATGTAAACAAACTAGATCTAGGTCAAATCTATAGAATGCCTCACACAATAACAAACACTCTTCTCAGATACACCTGAAATGTTCACCAGAATAAACACTAAGCTAGCCCACAAAACCAACCTCCATGTAATGAAGCTGACTGAAATCATGCAAAGGATGTGGTACAATAACAATGGAATTCATTAGACATTTATATGAAAAGTAAAGTTAGGAAATTTAAAAATATGAACTGATGAGGGAAATTAGAAAGTAATTGAGGTGAATGAAAATGAAAACAATAAATAATTTACAAGATGTAACTAAGTAGCACTTAGAGCATTCTTAAAATGTAAATAACTCTTAGGGCACCTGGGTGGCTTAGTCTTGGTAAGCTTCCAACTCTTGATTTCTGCTCAGGTCATGATCTCACAGTTGGTGGTTTCAAGCGCTGAACTGGATTCTGTGCTGACAATGTGGAACCTGCCTGAGATTCTGTCTCTTCCTCTCTCTGCCCCTCCCCTGCCCATGTTCTTTCTCTGTCTTTTCCTCTCTCAAAATAAATAAACTTAAAAAAATAATTCAATAACTTTATTTTAAAATAAAATCTCAAATCAATAACCTAACTTTTTACTTGTGAAACAAATAAGTAAAGAACCAACTAAGAAAGGGAAGAAATATAGAAAGGAAATGAATGCTATAAAAACAATAACGAAGTCAACAAATAAAACCTTATTTCTTTGAAAATATCAGTATAATTGATCTTTAGCTACACTAACCAATAAAAACATTAGACAAGAGTCAAGTTACTGAAATCAAAAATGAAAGGGGACATCACTACTGACCTTACACAAAAGGAAAAGGAGTGTAAGGAACTACTATGAACTACACACATCAACAAATTAGGTAATCCATGGGATGCTTGAGTAGCCCTGTCACTTGAGCATTTGACTCTTGATTTCAGCTCAGGTCATGATCTTAGGGTCATGAGATCAAGTCCCACACCGGGCTCGGCACTGAGCATGGAACCTGCTTGAGATCTCTCTCTCTCTCTCTCTCTCTCTCTCTCTCTCTCTCTCTCTCCTCTCTCTCCCTCCCTCAGCCCCTCTCCCCTGCTTGCACTCTCTCTAAAAACAAACAAACAAGCAGAAAAAAAACCCACAAATTAGATAACCCAGATTAAAAAAAAAAAAAACCTACATATACAATAACTACCAGAACTGATTCAAGGAAAAATATGGTACCTGGATAGAAAACCACAATTAAAATGTTTGATCAGTTATTTTAATCCTCTAACAAAGACCTCACGCCCAGGATTCACTGGTAAATTCTACCAAATGTTTAAAGAAAAATTATTATTGATCCCTCACATGCTCTTCTAAACATAGAAGGTATGCTCCCAACTCATTCTACAAATCCAGAATTAACTCTGATGCTAAAGTGAGCAAAGACATAACAAGACAAACTTCTCTTAAGAATATAGACATAAAATTTCTCAAAATGATTCCAGAAAATGGATCCAAGCAATAAATAAAGTGAATTATGTACCATGACCAAGTGGGATTTACCCTGTGAATGGTAGTTTAGAATTTTAAACTAAAGCAATGTTTGGACGCCTGGGTGGCTCAGTCGGTTGAGCCTCCGACTCTTGGTTTTGGCTCAGATCACAGACTGGTGGTTTCGGGGGATTGGGCCCTGCATTGGGCTCTGCACTGGCAGCACAGAGCCTGCTTGGGATTCTCTCTCCCCTGTCCCTGACTTGTGCTGTCTCTGTCTCTCAAATAAATAAATAAACTTAAAAATTTTTAAATTAATTAAAAAATTTAAAAATAAAAGAAAATAAATTAATGTTAATACCAATCAATAGGACAAAGGGCAGAAACCGCAAGAGTGTCTCAATAGACACAGAAAAATCATGTGACAAAATCTAAAAACTTCTCCCAATACAAACACTTAACAAACCACTAATAGAGGGGAACATCCTCACCTATATAAAGGGCATCAAGTCATAGTTAATGACATTATGGTTTATCATAGTAAAACTTATACTTCATGATGAAAGCCTGAATGCTTTTCCGTTCCCATCGGAATGACAAGGATGCCTGTTTTTGCCACTTCTAGTCAGCATGGTACTTGAAGTCCTAGCCAAGGAAATCAGAAAAGAAGACATTTAAGCAGGGATCCAGTTTGGAAAGGGAGAAATAAACTTATCCTTATTCGCAAGTGGTATGATCTTGTGTATGAAAAATTATAAAGAATCCACAAAAAGTTATTAGAAGTACTAACCAAATTGACGAAGTTCACAGAAAACTTCATAAAAAATCAGTTGTTTTTCTGCATACACGCAATGTATAATCCAAAAATAGAAAATCGCTTTATAATAGTATCAAAGATAATAAAATAATTAGAAATTGTTTTAAAAAATATGCTAGACTTGCACACTAAAATCTACAGAACAAATTGGAAAGAAGTTAAATATCAATATAACTGGAAAGACATCCAATGTCTAAGAGTCAGAATTAATATTATTATTATTAAATATTTACTTATTTATTTTGAGAGAAAGAGAGAGAGCAGGGAGAAGCAGGGAGAGAGGGAGAGAGAGAATTCCAAGTGTCCCAAGCTGACAGAACAGAGCTCGATTCAGAGCTTGAACTCACGAAACGTGAGGTCATGACCTGAGCCAAACTCAAGAATCAGACCCTTAAAACGACAGAGCCACCCAGATGTCCCCAGATTTACTATTATTAAGATAGTTATTCTTCCCAAATTGATCAACAGATTGGACACAATCTCTATCAAAACTCTAGCTGTTTTTTGTTTGTTTGAGGAAATGATGCTAAAATTCACATGCAAGACATCTGGAACAGCAAAAAAATCTTGCAAAAGAAGAACAAATTTGGAGGACTCACCCCACTTGATTTCAAAATTTAACACAAAGCTAAAGTCATGAAGACAATGTGGTAAGATTTTTTTGGTATTTTTTCTGCTCTCTGGTTGATGAGCTTTTCACTAGTGGCTTCTTATCTTTTATTAGCAATGAAAATTTTTGCCATTATTTCTACCAGTATTACCTTTACTCCATCGTGTGCTTTCTCTTTGGGAATCAGGTTACATAGAGGTTACACCTCTGGTTCCCATGTTTCAGTTATACCATGCTTCTTTTCCTCCAATGTGACTTTATATCTAATTTTCTTAGTTTGACTTAATAGAATCTAAATCTGATTCTTTTCACATCCCTATACCCTTTTCAAATTCTCCATTTTTACATATTAAACCTCTATTTTCTGCTCAACCTGGTACCACATCATTTAACTCCAAATCGTACAAAATTAGAAGTTAGTAGTGCCTTTGAAGACACATTATCATTCCTTTTACCGTCCACATTTTGTTAGTTACGTCATGTTATTTACATTATTACATGATATTATGTACATTATGTACGTGATATTTACATTACTATTACATATCGTACTAATTATTTTCATTTTGGATGGTATTTTTAGCTACTTTGGAGAAAGTCTACTCCATTTACTCTTGGAGGAAATGAAAATTAGACTTTCTTTCTCCTTCTGATCTCTGGGTTGGGATTGTGTCTCTCATGTTAGGTCATTTGTTATACATCATGCCCAGGGCAGTAGAAATCACTAAAGGCATGTGCAATAGATTTTGCTGGTTATACACTGTGTTGGAACAACAATGTCTGACTCCACTGGGGTTTTGAAGTTTGGGGACAAAATCTTGGGCTGGTGAAGGCCATCTTTCCTGGTATATTGAGGAAACATAATAGTAGAATTACAGAGGAGATTATAGTCACAGAAGAATAAACTGAAAGAGCTGAAAATGTAATATGGATTCTTACATCCAATAATTCATAAATCCAGGTCAGGTCCTGGACTTCCAAGCTACTTGTGTCAGGAGATACCCTTTTTTCCTGAATGTATTTCGAGTTTTGTTCGTGTTATTTATCAAAGTGGTCCAATCAAAATAAGTATCAAGACTATAAGGAGGGGTGCCTTGGTGGCTCAGTTGGTTACACGTCCAAGTTTGGCTCAGGTCATGATCTCAGGGTTTGTGAGTTCGATCCCTGTGTCAGGCTCTGTGCTGACAGTTCAGAGCCTGGAGCCTGCTTCGGATTCTGTGTCTCCCTCTCTCTCTGTTCCTCCCCTGCTCGCTCACTCTCTCTCTCTCTCTCTCTCTCTCTCTCAAAAATTATTAAAGATTAAAAAAATTTTTAAGATTATAAGGATGTTTCAAACTTATGTTCTTTAAATTGGGTATCCTAATAGGTATTGATTGTTATCATTGTGTAAGTGTTCTTTATCGCAGAACCAAATAGTGAGATAGAATCCTGTAATCCTGACATTCAGTTTGTGCTATCCAAAGATATGACAAGCAACACAAACAGACACGTTAAATTTATTGTCTTGATAAACTGATCAAAATGGTGCCACATATTTGTTTTCCTCACCATTTGGACAATTATTTTTCATTTCTTTCAGTGACAACAAATATTAAGACTCTGCTTTTTTAATCATGCTGTTTTCCATATGGATCTGCTTTGTTTTGTTCTGTTCTGCTTTGCTTTTTGTCTCAGAGCCCTTGACTTTCTTTTTAATATGGTAATTGCTTTTGGTATCTGTCTTTCTGCTCCTAATTTTTTGAGCTCACATCCATTGTTTTCTGAATTTCATACGTAATTTTTTTCAACTTTGTTTTATTTTCAATTTGAATGAAGTAAAATTCCTTTTCACAAAAAAAGTGGGAAAGTAACTGAATTCTTATGTAAACAATTTAATGTACTTGAACATTTCATTTGGTAATATTTTTATTTACATAAATATTTATGTGTGATATTTATTACAGCTATTACTTGACGTTTTCTATTAGTTATAAGAATCTGTGAGGTAAGCCTTGTCACATTTGTTTTTATATGTAAAGAAGCTGTGTATTAAATATGTGATTCTTTATCTAGTTTGCAAGAGTGTCAACACTGATTCTATTCAAGATCTCTGTGACTCTAAACATATAGTAATTTTTATAGTCTAATATGTTGAGTAGAAGTCAACTGGATTTTCAGGTTTTTAACCAGGTTTAAAATTTGAAATTGCTGTTAAGTATTGGGAATTGGTGAATATGTCATCACACTTCCTGCTTTCTGCTTATACCTAGATTAAAACCTGAATCAATTTATTTAATTTTCCCGGATAAATCATATTATTAGCTCTCATATTCATAGGTTAAAATTTAAGCTGAAATATGGTTTAATATGTCCCGTATGACTTGCACCCTTCTATGTCTAGTCTCAGTTCTGTTATGCCCCCATTTGTACTCAAAGGTCCAGCTATATTAAGATTTTCTCTTTCGGGGCGCCTGGGTGGCGCAGTCGGTTAAGCATCGACTTCAACCAGGTCACGATCTCGCAGTCCGTGAGTTCGAGCCCCACATCAGGCTCTGGGCTGATGGCTCAGAGCCTGGAGCCTGTTTCCCATTCTGTGTCTCCAGCTCTCTCTGCCCCTCCCCCGTTCATGCTCTGTCTCTCTCTGTCCCAAAAATAAATAAATAAATAAATAAAAACGTTGAAAAAAAAAAGATTTTCTCTTTCTTCCACTTGCCATGCACCTTACCATTTGCAGGAAATTTTATATGGTGTTATTTTTGCCTGAAACACTCAAGCTAACTCTTTACCAAATGAACTCTTTTTTTTAATTTTAAAGTTTATCTATTTTGAGAGAAAGAGAGAACGAGCAAGCAGCAGAGGGAAAGAGAATCCCAAGCAGGCTCCACACTGACAGTGCAGAGCCAGATGGGGGGCTGGAACCCACACACCCTGAGATCATGACTTGAGCCGAAATCAAGAGTCAGATGCTCAACTGACTGAGCCATCCAGGTGCCACTTTACCAAGTTAACTCTGAACCAACCATTCAGTCTAAGATGAACCATTACTTGTGCCTATATATATATATATTTTTTTTTTGAATTCCTAAGGCTGGAATGTACATTCTCCATACAAGTTTCAGTAGCACACTGCACTTACCTTTTTACTTCACTTATCACACTGCATTGTGATTACTAATTAAGTTTTTGTTTCACCTGCTAAATTCCTTTTTTTGTTGTTGTTAATGTTTATTTTTGATATACAGTGAGAAAGCATGAGTAGGAGAGGAACAGAGAGAGAGTGAGACACAGAATTCAAAATAGGCTCCAGGCTCTGAGCTGTCAGCCAGAGCCCAACATGGGGCTCAAACCCATGAACCATGAGATCATGACCTGAGCCGAAGTCAGACAGACACTTAACTGACTGAGCTGCCCAGGTGCCCCTCACCTGCTTCTTAATTACATGAGGCCAAAACCTCCCACTTTTGTTCAACTTAAGCCCTGAGTCCGGCATCTGGTTTCAATAAACACTTGCAGAACAAATGTTTCCTTTAATAACACCAAATAATTGATTTCAAACAAAACTCAGCTGAGCTTCAAGTTTCTGAATGAAATAGGAAAATAGCAATGATTTCTATTGCAAAAGCATGATCTTTTAGGGAAACTTAATTGTATGATTCTATAAATTTGCTGTGGAATTTATTTTATTATTCAATAATAAACGTGACAGTTCAAATGAATGCTACTTATTTATCTTTCTATACATATTAAAACACCAGGATATTGTGTTGTATAGTATATATTTTAACAGTACAGTATACATCAGTAAGATTTGGAAGAGAGAGTATCAATTCATTTTAGAATAAAAATGTAGATATCTAAATCTCTTTTTATCCTTTTACATTGTGTAGATATGGGGACTTGTTGGCCTAAATGGACACACAAAAATAAATTATAGACAAAGGAAGTAAATTGTATACATTTTACAGAAAAAAATTAAAGTAGGTTTCCTTCTGGTTTAATCAAGGGTTTTCTCATGTCAGTGACTAGAAACTTAGAGAAATCAGATGGCTTATTCAAACTGTACGTGTTGCAATCTCATTAAGAAGAGTCAATTCTAAAATGTGCATGTTTCTGAAAAGATAAAATTATGTCTCTGCTAGGTCAACATATTCAGGAGGCAAGTGAATTTATTTGAAATTTCAATGAGAAGTGGGAATTTTCCTAATTAACAAGATCACGCAAGGAGTAAAAAGAAAAAAAATTCAGTTAATGTAGTCTGCCATTAATCAACTAATTTCACTACAAGTGGCTGAGTCATTGATTCTCATCCCTGCTCGTGCAGGTTTCCAACATTGACAAACTGTAGTGAACTAAACTTCTAATTTATGGCATCCACTCTAGAATTCATGACTTTCAGCTCTACTGAAGCAAGTCTACTTTTCCAATTGAAGAACCTATTTTTAGTTTCCAAAATATAATAATGTTTTTGCCATCACTCTGTGGTACGCATAGAGGATAAATCCAGTATACAAGTAGATTCAAAAGGAAAACATTGTACTCTTTCTTTTTCTTTGTTAAGGATATTTATTTTAACATGATCTTTGAATAATAAATAAAACATAGCTGGTCAAGCAGAATAAGTATTTGGAAATGAATTAAAATATTGTTGATCACTGGGACTATTTACTGAATTTCAGTATCTGTGCTACTTTCTTTTTAAACCGCCTGAATCCTTAATTTCATAATCTGTAGAAGAGGAAATATAATGGTAGTAATTTACTAGATTGTGGCAAGAATTTAATGAGATAATGAAGGTAAATACTTGGCACAATGTTTTGCATATAGTAACTCCCAACACATACTACCTGTAATGATTAATATTAAATATTAAGAATATTATTAATATTATCTTTGTTCTTTTGATAGAATTATTTACTATGTATATGCTTGGTTTTGTGTGACTATATAACTGAAGTTATCAGTCATTAAATGACTAGACAAAACTGAATACCTGGGTGTTGATCTATGATATCTCTTAGTGCCCAAGTGTACAGATAATTCAAATGTCTGCTTCTTTTTGTTTTTTAACCTTCGCTTTTGACCTGTAACCACATCTCCCCGAGTTTAGCAGCAGCTGATTTCATTACAAAAGTGACAACTCAATTTTCATCTATATATATTGCTAATTAACTTAATCTTTTGCTATGCAGGAAACCCCCGAGCCCTTGGTCACATTTGGTGTGACTTCCTTAATGAAAAATTTTATAACCATAGTTGTCATTAGGGATACTAAGATAATAAAGTGTTCTCTCAGAACATGTAACATAGTGAGATATCGAAAAATGAGAACGGGAAAGATTAAAGAACAGGAAATGGAATGAATGGAGCAGGTCAAGGTGCACAACTAAGAATTTTAGAATTTCTTGAAACACTGGGTCTCAAACTACCAGAACATGAAACTCACCTGGGAGATTTCCTAAAATAGTTATGTTTGGTAATTCCTGGCCATTCTTTCCCCATTCCTGCAAATCATAATTTCCCAGAGAATGTCTCTGGAATTTTTCAATTCATGAATTTTTGCATTCTATTTATTTATTTATTGTTTCTGTTTGGAAGGCTCCATCCCTGGCCTCCTCTGGGAGTTCCTTTGTTAAAAGCTGTTCCCAGAAGAGTTAGAGCTACTCTCACTTTTAGAACCTCTTGCCCTGGACCAAAAATGTTACATGGTAATGGTAAATTGTGTCGTAATTGTTTACTTTTTCTTCCCAAAGAACCACGTACATATTCATTAAAGGTCCGTGTCTCATCACCCAGATCCTGCTGTGCTGCTCGACTTTTGGTAGCTACCTCCTAAAATGCTTGTGGACTGAAGAAACTATCTTGCTACCGGAGCATGAACACCCACTCCACCAGCTCCGTGCGTTATAATGTAGGGATTATTGGGAAGAGTTTACAAACATTGCCATAGAAGATGACACACCATTCTTTGAGTTCTCCACCTGGTGGTATAACATGAAATGAACTGGCCAGAGCATAATGACTTCTTAATACTACATGTTTGTTGTTGTTGTTGTTGTTGTTGTTTTAATACTACATGTTTATAACAAAAGAGCAGAGTGAACTCCTAGGCAACTTGGTAGTGCCTGGAGTTTCCTGATTGTGAAAGTAGACCACTTAGAAAACAGAAGTCTCCTGGGTTTAGTTTTTGAATGAGCCCATTCTTGGAGTGACCAGATGAGTACCTGTGTGCTACCTTATAAAATGAGGGGAGAAACTGATTTCCGTAACCAGCCTCTTTCCTCCCCTCATGAACATTTCTTGTTGCAAAAGCACACAACTCCCTGCCCATGTCCCAATCCTTGCTTTCTTCTGAGCATGTTCTCTTGAATTAATTTAGGATAAGCTTCAGGTGAAGTAAGATTTCGAGCATTCTTTTGAATATTCAGTAAAAAATAAAAGTGATGGGGGTGCCTGGATGGATCAGTCAGTTGAAAAACTGACTCTTGATTTCAGGTCAGGTCATGATCTCATGGTTCATGGGTTTGAGCCCCACGTTGGGCTCTGCACTGACAGCATGTAGCCTGCTTAGGATTCTGTCTCCCTCTCTCTCTGCCCTTCCCCCATGTGCATTCTCTCTCTCTCTCAAAAATTAATAAACTTTAAAAAAAATAAAAGTGATAGAAATTTAAGCACTAAGGTTGCCAGTGAGAACTTGTAGGGAACACATCCATGCATTACAAACAATTAGGTTCCTAAGCCGATGCACATGGCAATCCTGTTTGGTTTTGTTTTCTGGGGGAAAAAAAAGTGTGTGTGTGTGTGTGTGTGTGTGTGTGTGTGTGTGTGTGTGTGTATTCATTCTCTTCTGTTCTCTGCAATGTGAAATACTAAATAAATAAATAAATAAATAAATAAATAAATAAGTGTAGTTCTCATAAGAAAAAAATTTGGGTCCTAGATTTGCATCAGAAGAGAAGTAGGCAAGAAAAGCCTTTGATATTTATGAAGGTTACCTTAGTTCCCAAGGTCTCCTGAGTTCTTATTTTGAAATTTTTATTTGCATTAAGTCTGAGAGATAGTTTTCTCCACCGCAATATGCTAGCATTGAAGCTCTTTATTTAATCTCACTAAGCTTCTGTTTACTAGAATTTCAAAAGCAAATAATACTACCCGCTGCTTAGCAATTTCATGGTTATTATATGAAGTAATATTTTAAAACATGTAATACATTTCCTGAATTGATAATGAGCATTGAATAAATGGTGGATGTTATAGTAAAATATTTTTGGCAAATAAAAAGTAGATCAGAGTTTAGAAAGACGTAAGTATGACGTGACACTACACTAAACCAAGAAAAACACATTTCCAAAGACATTAATTAGTACATAAATGTGTAAGCAAGGAATCCTGTAGGATTTCACAAGAATGAAAGCAATTTACATTTATTCAATGTATACTGTGGATAAACTTGGATTGGAACTTAGCCATTTAGATATTAGAAATGTGATAGGTGAAGCTCATGGGAAAAGAGGGAATGAACTGAACTGATGAGAAAAGGTAGGATTTTTATGATGACTCCCATATCCAAAAATAAATCAATATTACTGAATATTAAATTTAAAATATAAGTAATTTTTGACTAAGCATTCTGAAAATTATGGGAAGCCTTTGAAAATGTGGACAGTGCCTCACAGTGTAGAAAATGTTTCCTCTAACCACACGATACTGTAATATAATAAAAAGGCATTATGTATTAAACTGGCAGCTATAGATTCTATATACAAGCTGTACCTCTCTAGGAAATCAAAGGATCTCTCTGAGTTTCAGCTTCTACGTCCATGAAATGAAGATAATAGTTCCTGTTCTGTGGGATGCTTAGTCAGATAAAATAAAATACCACATGGAAAAGACACACACATATTAAATAGTCAACAAAATGGATGAAGACTCCTGACCTGAAGGACTCTTCATATTTCTTGCCTTTGCTACATTGTCATGGTCAACCTTACATTCAAGGGCCAGCCCAAGTTCCTGTTCTTTCACTGACTTACTTTTACAGAAGGCTAGCCAGGTGACCAAATCTAAACCCCTGACGGTGGCTGAAATGTAGCATCACCACTACTTTCTTTTTTTTTTTCTTAAGTTTATTTATTTTTGGGAGAGAGAGAAAACATGAGTAGGGGTGGGACAGAGAGAGAGGGTGGGGGGAAGAGAGAGAGAATCCCAACCAGGCTTCCACACTGTCACCAAGAGTCCGATGTGGGGTTTGAACTCACCAAGCAAAAGGTGAGATCATGGCTTGAGCTAAAGTTGGACGCTTCACTGACAGCCATGCAGGGGCCCCACCACTGCTTACTGAATGTAATGTTGAAAGTCAGGCTGCTCTGAGTATCAGCTACTCATCTTAGGGCAAATTCGGCCTGCTTGAGACAACTTTTCTGGAAAAATGTATATGCTAATGAATTGCTTATATCATAAATATTTTCTAGGGTTTACTACTATGAAAAAAACCTTCCTTCTGTACAATGATTTTTCCCGCCCTCTATCAGTAGCCCTTTGTTTTGTTTATCACCTTGCCACAAATTATGAAACAAAATTGCTGCTTTTAAATTTCTGGCTAAATTATTAGAGGGCTAATCGATATTTATCAGTCAATATATGGTTTCTAGTTTTGGGTTTTTTGTAGAGATTGACTTTCACTACCACTGGTAATGTATTTTTCTTTTGTTGTCCAGCATCGCTTCCATGAACTTGAGTTATTCAGATGAGATCCATGCATTTCAAGTTTTAGTTAAGAAAGGAATAAGAGATTCAAACAATATTGTCTCTAAATTAGAATATGCTTCAAAATTAAGTGAGAATTCATAAAAGTAGATTTTTTTCATTGAGAAATACTATCTATTTATTATTTTTTTAAATGTCTATTTATTTTGAGAGAGAGAGAGAGAGAGTAGGAGCAAGGAGAGGGGCAGAAAAAGAAAGAGAGATAGGATCTCAAGCAGGCTCTGCCCCTTTAGCACAGAGCCCAATGAGGGGCTCAAATCCACAAACCATGAGATCATGGCCTGAGTTGAAACCAAGAGTCCGGTGCTTAACCAACTGAGCCACCCAGGTGCCCCAAGAAATACTATCTAAAGGAGAAATTGTATATAGTTTTTTGGTAGGGAAAGAGAAAGCAAAAGTCTTCGAGTGTTTTCGAGAAAGTAAAGGTCTTTGAGTGCTTTCCACCAACATGAACTTAGAATACTGCTACTTTAATAAATTTGGGGAATAATTTTATACATAATTTGTACCTATTTTACTCACTTAATAATGTATCTTGCACATACTTCCCATGTCAGTAAGCACGTTTCCATAGTATCTCTTTGAATGAATACCTGGTGATAATTATGTAAAATGTTTAATACTTAATTTAACCAATTGGACATCCAGATTGCTACGAAATATTCACTTTAATGTGGAAAAGTCATAGTTTACTTTTAGAAGTATTTATTGGAATCCTAGAAAATAATAAATCTGTATTTTCTAGGATTCCAATAAATAAGAGAGCACGACTACACTTTCACTGGCAATAGATACCTCTCTTCGTATTCCTGGATTTGTGGTCAAAACTGATAGAATCAATGATGCGCAGTTCATGTGGCAAGATTTTAGGATCTGTGACCCCTTTAACATTCTCCACAGCCCACAGAGCATTCTTGAAAGTCACTCTGCTAATATTTCATCATTTGTTCGTGTTAATATTCAAACACCTTATGGGAGAATAGAGCAAAGCTTTTAACGGTTACACATAAATAATAATATCTACAGGACCATATGATTAGGAAAACAAGGGCTTGATTGAGACTCCGTGCAGTGACTCCAAGGGGTAATGTAACCAGGAACATGATTCCTCTGAAAAGAAATTTTGAACAATCAGTGGAGGGCGTTCTTATTAATATCAGCCTTAGTAGAATCCACAATCTATTAGATGACTTTTCCTTTCCCTGCACAGACAGCCCAAATACCCTGTTGGCTCTGGAATTTCGACTTGTGGTCTCACGTTCACTTTATGATTGTGAAGTCTGTACATTGCTTCTGAACAAACTTAGCAAGAGGCTGCAGGAAATATTTCCTTAAGTTATATTATGCTTTAATGATTGCCAAGTGGTATTAAGAAGGAATATGCTCTCCCTTTTCAGAAGAAAAAAAAATAACACAGACACTTCACAAGATTTATCTTTGCATAAAATAATGTAATCTGCTTTTTGGATTAGGAAATGCAATTATTCAGCCAAACTCTGGCACAAGAGATGTTCCCCTGTTGAATCCCCTTCTGTTTCGGGCTGAAAAAGTAAAAGAGTTGGAAAAGGGTTGACATATTTAATGCATGTAAAACAGTAAAGATAATATATTTTTAATAAGTCTCTGTCTTTCCTGTCACTTTTTAGAATGATGGTGCTATATTGCATTCATTTCAAAACAGGAATGAAATGGAACTGATTGTGATATATATATATATATATATATATATATATATATATATATATCTTTTATTTGGCCAAGCACAGTTTTATAGGTATCCAATTCAACAAGCATGAAAACATCACTGAGGGATAAAAAAGGGAAAAAAATGTATAGTTGGGTCATTGAACCAGGTTCCAAAATCATATTCATCTTCAAAAGAGTAGTAAATAAACAGTACTGACCTTTTACTTCAAGAAATTATCTCTCTCAAAATCTAGTCTTCTGAACTCTCTAAACTGTGCCCTCATGAAAGCGTTAAAGAACAAAAAGTCAACTGAGGAAATTTGAAGATCAAATTGGCTTTATTCAACAATTCATGAATTAGGCAGCATCCCTTCTCGACCCTAGACAGGTGCTCCAAGGAGTTGTACAAAACAGCTTTTTATAGGCTATAGGCAGAAGGAGAGTGGAACAGGGAAGTGACTAGCAGAAGAAAAGAAAGAGTTGTTTCAGGCTGGGTCATCGTCTTTTGGGAGACATGGAATGATGGGGTTATATCATGCTGAACACCTCACCAGCCCAGATCAGGAGATTGCAGTTGGACTGCTTAAATGTCACATTTCTGGAAGAATTTGAAACTGCAAATTAGTCTTGGTTTGCTCTCTTGGGGACAATTGAGTCCAGTTTGGGCCTGTTTTTTTTTTTTCTTTTCCAACAATAGGAAAGGCAAAGTCCCTGTGACAAGTTCAGATTCTTCTAGTATGTTTACCCTGCCATACCAAAAAAAAACCAGGACAATTCCAAATAATTGACTTTCAATCATTTATTTGTGAATTTTTGATATGCTTTATCAGAGGATGTGGGTATGTTTATATAAAACAGAAAAATATCAGTTAAGAGAAAAAAATCTGTGAAATAATGAAATGGGATACTAAATCTTTTTTGAAGCTGGTACTAGAAGCCGAACAATGATACCGAGGTTGTAAAGAAATTTACAGCATTTCAAACTGAATCATAAATTTAACTCTGATATCTAGGAGGTCAATGAGAAATGAAAGCAGTGATTACATGATTCATAAGTTCAAAAAAATCCATAACAAACCTCTCAGTAAACAACATATTTTCTTGGCATTTAAATATGACAGTGCAGGGGAGGAAAAATATAATTTTCCCTCTACCCCTCTGAATTCTTGTCTGAAACCTTCTGCACTAAAAGAGATTATCAAGAGAAAAACAAACAGAGGTGTGCCATGCATAATCCATGTACACACAGGAAATAACCAAGACAACTGAAAAATTCTGAAGTTGCCCAAAGTGCCATCTTAAATATCAGCTTCAGCTGAAGGCAAAAAAAAAAAAAAAAAAAAAAGATGTTGGGGAAGGGGGAGAAAGTCATAGGAGTTTATATCTCTTCCATGAATAATACTTTCTTGTGACTTAAAATCATCCTTTTCTTCCTAGTAAGAAGAAGGAGAGATGCCTTTACAAATGGAGATTTCCCCTATAAGTGTAAATGTTCCTTCCAAAAGTGTGTTTTCCACTGTTTTCCTCACTTCAAAATAAAACCTATGCCAAAGGGGTGTATTTTGGAGTGACACATTCTGCTCCCCATCGAGAGTTATTTTTCCCCCTCTTATGGTCTTTCTGTAGAGGATTCAGAGTGCAGAACTTAGTATTTTTGTGACTTGCTGAACAATTGGAATAAAATCTTTCATACAAATCCCTTAACACTCAACATGAGGTAAAGGAAAATTCTCTTATAACTCAGGGTGAGTCATTTATTGAGAGGCCAAATGGCCCCAGTGTAGAGAATTTTGGTTATATTGAGTGATTCAATAACAATACCCGATGATGCAAAGGAGCATCAGTATTCTTATAGAAATGTACGCAAGCCTTACTCTGGAGAGAAAATGTGGTAAGATCTAAAATACATGTTAAATTAATTAAACAAGGAGACCATTGGAACACAGTGGTTCCTGTGCCTTGGCAGCCTATGTAAGCAAACCAAAATCCAAGCCGGTAAATACCTAAGGGACAACCTACCACAGCCAACTATATTCTAACCCGTAGCCAATTAGTAATTACCTTGTTCATCTGTCTATTCTCTATAAAGGTACCTCCAGCACCTATGGTTTGATGCTTCCAAATTCAAATAAAGTTTGGCTTGAATAAACTCAACATGGTTAATAATACCCCAGTGTATCTTTTTTTAAGTTTACTTATTTTAAGGGAGAGAGAGAGAGAGAGAGAGAGAGAGAGAGAGAGAGAGAGAGAGGCAGAGAGAGAGAGAGGGAGAGTGAGAATCCCAAGCAGAATCTGTGCTGTCAGCACAGAGCCTAATGGGGGGTCTGATCCCATGAACCACGAGATCCTGACCTGAGCTGAAACAAGAGTCGGATGCTTAACCGACTGAGCCACCCAGGTGCTCCCAATCAATGTGTCTTTTAACAGAAGCCACGCCATATTCTTACCATAGCCCAGATCTAGTACCAACGACTTAAGTCTCATCGTTTGTATAAACTACAAACAATCCTGTGTCTAGCCCATATGTGTTATATGGTAATTGCAGAATGTTGATTAAGCCATGATCTTAGAAGATAATGCATAGAAAGTTAAGTTTTAAATGGAGGAGTGTTCTAAACAAATAGTATGGATTAGTCCCTGCCTGGTATCTTGCTGGTGAAGTTATAGAATAAGTTATAGAATAAGTATTGATTATAAACAGTAGTTGTATGAATGAGAGGGAGCTATATTTGTTTAGATATAGATGTATACCAACTATTTACTGAAGATGTAACTAACCATTTACTGAACCATATACTTTACCTTTATGGAATAATCAAAGTTAGAGTTATTTACAGCATATTATTATATTATTCCTTATACACTTTTCACATATTGGTGTTATTTGCCCAATTATTTGGTGAGCTACCTGAGGTCTGGACTTTTGTTTTATATACCTCAAAATTCCTTTTTTATCTTCTTTTCTAAAATTTATCTCTGTGTTTTTAAGTTTTCTTTTTTCGAGTTTTTATTCAAACTCCAGTTGGTTAACATACAGTGTAATATTAGTGTCAGGTGTAGAATTTAGTGATTCGTCCACTTACATACAACACCCAGGGCTCATCATAAGTGCCCTCCTTAATACCCATCACCCACATGCACCTCAAAATTCTTAGCATATATTAGATATTTAATACTGTTAAAAAGAGTTTGAGCAAGTTGACTGCTTGATCTAACCTAGCATGGATTTTCTCATTTTTCTTAAAGATTCTCTTGTATTTGGTTGTGCCATAAGAAATCGCCTTAGTCTTAGTCACAGGAGAATTTGTATGTGAAATTTAGCCATATGGAACACTAAAAAGAAAATTAGTCCTCCTGCCCTTACAGAATGGGTTCATATTTAACTTCAGTGCTGCAGATAGAAATTCAGTTTTATGAACCAGTTAAAGAAGAAAGTGCATGGTGTGCTTTTTGCAGCACTTAGATATTGATATATGATTTTTTTTTCTTTTCCCAAGGCTAACAGAGGAAGCCACAGCAATTCGACCTTTTAAATGTGAGTGAAACTCTCATTTGAAAGCTTTCCACTACATAACTCCACTCAATTGGCTTGATGACTCAAATAGACACAGGCTTTAGGTTAAAATAGGAACACAGCACTGAAAAGTCTTATAATAACACTAAAGTTGAGGCAGAATATTACATACACAACCTTCTATCTTAGAGTTCTCCTTACGCAACCTTCACACTGGTTAGTCCTACAATGCCTCCGTTATAATTGGACCAGAGAGCTCGGGGAATGAGAAGGAATCAAGAATCTTCTTGGTCGACACTCATGTGCATAGTTCACATAGTTGAGACAGCAGTATCTTGCCTGGGATGTACATTGTCCAATTCCTATAGCCCCACAGACAGTAAATGTGATTTATCAGATGTTTGGCTCAGTATTTATTATAAAGTTATTCAATTTTCACTACTTACAATCAAAAGCCACCTGATTTCAGTACAGTTACATAAATATACTAGTCTACACATACTTTTTTTTCCTCTTCTTACTATGTGAAAATTGAATAAAAATAATAATTTACCTACTATATTCCATGTACTATGTTATATGCTAGAGACTAAGGGGTCAAATACACATATTTATTTATATATTATAAATTGATTATACTTGGTTATTTAAGTATTAGACAATAATATGCACTTCATTGGACATTACACTTTACCAGGCATTGAGGAAGGTAGTCAGGATAGAGCTATAAACAATAGATAGGTGTGTGTCTTGCCTTCAGTGGCCAAGCAGGTCATAGTCTAATGGAAAACAGAAAAGTAAAGAGATGATGCTATCCAGTATGATAACTGGCTCATGAACATATGAGCAATAACCAGTCACACAAGCTTTGAAGAGTAGAGTAGAAGAATATGAATTTAGAGAGCAAGATGTATTCTATTTCTCTGAAGGTCTAAAATCCTCTATTTTTATTATCCTTTCCTTCATAAGCTATAATTTATTATATAAATATTTCTTTTCTTATCTACCATGTTTCTTATGTTTCTAGGAAGTTTCCTCCTTCTAAGCCCCTTTCCCTGTATAACCTCCACAAAAAGTTGAACTATATGAGATTTTCTTTTGAAAATAATGCTTATATGAATATGGTACCTCACTTCTTCTAGGAATTATATTCCCTATTCTTCTATATTTATATTCCTCTATAATTCTTCTATTCAACTATAATTATATTCACTATTCACTATGATTATTTGATGCCCATTTTCTTATATGACATCCTGAAACTATTAAATCAAAGCTTGACAAATAGGCTAACATAGACCCACTAGAGCCCTTCTCTAAGTCTTTTTAGCAGAAACAGAGACAGTCAATGTCTCTCTAATTATGCAAACATTGGAGATAAAGATAATGAACTTCTCAGAGCAACAAGATGTAACTTCTTGAAAAGGTAGACACAGCATGGAGAAAGAAGCAAAAATGAAAGCTAATTAAATAGGTCTGAAAAATTCCGGACCTGAGACAACTTATTCTTAAGGTCAAGCAAGGTACATTCTTTCCTTTTCAATATTTGATTGTTCAAATTCTCCTTGAAATTTATGAAACAAAAACTCTACTTGAATGGCAAGCTAATTCACATTGGATTTCTTTCACTTGTCAACAAAGAGTTCTAGGTAATACATCTACACCATGTTTTATTTTCTTCTTTCTTCTTCACAACACAGTCCTCAAGGTAAATTCCTGAATAACCCTCTATATTTGAAATTTTTGTTTATGCTATTGATGTTACAGTATCATGTTATGATAAGAAAAACTGGATAATTCCCACACTGTATTGAAATTATTCTTGGAAAAAAACTATACAGCTCATTATACTTTGTCACTTAATCTCCTGGTATTTTACAAACACAAATTATTTTATGTCTTTATTATCATAAAAGATCACTTTTTCTTCATTATCACTCCAGATGGATCTAACTTCATTATCAAGAAATTGGTATTCAAGTAAATACTTCTAGGTTCCCTTTTTACTTACTTATGTCCTCCTTCTTCAAGAAGGGAAACTGATAATTAGTTCGTTAGGATCATACATCCACTGAGACATACAAAAATCTTCAGTGAATTCACTGCTTTAAAAGAGCAATGCATGTCCATTCTTTTCACTTGATTCTGTTGGGATATGCTGTTGTTCTCACAGTAGCCCACAGTTTAGTAACACCCAAGTAAAATGTAAGGAGATACTAAGGAACTGGTTTTCCCTCAGACTTAGAGACTAAACTATCTACTGCAGGCTGTTTCTTCTGGATTCCACACTAGTACCTGTATTTCTTCAAAAATGTTTGGTGAGGGACGGCCTGGGTGGCTCAGTCAGTTGAGAATGTAACTTTAGCTCAGCTCATGATCTCACGGCTCATGGACAGCACTGCATTGGGCTCTCTGTTGTCAACACAGATGGCTTCACATTGTCTCTCTCCCTCTCTCTGTGCTCCTCCCCCACTCACATTCTGTCTCTCTCTCTCTCTCTCTCTCTCTCTCTCTCTGTCTCTCAAAAATAAATAAACATTAAAAAATTTGATGAGAAAAAGTGGGGAGATAATCAGTTTCTAAGCACCCCTTTTATATTTGTAAGCCATATGGATGCCAAAGTATACTAAGAAAAAATAAAGAAACTAGACTCCTTGAACCAAATCATGGGATGAGCATTATTTTTTTAATTTAATTTAATAATAATTTAATTATTATTTATTTTTATTGATTTAAATCCAAGCTAGTTAGTATACAGTGCAATAATGATTTCAGGAGTGGAATCCAGTGATGAGAAAATGACAGTTTTGATGAGAAAATGGGGAAATTAGAACCATACATATATTCCTAAAATAATTGAAACTAGGGACTGAAAGAGATATTTGCACACTGTTTCATACTAGATTACAGGCATAGACAAAAGAAACACTAGGCCATGTGATTGATAGTAGCACATTAACCACATTGCTTCTCCAATTAAGTGTTTGGAATCCTAGCTCCTGGACCATCCATACTTTAAAAAGGATTGAAGTATGGAAAGATGAATTTTGGGATTAACCTAACAATTTGTGAGTTTTGCAGTCAATGGAATTTTAATAGACATAATAAACCTTGCATAAAGAGAGTGTATTGGTTTCTTATTGTTCCTGCAATAAATTAATAAATTAACAAAGAAACAACACATTTGTACATAATCTTGGTCAAAGAAAAATCATAAATATACTGGAAAAGTTGAATTGAATGTTATTGAGCATATGAGGTTTGAAATATTTAACTCAATATCAGTAATCATTAAGAAAATGAAAATCAATGAACATAAAAAAAAGGGGGTGGTGCCTGGGTGGCTCAGTCAGTTGAGTGTCCGACTTTGGCTCAGGTCATGATCTCACAGTTCATGAGTTCTGGTCCCCCATCGGGCTCTGTACTGGCAGCTCAGAGCCTTGAGCCTGCTTCAGATTCTATGTCTCCCTCTCTCTCTGCCCCTCCCCCGTTTGCACTTTGTCTCTCTCTCAAAACTAAATAAACATTTAAAAAAGTGAAAATCAAGAGGTTCCTGGGTGATTCATTCTGATTCTTGCTTTCAGCCCAGGTCATGATTTCATGGTTCATGGGAGTCAGGCCCTGCATGGGCTCCATGCTGAGAGCGTGGAGCCTGCTTGGGATCTTCTTTCTCCCTTTCTCTCTGTCCCTCTCCCCCATCATGTGTTCTCTCTCTCTTTCTCTCTCTCTCTCTCAAAATAAATTAACTTAAAAAAATAAAATGCAAATCAAAATTGCAATGAGATACCCTGTACACGTAGTGCAATGAGAGTTATTTTTAAAAATTTATTATTATTATATTTTTTTACTTAAATCTAAGTTAGTTAGCATGCAGCGCAATAATGATTTCAGGAGTGGAATCCAGTGATGAGCAAATAACAGTATTGATGAGAAAATATGGAAATTAGAACCATAGGTATATTCCTAAAATAATTGAAAACAGAGCCTGAAAGAGATATTTTCACACTGTTTGATAGTAGATTACAGGTATAGACAAAGGAAACACTAGATACAATTGATCACTTAAATACCCGTATTACTAAAGAAAAAAGTGTTAAGGTCAATGACTTATGTTACCACATTAAAAATCTCTAAAAAGAAAAAAAATATATAAACCTAAGGTAGGTAGAAAAAGAAGAAATAAATTAAGAACAATAAAAAAATTACCAAGTCAAAGGTTTGGGTTTCTTTTTCAAAAGAATAGCAAAACTAAAATAAACTCTAGTGAGGCATCTGGGTATCTCAGTTGGTTAAGCATCTGACTCTTGATCTCATGGTTTGTGAGTTTGAGCCCCACATTGGCCTAGAACTGACAGTGTGGAGCCTGCTTGGGATTCTCTGTCTCCCTCTTTCTCTGCACTTCGCTGCTTACTCTCTCTCTCTCTCAAAATAAATAAACATTTTTTAATAAGTTTAAAATAAAATCTAGAAAATCTAATTAAAAGAAACACAAAAAGCACAAGTCTTCAATATCTAAAACAGAGGCCTTTCAACAAATTATACAGACATTAAAAATAAATACAATAGATATTACAAACTCATTCATGTAAAGATGAAATGGACAAATGCCTTGAAATTGACATGCAAGAAATGGAACATATGTATCTTTACATTCACTAAATACATAGATATTATCTTATTAAATGCATACACATACACAAACACATACTGACCACATAGATCAAATGTCTTTATTGGTTAGTGCTATCAAATACATAAGTGTAAAATAATATCAATATTGTACCAATTCTTTCTGGAAAATGGAGAAGGAGACAGCTTTTCTCAATTCATTTTATGGGGTTGACCCAATCTTCCTTTAAAATCCAGAAAACGGGAGTCATATAATGGAAGATGGTAGACCGAGTAGGAAGCTTCAGGGATTGGTTCTTCTGCTAAAACAACTATTGAGTTGTCAAGAAATGTCTGAAGGTACTTTGAAACCCTAGAGTCTTTTGGAATACTTGTAACATCCATTTCTTACTTAGATGAAGAAAGGCTGTATATTTTACTGAACTTTACTGTTTTGCAGAGTGCCTATCATCTTCTATTCCAACTTCTATGGCAGACAGTTATAGGAGTCATGGTCCTCAAACCTCCGTAGCTTGCTGGCACCATGTTGGATAGTAGAGACTTTGTATCACATAAATTGAGGTTGTGGGTTTTTGTCACTGACTTTGACTATTGAGAGCCTGGAACAGGGACTAGCCTTGTTCCAACAATCCACCTCCACCCCAAACACACACAAACTGGTTGAATTGTCTTTCCTAGTGGCATTAGTCAAGGGAGATTTTTTTTTCTTTCCTTAGTGGATCCAAGTAATTAAGGACATCACTGTCAAGACACTGGTGACCATGGAATAACATAACATCATTGATCATATACAATGAGGGATAAACCCTTTGTGAAATAGTTCAGAAATGTCACTAAATAAAAGATAGGAACCAAGCCATTATTTTACACCATGCACAAAAATCAACCCAAAATAGATTAAAAACTTGAATGTAAGCCCCAAAATTACAAAACTCCTAGAAGAAAATATAAGGGTAAAGGTAAACTCCTAGACATCTGTCTTGACGGTAATTTTGGGGGGGTTTGACTCCAAAATCATATATATTTAAAAAAAAGTTAAAATCAACAAATTGGACTACATAAAACAAAAAAGCTACTATACAGCAAAGAAACCCTCAAAAAAATGAAAAGGGAGTCTACTGAAAGGAGAAAATATTTGCAAAACATACATTTAATAAGGGGCTAATGTCCAAAACACATTAAAAAATTTGTACTACTCAATAATGAAAAAGCAACAACACAAACAATCCAATTAAAAAGTGGGCAAGGTCTGAATAGACAATTTTCCAAAGAAGCCATGCAAGTGGTCAACACGTACATGAAAAATCTCTCAACATCACTAACCACGTGGGAAATGTAAATCAAAATTACAATGAAATGTCATTTAACACCTGATAGAATGGCTATTATCAAAAACAAAAAATAACAAATGTTGGCAAGCATGTGGAGAAAAGGGAACATTTATGCACTACTGTTGAGAATGTAAACTGGTACAGTCACTACAGAACACAATATGAAGGTTTCTCAAAAAATTAAAACTATAACTAGCATATAATTCAGCAATTCCACTTCTGGGCTTATCCAAACAAAGCAAAATCACCATCTTAAAAATATATCTACACCCTTATGTTTATTATAGCATTATTTACAATAGCCAAGACATATAAAACAATATAAATATCATAGATAGATAAATGGATAAACATGGACAAACATGTGATGTTTGTGTGTTTGTATAGTATTCCATGGTATATACACAGACACACACATACACATACATACAATGGATTCCATGGTATACATACATGGAATACATGTATACATACATACATACATACATATATATATATACATACATATATACCATGGAATATTTTTCAGTCACAAAAAGAGAATACTGCCAATGGATGAAACTTGAAGCATAATGCTAAGAGCAGTAAGTTATCCAGAAACAAGAAATACTGCATGATGTCACTTCACATGAAATCTGAAAACATCGCACTTATAGAAATAATACAGACTGATGGCTGTTAGGAACTAGAGGGGTGGGGAGGGAAATGGAGAATTTGTTGGTCAAAGATACAAATCCGCATTATAAAATGAACAAGTTCTGGAAACCTAATGCACAGCATGGTGACTATAGGTAACAATACTATATTGTGTAGTTGAAATTTTTTATGAGATTTAATCTTAAATATTCTTTCCATAGCAACTACAACAAAATGGTAATTACGTGAGGTGAAGGATGTGCTATACCTTACTGAGATATATTTCAATAATTTGCATCAAATTATCACATTGTACATTGTAATTTTACACAATGCTGTATGTCAGACATATTTCAATAAGCCTGGGGGTGGGGGAAGCCCAAATTAAACCTTAAAAAAATCCAAGGAAGATTTTTTTGGAATACATTGTTGAATTGATTTTAAAGTTGCTTTGGATATGCAAATGATGTAGGACAGCCACACTATCCTGAAAAAGAACAAGAGAAAGTGGGTGGAATAAAATTAAGAAAGACCAATGGCAATACTTTTGGCCAAGACAGTTGGAGGGTCTTCACAAATTTTGCCAATTCAGTTTATGGTGCTATTGGTTTGCCCAACTGGTTCTGACGACTGAGGATAATAAGCACACCAAAAATTCTATACAACTGACCAAACAGCACATACACGCCATCATATTTGGCCAGTTGAATGGGCTCCCTCGTTGCTATGAAGCTCATGAAGTGGCAGGTAGGGATAATTTTTTTCCAATAGGATTTTAGCTATTGAAGAGATAGTAGCTTATCTCCATGGGAAAGCTTCAACCTATTGGGAAAATATATAAATTATTACCGAGACATATTTGTATCTATGAGATAGGGGTAGCTAAATAAAGTCAATTTGTTAAACCTCAAATGGCCATTAAGCTATTTAATGTGACCAGGAGCAGTGCAGACAGGTTTCCTTAGATTGTATTTTAGGCATACGAGGCAAGCAAAGTAGGCACTTTTTGCAGCCTTGTTAATATTTCCCCACCAGTGATGATTCACAATCATTATCATTTTATTAATAGACTGATGGATTAATAAATGTGTAGTAGTCTATAGTGAGAAGTTTCAAAGTTCTGCTGGACCGGTCCAACCAAACTAGGTTTTTGTTTGGTCCAAATCAGAGGTTTCTCTTTTTATCATACCAGCAATCATTTGATTGCCAATATTGTTTTTCCTGTTCTGGTGCTGATTGTTGGGTGTGTAGTTAATTTCTCCAGATTATCGTATGGAGGTAAGTTCCTTTGGACAAGGACAGAGGTTTGACTTTGGATCTTTTGAGGGCAGCATTTTTGCAGAAATTTGAGCAAGATGATTTCCTTTATCTTCCCAAGAGTCAAGCTTAGAATGTCCCAGGGATATTAATAACTGCTGAACAGTAGGTCAGAATATGGCATCTAATAATTCTTGAATGTAAGAATCATTTATAATTTTATCTTCACTGGAAGTAGGGAGCCACATTGTTTCCATAACATCCCAAATTTGTGAGCCATTCCAAAGGCATATAGTAATTTTGGCCTTGACAAGAACACAGACCTGTGTGTATATAATTTGACTTGTTGGACCTAAGTAGCCAAAGGCAAATGTGCCACTTCACTGATTTCAAAAGAAGTTGATATTGCAGATACAACACAATATTTACCATTTTCATCTTTAAAATAAGAACCATCAGTGAAACATGAAAAGTCCACATTTTCCAAAGGATTTTCTATAAGTCATCACAGGGGGTCAGAAGGTAATCTGTCAGTATTAAGTAATCATGGGGGATTTCATCAGTAGATGGGGGTGGGGGTGAAGATTGCAGGGTTAAGGTTATTACCATGAGCAAGAATAACATAAGGGGTAGTTAATAGGAGAAATGCATAGGAAATGAGGTTGCTTACTGAAAGATATGGAGTGTAATGATAGATAAGAGCTACAACAGCATATGACACAAACTTAAATGGGATTCCATGATTATTTCCTATTGGGTATGTGCAAGGTGGTTTGATAATTAACTAAGTCTATAGTGGACATAGTTTCCCACTTCATCTTGAGACTTATAATTTGATGAGAAAGATCCCAGTTCATCCTTAATGAATATAGATTTAAAAGCTTCCCAAGTGAGAGGAAGGCAAACCATAAGAGACTCTTAAATACAGAGACAAACAAGGGTTTCTGGAAAGGTATTGGGTGGGGATTGGGCTACATGGATGATAGGCAATAAGGAGGGCAGTGTTTGTAATGAGCACTGGGTGTTATATGTAAGTGATAAATCACTAAATTCTACTCCTGAAATCATTATTACACTACATGTTAATTAACTTTGTATTCAAATAAAATAAAAATAGAAACCAGAAAAATTAATTAATTAATTAATTAATTAATGCTACCTGAGTGATTCAATATCCAAAAAACAAAACAAAACAAAAACAAAAACAAAAAACCCAGAATATTCTTTAAAGACAATTTTGAGCCAGCTGTAATAGTAATTCATGGGCTCATTTAGTTTCTGGTTACAGGCCTGCATCTTATTCCAATCTACTGGCTCTGGGAAAGTCCAAGGAATTACCAAATGTGATCACTGGGCAAACTATCCAAACCTGATCATATAATAATGCAGTAGATATTTCTTTGTCCCCGGCTTGTAATTCTGAAGACTTCTCTAGATCAATCCAATTGGCAGTTTCATTCAATATTGGGCCTAACCTTTACCAATAAGCATGAGGACTAGCTGATATAAGTCAGAGAAGTCAGGTTGATAAATTTGAATGACTTTAATAAAATCCTTAGGGAATATGTGGGGACCCTCAGTTATTCCAGAGAGCACAAGGGGCCAAAGTGGGTTCTGCACACAGTTTCAGGGGTTATTAGTTCCTCAGGAAGTTGTCACCATAAGATCCCACTTATGACACCATGAAATATCAACATTTAAATTAAAAGGTAAATTATTCGGCCAGCAAAATTGAGTTTATTCAGAAATAGCAAATAAATTGCAATTCAGGTCAAGAAAACTATCTCAAAATATAGGCAAGTCCAGAGAACAAAGGAGGAGAGTCTTCTTATACAGGAAAGGAGGAAGATGGAAAGGGTTGTCTTGAGAGTTCAATGAGAGTTCAATAAGAGTTCAAAGTGGTGGTGGATTCTAACTGGCAGTAGATAATCAAAGTGATGGTGAGCTCTTATTGGTTGCAGCAAGTGAAGTTTGCTTTTGCTTGGTTTTTGCAGTTTACTATTGTGGGGCCAAGAAAAAAAATCCTTTTTCCTGCTGGTCTTATGGAAGCTGCAATAAAAGGTACATGAATCAGAGCCCTTTATGGATTCTAAATTTCAATATTGAGTTAGGTTTTCTTAATACATTTTCTCACACATACGGCAATACATAAAAACCTGAAAAACATTCTCTTTAGTGAAAGAAACATCTTAAAATATGTACATACTATTTAATTACATCACGTTTTTGAACAGATAAAGATCATGTATGGTGATTTTCATCAGAATAGTAGTTGCTTGAGTAGAGGCTAAAGGACTGTGAGGGGGAACAAGGGAATCTTTTGGATTATGGAAATGTTCTATATCTTAAAATGGGTATGAGTTCCAGTAGTGTATATATTTATCAAAATGATAAAACTCTAGGCATACTTGTGCATTTTACTATATAGAAAACATACTAAAAAAAGTCTCTCCTTTGCCAGTTTCATTTATTCCTAAAAGATTATGATGTTTATCTAACATATGAAACAGGATAAAATTAGCATGAGGAGGTTGAGATTAAAAGTATACAAAATGTATAAAAGAACAGAAGGTGAGATTTACATTGCTATCCTGTAAACTATTATTGTAAATAAAATAATGTGCTAGAGATGGACTGTGAATTTGGAATTAGATATCCTTTTTTCCCCATTTTTCTTCTTGTAGGCATTAATGAACTATTAATAAAGATTTTTGGTGATTCAGACCCAAAGGGGCAGTCCATATGGCAGCCTTTCATAAGCATTCTTTTTAAAGTTATTTATTTATTTATTTGTTTGTTTGTTTGTTTGTTTGTTTGTTTATAGTGCAAGCAGGAGTGGGGTGGGGCAGAGAGAGAGAGGGAAAGAGGGAGAATCTCAAGCAGGCTCTGTACTGTCAGCGTAGAGCCTGACACTGGGCTTGAACTCGCAAACTGTGAGATCATGATCTGAGCCAAAATCAAGAGTGGGACAGTAAACCAAGTGAACAACCAGGGTCCCAGCCTTTGCTATTCTTAACATCAGTAAGTGTCCCTAAGGTCTTCTCAGCCATTTACATTAGGAATCTTCCTAAATTTTCCTTCTTCTTCATTTCTCACATTTAATCTGTAGCCTGTTTTTTTTCCTACATCTAAAACATACCCTTCTTATTTCTGTAACTCCATATGTTGCTAAACCTCTCATTTTTTTATGCCTTCACTAATGCCCTAAGTTCTGACTTGACCTTGCAGCTTTAAGACTTGATTATATCAAATTCATCTACTGTGGCCACCAGAGTAATTGATAAACTTACTAATAATGTGATTATAGCAAGCAATATTGCTTGGGTTAAAAGTGAGGGTTTTTGAGCTTTATGTGAATCATGACTCCACCGTTTACTAACCTTGTGAAACAAGTCAAATTAAATAACCTCATATTTTCTCAACTCAAAATGATATATTTAATTAGTTATGATATGAAAGCACGTAGAAGACACCCATTTTGTGTCTTTTGGAACAGCAAAAGGGATAACAATTATTAGCTATTATTATTTTTGTCAGAAAGAACTAGTTTCCCTGAATATCTGAATATCTGTGTAACATATTATACAAGACCTTCCATGATCTATGGTCTTACTCTCAAGTGTTTGGTTTTTTGTTTTTTAATTTTTTTAACATTTATTTATTTTTGAAAGATAGAGATAGAACATGAGCTGGGAGAGAGAGGGAGACACAGTATCCAAAGCAGGCTCCAGGTTCTTAGTCATCAGCACAGAGCCTGACCTGTGGCTTGAATTCACGAATCACGAGATCATGACCTGAGCTAAAGTTGGATGCTTAACCAACTGAGCCACCCAGATGCCCCCCTAACTCTCCAGTTTTATCTCTGCCACACTTTGACTACCACAATTTATATATTTAAATATATTACAGTTTTTTATATAGATTTTATTTTAGGCATTTCTTTGCTCATGCTTTATCTCTTACCCTATCACGATTTATAAATAGCTTTTCGTGTATCTATTTTCTTCATAGATAAACAAGGGCAGAATACATGAATAATTCTTTATATCTCACAATTTTTTAGCATGTGTTACACACTCAGGAGTTGCTTAATTGAAAAAACAACTTTAAAAATCCAGGATCACACACACACACACACACACACACAAAGGTAAATTAAATGAAGTAATCAAAACCATTATCTAGGGGAATTACATACCAAGTATAAAATAATTTTCTTTTTTTTTTTAATTTTTTTCAACGTTTTTATTTATTTTTGGGACAGAGAGAGACAGAGCATGAACGGGGGAGGGGCAGAGAGAGAGGGAGACACAGAATCGGAAACAGGCTCCAGGCTCTGAGCTGTCAGCACAGAGCCCGATGTGGGGCTCGAACTCACGGACCGTGAGATCGTGACCTGGCTGAAGTCGGATGCTTAACCGACTGCGCCACCCAGGCGACCCTAAAATAATTTTCTAAAATTATATCCAAAAGGAAAATTATAACCTGGATATTGGAAAAAAATGTAAACCATCTGAAAAATAATACAAGATATAATTTTGTTCAAATTGAGTTTATGAAAAACAGCAAATGTGTTACTCAAAGTATTGGGGAACATGAAGATTTTCCAATTGTAGACAAAACAAATGGTTTTCTTAGATAAAGGATTTGTGTGTACTATGATATTAACAATCAGATAACAAAGGTTTCTTGCTACATAGCATCACGATGAGGAGTGAAGACTTTGGAGCTAAACAGCAGAAGTTTGGAACTGGATATTGTGTTCACTAGTTATACAACCTTGAACAATTTATCTGAAGACTTGGGAACACCCCTTTTCCATCTGGAAAATGAAGATAATAATAATTCCTATCACTTGGAAAAGATAGCAATTAAAATAATTAAAATGTAAATCATTGGTCTTTTGCATCTTTTATCATAGTAAAATATACATAATGTAAAATTTACCATTTTAACCACTTTAAATGTACAATTCAGTGGCATTAACTCTCTTTACAAAATTATACAATTACCACTATCCATTTCCCAAAGGGTTTTCATCATCCCCAACAAAGACTTGTTTTTTTTAATTTTTTTTAACGTTTATTTATTTTTGAGGAAGAGAGAGAGACACGGCACAAGGGGGAAGAAGGCAGAGAGAGAAGGAGACACAGAATCTGAAACAGGCTCCACGTTCCAGGCTGTCAGCACAGAGCCAGACACGGGGCTTGAACCCACGAACTGTAAGATCTTGACCTGAGCCGAAGTTGGATGCTTAACCGACCAAGCCACCCAGGCACCCCGTCAACAGAAACTCTTTACCAATTAAATAATATTGTCTCATTTTCCTAACCCAAATTCCAGACTCTATCATACTTACAGTTTCTATGTATTTGCCTTTTTGAGGTACCTCATATAAGTGGAATATTGAAACATGTGTTTCTTTGTGTCTGGCTTATTTCAACAAGTATAATGTTTTCAAAGTTCATCAAGTTTTAGAATATATCAATTTTCCTTCTTTTTAAGGCTAAAGAATATTCCATTATATGTATATATTGCACTTTCTTCATGCATTCTGTTGATGGGCTTTTGCACTGTTTCCAATATCTGTTGTTATAAATAATGTTAATATAAACATCAATGCACAATTTTCCGTTTGAGCCCTGCTTTCAATTTTTTTTTTTGCATATGTAACTAGAAATCCACAGAGACTGCACCATTTTACATTCCTGACTGCAATACACCAGGGTTTTAGTTCTTCCACATCTTCCTCAACACTTGTTATTTCCTGGTTTTTATTTTGTTTTGTAGTATAATAACCATCCTAATAGTATGATGTTTGTGTTTACCATTCTTTTTTTTTTAATCTTTTTTAAGATTTATTTATTTTTGAGACAGGGAGAGACAGAGCATGAACAGGGGAGGGTCAGAGAGAGGGAGGCACAGAATCTGAAACAGGCTCCAGGCTCTGAGCTGTCAGCACAGAGCCCGACGCGGGGCTCAAACTCACAGACCGTGAGATAATGACCTGAGCCTAAGTTGGACGCTTAACCAACTGAGCCATCCAGGCGCCCTGAGGGTTTACCATTCTTAAGGGTTATGATGTTGAACATTTTTTTTTATGTGCTTCTTGGCTATTTGTATTCCTTTTGGGGATAGACTCTCTATTCAAATTCTTTCCATTTTTTAAAAACTGGGTTGTTTGGAGTTTTTTGTCATTCTTGAGTGGTAAGAGATCTTTAAATATTCTGTATATTAAACTCTTATCAGATATGTCATTTGTAAATATTTGCTTCCATTCTGTGAATTGTCCTTTTATTTACCTGATGTGCTTTGATTTGAAAAAGCTTTTAATTTTGATGAAATAAAATTTATCAATTTTTGTTGTTGCTTGTACTTCTAGGTGTCATGTACAATAAATCCCAGCTGAATGTAGTGTCATGAACATATTCTTTTATGATTTCTTCTAATAGTTTTTATTTGGTTCTAACATTTAAGTCTTTGACAATTTTGAATTTATTATTGTAGTTTTGTGGTAAATTATGAAATCAGGAAGTGTGAGTCCTCTTCATTTGTTCTCCTTTCAAGATTATTTGGGCTATCTGGTTTTCCTTGGGATTCCATATAAATTTTAGGATGGATTTTTTATACCTGAAAAAGATAATTCCTTGGATTTTGATAGGGAGTACACTAAATCTGTGATCTCTTTGAATAACATTGTTATCTAGGCAATATTATGTCTTCTAATCCATGAACATGAGATGATTTTCAATTCATCTGTCTTATGTTATTTGTTTCAGCAATGTTTATTAGTTTTCAATGTAGAAGTCTTTCACCTTCTTGTTTAACTTTATCCCTAATTATTTATTCTGTTTGATGCTATTGTGAATGAAATTTTCTCATTAAGTTTTCTTTTCAGATGATTTATTGTTAGTATGTAAGAAACGCTACTAATATTTTTGTGTTGATTTTATATCCTGAAACTTTGCTGCGTTAGTTTGTTAGATATAATGATTCTTTTGTATCCAGAATATTTAGGAATCAATATATATATATTATATTCTCTGTGAACAAGTACCATGTTGAGTAGAAGTGATGAAAGCTGGCATTCTTGTTTTCTGATATTATGGGTAAAAATAGCAATTTTTCACCTTTAAGTATGTTACTTATGGGTTTTCCATATATAGTTTTTACCATGGTTGGGAAGTTTCTTTATATTTCTAGTTTATTGAGTGTCAAGAAAAAGTGTTGAAATTTACCAAGTAAATTTATGCGTTAATGGACATAATTACAACTTTGTTCTTTTATTCAATTAATGTGGTATTTTACATGGTTTTTCACATGTTGAATAATCCTTATATTCAAGAAATAAATCCTTCTTGGTCGTACTGTATAGGCCTCTCAATATACTGATGAATTTGATTTGCTAGTATTTACTTGAGGATTTTTGCATCAATATAATAATTCTTGGTCAGTGGTTTTATTTTTTTCTCGTGTCTTTGGTTTGGTATAAGTCTAATGCTGATGTTATAGAATGAGTTAGAAAGTTTTCCTTCTTTTTCAATTTTTTTGAAACATTTGGGGAGGATTGGTGTTAATTCTATTTTAAACGTTTGGCAGAATTCACCAGTAAAATCTTACCTGGATGATTTTTGAATACCAATTAAATTGTATTACTAAATATAAGACTATTCAGATTTTCTTTTTCTTCAAGATTCACCTATTGTAAACTATGTTTCCCACCCCCCTCCAAGGAACTTGTCTATTTCATCTAGTAATCCAATTTGTTGGCATACAAATATTCTCTTACAATATATTTTATTATAATACATTCCATTTCTGTAAAACCAGTAATAAAGCCCACTTTCACTTATGTTTCCAGTAATCTCAATTTTTGTGGGCTTTTTTGTCTTAGTCACTGTAGCCAAATATTTGTTAATTCTATTGACTTTTTTGAAGAACCAGCTTTTGGTTACCTTGATTTCTCTAATAATTCGATATTATCTAATTTATTTATCTCTGCTTTTATCTTTATTATTTCCTTCTTCAAGTTTTACATCTATACATCTCTCATTAAATATTGCTTTCACTGCCTCAAATGTTTTGATATGTTGCTTTTCTTTCTTTCTTTCTTTCTTTCTTTCTTTCTTTCTTTCTTTCTTTCTTATCTGATATCACATTTTCTAACTTTTTTGTGATATCCTCTGACACATTGAGTGCTTAGGAATATATTGTTTAATTTACACATACTTTTAAATTTTCCAATTTTCCTTCTTACATTAATTTCTAGCTTCATTCCATTGTGATCAGAAAAGATACTATGTAGTATTTCAATTAAAAAATAATCAAGGTATGTTTGTAACCTAAAATATTATTTATCATAGAAAATGTTCCATGTGCACTTGAAAAAAATGCATATTCTCTATTCTTGGATATATTGTTTTAGGGATGTCTGTTATGTCTAATTGGGATATAGTATTCAGTTTCTCTACTTCTTTATTGATTTCTGTCTAATTGTCTATCAATGATTGACAGTGTTGTAGTAATATCTCCAATTATTGTATTTTTCTTCAATTTTCTATTTAAATTCTAGTTAGTTAATATATAGAGTAATATTGGTTTCAGGTATATAATTTAGTGATTCATCTCTTACATATAACATCCAGCACTCAACGAAACGAGTGCCCTCCTGAGTACTCATTACCCATTTGATCTATCCCCCACCCACCTCCCCTCCATCAACCCTCCCATTGTTCCCTATAGTTAAGAGTCTCTTATTGTTTGCTTCCCTGTTTTTACCCTGTTCCCCTATGTTCATCTGTTTTGTTTCTTAAATTCTACATATGAGTGAAATCCTATGGTATTTGTTTTTCTCTATCTTTCTGCTTAGTATGATACACTGTAGATCCATCCATGTTGCTGCAAATGGCAAGATTTCATTTTTTCTGATGGCTGAGTAATATTCCATATACACCATATATATATATATACATATATATATATATGCCACATATATATGACATATATATGTATACCACATCTTCTTTATCCATACATCAGTTGATGGACATTTGGGTTCTTTTCATAAGTTGGTTATTGTTGATAATGCTGCTATAAACTTTAGGGTGCCTTTCCCCCTTCAAATAAGCATTTCTGTAACATCTTTTGAGTACATACCTAGTAGAGCAATTGCCAGGTTGTAGGGTAGTTCTATTTGTAACTTCTTGAGGAACCTCCATACTGTTTTCCACAGTGGCTGCACCACTTTTCATTCCCACCAAAAGTACAAAAGATTTCCCCTTTCTCTGCATCCTTGCCAATATCTGTTGTTTTGTGAGTTGTTAATTTTAGCCATTCTGACAGATGTGAGGTGTTATCTCATCATGATTTTGATTTGTATTTCCCTGATGATGAGTGATGTTGAGCATCTTTTCCTGTGTCTGTTGGCCAACTAGACGTCTTCTTTGGAAAAATATCTATTCGTGTCTTCTCCCCATTGTTTTGTGTGTGTGTGTGTGTTAAGTTCTTTATAGATTTTGGATATTAACCCTTTATCCAATATGTCATTTGTAAATGTCTTCTCCCAGTCCATAGGCTGCCTTTTAGTTTTGTTGATTGTTTCCTTCACTGAACAGAAGCTTCTTATCTTGATGAAATCCCAATAGTTCATTTTTGCTTTTGTTTCCCATGCCTCCAGAGATGTGTCTAGTGAGAAGTTGCTATGGCCAAGGCCAAAGAGGTGGCTGTCTGTGTTCTTGTGTGGGATTTTCATGGTTTTCTGTTTCACATTTAGATCTTTCATCTATTTTGAATTTATTTCTGTGTATGGTGTAAGAAAGTGGTCCAGTTTTACCCTTCTGTATGTTGCTGTCCAGTTTTCCCAACACCATTTGCTGAAGAGAGTTTTTCCATTGGCTATTCGTTCCTGCTTTGCTGAAGATTAGTTGACGATACAGTTCTGGGTCCATTTCTGTGTCTTCTCTTCTGTTCATTGATCTATATGTCTGTTTTTGTGGCAGTACCATACTGTCTTGATGACTACAGCTTTACAATATAGCTTGAAATCCTGAATTGTGATGCCATCAGCTTTGTTTTTCTTTTCCAAGATTGCTTTATCTATTGGGGACTTTCGAGTTTCCATACAAATTTTAGGATTGTTTGTTTTAGCTCTGTGAAAAATGCAGGTGGTATTTTGATAGAGATTGCATTAAATGTGTAAATTGCTGTAAAACTATCTATTTTTCTCTTCAGTTCTGTCAATATTTGCTTCATAGATTTTTGTCTCTGATGTTGGTGAGTGTAAGTTTATAATTGTTGCATCTTCTTGAAGAATCAACTCTTTAACAATATAAAATGTCCTCTTGTGTTCCTTATATTAATTTTTAGCCTAAAATATATTTTGTCTGATATGGGCATAATCATCTTGTCTTTTGGTAACTATTTTCATTCACTATCTTTTTCTATCCTTTCATTTTCAACCTGTGTGTGTTCTTAAAACTAAAGGGAATTTCCTGTAGACAGAAAATAGCATATACTTGTGTCCCATATATATTTTAACATTCCTCCAATGTATACTTTTTGATTGAAGAATCTAATTCATTTACACATAAAGTCATTAAGTCATTACTTATAAATAAGGGCTTAGTTGTGCCATTTTGCTATTTATTTTCTGTTTATTTTATAGCTATTTTGTCCTTTATCTTCTATGCCACCGCTTTTTGTTATATTTAGTGATTTCCTCTAGTGATATATTTTGATTCTCTTCTTAATTTCTTTTGTATATATCTTGTTAATATTTTATTTGGAATTTCCATTGGGATTACTTATAGCATCCTAAATTTATAACAATCTATCTTAAATTGATGTCACTTTGACTTCAGTGTCACTAACTAGTCTTTCATAGATCTTCCCTTCCCCTTTATGTTACTTATGTCATGAATTACATCTTAATACATTGTGTACCCATTAACATTAGTATACAATTATTTTTATGCATTTTTTTTCTTGTTTTGCATATATACATTGCATTTTTCTTGTTTCCCATATATATATATATATATATATATATATATATATATATATATTTGCTTTTCTTTAGTTATTTGTGTTTCCCCTAGTTGAGCATGTTTACAACAGTTTTTTAAGGCTTTGTCTAGTAAGGACAGTTTCAATATAAATTGTTCCTTTGAATCAGCTATGTATTTTGTTTATATGTACAGCTTGGGATTTTTTTTGAAAAGTGGGTATCTGATTGTTACAATGTGGTATCTATGGAAATCATAGTCTGCCCCTTTTCCAGAGTTTGCTGCTTTTATTAATTGTTCACTCTGTAGTAGTCTATTTGAGACTTTTTCAAAGTATCTATACAAGACTCTTCCTTACTATGTGTGTGTTCCCTGAAGTCTCTAGTCCTTTAGCTGATGCATGACTAATGATTAGACAGAGGTTTTCTTGAATTCTGGGAGCTGAAATGAACAAACAAGCACAGATGGAAACAGACAGACAAACAGCCAAACAAATACAGAAGTCATTCACCACTTTCAGTCTTTGTAGTCTGGCTGGGGGCTGGGGAGTCCTTCAATGATTGGCTAAGTTTGTTCTGGGTTTATGGAGCTGCCTGCGATGAAAATTCAAGGCCGTCTCCGAACTTTTTTTCAATATGCGTCATCTTTAAGCATACACATGGCTTTATAAACTCCTGCTTTATATATGGCTGCCTTGAATGTCCTAACTTTCCAATGAGCCTCGACTCAGCTTCTCCGTCAGACCTCATACGGTATGTTGCGTATCTCTGCTCACACTTTCTTTCTCAGGTGTATCTGTAGGTTTGTAGTTCTCTTGTGGGTTTTACAAGAAGTTTGCAGTGCTTTTATAGCCTAGGTTTCAAATTTTGCAAAAGAGAAACAAGTGATTCCATCCTGCAGGTAGCCCCCAGGATGGTTAGTACAGAATATACAATATTTTGCAAATTAAGATTGTTATTTTCTCCCCATTTTGAGGGAGAGATTTAAGAACCTGGTTGCCACTGCTCAAGACTGACTGCTGCTCCTCCTTGGAAGTGGCGGGACAAAATTGATTGTAATTCCATATAGATTTGTTATCATTTTAAGGATTGTTGGTTTTTTTTTTCCGTCACTAGGCTTTTTCTTGGCTACTGCAATCTTTTATTGCTTTCTAGAACCTCTACAGAGTTGGTTCAGACGGCTTCTGGTTGTTTCTCGATGTTTCTGTGAGGGTATGAGAGCTTGGAGCTTTTCTACTGTACCATTTCACTTCAGTTAGTCAAAAACATAAAACAAAAACAAACCACAAGAAGGATTAAGAGAAAGGAGAAGAAAAGAATGAGAGGAGAGGAGGAGGCTGAGGAAGAGGGGGAGGAGGAAAACTAACAAACAAAAACCAGGCTATTCAAAATAAAAGGGTGGCTTTTTAGTTTATTTCTCATGTGTCTATTTAAATTGGTGAATCCCAAATTTCTCAGACTAAACTATTAAGCACCAATTATTAACAAAGTAAATAAAATATAATCCAAACATGTCTAGTCCCTCAGTTCTGTCTCCATTTTATGTAAAAATCACTTTTGCCACTTTTATTGAAATTTTTCAGAAGGAATAAAACAAGCAGCTTTGATCTCTCTCCAAATTTTATGGTTTGACCAATGGGGCTGATAGAGGAAACACTAATACAGTTATAAACTAACTCACCTCACATTAACAAATTAATCAAATGCTAAAAATGTCTATGAAAAAGCTCGTGGTAGTAAGTGATGCTGAGAAGCAATGTTTTTCCTAGAAAAGTGCCAGCCCGTTCATGTTTCAAGCTCCCAAGAATTTAAGAGCAAAAGCTAACAATAAAAATTAACATTTCTGTTTCACGTATACAAATAAGAGGCCTGGCAGACGTGAAATCTTATGATTTGGCGATATTGATTTCTGTCCATCTCTTAATATCAATTCAAATTCTGACCCTGTATATTCCTTTCTGCTGCTTTAAACCTTTTCGGCCACAATTTCATAACCCATTCCCAAGTGCCTTCTACTTTCCGCATTGCACTTGAGTTCTGAATTAGATTTTATATTTATGACAGACATTGGGTTGAAAGGGGTCAATCAGAATTCCTTATTGTAGAAAAATTATGGGCTAGAGTCGACATTAAGTTAGCCACCTCTGACATTTTGGATTGTTTTCTTATATCAAACTTGAGAAAAGGGGCTGCAGACTTTATTTCACCAAGCTTCACATTACCTCTTATGGACCATAAGATTAGGATTCTGTGAAGAAGGCGTCTAAAGATGGCATTAAGTTTGTCTATGATAAATGGGTTTGTGTGTGGCTTTGGTTGTTTCCTGTTGTAAAAGTCAATGCAATTCAAGTTCTCATATAGCTTTGTTTTGGTCTCTCTCTAAGGTCCTTCACATAATGTATTTTGATCAATTCAATCTACCATTTAACAGACCAAACTTGCTTAGGTTCCCAGCAATTCTCTGCCAAGCTGACTTAGAGATACCATGACCAGATGATAAGCCAAGATAGAGGCTATTCCTTACCCTTTCTCCTTAGTAACAACAATTTCTATATGAACCCTTATGCTCCATGGAGAGGCAGCATTCATAACATGGTCTTAAATAAATACCAAGTATACTTTTACTGTCCTTTACAAACAGGCTAAATGGTTTTGCGTGTGGCTTTAGTTGTTTCCTGTTGTAAAAGTCAATGCAATTCTAGTTTCCATATAGTTTTGCATTTGTATCTCAAAAACAAAGTGTGCATATACAAAAAAGTACACATATATATATATATATACTCGATACTTCTTAAAAGCTATGTATAAATATATGCATATATATGCATATAGTGTGTGTATGTGTTTATGTGTGTATCAATCATTGCGAGAAACCTCTATTACAATGTAGTGCCCAGGAAAACATGCTCCACAAATTCAACTTGTATCTTTAGCAGATGAAATTTGACACACAAATTCAACTTGTATCTTTAGCAGATGAAATTTGACATTATTGTAAAAAAAAGAAAAAATAATGTGTGTGTGTGTGTATATACATATATATACACACACGCACATGCACGCACACACACACACATATATATATATATATATGTGCGTGCGTGCGTGTGTGTGTATGCGCTCACTCAAAATATACATACATATGTGCATTTACACATACGTATACAAAATTTTTATTTTGGTGTAGCAGATCCTGCTATGAGGTTTTATTAACATTCATGAAGTACTGTGTTTTTTATTCATACTGTAATCCAATTGTGACTCAGGTACAGCAATTGCATTATAGTATGATAAAAGAAACACAATACTTCATGAATGATATATGACCAAATCAACGGGCATTCAACAGGGAGGTGCTGCCCATGAATCCAAGGTAAGTTCTCTGCTTGAGATGGAATATGAGTAGTAATGAAAGAAAAAGGTGAGGCTTAGTCAAACCTTAAGAGAAGGGTTGTAGGTAAGGGAATGCATAGTATAAAGGCAGAATGTTTGCAATGTGTTCAGAGATCAATGAATGAGCAATTCCTCTGCAGTGGATGGCTGATGGACGAAAGAGACAAATATAATCATGAAGGTGTTTAGAAACCTAATACTGAGAACTTTTAGAAAAATTCAAGTTACTTTTTATTTAGAGCCATAGTTAGACCGACAGAAGGTAGGAGTTGACACAAATTGAAGTTATCACTTGCAAAGAAAAATGTTGTAAAATATTATATCTCTAATTTATGTAAATAAATCTATCAATAAGCAGGTATGTGTACGTGTATGTATGCCTTTGAAACTTTACTGTATCTTTATGACTTCAAGACATTATTGGGACAAGCTTAAAGTTGTAAAACTAGCACAAAATGATTTTTTTCTAGGTGAAATATTGTGTTTTGATTACAGGTTATGTTTCAAGTCATCTGGCGTTTACACAAATTTAAAAATGAACTTGCAGAGCAAAAATCATGCTGCGGTTCTTACTTCAAACAAAATCATACAGTAATGAGCAAACATTTATTTTACAAATGGATATCCTATGTAATTCACTTCACCGTTTGGTGCAATAAGTGGAAAACATTCAAGACCTCAGTCTGGATTTTATGGACAATGAATCAGCAGGGACTAGATTCCCTTTTCCCACAGTAAAGGGCTTCCTCCAAGAGGAGGATACTTCAAAACTCAACGGACTATAAGGTACTTAGTCTCAGGTAACTTATATATCTGGTACCCTATCCCAGAGTACAAGAGCCAAACAGCACATATAATCTCCCTGCTTGCTTTTTAAGAAAGTAATGCTTCAGAGAGAAGGGGTCCCTCCACTGGAATGAAATCCACACCATGTCCAGGGGATGTCTCTGGATTCTGCTCAGCTCTTTATGAATGGATACAAGAATGGGTAACAGCCACTGCATTTAGGCAAGAAAAAGAAATAAAAAGTACCCATTTACAAAGGAAAATCTAAAATTATCTCTATTTGCAGGTGGCATGATTTTGTATAGAGAAAATCCTATAAATCTACTAAAAATCTAAAGTTAGTCAATGAATTCAATAAAGTTACCAGATAGAAACTACATATTTAAAAACTAGTTGTATTTCTTTACAATTACAATAAAAGGTTTCAAATGAAGTTAATAAAACAATTCCACCTACTATATCTATCAAAAGAATAAAATATTCAGGAGTAAATTTAACAAAATAAATGCAGATATGTACTGTGAAAGCTACAAAACATTATTGAAGAAATTGAAATTATCTAAATAAGTGGAAAAAAACATCCTATGTTTATAGTTGAGGAGATTTAATATGTTTAAGATAGCAATACTCTCCAAACTGATCTACCTATTTAGTGTAATCTCTATCTGAATCCCAGGTGACCTCTTTGTAGAAATGGTCAGCTGATTCTAAAATTCATATCAAAATGGGGCGCCTGGGTGGTTTAGTCTGTTGAGTGTCTGACTTCAGCTCAGGTCATGATCTCACAGTTCGTTGGTTTGAGCCCCACATCGGGCTCTTTGCTAACAACTCAGAGCCTGGAGCTTGCTTCAGATTCTATGTCTCCCTCTGCCCCTCCCCCACTCACGCTCTGTCTCTCAAAAATAAATAAACGTTAAAAAAATAAAAAATAATAATAAAATTGATATCAAATTGCAAGAGCCTCAGAAGAGACATAATGATCTCATAAAACCAAAGCAGGTAAATTCACACTTCTCAATTTCAAAACTTAGTACAAAGCAATGGTAATCAAGATAATGTGATAATGGCATAAGGATGCATATACAGATAAAAGAAATAGAATTGATAGTTGAAAAACACATCTATGTGTCTGTGGTCAACTGATTTTTAATAAAGATGCCAATGGCCATTCAATGGGGGAAAGACAAGTCTTTTCAACAAATGGTGTTGAAACTACTGGATAGCCACATACAAAAGAATGAAGTTTACCCTTATCTCACACTATACAAAGTAGCCACTAGAATACCTAAAATTAAATAAAAAAGAAAGTATTGGAGAGGATATAAAGAAATTGGAGCACTCCTACACTGCTGATAGGAATGTGAAATGGCGCAGCTACTTTGGAAAACAGTCAGCTCATTTAAATGATTAAATATAGAATCACCATAAGATCCAAACGATCTCCTGTCTAGGTATATATCAAAAAAATAAATATATGTTCCCATAAATTTTTACATGAATATCAATAGCATCATTATTCACACTACTCACAAAGTAAAAACACCCAAATATCCATTAACTGATGAAAGACATACAAAACATGGTATATCCATTTAATGGAATATTACATAGTAAAAAAATGAATAAAGTAATGATACATAATTCATGTCAAAACATGGGTGAACCTCAAAGCAATATGCTTAGTGTAAGAAGCCAGTAGCAAAAGGACCAGATATTACATGATTACATTTATATTACATGTCCAGAATAGGGAATCTATAGAGACAGAAAATAAATTAGTGGTGACTTAAGGGCTGTGGTGGGTGAGCAACTAGGGGTTGATAAGTAAAAGATACATCACTTCTTGAGGTGATGCAAACTGACTTAATGATGGCTATATATATGCATATATATACACACACACACACACACACACACACACATATATATGTGTATATATATACATTCACACACACATATATATTTGTGTGTGTGTATATATATATATATATATATCATTATATGGATTAATTTTACATCTGACTGTATGATATGTAAATTTTTTTAAATAAATCTTGAGGATCATGTGACTCTGTTTTGCCAACTTGGCTTTCTGAATTTCTACATTTCTCAATAAAGCCCAATTATTAACCAACTCTTCGTGAAGGTGTAAAATCTATTTTGACCCCTTGGAGACCAGGTCCTAGAATTGTCAAGATAGAGACTTAGGTTGTTCCTGACTTCAGTCCCCAGAAAAACAAAAATACTCAACTACTATTGATAGACAATCAACTTTGAGGAAACATCCGAACCTGGGAGTGAGGCTGAAGTAATGTCCTGAGTCACAGAAACCAAGAAAGACTATGTATTAGAAGGGTAAGAAGAGTAGTTTCACTTTGACCACATCACTCCCTTTCTAGGGTAGCACAATGCAACAGTTTATCTAGTGGGAAAAAGAAAGCCCAGGGTAGACATCCAGCTTCCCCAGTATTACTTGATGCTCTTAGGAGGCCCACTTAGGTCACACCTCACACAGATCACTGGGAGAACCCATGAGGCTGACGACTAGGTATCAGATAGAGATGGAAAAGTAGGATGGGTCTTAAAGCCACCTATGCTCAGATCTTGGCAAACCTCATTCTTCCTTGCAGAGGCACCCAAGCAGAGATCCCATCTAGTGGCTCTCCTCTCTGAAGAGCCCATACAATCACTCTATCTTCCCAGGAATCTCAGCGTCAGTTTTACCTGATGTTGATCCCCAGTCAATGAACCATACTGGCCATGGAACATAATCTCACCTAAGAAAGGAGGCAAATCTGAAGCCCCACCAAACTCCTGAGTACAGGCCCCAGTTCTGCCAATCAGAAACCCTGCCCAGAGAACATGAGCAGATGTATAACCCCTTTGACAGTCATGATTACAGCAGTGCCTGAGCAGAGATCTGAGCCAGTGACTCTGCCCATCTGCAGAGTCTTGCTACTGGCCCTGCCTGGTCAGAGCATGGAAAGAAATTTGCCTGATTCAGGTTTCAGCTAATGAGCTGTACTTCACTTGGAACCTACTCTATGACTCTGCCTGAACAAGGAAGCATATTCAGTGTCCTTCTTAATGGCTGAGGAGAGCCTTCAGCCCCCTCCTTTCCCCAACCCGGAAGACTAGCCAGTAAACACAGGCATCCATGGAGTCCTTTATAAAGCCTCACTTGCAGTGGTACCAAATCAGGGATTCCCAACTAGTGGCTCTGCCCATCTACAAAGCAGAGTTTGTAGCCCTGTTTGGTCAAGTATTTGCTTGACAGTTCTACCTAATTTGAGTCCTCAGCCAATAAGTGGAACTGGCTATGGAGCCTGTCCTATAGCTCTGCCTGGTTAGGAAAGCAAATTTGCAACCTCGCCAAACTTCTGAGAATAGTCTCCACTCTTGTCCATCCAAGAAGCCAGGCCAGAAAATCTGGGAAGTTATAGAGACCATCCAACATCTTCACTTGTGCAGGGAGCCAGGCCAGAAGTCCTGCCCCACTGTCTGTCTTTGCCAAAGCAAGGATCCTGGCCACTGGTCTGGCCTAATCATACATGGAGAGGAAGTCCAGACAGTGACTTTGCCCAAACACAGAGGAGTCTGTACGAAATATGAAATAAAGCTTAAAGTTCCTGCTAACCAGAGCCCAGCCAGTGACTTTGCCCAATGACAGAACACAGATAGTGCCTTATCTGATTGTAAAGCCCAATCTGAGACCCCACTCAACTTTGGGGTAGAGTCTGAATTCTTGCCTGATTACAGAGCACAGACTTGTCTGAACTCAAAGACCCACCTGATTGAACAAAAAGTCCAGCTAGATGCACCATCTGATTAAGGAGCATTGCCTGAGACCTGAGCAGGAGCAGTTGTGGATCCCAGCCAATAGCCCTTTCCAGTCAGGGAGTCCAACCCATGGGACCACACTGTCAGGGAACAAACCCTGCAATCTGGCTTGACCTAAGGCAATTACAGAAAACAGCTAGTGGACCCACCTGATTGTAGTGTCAGTTACCAGGCCTGCAAAATCAGGGTGTCCACCCACAGCCCTATTAAAATGTGGAGGCCTGCCAACAACACCCCACTATAACATCAAAACATGCCAAATAAACACTCAATGGCAAGTTACCTGCCCATGGTTATTATCAGTTGACTCATTCATATTCCCAAACAGAGCTGACTGGTAAATGTCTATCCCTGTTGAAGTAAGCCTGCAATGTCTGGAAGAGGAGACTACATACTCAAATGCACAGATAACAATGCAATGAATAAAAAATCATAAGGCATAAGGCAAAGATGACACCACCAATGGAAACTGATACAGATCTAATAAGTCACCCTAAGAAAAGAGAGATCTATGAAGTGTCTAAACAAGAATTCAAGACAATTCTCTTAAACAAGTGTAGTGATTTACAAGAAAACTCAAAGGGTGATTAAACAAAATAGGAAAAAAACACATTAAAATCACGAGAAATTCAATTAAAAAAATGAAAACCATAAAAAGCAAATAGAAATCCTAGAGATAAAGAATATGACTGAACAAAGAATTCAACAGAGAACTTCAACAGCGGATCCAACAAAGTAGAAGGAAGAATCAGTAAACTAAAAGGGAGGTCATTTGAAATTATTCAGTCAGAGAAACAAAGTTAGAAAAAAAAAATGAGGAATGAAGAAAGCCTATAGGACTTAGGGGAAACTATCAAGTAAAACAACATACAAATGATGGGAAACCCAGAAAGAGAAGTGAAAGAAAAAGGGACAGAAAGTCAATTTAAAGTAACAATGGTTACTGGTACCTAGGTGGCTCAGAAGCTTAAGCACCCGACTTTGGCTCAGGTCAGGATCTCCTCATTCATGAGTTTGAGCCGTTGTTGGGCTCTGGGCTAACAGATGACAATCTGGAGCCTGCTTTGCATTCTGTGTTTCTTTCCCTCTGCCCCTCCCACATGCACATTCTCTCTCTCTCTCTCTCTCTCTCTCTCTCTGTCTCAAAAATAAATAAACATTGAAAAATGTTTAGGGGCACCTGGGTGGCTCAGTCTACTTCAGCTCAGGTAATATCTCATAGTTGGTGGGTTCAAGCCCCAAGTCAGACTCTGTGCTGAGAACTCAGCGCCTGGAGTCTGCTTTGTATTCTATCTCCCTCTCTCTCTACCCTTCCCCTGCTCACACTCTGTCTCTCTGTTGCAAAAAAATAAACATTATTTTTTTTAATTTAAATTAACAATGGCTAAAATCTTCCCAAACTTGAAGAGACAAATGGATATCCAGATTCAAGAGATCTACAGTACCTCAAAAGGTGGAACACTAAGGGAGCTACATGGAGACACATTATAATTAAATTGCTGCAAGTGAAAAACAGAGAGTGATTTTGAAAACAGCAAAAGAAAATAATACTTATCACAGACAATGGAACCCCCTAAGATTAGAAGCTGATTTTTCAACAGAGACTTTTCAGGGCAATATTGAGTGAAAGATATATTTGAATTATTGAAAGAAAAAAATACTGCTTACTAAGAATACAGTACCCAGAAAAACTCTTCTTCAGAAATGAAGGAGAAATAAAAAGCCGAGGGAGTTCATTATCAGTAGACCTACCTTAAAAGAAATTCTGAAGTGTGTTATTCAAATGGAAATTAAAGGATGCAAATTGACATAAATATATATGAATGTGTAAAACTCAGAGTTTTACTCAAATTCATACTCAATATAGAAAGGATTTAAAAGTCATAAGACAAACATATTAAAAATACCTCTAAACAATTTGTTACTAGATCCACAATATTTAAAAGATGTAAATTGGGGACACCTGGGTGGCTCAGTCAATTGAGTGTCTGACTCTGGCTTAGGTCATGATCTTGTGATTTGTAAGTTCAAGCCCCATATCAGGGTTGCTGCTGTCAGCATGGAGACTGTGTCAGATCCTCTGTCCCTCTTTCTCTGTCCCTACCCCACCTGCACTCTGTCAAAAATAAATAGAACACTAGGATGTCTGGGTGACTCAGTCAATTGAGCCTCCAACTCTTGGCTCTGGCTCAGGTCATGATCACAGTTCGTGAGTTTGAGCTTTGCTGATAGCAGTGAGCCTGCTTGGGATTTCTCTCTCCCTCTCTCTCTGCCCCTCTGTAGCTTGCTCTCTGTCTGTCTGTCTCTCTCAAAAAATAAATAAATAAACATATAAACAAACAAACAAATAAGAAAGTAAATAAAACATTAAAAATACTTACAAAATGAAAAATGTATTACCAATAACCTAAGATATGAGGGGAGGTGAAGAAAACTAAAGTTTCAGATGTTACTGACTTGCTATCAGCTTAAAATAGGATGTTATAAACAAAATATTTATGTAAACTTCATGATAACACAGAAGAAAAACCTTTAGTAGGTATACAAAATATTATGATAAAGGAATCAAAGCATACTGTCACAAAAATTATCAAATCACAAAGGAAATTAGCACAAAGCAAAAGATACAGAAAACATTCAGAAAACAATTAAGAAAGATGGCAATAGTGTCTTTACCTATCATAATTACTTTAAATATAAATGGATGAAATTCTCTAATGAAAATTACATGGAATACTTGAAAGAAAAGAAAATAAGATCCAATGATAATCTGCCTACAAGAGACTCACTTTTGCTTTAAGGACACACATAGTACAAGAATGAAGGGATAGAAAAAGATATGTCAAGCAAGTGGTAATCAAAAGAAAGCAGAGTTATATATACTTACATCACATAAAATAGACTTTAAGCCAAAAATGCAAAAAAAAGGACACAAAAGAGGTCATTATATAATAATAAAGGGAAACTATCAAAAATATATAACAACTATAAATATGTATGCATCTATCATTGGAGAATTTAATATATTAAGCAAGTAACAACATACCTAAAAAACTAACAGCGGTACATTAACTAGAGACTCATACCTCCCTCTCAACAACAGATAGCTCAACCAGACAGAGAATCAATAGAAGACACTACATCTCAACAACAGTATAGACCAAGCAGCATTAACAGATGTTTATAGAACATGTCATTCAACAGCATCAGAATATGCATTTTTCTCAAATGCACATGGAACATTTTCCAAGGTATATCTTATGGTAGGCCATGTAATAAGTCTCAACAAAATCAAGAAGATATAATATATATTTTCTGAATGCAATGGTGAAAAAATAGAAATCAATAACAAGGTAAATTTGGAAAATACACAAATACATGGAAATTAAATGACACATTCTTGAACAACCAGTGGGTCAAAGAAGAAATTATTGTGAAATCAAAAAAAATATATATTAAGACAAAAGAAAATGGAAACACAACACACCAAAACTTACTATATGCACCAGAAGCATTTCTAAGAAGGAAGTTCACAGCAATAAATGCATACATCAAGCAAAGGAAAGATCTCAAATAAACAACCAACTTTACACTTCAAAAAACTAGAAAAAGAAATATAAATTAAGCACAAAGCAGACTAATAATAAATATTAAGTCAGAAATAAAAGATAAGGAATAGGAAAATAATAGAAAAGATTACCAAAACTAGAGATAATTCTTTGAAAAACCTATTAAATTCACAAAGCTTCAACTAAACTAACCAAGAAACAAAGATAGAGGACCCAAATAAATAACACTATCAATGAAAGAAGAGACAATATAACTGATGCCACAGAAACACAATTGATCATAAGCCACTATTATGAACACACATATGTCAACAAATTGGATTACCTAGAGGAAATGGTTAATTTCTTAGTAACATACAAATAACTATGGTTGAATGATGAAGAAACAAATTATGTGAACAGATCAATCATAAGGAGATTGAATCAGCAATCAAAACATTCCTAACAGAGAAAAGCCTAGGACCAGAAGAATTACTGGTAAATTCTACCAAACACTTAAAGAATTAACACATATCTTTCTCAAACTCCTCTAAAAAATTAAAAAGGGGACACCCCTAAAATCACTTTACATGGCTAAAATCACTTTACATTACCCCGATTCCAAAGTCAGACAAAGACACTGTATAAAAAGAAAACCACAGGCCAATATCTTTGATGAATTTACAAATAAAAATTCTCAATAAAATACTAGTAAATTGAATTCAATGATATGTTAAAACGATCAAATGATCCTTTGATTATGACACTATAATCAAGTAGGATTTATTCCTGGGATGTGAGGATGATTCAAAATACAAAAATCAATAAATATGATATATCACATGAATAGAATTAAAGATATAAATGAAAAGATCATCATAAAAGATGCACAAAAATATATTTGACAAAATTCTACTTTCATGACAAAGCTCTCAAAAAATTGGGTATGCAGAGAACATAACTCACCTTAATAAAAGTCATATATGACAAAGTCCATAGCTAACATCATTCTCAATGGTGAAAGTTGGAAAAGTTTTTCTTTCAGATCAGGAAAAAGACAAGAGGATTACCTTTACCACTCCTATTCAACATAATACCAATGATATTATGATACTAATAGCCAGAGCAATCACGTTTCTGTCTGCATTTGGCAGGGGTTTTTTGTATAGAAATTCTTAATGGTCTACTATAAAACCTGCTCTAACTAATAAAGAGTGAAGACACAAAATCAACATGCAAAGTAAGTTGTGTTTCTATACACCAACAACAAATTACCTGGAAAAGAATTAAAGAAAATCTCATAATAGCATCAAAGCAGTAAAATAATTAGAAATTTATTTAATTCGGGAGTTGAAAGTTCTGCACACCGAAAACTAGGAGACATTGATGAAAAAACAAATTAAAGTAGTCACAAATAAAAGGAAAACCATCTTATGTTCTTTGATAGGAAGAATTAATATTGTTAAAATGTCACACTATCCAAAGCCATTAATGAAGGCAACACAATCCCAGTTAAAATTCCAATGGCATTTTTTACAGAAATAGAAAAAAAAATACTTCTAAAACTGTTATTAAATCACAAGACCCTGAGAAGCTAAAACAATCCTGAGAAAGAAAGCTGGAGGCATCACAACATGCGAACTTCAAGCCATATCATAAAGCTAATCAAAGCAATGTGGTATTAACATGAAAACAATAACATATACCAATGAAACACAATTAAGAGCCTAGAGGTAAGCCTAAGCATATAATGTCAACAAATACTTGATCTGGAAACCAACATGGCTCAATGGATATAAGATAGTGTCTATAAGAAATGAGTTAGGGAAAATGAATATTCACACGTAAAAGACAAAACCTGGATCCCTAGTTTATACCACTCGCAGAAAACCCAAAGGTACTACAGACCTAAATGTTAAAACCTGAAACCATAAGACTTCCAGAAGAAAATCTAGAGAAAGAGATCCTTGACATTGGCCTTAACAATCATTCTCTCAGTATCACCCTGAAAACACAAGCCACAAAAGCACTAACAAGTATGTTTCCATCCAACTAAAAAGCTTCTGTACAGAAAAAGAAACAATCTGCAGAATTCAAAGATAACCTGAGAAACTGGACAAAACATTTGCAAGCCATATGTATGATAAGGCATAAATGTCCAAAATATTATAAAGTTGAATAGAAAAATAATAATAATAGCAATCCAATTTATGAAATGGGCAAAGAACCTGAATAGACATTTTTTCCGGAAAAAAAAATTTCAAATGAATGACAAGTACATGAAAGGGGGCTCGACATCACTAACCACAAGGAAAATTAAAAATAAAACCACAATGATATAATACCTCACAACTGCCAGAATGTCCATTCTGAAAAGAAAAGAGACAAGTGTTATCACACATGTGGGGAAAAGGGAACCACTGTACAATCTAGTGGGTGTATGAATTGGGATAGCGCCTATGGGAAATGGTAAGCAGATTTCTCCAGAATTAAAAAGATAAATGATTACCAAATGACTCAGCAATACCATTTCTGGGCATGTACCCCAAGGAATGAAATCACTATCTCAAAGAGATATATGTACCCATGTTCATTGCAGCACTGTTTACAATATCAAAGACATGGAAACAACCTAAGTGTCAATCGATAGATAAATAAAGAAAGAAAATATTATATACACACACACACACACACACACACACACACATATATGGATTTAGATATATATTATCATATATGTATATATGTACTGTATTAAATAATATAATAATTTGGGTACGATGTGTAATAAATAATATGCATATATACCACATATATTTTAAAAAGGAATATAATTCAACCATAACAAAGAAGAATATACTGCCATTTGAGGTCACATGAATGAACCTTGAGGGCATTTTACTAAGTAAGATAAGTCAGGGAACGAAAAATACTGTATAACTTATGTGGAATCTAAAAGTGTCAAATACAAGAAGCAGATTGCTAGGTGTCAGAGGTGAGGCAGGTGTGGCCGGGGTGGGGGGTGAGTTGGAGGGGAAAAGTGTGCAGATAGTCAGAGTGCAGATTTCAAGTTGTACGATCAGTAAGTTCTGGAAATGTAATGTACAGCAGGGCCACGATAGTTAAAAACACTGCACTGTGTATTGGAAAGTTGCTAAAAAAGTCAACCTTAAAAGCTCCCACCACCCACAAACACAAATATTGTAACGATGTGAGATGATGGATGTGTTAACTAACATTGTTGTGATAATGTCTTCACAAAAATGCATCAAAGTATTATACTGTATACCTTAAATGTACACAATGTTGTCAATTTTGTCTCAATAAAGTAGGAACAAAAAGAAAAAAAAAGAAGCGAGGTCTCAAAAGGGACATACCTGAGGCAACACATAGTTACCTTCCTTACAGTCTTCAAACTGTGGTTAAAACATTTTTAATTATCTCAGAGTTACAACTTACTGCTAATCGCAATAATTAAGATTTTTTTTCTTTCAAAATAAAGAAAAATAAACATATCCTTTTCCCTTCAAACCATTTCTTTCTTAGAGGAAAATATGGTATTTGACTGAAAGCAAATGAGTGCTATTGTATTCTTTACTTTTATGTGTTTGATTATTTTTTTTTAATTTATTTATTTTGAGAGTGAGAGAGAGCAAGCGCCAGTTGGGGGGGGGGTCGTGAAAGGACAGAGAGAGAAGGGGACAGAAGATTTGAAGCAGGCTCTGTGCTGACAGCAGAGAGCCCCATGTGGGGCTGGAACTCATGAACCACGAGATGATGACGTGAGTCGAAGTCAGACACTTAACCGACTGAGCCAACCAGGTGCCCCTGAGTTTGTTTTAGATACCTTATAAATGTGGAGTCATACAATTTTATTTCCTTCAGTAACTGGCTTATTTCACTTAGCATTATGTCCTCCAATTTCGCGCACATTGTTACGAGTGTCAGTATTTCTTTTTTAAGGCTCAATAATGTTCCATTGCACGCATTTTCCACATTTTTAATCCACTTGCCTATTGATGGACATTGATAATTCAGTACTGGTTGTCAGGGTCTTGGGGATGTGAGAAATAAAAGCTGTTTTCAATGGTTATAAAGTTTCAGTTGTGCAAGATGAATAAATTCCAGAGATCTGTCTAACATAGTGCCTTCCAAGTTTGTTAAAACGGTAGATCTTTGTTCGTTTGTTAACGAACTGTGCACTTCCAAGTTTGTTAAAAGGGTAGATCTTATATTCATTGTTACAACACAACCCCAATGAAACAAAAACAAAAGTCAAAAACAAAAATGGCACAAGAAAACTTTGAGAAATATTGGATGTATCTTTAATTTGACTATGATAATGGTTTCCTGGGTATTTACATATGTCAGGACTCATCAAATTGCACACACTGAATTTGTGCAATTCTCTGTAGATCATTTATACCTCAATAAAGCTGTCAAAACAAACAACAGGGGCTGCTGGGTGGCTCAGTTGGCTAAGCGTCCGACTTCATCTCAGGACATGATCTCGCGGTCTGAGTTCGAGCCTTGCGTCGGGCTCTGTGCTGACAGCTCAGAGCCTGGAGCCTGCTTCAGATTCTGTGTCTCCCTCTCTTTCTGCCCCTCCCCTGCCCATGCTCTGTCTCTGTCTGTCTCAAAAATAAATAAAAACATAAAAAAATTAAAAAAAACAACTTAAAAACAAAAATGGAAACATAAATTTCCCTACAGGAAAGAAAATCAATAAATGTATACAAGACAAAAAAAAAAAGTATGAAACTTGACAATGACACTGAACAGAAGAGTCAGCCCTCACACAGCTGTAGGATCTGTATACAAAGGTGGCATTGCCTGTTTGCCCTGCAGAACTCCCAGGAGGCTCTGGGCTCTGGGAAGCCTAGAAAGATAGTTGAAATATAGAAGTAAGAAATTGTCAAGAAAAAAATAGACATTCATTTAATGTCTTTATATGAAACAGTAAACTCACCATGCCCTTTACCCAACTCCAGCCACAAAACCCCATACCCAAATGACCTCATCATCAAATACTACAATATTTTATTCTTAAAACTTTATATAAGCTGAAGTGAACTGAGACAGCTAGCAGTCATTATCCTCAGAGAGCTATTCCCTGCCATCCTACAGCGGGAAGAGGAAGCCTACTGTCTGGTTTTCTCTGAGCTCATCTTAAAAAGATTTCTATCAATGGAAAGAACATAGAACTCCCAGTGAGCATCTCAATCACCTCAGTCTGTAATATCCATAGAAAGCTAAGAATCATCAGACATTTGATAAAGCATGAGAGAAAGAGAAATAAATAAAAAAGCAAATGTGGAAAGAAACACAGTTTACTGGAGAAGAAAAATAATAATAAAATACATTCTTAAAATATTATTAGTATAAACACATATTTATTATAAACTAAAGCTGATATACCATGACATGATATGGTATAAAAAGTCATATATATATATATATATATATATATATATATATATATATATGTATATGTATATACATATATACATATATGTATATATACATATATGTATATATGTATACATATACATATGTATACATATATGTATATATACATATGTATACATATACACATATATGTATATATGTGTATATGTATACATATATACTATGTATATGTATATACATATACATATGTGTGTACATATACATATGTACATATGTATACATATATATGTATACATATGTACATATGTATATATACATATATATGTGTGTGTATATATATATGTATATATATATAATTTGTGTGTGTGTGTGTGTATACACATATATAATTTCCTGATATCATCTTACCTTGAGGCTGCTATGGGGCTAGATAGACGCAGCTAGATGGCCCTATGTGATTTTGTGTCCTTTGTCTTCTCATTGAAAAGAACATACTAATTAAGTTACCAAAGGTATTGACTTGTCTAGGATCTTTGAAGCACTTCCATTTTCCTTCCGAAACATTTTTAACGTTTGAAGACTTACATGCTAAAAGAGCTCATCTTTCTATTTCAGTGCCTTTTACTTATTAGCTCATTTCATTCTCCCAACAACCTAATGACATACATTCTGTTTGTACCCCTTTTTTACAGATAGAGCAACCAAGGAAAAGTAAGGCCAAGTAACGTGACCTTAGGCAGAGCCAGGTTTCAATATCAGGTACACAGACGGGTGCCAGACTGTCTAGTCCCTAGAAGCTCTGATATCCTACCTCTAATGAAGAATCCCTCTAAATCTTCAGTTGGCCTACACTGATTTCTTTTATCCAAATCCTTACATAACTAAGTCCTAGCCCTATATACAATCTCCAGGTTCTTCATGTTTATTATTTCTTCTAGGCACACCTGCTCCAGTGTTACATATTATTTTTTTTCTCTGTATATGTTTCTCTAGAGATCATTTTATGAGCTATGTAGTTTTGCTCTGTAAGGCAATAGAGCAGAGTGTTGTGATAACAGTCTCCAGAGTCGTATTACCTTAGTTCAATCCCTGTTTCCACCACTTGGAAAGTGTTTCATCTTGGGGAAAATCACTTAGCTTTCCTTATAAATCACTAGGTCAATGAAAACTGTGATTCAAATTTTAGTCAGCTTATGGACTTAGTGGGTAATTAAATAATACAGTTCTTGTAAAGCAATAGGAATAATGGCTGGCATGTGATAAGTATTCTGTAAATATTAACTATTGTTTTTACTATCAATAGCATTATTATTTTTGTTGCTGTTTTGAGGAATATTCTGACTCTGGAACTTCCTTATAGTCAGATACTTTGGCTTTCAAAGATTGGGCCCTGGAAATGGGCTAGTTTGAATATAAGTAGTCTAAGTATATCTCATAGTGGAACCACTGAAAAACTTGCCTAGCTGACATAACACACATAACTTCATATCTCCGTTACCCTAAACCAAGGGCTAGGTGAGATTGGCTGTCCTCATTTTTTCTGGGTGTTAAGTATCTCTCCTGGGTTACCTGGTCCACATGATAAACTACACACGATGTGTTGTTACTGCAGTGTATAATTAACTGAGACAATTTAACTTAATATCAACCTGAGATTGAGAAAGAACACCATGTGAAGACCACATTCCCCTCTGTTTCATTATTATTATTATTATTATTATTATTATTATCATCATCACTATTTTGGGATCATTATAGATTCACATGTAGTTGCAAGAAATAATTCAGAAAAACTATGCACACTTTACCCATTTTCTCTGAACTACAATGTCTTACAAAACTCTAGGACAGTATTACACACTGGATATTGACATTTTCTGTCATGATGCTGAACAATCTCACCACCACACGGAATGTTGGCGTTGACCTTCTGTAGGCATACCTATGACCCTCCTTGCCTGTGATCCCTGGCAAATAATAACCTATTCACCACTTCTATACTTTTATCATTTAAGGAATTATGTATGAATGGAATTATACAGTAGGTGACCTTTCCAAATTGACTTAAAAAAAAAAAAAACTCTACCTAATTCATCCAAATTGCTATGTGTATTGTTCATTAGGTCTGTGGCTGGGTAGTTTTATATAGTATGAATGTACCATAGTTTGTTTAACAATTCACCTATTGAAGTACACCTGGACTGTTTCCAGGTTTTGGTTATTAAAAATCAAACTCTTGGGGCACCTGGGTGGCTCAGTCAGTTGAGCGTCCGACTTCGGCTCAGGTCATGATCCCACAGTTTGTGGGTTGGAGCCCCGCGTCGGGCTCTGTGCTGACAGCTCGGAGCCTGGAGCCTGCTTTGGATTCTGTGTCTCCCTCTCTCTCTCTCTGTGCCCCTCCCCTGCTCATGCTCTGTCTCTCTCTCTCTGTGTCAAAAATAAATAAACATTGAAAAAAAATCAAACTGCTGCAAACATTCATGTAGAGGTTTTTGTGTACATGAATTTTTATTTCTCTGTAAAATATATGAAAAAAGTGTAATTGATGGGGTATATGGTAGTTGCATATTTGATAATTTAAGCAACTGCCAAACTGTATTCAGGAGCTATTGGATGATTTTTTTATTTCCACCAGCAATGAAAGAGAGTTCCTGTCCTCATCGACGTGCGATATTGTCAGTTCTTTGGAATGTAGCCACTCTAATAAGTGTGTTGCTGGTACTTCATTATTGTTTTAAACTCCCAAGTCCCTAGTGACATATAATGACGAGAATCTTTTCATACACTTGTCATCTGTATGTCTTCTTTGATGAAGTGTCTGTGCAGATAAATCTTTTGCCTGCTTTTCTTTTAAGCTTGAATATTTTCCCCTTCATATTTTTTAAAGTTTATGTATTCATTTTGAAAGAGAGAGAGAGAGAGCGCACGTGTGGGTGCGAGCAGGGAGAGGGGCAGAGAGAGAGAGGGACAGAATCCCAAGCAGGGTCTGTGATGTCAGCACAGAGCCTGATGTGGGGCTTGATCTTGCAAATAGAATTGTGAGATCATGACCTGAGCCAAAATCAAGTCAGACCCCTAACTGACAACCGCGCAGACACCTCTTGCCTAGGTTTTTTTGTTTGTTGGTTTTTTTTAAATTTTTTTTTAAGTTTTATTTATTTTTGAGACAGAGAGAGACAGAGCATGAACGGGGGAGGGTCAGAGAGAGAGGGAGACACAGAATCAGAAGCAGGCTCCAGGCTCTGAGCCATCAGCCCAGAGCCCGACGCGGGGCTCGAACTCACGGACTGTGAGATCGTGACCTGAGCCGAAGTCAGAGGCTCAACCGACTGAGCCACCCAGGCGCCCCTGTTTTGTTTTTTTTTTTTTTTTAATTCAGGGATGCCTGGGTGGTTCAGTCGTTAAGCAGTCTTACTTCAGCTCAGGTCATGACCTCACCACGTGTGAGTTTGAGCCCCATGTCCCTCTCCATGTGGACCTCAGCCTGGAGCCTGCTTCATATTCTGTGTCTCCGCCTCTCTCTGTTCCTCACCCATTCTCACTCTGTCTGTCTGTCTCTTTCTATCTCAAAAATAAATTAACATTAAAACAAATTAAAGAAAATCTTTTAAAAATTGAGTCGTTTCCTTATAGAGTTTTAAGACTTCTTTGTATATTTTGGACCGAAGTCCTTTATCAAATAGATGGTTTGCAAATATTTTCTCCCAGTATGTGGCTTCATTTTTTATTCAACAGTGTCCTTCACAGAACATTTTAATTTTAATTATTGTCAATTTCTTTATGGATTATACTCTCGGCATCGTCTGAAAAACTCATTGTCACGATCAATCTCAACTAGATTATCATCTCTGCTATCCTCTAAATGTTTTGCTGTTTTGCATTTTGCATGCAGTGCTGAGATCCATTTCCAGTTAATGTTGTGAAAGGCGTCAAGTTTTTGTATAGGGTTTTTGTGTTGGTTTGGTTTAGCTTGGTTTCATTTTTGCCTGGCGATGTCAAGTTGAAGTATCATTTGTTGAAAAGTCTGCCTTTTCTGCATTGAATTGCTTTTGCTCCTTTGTCAAATGTCAGTAGACTATAACTGCATACCCATAGTTGACTATTTCTCCATTCTATTTTTTTGTTATCTTTGTTATTTTGCCAGTATCACACTGTCTTGATTATTGTGACTTTTTGGTAAATCTTGAAGACTTGAAATACCAGTCCTTTGACTTTTTTTCCCTTTAGTATTGTGTTGGCTATTCTGTAGTTTTTGCCTTCCCACATACATTTTAGAATCAGTTTGTTGACATACACAAAATGGCTCGATGGGATATTGATTGGATTTTATTAAATCTGTAGAAAAAAATGGAAATAATTAACATCTTAACAATTTGTATTCTGCCTATCGAGAAACATGGATGGACTATCTCTCCATTTGATTAGACCTTCTTTGATTTCTTTTGTCAGAGTTTTTGTCATAGAGATCTTGTATATATTTTGTCATATTCATTTTTGGGGTGCTAATGTAAATGTGTTTTAATGTCAAATTCTAATTATTGATTGCTAATACATGGGGAAGGAATAGACTGTTCTCTATCCTTATACTCTGTAAAGTCACTATCATCATTTACTTATTGCAGTAGCTTTTTGTTGATTCTTTGTGATTTTCTATGGATAGTCCGTAGTCATGCCATGTATGGACAAAGTCAGTGTTATTTCTCCCTTCCCAATCTGTGTATCTTTTATTTATTTTACTTCTCTTATTGCATTGTCTAGGATTTTTCACTGCATTGTTAAATAGGAATAGTGACAAGGGACATCCTTACTCTCAATCTTAGGGGGGAAGCATCCAATTTCTTACCATTAAGATGTTAAAATTTTGCAGATGTCCTTTATCAAGTTGAGGAACTTACCTTCAATTCCTAAGTTGTTGAGAGTTGTTATCATAAATCTATGCCAGATTTTTTTCAATTATTTTTCTGCATCTAATGATACAGTCACATGGTTTTCTCCTTTAGCCTGCTGATGTGATGTATATATGAATTTTCAAATGATAAGCTAAATTTGCAAAACTAAGATAATCCTCACTTGACTGATGTTTATAATTATTTGTAGACATTGTTGAATTCAGTTGCTATAGTTTCATTGAGAATTTTTGCATACATATTTGTAAGAGATATTTGTCTATACTTTTTTTTCTTTCTTATAATGTCTTCAGTTTTACAGTATATGGATGTTAGAAGTGGAATTAGGAAGTGTTGCTTCAGCTTCTATTTTCTGAAAGACATCCAAGAAAATTGATAGCTTCTTATTTAAATATTTGGCAGACTTCACTGGTGAAACCATTTGGGCCTGGCACTTTCTTCTTTGGAAAGTGATTATTGATTCAGTTTCTGTAATACTTTTAAGCCTGTTCATGTGATCTATATTTCCATGTGTGACTTTTGTTAGATTGTGTTATTCAAGAAATTTTTCCATTTCTAAGTCAAATTTGTGGGGATACAGTTGCCAGTTATATCGCATATTGTCTATAGGGTCAGTAGTTATGGCCTCTTTTTCAATAACTGTATTAGTAGTTTGTGTCTTTTTCTTCTTTGCTTAGCCTGGCCAGGAGTTTATCAATTTTACTGATTTTTAAAAACCTTTAGTTTCACTGATTTCCCTATTGCTTTTATGTTTTCAATTTAATTGATTTCTGTTCTAGTTTTTTTCTGCTTGCTTCATATTTATATTCTTCATTCCCTAGGTTTTTTCCCTTCATTCTCTAGTTTTTTTTGGTGGAAGCTTAGATAAATGAGTTTAGGTCTTTCTTACTGTGTAATTGATGCATTAAATATTACAAATTTCTCTCAAACCAGTGCTTTCACTGCATCTCACAACTCTTTGCTGTGTTGTATTTTTATTTTCATTTAGTTCAAGTGTTTTTTTTAATTCACTTGAGAGTTTTTCCTTGACCCATGTCTTACTTAGAAGTGTTCAGTCTCCAAATATTTTGAAATTTCCAGCTTTCTTTCTGTTATTGATTTCTACTTTAATTCCGTTGTAGTTTGAAAACACATATTATATGGTTTCAATTGTTTTGAATTTGTTAAGGTGTATTTTAAAGTCCAAAATGTGATGACCACATTTTGAAGACGTTGAAGAAGAATGTATATTCTGCTGTTGTTGGATGAAGTATTCTTCCAGTTGATTTAATGGTACTATCCAGTACATCTATATGTTTCTTATTTTCTGCTGACAAGATATGTCAATTACTGACAGAAATGTGTTAAAATTTTCAACTATAAAAGTGGATTTGTTGCAAATAGCAAGATTTCATTCTGTTTTGATCACTGAGTAGTATTCCACTGTGTGTGTGTGTGTGTGTGTGTGTGTGTGTGTGTAATAACTTCTTCTTTATCCATTCATCAGTTGATGGACATTTGGGCTATTTCTATACTTTGGCTATTGTTGATAGCACTGCTATAAACATTGGGATGCATGTGTCCCTTCTAATTAGCATTTTTGTACCCAATAGTAGTGCAATTAGTGGGTCATAGGGTAGTTCTATTTTTTGAGAATCCTAAACCTCCATACTATTTTCCACAGTGGCTACACCAGTTTCATTCCCACCTCCAGTGCAAAAGTGTCCCACTTTCTCCATATCTTCGTCAACATCTATTGTTTCCTGAGCTACTAATTTGAACCATTCTTACAGGTATGAGGTGGTATCTCATCATGGTTTTTATTTGTATTTCCCTGATGATGAGTGATGTTGAGCATCTTTTCAAGCGTCTGTTAGCCATATGGATGTCTTCTTTGGAAAAATGTATACTCATGTCTTCTGCCCATTTCTTCACTGTATTACTTGGGGTGTTGAGTTTGATAAGTTCTTTATAGATTTTGTATACTAACCCTTTATCCAATATGCCATTTGCAAATATCTTTTCCCATTCCGTTGGTTGCCTTTTAGATTTGTGGATTGTTTCCTTTGCTGTGCAGAAGCTTTTGATCTTGATGAGGTCCCAAGAGTTCATTTTTGCTTTTGTTTCCCTTGCCTCCAGAGACATGTCTAGTAAGAAGTTGCTGTGGCCTAGGTAAAAGAGGTTTCTGTCTGTGTTCTCCTAGAGGATTTTGATGGTTTCCTGTCTCACATTTGGGTCTTCCATCCATTTTGAATTTATTATTTTTTTTTTTGGTGTGAGAAAGTGGTCCAGGTTCATTGTTCTGCATGTTGTTATCCCATGTTCTTATCACCATTTCTGAAGAGACTGTATTTTTTCCATTAGATACTCTCTTGTTTTGTTGAAGATTAGTTGGCCATACATTTGTGGGTCCATCTCTGAGTTCTCTATTATGCATGTAACTAAAGTGTATTATGCTAAGTGAAATAAGTCAGTCAGAGAAAGACAAATATCAAAGGATTTCACTCATATGTGGAATTTAAGAAAAATAAAAGATGAACATAGGGGAAGGGAAGGAGAAATAAGATGAAAACAGTGAGGGCAGCAAACCACAAGAGACTATTAAACACAGAGAACAAAGGAAGAGTTGCTGGAGGGGAGGTGGGGGGGATGGGTTAAATGGGTGATGGGCATTAATGAGGGCACTGGTTGAGTTGAGCACTGGGTGTTATATGTAAGTGATGAATCACTGGGTTCTACTCCTAAAGTGCATACTACATTGTATGTTAACAAACTTGAATTTAAATATTTTTTAATTAAAAAAAAACAGGGTGCCTGGGTGGTTCAGTTGGTTAAGCATCTGACTTCAACTCAGGTCATGGTCTCATGGTTCATGAGTTAGAGCCCCACATTGGGCTCTGTGCTGACAGCTCAGAGCCTGGAGTCTGCTTTGGATTCAGTGTCTCCTGCTATCTCTCTGTTCTCCCCTGCTTGTACTCTGTCTCTGCCTCTGTCTCACTCTCTCTCAAAATTAAATTAAAACATTAAAAAAGCTATTTTAAAAATTCAAAAAAAATAAACAAAAGTGGATTTGTCTATTTCTCCAGAAATAGGTGGGCCTTCTATGTATTTCTCTGACATTCATTCCATTAAGCAAAAAGTTCCTCCAAAGATAATCCCACCTAGATTTTTTTGGTTTCTGCTTAAATGGCTGAGAAAGTCTATGAGTCATCTACTTAATTTCTTGAAAGAGACTTTGTGCAACTGTGTACTCTTAAAAAAAATGTCTTTGAGGTATATTAAGCTAAAGGTTACCCAGCCATATCTGTGGCTTTTTCTCTAGAGTAGGTTTCTTGGCAATGAACCCACTAATTATAACATCTTTACAATCTGGATAGGCTGAGAATTTCCCAAATCATCATTTTATGGTTCCATTTTGCAGAACATTTCTTATCCAAATCTCTCTCTTTCCTCTCACCTTTTAATACAAATGGCAAGACGGAACCAAGGTGTAAGACTTTGCTTAGAAATCTTCCTAGATGAATGTCCAGTTTCTCCCTTTACAAGTTTTGTTTTGCACAATTCTGCTCAGCCTTTTCCTATTATAAAAAGGAATCATCCTTTTTCTAATTTCTATTTTCTTCATTGGCTTCTCAGCTGTCACGAGCAATGCTTTTCATGTGCTCATTTCTACCAATAACCTATTCATCACAACTTAGGAATTCTTTATAGCAGTATATGCTTTATCTACCATTTCTCTCTCTCTCTTTTTTTTTTTTGAGCCTTGACCAGCGTATGGTAATATTCATATTTTTACTAACAGCTGATCAGATTAACACAAGCTTTTTCTATCATGTTCACTCTGACATTTTCCAGGCTTCTCCCGAATTTCAAAGTCACTCTCACATTTTTAGGTATTTATTCAACATTACTCTATTTCAGTTAGAAAAAAATCATATTAAAGTCCTATTACTACTGCAAATTATCACAGATTTAGTGGTTTAATACAAACAAACAGAATTGTTATCCAATAGTTCATAAAGCAGATGTGTGGCATTGGTCTCAGTAAACTAAACGCAAAGTTAGGCTTTAGTGTAAGGCTCTATTCCTTTACAGAGGCTTTAGAGGAAAATCTGTGTCCTTGTTTTTATATTTTAGTTTCTAGAGGTCACCCACATTCCTTGGCTGATGGCCCCTTCCTCCACCCCATCAGCAACTTTATGGTGAGACTTTCTCATGTTCCATCTGTTTGATTCTCTTCTGTTTCCCACCCAGATAACTCAGGATAATCCCCCTAATTTAATGTCAGTTTAGTAAGTAAAGATTAGCAAGATTCTTATATCTTCAACTTTAAACGCTTTTTGCCATAAGGACGATCTTATTGACAGATTTCCAGGATTAGCAGGTCGACATCTTTGAGGGCTATTTAATATGTTTACCTCAAATACTAAAGACAAAAAAAAAATGAGCATATGTTCAAAACTCCTACAGTAAGTCTCAGCTTTCCAGAAGGTGCTCAGACTCTAGGAAATTTGAGGACAAACTGGACTGAAGACATACAGATTTCGGTTGGCAGTAGTTTTCTCTGCCTCTCTCTACGAGTACACACATCTGCTGAGCATGTACTCTGGTTTATCAGTCCGGAAAATGGGTCTCTTGTTTTACCAAGCTACAAACATTGATAACATATATTAACACCAGAATTCAACAGCTCAACAAGCCATATTCAAAGTTGTTAGCTTCTTGTGTTTCTGTCCTTTGTCACTATGTCATCATCAGCTAGATTCATTTCATTTTAAACCATCACACTTCTTAGAGATCTTCTTAAATTAAAAGGAGCTTGATTTGAATTCTTTTCTCCCAAGGTCTTATTAGAGTAATTTGGTATCTCTCCAGAGCTGTATGCAAACCTTAAGTTTACGTGAATTAATTAATTCAATGCAAATAAAATTGTGTAGACCAAACAAAGCACATTTCCTGGTGGGATTTCACCTGCAGGCCATAAGACATCTACCTTATAAACTCAAATGCTTTTAAAACTTTTCAGAGGACACAAGGAAGGCAGCATTGTTGTGAGCTGGTGTGATTTTTGTGCTGAGAGTTTTACTCATATGTCTTATGATTCTTAAATTCAGATAAGTAAAAATAAGAAAAATAAATCCATAATATTACCTGACGATTTTCTTAAATTTCAATTTTCTTTTCAAATTCAGAAAGCTGGAATAAATAGGTCTTTTTAAAATCTTTCCTGCACAGTTCTTGTTTCCCAACCACACTGTCGTTTCTCAGGGCATCTCAGAGTAGATCAGAGATAAAGTGTAAGGCAGAAGTTATGTAAATTACTAAACTTGCATTCTTTCTTCCCCACTTCCCATTACCTGAAAATTATTACATTTTATTATAGAAACCATTGCAAGTAACTTTTAACTTACTACAAAAAAATTTTTACATATAAATAACTTGCCAATCTAATAAGGGAATAGAAACCACACATTATGGTAATGGATGAGAAACCATGAACTAGTCAGGGAAAATACGATCTTTTCTGAAACACACAGATAATGATAGACAATGGAATGGCATCATATTGAATTCTCTCATGTAGTACAGATTATTAGAACAGGGCTCAATAAAAAGACAGAACCCTGTTACATTTATCAGGACTTTATGCTTTGATTTTCTTTGAATTGGATACCTTCCCAGTAAAATTAGGAACTGTTAGTAGAAAAACACATTCACAGAAATGTACTTCAGACGGATAATTATCTGTTTAGAGTGGCTTTCTACACATTTTTTTTGTCTCTGTGCCACTCCTAATTTCTCATTACTGAACTCAGATTATCATTACAGCCAGACCGATTCAGATCAACAGATCAACTCTAGGGAGGTCTCTGAACTAAATTTCGCCTAAAACATGTCAATTTTACCTTTTGATCCAGAAATTATTTCCCTAAATGCTTCTCCATGGGGGGGCATGGATAGTTCTGTGGGGAAAGTGCAGCTCAGAAGATTTGATCAACCAGAGGGCCAGTCCCAACATTGCCATACAAACTAGCTTGTGATGGCAGCAGTGCTCTCACATAAAAAGGAGATGCCCATGGTATTTCCCAGGATTACGGAGAGACTGAGTAGCTTACTTGAAGGGCATCTTTAAAATGCCTGGCATGGTTCGAGGAGTTTGTCACAAAATGTCAGTGTCTCTTGTCCTTCTCTCGAACCCTAACATCCAACTCCAGATTTACCTATTTCCACAGGTTCTGGCTAATATTTCCTTCTGATCATTGATTGGTTTAACATTGTGTAAGTGCCTAGATATTGATCAATCACTGCATTACACGTGTGTCCTAGTTATTGTTTTTAGCATCCTTTGATATACAGTCTGGAGCAGGTGTTGTCTTCCATATCTCCCTGGATCACATCTTGAAGACTAAAAAGAGATACATTTGATGGATGTGAATTTTGAAGATAATTAGCAAAACCAGGAAGCTAACTCATTTCGACTTTATTTGTATTCCTCATTGCAATGTTCAGTGTCACTAAATGACAAAATAAGATATATATGGCCCTTCTTACCGGGTGGAATAAAAAATAGTATTACACTTACTAGTTCCTTCTATAGGCCTTTGAAACCCATGTATAACAAGGGACATTAATGAGCTCAGAGCAATTTCCTTAAGTTCAGAGGTCAAAATCCCTTCCAATTCTTCATATTTTCTGATATTTCTGGGCATAAGATTTTGCTTCTGCCTAGTTTTGTGGACGCTTCCCAAATAATAATAGCAATTGAGTTACATTTAAGAGAAAACACAGGCTGTTCAAGAAATCTCCTTTTCACTGCATTTTTTCTTTGTGATGGATGATATTTTCTCAATTTTAAAGATGAGAGAACTGAGACTCAAAATAGTGAAATAAAATTGGCAAAAGTCAGAAACTAGATGATAAGAGAGGTAGACTTTCCATCCAAATATACTTAGATTCCAAACCCATACCTTTCTGGTTCCTCCCCCTAGATTCATCTTTTTTCTCTTGGTTTTAGGGCTCTTGTTAGCATCTCCTTGTTTAAAACAGCCCCTTGACTAGATTGTTATTATCTGCCAGATATCTCACACTTACAGAAATTTCTAGATTCCTCTCTAGGCTTGCCTTATGCTTTTGCTGCCTATGCTTCAGCTCATGAAGCAAAATCTCATGGGAGTAACCACAAAAACAGATTCTAAGAGAACAGTGGCAATGGGGGGTTGTAACAGCTCAGATATATAGCCCCATTGCTAGGGAATTGCTATTTGACTGCCAGTCACACATTGCAACAGATTTTAGTTAAATCAAGCTCTGACATGATTGGAACAAAAACCAAATGAAACATCTGCCAAAGCCGAAATTGTGTCAAACTCCTAAAACAAGAAAGAATGTCTTTAATGGTTATAACATCTGAATAATAGTAAACCTAGTTTTTATAAAGTTTTATGAAATTCTCAGTGTATTTTTTGATGCCATAAGACAATATTTTCTCTACTGTTTTTAATTCTCATGTATGAATTATTTTCCAAATGTACAAGAAAGAAATAAGTTGAAGCATCAGAATATGGGGTAAAATTAAATTCCCTTTCCTCCAGTGAGGATATAGTGTCATTCAAGAAGAAATGGAACCCACCTGCTAGGCATCTGGAACGAATCCCACATCAGCTAAGTTGTATCTAGATGGCATTATACTTCTAGATGAAAATGGAAGCTTACGTACGCCCAAATGCCAGATGATTTACGGAATCTCCACATTTCACTTTAATTTTTGTGATTATAGAGACAGATCCCAGGACAGCAGAAGTCGAAAGGGCTTCCATGCGCATTAATGAATATCTCTATGAATAGAGGAAATTTTGACTGGTTTGAACAACAAGAAAGCAGTATCATATGATAAGAAGTTCATAAAGATTTACGGTAATGCTCATTGTCCCTAGTTAGGCAAGTCTTACTCATGATTATATAATGTCTTTCAAATTTTTAGGTGTAATATGCAGCCACAGCAATAGACTAGAAAGAGGGTCCATCTCCTTCTTTATTTTTAGGAGTAAGGAAAACTTTCTTAACAGTTTTCCCTTTATGTCATCTTGACCGCTTGGCCATCTGAAACCAAGTACTGATAAGGGAAAGGAGATTACAGAGGTTGTGTTAGACTGTTCGTTCAAGGTTAGTCTTTGATGTGGGGAATCAACCACCATGACACGGGACTGTGTATCGTCTGTGTCCTTGGAATCACCATTATGGGACGTAATCAGCAGCACTAGAGGGCAAAAAGTGGAAAGTAGCAGTTACAGTTAATGAAAACAACAATAACAGCAAATGCTCCAGGCAAAGGCTTTGCTTTCTTCAGATTGATTTACTTGGGTAGCCTAAGCAATTAATTAGAAAGGAGGTTGGAAGTCACTATAGGTTTGTCTTTTATAGAATGCCTTTGGTTTATATCGTCCCATCGGTGATTTTGAGCAAAGTAATTATTATTATATCATTTTATAATCATCTATGCCTCAGTTTCCTTGTCTGAAAAATGAGAGCCATGCTAATAATTGTTCTAACTATGTTATAGTCATTTACGAGATTTTATGATAGTCGGATGAGCCATTATTCTGAATTCAGTGAGCTCTTATCAAGCTCTTCCTATGTGCACTGAATACAAAAATGCACAAATGTAGAATGTTTTATACTTTTGCACATTATTTTTATTATATTAACTCTGTTTTTTATTGAATGCCATAATCAAATCGATCTTAAACACTCAACTATAAAAATGAAAATATGGACACGTAGATTATTTTTGCTTCTCTTTTTCAATTTGTGTTTGGGTTTCACTGAAAATTAAAAAAAATACACACACACAGACACACTTTGGAGACTTCCTAAATATAATACTCAATAACCCCAAACATGCAAATGAAAAGGAAAACAAAAGAAGCCAAAACAGAAGAAAAACCCTGGAAGTAATCAAGCCATACAGTGCATTAAAATAAACTCTATTTTCCTCATCTTTTGATTTCACTTTACACTTGTAATTTCCTTTTGTACCCAGTTCTGCTTCCCCAACTGAAACATTTCAGAATCAGAAGCCAATGTTTACAACTCCTTTTTATGGACTCGGGAGGTTTCACAGAGCATATTAAGTCCTGAACTTTTTGGACAAATCACCACTGCTGTTATTGTGAAGGCTTTTTTTATGAGTAGAATGTAACAGCTCATAAAATTCTCTTGCAGTTATATTCATTTGGATTGCAGACATGTGCTCTTTGTTCAGCAAGGTTAATGCTTGGAGACTCTACTCCTCAAACTGAATAATTATTTACCCACAGAATTAGTGAACGAACTTCACTTATCTAATGCAACCTGAGCAAAATGGTCTTAGGGTGTAAACGTAATATGCCAAGAAGTTCCCTATTTTTATACTGCCAAGACATAATAATATGCAAACTGAAAAGGAAAAAAAAAAAGCGATACTGGGTATAAAGAATTAGATCTTTGCATTTTTAGAGTAGATACTGCCCATCACTCTTTTAGGTGTGGCTGAGCACTGCCATGGGGAGTATGCAGTTCAACATTTATCTCCTTAGTATCTACAGGGATATTGTGAATTGTCATGGCACTTAACACCACTGGGTCAGACTCTTCAACTCCACCCAGCGCCCCGTTACTGCTAAAAGCCCCCCAATACACACATCCTCATAAGAAAAGATTAGGAAAAACTAAGCGCGTAACTCCATTGCCTACACATTTTTTATCACTAAATTATGTTTATAATTTATTTCATGATATACCTCAAATGTTGCTATCTGCTCATTATCATTGAAATACTGACTTCTAGCACTCCCTCTACAGCCAATATCCCTTCCCCCTAATCTATTTTGCCTAAAAGCAGATTGATCCTCAATCATTTATCACCGTCATCTTCTTCAAAATCATTTACATTGAGCATCCACTCCATCCTAATCGTGGTGTGGGAGACTCACATGAAATTTCACTGCACCAGACATGAATTATTCAATTTACTAGATTATTAGACTGTTAAATAAAGTCTCAGATAAGGATAGTAAGTTCCCCAAGATCACACAATTGAAAAGTGGGAGAGCCAAGAATAAGACCCAAGTTAATGTAACCCCCAAGTCCAATTCGTGGCTGTAAAAGGGAGGATGGTTCACTGAAATTGAAAAGAGGAACACATTTCTCTTAGAGAAAGTCTTGTGGTCAAATATGACCATGATATCTGTCACTGAAAATGAAGGCAGGTGTCTTTTCTTAATAAATCCCACGGGGGTAATTTTTGTTTATGATTTTATCAGTCACAAAGGATAAATTGATTGGTCTAGATTGGTCAATATGCTTTACTTACATGCAAATAATTCATTGGCATATCTGCTTTGTGATCATCCGTTATGTTAGTTCATCTGGCACACGGTATGAGGCACAATAAATGTGAGCTAATTAAAATAAGAATGATTATTTGATTATTGGTGAATCCCTTACCCAGGATTATGAAAGCTACTTTATTATAATATATAGGTCTCAGTTAAACTCTGGCGTCCCCTTTTACAACATTCCACATCGATCAGTATGAATATAAGCTCGCACGATAACATAAAGTTGCTGAGAATTCTGCATAATGGGCATACACTTGCACACAATTCAGCTTTGTTCACGATTCAGAAAATCGTCTGTTGCTAATTCAGTTCCAAATTATAAATACACAAATAGAGAAAATCAGTGAATGTTGGAATAATGAGGTTCTCAGCTCATATTCTCCAAACTGAAGTTATGTAGGGTGCAAGGCAGAAAAGATACTCCACCAAGAAAGGATTTTGTATTCAAACATGTTTTAGAAATCCCACATAAAATACCTCAATCCCAGAGATACACAACGAACGTTAGTATATTGTATGCTCTGAGAAATCTAAGAAAGCATTTTGTTTATACACTAGTTGCTTGGGGGGCCTGGGTGACTCCGTTGGTTGAGTGTCTGACTTCAGCTCAGGCCATGATCTCATGGTTCAGTTTGTGAGTTCAAGCCCCATGTGGGCTTGTGCTGACAACTCAGAGCCTGGAGCCTGTTTCAGATTCTGTGTCTCCCTCTCTCTTTCTGACTCATGCTCTGTTTCTCAAAAATAAGTAAACATTAAAAAAAAATAAAATAAAATAAGCAATAGTTTCTAAAATATATTAGACCACAGAATATTTCATAGTTGTTGTGGATGCTGTTTCATTTTTTTTCTCATATGCCTTTAATATCGCATGATACATATTTTAGGATGTGTTTTTATATGCATTTCTTTAAATGTGAGTGCCCTCTCCAAATGTGTGCCATCTGTGAATATTGAATCTGTAGGATTGCTTAGTCCTCTCAAAAATAGAAATAATCTATTTTAGCTTGAAAGCCCTTCTCTATTTTTTAAATGTATTTTCATCTATAACCTCCTTGAGGCTTTATCAATTATATTTCAGCTGAAATATCTCAGGTTGAAGTGTCATCCCAGCATTTCAGGAATCTCGGTGTTGAACTACTTATTTCTACCAAATTAGAGTTTTTCCTATAACATGCTGCTGTTTGAATTAAAACCATGTAATGTTTGTTGCTGTTTGTCATATGTCCACATCTACTGTAATTTGATACTGTGAGATTACTCTACCTTAGCTATATAATCCTATTTTCCATTAGGCTCTGATAAACTTATTCCAAGTTATATTGGTGTTAAATGATTGAATAGCACCATCCCCAAGGAACTATTTCTAGAATAAAAATATAGTAGTCTTGCGATGGAAGATTCAAGGCATATATGCTTCTATTCAGTAAGGATACATCTCCACCTCAGACTCCAGTTACAAAATAATACATCTCCCCAAGAGTAGTAGAATATTCCTTGTACATCTGCAGAAAATATGGAATACAGAATGGGCCAGGCAGAGCTCCCCTATGTGAAAGCAGAAAGAGAGAAGGGTCTCATACATGAGTAATATGAGCTTCTACCTCCAAGTCAGAATTATTTGGACCAACACACTCTAGCATGTTTGACTATACATAGAGCTAAGGATTAAAGATTTCACCTTTGTTTTCTTTAACAGAAGACCTAGCACTGGGTAAAAAAGGTGAAACAATAGAAGCTAGAACATAATTCTTCATAGGATAACATTAGAAATTTTCCTCGGCTAGGAGTTCTAATACTTCAATAATCCATTGTCCATTTGAATTCAGCAAGTGTCAACATTATCTGGAACCTAAAATGTATATAATTATATTTACACAGTGGGATTCAGTCATTCTTAATACGGTAAAACCTTGGATTGTGAGTAACTTGTTCTGCGAGTGTTCCAGAAGAGGAGCAAAGAATTCTAATAGATTTTAACTTGATAAAGGAGCAAGGTCTTGCAACAGGAGTCGTACATGACACCGAATGTCACATGATCATAACTGGGCCAGTGTTTCTTCTCTGTCTTCCTCTCTCTCTCTCTCTCACTGCAGGATGGTGGCTGGTCAACTGGCAGTAGTGTATTTTCCATCACTTCAAAGCACCTACGGACAGTCTTTTGCTTTTCCATGCAAGAGTAAGCTTAGGAATGATTTGCTTCATTCTAGGTCAGGCTGCCCGCAGATATAGACCTTTTCTTTTGCTGCCTCATTGCCAGTTACATTAAATACAGTATATGACAAGAGTTCATTAATACTGTAGTGTAGTCAACATCCATTCAAGAGTATACAATGGCCTCCATGCAGAAAAAGATTCCATTGAGCCAATAGACAGGAGTGATTCCGTTAGTGATAGTGAAAGTCATCCTATCCAGTCACCCTCCTCTCTCCTGTCTCCCTCAAACCAGCCACAAAGGTTTTCAAAGATAGGTGCAGGTTAGTTTGTTTATTTGTCTTTATATTGGTATTTTCTTTACTATTTTGTATTATATTACAGCATTGTAATCATTTTTATGTGAATATTTTCTGTTGTGGAATGAATCATCTGATTTTCCATTATTTCTCATGGGGAAATTCACTTGGTATACAAGTGCCTTGGATTACAAACATGTTTCTGGAATTAATTGTCTTTGCAAACCAAGGTTTTACTATATATAGCTGCATCATCTGTATTAGTCAGAGTTCCTCGGAGAAACAGAACCAATAATTTGTGTGTGTCTGTATGTGTGTCTATCTGAGTTTAGACTGAAAGGCCCCATGATCTTTAATTGGAAAGTTAGGGACCTAGGAGCACTAGAAGTCATTCCAGTTTGAATCCAAAGGCCTGAAAACCAGGTGAACTGACGGTATAAATTCTAGTCTGAAAGCCAGCAGGTTTGAGACCCAAGAGAAGCTAATGTTTCAGTCTGAGTCCAAATGCCAGAGAAAGACCAAGGTCCAGTGCCATCAGTCAGGCCGAAGTCTTTCCCTGTTACTCTGCCATTTTCTTCTATTCAGGTCTTCAGTTGACTTGAAGCCCACCCACATGAGGGAAGACCATCTCCTTTACTCGGTCCACTGACTTAAATGTTGATCTCATCCATAAACACCTTCACAGACACACCTAGAATAGCATTTGACTACATATCTGGGTACCCTGTGGCGCAGTCAATTTGACACTTAAAATTAGCCATCGCTCCCTGTTTGGTGCCCCAACTTTTGTGACTGCTTAAAGCAGACACCTGTCCGTTGCCCAGCTCTGGCAGCCTGTAAGGGCTTATGCTTGTGGGTTCCACAGGATGTAACCAACAGAGAAAGAGTTCTTAAACAACTACCACTCCAGGGTACAGAAAGAGGCAACAGATCCAGGAGCTTGGTCTTTCTGTGGAGACCTACTAGATATTCACGATGGCTTCAGCATTAACAGCAGGCTTCTAATTAGACACAAATCCAGGGGCTGACTGTAACCTTTTCCAGAGAACTCATCTTCATGCTGTCCCTCTGCCATGCACCTGAGCACCCGTGTCACCTGCCAGGGAGTTTGACATAACACGTCATCTTTAAAAGATGTAGAATGAAATAGCTCCTCTGAATTTTATTATAGACAGATAACTGATTTCACCATTCCCGACTAAGGAAGATAAGAGTTTATTGGCAAGAGTGACGGATGCTAGGCAAGCCAACATATTTGGAGAAAACCTTGAGGGGCAATCGGTGATCTCAGGGCCACTGAAAATTGCATGAAACAGGAGATAGGGGAAAGGCAGTGATTCCATCTTCCTCTATTCAGAATACCTGCCTCTTAGAATAGATCCTGACTACAGTGACCTCTTGGTATATACTTCTGAAATGAATGTATGTGTCAACTGTTAAGTAAATGGATAAACGATGGTAGAATCAAATGAGTGAGTGTATGAAGTGTAAGTCATGACTAGTGGCCACACATCTTTTCGTTCTTCAGTAAAATAGTCACCTGGGTGGCTCAGTGAGCCTCCGACTCTTGACTTTGGCTCAGCCCGTGATCTCATGGTTCGTGGGATCAAGCCCCACATCAGGCTTTGTGTGGACAACATGGAGCCTGCTTCAGATTCTCTCACTCCCTTTCCCTCTGCCTGTCCTTCATGCTCCCTCTCCTTCTTTCTCTCTCTCTCAAAACAAATAAATAAACTTAAAAAGAATATTCTCCTTTCCTGTGTGTAGTGTTGAGCTGATTTATTGGACACAGTGGCTTAACTTACCCTAACAGGATAATACATATTCATTCTTTGTCAGCATTTCCACTGTAAGTTAAACGAGGTTAAATATATACCTATACTTGATGCCATATAACTAATTTTCATATTGAGGAATTAGAGTCAAATTAGTACAAATAAATTATTCACTAGATGATGTAGATTTCAAGTTGAAATGTTGGTCATTATTCATATTAAAATCATGAATAATGTTCACTGCCTTATTTCTTTAGAGGGTTACTCTGAGTTTCCTTCTTTCACGTCTTGGCTTGACAAAATGGTAATGAGGCATTTGATGGACAAAATAAATGTTTGCTACAATTACCAAAAATTAGTCGCTGATCCATTTTCTCCTCCAAGGTCTATGAAGGCTTTCCTGGCTGCCTGGTTCATATAAACCTGCTCTCCCTGAATGGTTATTTATTTTAAAAGGTCTGTGCCACTAATTCCATACTTCATATTTCCAGCTCTGTATTGCTAGTTATATTAATTTTCTATTTCATCTTTTTAAGGAATTAAATCATCTTTTTTAAAACCCTTTTAGGTCTATGTGCATGCAACAATAAATGGTTTATATAACATTAATCATATGATATAATAGCACCTGCAAGGCACTAAATTCTCTCCCGGATTCCATGGGTACTGTGGTGAAAATGGAGGTCAAGCACTGAAATAGTTAGCTTACAGTCTACCACAATAGTTTCTCAACTAATTTGATTGTAGATAATGGTAAATTGATATTGTTGATTGTTGGAAAACCTTCATACTATCAGACCTAAATATTTTTATGTGTTCATTAGGGACAAGATGCCCCCATTAGGAAATACTAACTCACATTCCCTACTAGAAGCTTTTCTTCAAAATAGGCTTTCATCTAATTACATCTAAAGTGATAGCCTGTCACGTACTGCTAATCAGAGTCAGAAATTTTAACATTTTTTTTGTTAATTTTGTGAGTTTACATGTATGTTCAGGGCCAGGTGGCAGGGAGGCTACCAATATATCTACTCTCCCCAGCAGTGTGGGGACAAGAGTCCTAAAACCCTACTGAGAAAGGATAACTTGCAGCCTTGATATCATCAGAGGGATGAGGATAAACCCATGATCAGTAAAGTCAGTAAAGTCAGCAATGAGGTGGACAAAGGGTATCAATAATATCCAAGTGGAGAAGGTCTAGGTTTCTCCTGTTAGTCACTTTCTAGTCAGGTTAGGTTCCACAGGGTGGTAATATGGCAGTGCTGGAATCTGGGAGACTCAGTTGGGCAACAAATGATAAATGCCATAAGGATAAACCTTAATGTTGATGCTAAAATAGCTTGGCAGTCATGGCTGTGAGGTAGGGAATAACAAATGCAAAGGCAAAAACCAAGTTGTAAACCAGAGACATGAGGTATTTCCAAACAACAGGATAGACTCTTCTGTGTCCCAGGTGAACACTCTCTAAGTTACATGGGATTCTCTGTATTTTTTTCTATCTTCAATGCAATAACACCTACTTATCTTGACAACTGAAAATCTGGGGCACCTGGATGGCTCAGTTGGTTAAGGGTCTGACTCTTGATTTCAACTCCAGTCCTGATCTCACAGTTTGTGGGATCGAGCCCCACATCAGGCTCTGTACAGACAGTGCAGAGCCTACTTGGGATCCCCTCTCTCCTCCTCTCTCTCTCTCTGTCTGCTCTGCTCCAGCTCATTATTTCTCTCTCTTTGAAAAATAAATAATCATTTAGTTATTGGGGCCCATGGGTGGCTCAGTCAGTTATGTGTCTGACTTTGGCTCAGGTCATGATCTCACAGCTCGTGGGTTCAAACCCCATGCCAGACCTTGTGTTGACAGCTCAGCTGTGCTGACAGCTCAGAGCCTGGAACCTGCTTCAGATTCTGTGTCTCCCTCTTTCTCTGCACCCATGCCCCCTGCTCATGCTCCATCTCTCTTCTTCTCTCAAAAATAACCATTAAAAAAATTTAAAAAAAGAAAGAAAAACAAATAATCATTTAAAAATATTTTTAAAAGTACAGGAAAATCTTTTGAGCACTCTGAGCAGAGAATCTTGAAACACAGGGGATTCTATCTCACAGATACAGTAATTAAAAAAAGAAAAGAAATTGTACTTTCATATAGAAAGAAAGATTATTTGTGAGGTATACATTGAAACATCAACTAGTCAAATGATGTGGCAGTAAGCAAGAAGGTATATTATGGACCTGGAGATTTGGTACAGGAGATTTACTTATGATTCTATTTTTGTAAATAAAAATATCTCAGTGTAACCATCAGGAAACCCATTCAGCAATGTGGTCGATGGGCACATGTACATAAAACATAAGAGTTTAGAAAACAAAAGGCTGAGCTCTTGTCTAGGTGGTAAGCTTTTTGTTGTATGTAAACTGTACTCTGTGCAGTAAAGTTTGGGCATCTTACCTTAATTCAGCTACACATTACCTTTTTAACCTTATCAGAAGCAACTTCAGGAAACCACATCCCATTATGTATTGAGATCTCTCAATGATTTATGTTTTATAAATTCTGATAAAAATAAATAAGCAGCAACTTATGTCATGGGCTTTAAAAGCTGCCAAGGAACAACCCCTGTTCAAATCGTTCTTTGTTCCTCTGAATGAAATTCTTTCTTTCTTTTTTTAACATTTATTCCCCCATGCCTCTAATATTTTTCATTTGCTAAGTGTAGTAACCACACAGTTACCCATCGCCAATTTTGAGAGGTTAATATTGAACACAACAGAAGCCCAAGAGTAAGGGACACACAGGAGAGAGAATAGAGCGGACTGCAAAAGAGAAACTTCACAAATGTTTAAATTGGTCTTGGGACTAGCTCATGTACAAACCTCTGTAGGCATAAAACAGAGTGGCAGGATATGGAACAGGGGAGTATATTCCTCTTGTCCCTTTGAATAACCTTGGCTGATTTCAAATCGACAGTCCTGAAAATCTACTTCATGGATTTGACATATAATTATATTTTATTTCACTCCTCGGAGGTGCTGGGTTTTGAATTCTCTCCCCACATTGATCTCTCCATCATTCAATTATTAAAAATCTTCATTTGCAAACCAAGAAGTGAACAAGTCCAGCTTTGGGACTTCTACTTTGCCTATTTAATGAAGTCTTATCCGAATTTGAATTTTAAATATTTTCTTTCTTCATCAGACTGATTTTCACATACATTATTCTTCATTATCTTTGAAGATGACTACAAATGTAATGACCCAATATTATGTGAAGCCCACTATATTTAGGGGTTAGCAAGGACTTTCAGAATAAGTTTAATTCAGAAACTCAAAGGAAAACTCGTTTTTTTTAGTGATTTACATTTCCCCTTTGTCCTCCCTAGATTATTTAAAGGAAAACAGATTATTTTCCTTCTGTCCCTGTTCCCACTGGCCAGAACAAAAGCTTTCTGTATTGTTAATAAATCCTAGTTGCTTTCTAGATAAATCAAGTGCTGCCTTGTCAAATTATAATAGTAAACTTCCACTTTCTACACCATGCCCATGATTGCTTAGCATAAAGTGGTAGAAATAACAGTGATTTTGAATTAAAGGCAATCTTTTAAATTCTAGATCTATCACTTCCTTGTCCTTGGGCAACTTACTTAACTCAAGGAATCACCACATCTAGTAGAATTTTATTTTCCTCATGCATACAACAGAGAATATAATACCACTCAAACGTGTTGTAAGAATTAAATATTCTTTGTGGGGTTTTTTTGTGTGTGTGTATTTTAAATGTTTATTTATTTTTGAGAGAGAGAGAGAGAGCAGGGGAGGGGCAGAGAGAGAGGGGGACGGAGGATCCAAAGCAGGCTTCGTGCTGACAGCATTGAGCCCAATGTGGGTCTCAAACTCAGTAACTGAGAAATCATGACCTGAGCTGCAGTGGGACACTTAAGCAACTGAGCCACCCAGGCACCCCAGGATTTAATATTCTTATATAAGCTTTGGTAGATATAAACATGAGTTGCCAGTAAACACCTCAACAGTTGTGCAAACGTATCAGTGATAAGGGAAATGCAAATTCAATGCATAGTTTAAAAAGAGTGCCATAGATAGTAAAAAAAGAATGAACTATAGCTATACACATAAAAAAAAGAATATCAGTCTGGGCCAAATAGAATTAGAATGTAATTGAACAAAGAAAATTTAATATAAAGAATTATTGACTGTAACAGGGGGTAGAGTCACAAGGCATTATCTAATAAGAAGTAGGGAGAATTTTAATAAGAGCAGCCATTACACCTACGGATGAAGAGGGCAGCCATGTTGGAAACACCCACCAAGGTTAACATTCAGCCCTTGCTGGGGAGTCTATGGCTATGGCCCCTGAATGGCAGAGAAGTTGCTGTTCTCTCATGCTGCAGAACTTCCAGGAAACCTGCCCCTCGGGACTTGCCCTCCCTCTGGATGGAACTTGCCCTCCAGATTGCCAAGGAGAAGTGTTCTCAAGTGACTCACCAGAGGTAATCTACCACAAAACCGCTATCAGAGGAGTCCCAGGGAAAGCTGTCGGCTTGTTGCTGTTGATTTCCAGGAACTGTGGAAACTGGGTGCTGGATAATTTGAGGCTACTTCAGGAACCAGGCTCTAGAAAATCGGTGTGTACAACTGGCGCCTGCTTAGAGAAGTACACTGGGACCAGGAAGCAAATCTTTTCTTTCTACAATGTCTTCTACAATGAACCTCTCCTGACAAAGCTTAATATCGTACAGCTGACTGAGAACAAAACGAATAAAGAGTCCAGATTTATTTTTACAGAGCAGACAGAAAAGGTAATTGTGGAAATATATCGCCAGGCTCATAAATATCAATTTGAGCAGAAAATGTATAAGTTATAGATTAAAAACTATGAACATTTTCATTTACATAAATTTAAACGTGAGGCAAAACTGATACATACACACATGATAAAAATGTAAATAAATTCAGACACAAAATTCACGTTTATATGAGCAAAGGGGTATATTTGTGGACACATCCTAAAGGACTTCTAAGATATTGATAATGATGACAAGTAATGAGATGTTATGAGAAGTGAACTGATTTTCCTTATAAAACCCCGAGGATTCAGACCATATATTTGTACCAAGAATGGAGAGGTTAAAATTGAAACATAAATCACAGAGCACATTCTTAGGTGAAAGTAGTCTGAAAGTTTATGAGAATTCTCGAGCCCCTTTACTGTCTTTACCCATTGACATAACACCTGCAGATGAGCGCCTGATTCCATAACACCAACTAGATATTTTCTAGAAATGTTCCAGACGTGCTGTGGCTTCAAGGACACCAGGCACAGGAAGGGCTGAGGTGAGATATTGGTGAAGGAGTTTGCATATGGAGTACCATGAACCTGCATTCATGGCTTCACTTCCGAATTGTCTCAGCCTGGTGTCTTCTACTGTCTTCATCCTTAGTGTAGAAAAGTTCCAGAAAAGCCTTCTGTGGACTTGGACAGGAAAAAAGACTTCCATATATTTCATACGTTCTTGTAGATAAAAGGACAGCAAGCAAATCAAGTACAAAGACATGAGACCTACCTGTCAATAAATCCGAATCCAAGAACACGAGTTTGCAACAAGAACCAGTTTTAAATATGAACATCCAATAAAATATGAACAGCCCCTTGTGAGAGAAAGATAAAGAGCAAGTAAGGCACACAAAAATGCAAAGTGATAGATGAGGTAATTTTTAAAATATAAATGTATCAGGATTACAAATATTTTGATACAGGGGCACCTGGGTGGCTTAGTCAGTTAAGCGGCTGACTTCGACTCAGGTCATGCTCCTACAGTTCATGAGTTCAAGCCCCACATTAGGCTCTGTACTGACAGCTCAGAGCCTGGAGCCTGCTTCAGATTCTGTGTCTCCCTCTCTCTCTCTGCCCCTCCCCTGCTTGTGCGCTCTCTCTCTCTCTCTCTCTCAAAACTAAATAAACATTAACAAATTTTTAGAAAAGGGGTGCCTGGGTGCCTCAGTAGGTTGAACACCCAACTCCTGATTTCGGCTAGGTCAAGATCTCCTGGTTCATGAGTTTGAACCCCTCATCGGGTTCTACGCTGGCAGTGCAGAGCCTTGAGATTTTCTCCCTGTCTCTCTCTTTCTCTATCTCTCTCTCTGTCTCCCTCTCTCTCTCCCTCTCCCTCCCTCTCTTCCTCTCTTTCTGCGCCTCCCCTGCTCTCACACTTTCTCTCTCTCAAAATAAATAAATACACATTAAAAACAAAGAGAATCCTAGTGGAGTTGAAGTTTTTGCTTGGGGGGTTTATTTGATAGCTTATTATGATCACAGATCTGATCTCCTAATTGTTCCCTGCCCATCATCCTCATTCTTTAACTCTGAGAGGTTTTTTTTTAATCTAATGAATAACAGCTATATATTATAGAACCATACTATTAAATGTTATCAAATTTCCTAGTGATCCTTCATACACAATTTTGCAAAATACTGGGTTGCAGTTTAACTTCAAATTCTTTGCCTTAATGTGTTTTCATCCTCCTTTCCAATCTTTCTCTATTTGACTTCAATTTGGAGGACTGCCGTTTTCTAGCCTGCCAAGGTTTGGGTAGAAAGTTGATGTGAGGGGTGCCTGGGTGGCGCAGTCAGTTAAGCGTCCGACTTCAGCCAGGTCACGATCTTGTGGTCCGTGAGTTCGAGCCCCGCATCGGGCTCTGGGCTGACGGCTCAGAGTCTGGAGCCTGTTTCCGATTCTGTGTCTCCCTCTCTCTCTGCCCCTCCCCCGTTCATGCTCTGTCTCTCTCTGTCCCAAAAATAAATAAACGTTGAAAAAAAAATTAAAAAAAAAAAAGAAAGTTGATGTGAGCATGGCCGACAGATGAGCAGGTATGTAGCAGAGGCTGTGGATAGAAGTATCCACCCAGATACATGTATGAAAGGAGAGCCTGGGCAGAAGTACTGAGCAACCCAGACATTAGTGAGGATTCCTCCTTGTGCTGTAAATGAACTGCTGTCTTCTCCTGTTGGGGGCTAGGAGAAAAAGAATGAAGGAAAATTAATGTAGAAGAAAGCATAGGTCTGGGGGCACCTGGGTGGCTCAGTCAGTCTAGCATCTGACTCTTGGTTTCAGCTCAGGTCATGATCTCACAGTTCATGGGATTGAGCCCTGCCTTGGGTTCCACACTGACATCACAGAGCCTGCTTGGAATTCTCTCTCTCCATCTCTCACTGCTCCTCCCACTCATGCTCTCTCTCTCTTTCCCTATCTCTCTCTCTTTCTTTCTCTTTCTCTGTTTATCTCTCAAAATAAATAAATAAGCTTAAAACAGTAAGGCAGGAGTAAAGAATGAGTTTGAACACTCTCTTGCTCTAACTTTGAATAGCGGTGTGTGTGTGTGTGTGTGTGTGTGTGTGTATGAGAGGGAGAGAGAGAGAGAGAAACAGGAAACTATAGCTAATACAAATTCCTATCATAGCCTTAAAACATGTTTGGCACTCATTTGTCTCAATGCTCATTTCTCCAACTGGACATTAAGTTTTATGCAAACAGATTTATCCAGAGCAGTTAGCATTATGACTGAAACTTTTACTAATTACAACATTTATATAAGTTCACTTAAAAAAATTACAGAGATGCATCATGTATAAAGTGAAAATGTGTCATTACCATTTCCTCACCATTTAATTATATGTAAATTATAATAATGTCTTTGGAAATTTGAATTCATATACCAACATATATACCTATGTCCAACAATATTTTTAATACATAAATGGATCTGTCAATCTTATTTTATTTCAGTTCCTTAGTGACGCATGCTTTTTGTATGATGAAATCATTTCTTCTTACATCATAAGGTTTTAAGACCATTCATGAAAACAAATATATTGAATATATACATAAAATATGTATCAAACAACTTATGTTTTACAAATTATGCTTTTTTTATAAAAGGCAAGTCATGTTTGCTTTGCTTTCTTATGCATTTATAATTTCCCAAAATTTTCATTAACAATCATAAGAACCTTTAGTCTGCAAGTCTGTTTTTTTTTTTTTTTTGGTACACTTTAAGACTATCATTAGTTCACATAAGAGATATTTATCAAATACCACCTCTGTGCCAGAACTGTTGTAGATGCTATAAAATAAGACAGTTGTGGGAAATGATGGTCTTGCCTTCATAAAACTTACATTTTAGGGGGAGAAAGACAATACAGTAATCAGGCATAACATCAATAATTAACTTCAGAAACTGATAAGTGCCTAAAAGAAAAATAGAGTGGGATAAATGAAGATTCAGAGATGAGAGAGTGACTATTTTATGTAGGATAGTCAACAAATGTCCCTCTAAGAAGGTGGACATTGGAACAGAGACCTTATCTGTGTGACAGCTTGGGTCATTGAAAGATCTGGGGTGAATTGGAACAAAGTCATATCTTTAAATACAAAAGAGACTATATGATATATACATATCATATATATACACATATATGAGATATATATAATATATACATGCTATTATATATGCTATTATATATGCATACATATATATATATATACACACACACACATATATATATGCAATTTGGTGTACTTTTGGCATTAGGCAAAACGCTCAACTAAAAGCCCTTTGGAAATTTATTTATTACATCTATTTACATTTGTTACATCTCAAACAAATAGTTCAGAGTTGAGTGGTTCAAGAATCAGCCTATCTACCCAGCAGTACCATCACGAAGTAAATATCTTTGTGTTTTTTTGTTCTGACATTTTTGGATGGGTGGTTGTGTCTGTCTCAGGGTACTAGCACAGTGACAGACTCTCCAAGTGACACATACAGGCACAACAGATCTAGCAAAGAGCAGAGGCATTTAGTTTTCGCCATGCCCTCCATTTTACTAGAAAAGGGAAGCCTTCTTAGACTTCCAACTGCAGACTCCTTACATCCCACTGACCAGGATTGGACCTTATAACCATTCTCTAGATGGGGAAGACATTACTGTGATAATAAGTGTCTAGAATGTCAGTCCCTTTAGTAGAAAAAGACTCTATAAGCAGCCAAACAGTTTATGTGAGCGTGTGTCTGTAACTATGGGGGAGCCAGCGACAGTGTCTGTCACAATGAAAAATATGTATTCATCTAATGTTAGAGCTACAGAAAAAGTTGCAGCTGAGAAACTATGACATAGATTAAGTAAATGCCTTGCTCAAGATCACCAAAAAAATAAAATAAAATAAAGAATAACAAGAACGCTTAGCATCTAGCAAGACTATTTCCATCAAATCCTAGTGTTTCCCATAGGAATGCTTAGGAACAAATTCCCACAAAGGGCAAGAAAACACTAATTTACATGGTTTCATTATTACAAATCCCAGGACTTTTGCACTGTCAGCAATTTCTAAAGCTGATTGTCCTTAATAAATAAAAGCTTAACGATAAAAATATATGCAAGTATTGCGTTCCACTCCCAGTAGCATTGTGAAAATGAGAACTTGTAAATATATAACAGTTGAATGAATAATGCTAATACTAGAACCTTTTGGAGGTTCAGAATGAAACTTTGGTACCATGGAATCAAGCGGGAGTAATAAATTCACAACCAACTTCAAGGAGTTGTATTCTGTTTATGTGCTAACTGATTTTAAGATGAAAATTTACACATTAGACCCACATTCATATGTTTCAAGCGTCTGGATGTCTGGAATCATATTGATCTCTCATTACTCAAATCCTAAAAGCTTTAATGGAAAAGCACATAAATAAAGAACCATTAGCAATCATTTTGGTATAGAATGAGTAGTATGGTAACAGTTTTTGCCTGAGCATCTGATAGTTTCTGTTCTCCCTGGAAGCTGCATGCTGGTGAAGTTTTTTCTGGTATGAGGAAGAATATATTACTTTCTGGCAATCAGTTGTAAACAGTAAACTCTTAATGAATCATTTTCATACATGGAGTAAAGATGAAGCTTGAGCATTTCAGGATGGAGTTTTAGGTAAATGTTTAATCTAGTTTTAATGTGGATCACAAATGTAATGCATCGTTGGCTTTTTAAATAGTTCTTACTCCTACAAAAGGCTTTTCTCTGTAATTACTATCAGCTAAGCTTAAAGATGAAAAAACCCTCAGGCTGATCTTGGTTAGGACCCTGGTTTAACACAAAAAGCAGAAAAGCACAGGTAAATTTATGGTTATCATTCTAGTTCTTTCTTCCTTGTTTTGTTATCCATCTAGGTGTACTTAAAAAATTTGTTCTAGGACAGAGAGGCTTAATGGGGGTAAAGAATAAAATAAATAGCACATGTCTGCAACTTTCTCAAAAATATGTAAATACATCAGTATGCTTCAATGTGAATATAACGGAAGAAGGGAACATGGCATCCACTGGGAGTATGGAATTCACTGGGTAGGAAACCATCCTTGGGAGGTGGAAATTAAGAGAAACTGCCTGGATAAAACTGTACTTCACCTAAATGTTAGAACATCAGTAATTTAGCTGAGAGATAAAGTAGAAGCAGGAACAAGTCGTGGCAAAAAAGAAGAGTCAACGTAAAATCGTACCATGTGCTGGGGCTCCTGGGTGGCTCAGTCAGTTAAGCATTCAACTCTTGATTTTGGCTCAGGTCATGATCTCACAGTTTTTGAGTTAGAGCCCTGCATCGAGCTCTGCGCTGACAGTGTGGAGCTTGCTTGGGATCCTCTCTTCCTCTCTCTCTGCCCCTCCCCTGTTTGCTCACTCTCTCTCTCTCTCTCAAAACAAACAAATACATAAACTTAAAAAAAATGTACCTTGTGCTTGGAAAAAACCTACACAAGCCCACTGGTCAGTCACTGTGACTCTCACACCTATGGACAAATGGAGCCCTTTCTAGCCAATGTTTTGCAGATAAAATGTGAAAATATCATACTGAATTAATCCATTTGTTAAATCCACTAGTAAAAATACTTGTCCATTCCAAAGGATCCAAAACAAACAAACAAACAACAACAACAACAACAAAAAAAAAAACATCTGAAAAGGAGACCAACATGAAACACCAAAGGGAGATTATGTTGGGGAGCCCATCTGACCAAGGGCAAGACACGTGGAGTCCTCAGAGAGATGCTTGCCAGAGCCTGGGCAGGAGCTTAAACAGAAAGTGAACATGGGGATGGGGTCATCAATAAAAAAACAAACCAAAGAGGTGCAGAGAACCTGCACTAAGTAGGTAGGAGTAGGTCTGTGAGAAGGATTAAGGGGTACCAATGCTAGTAGTCTTTCTAGGTTCCATTTTCTCTCTGTAATGCTTCTTCCTTCAAACATCAAGAATTGTTTTTAAAGGACCCACCATTTATGATAATAATAGAGAACTAACTGTTTGACACACACTCCTGGATATTAATGTGCCTAATATGTGCCCCACTCCAGAACCATCTCGAAGTAGGTAGCTTCCTATGTGGTGTCATAAGGCCATTTTCAAAATCCTCCTCTTTCCAATCTCTCTCAATGTCCTTTTTGGTCGGAATACTTGTGAGCTTCCAGTGTCAACTGACAAGGACAACATAGGAAGGGATTTTCCTGTTAAAGACCAGAGAGCGATTCTCCGTCGTCTTCTTTTTCATATGTTTTTGGTAGTACAGTGGTAACCTTTCAAATGAAATAGAGTGAAGACATGATGATGGTGAAAACTTAAAACAACAACAAATAAATGTGTACCAGTTTTTTTTTTTCTGGTTATAAAATATTTTTGCCAGGAAAGATAGTAGTGCCATCAACAACAGAAATGCATGTAGGTGCACACACTGAAGCAATCTCAAATATAACCTATTGATCCAAACTCTTCCAGGTTTATATATTTATATTTTCACTGAAGTCATAGTTTTCATAAATCCTGTCTTGTTTTATGAACGAATGAGTATAAGTAAAACACTTAACACAACTCATGCAACAGGCAAGTTTTCCGTTAGTGTTACTCTACTTAGCACATATCTTGGGCCAGGCCAGGGCTTTCCCTAAAATCACTCATCTGACCCTCACAAAGACCATACAAGGGAAATTCAGGGATTGCCCCACTTTCTAGAAATGATGAAATGAGCTATAGAGAAAATAGACACCTGACGCCACACTGTAGGCTCATGATGGAGCCAGGAAGCTGACCCAGGCGGTCAGAAACCACAGGGAGAGCTCTGAACCTCTGCACTGTTCTGGAAGAAGGCAGCAAAGAGCACAGACGTTAATGCTGCAGTGGACCTCATTGTCTTTTCCCTTCTAGCATTTCTAACTCTTCTTTGAACTGTAAAGGGGCATTTTTTCTCTGAACAGCTATAACTCTGCTCTGGATACAGACTTCTAGATGCCATCCAAGTTGTCTTCAGGCAACAGTCCAGGCAGAAGCTGCATGGGCGTAGAGTAAGTATGGTGTGTTTCTGAGCTATCGCGTATTCCATGCTCCCATCAAGGGTGGTGTGGAATTCAGTCAGTTGACGCGGCAAGAGGAAATGACTTCCCTCATCACTACTTCATCTGAGGGGAAGGGACTGAAGGCTTTTGTTCAACCATTATGCAGTGAGCCCCTCAAAGGCTTCCAGGTTGTTTACAGTTTGCCAGGCATTGAATATGCTTTACATATTTGATCTGATATAAAACTCAGAGGACCTCTCTGAGGCGCATGTTATCATGCTAATTTCACGGCAGAAGAAACTGAGGCTCTTGGAAGCTAACATGCCCAAATTTAGGAAGAAAGCCAACAACAGGGTCGGGATTGAAGGCGCATGTGCTTGCAGTATATTTGTTCTGCTACCCTGCCTCCCACCTGTGGTGTGAGAGCAGCCCTGCATGGGCCATCAACGTGGACATATGGCCACAGACTATTTGCTTTTTGCTCTCACTAAACTTAAATTAGAGAGATGAGAAAACTAGATGCATGAACATAGAAATAACTGTACAAGAGCCATCCAGTAGTACAAGTGCTAAATACATTATGCAAAGATAAGATTACAGAAGGAAGGGGACTTACCAAGCTATGAAGATTTATCCCCTAGCTACAAAGTCTACTGGCTGAAAAGCTAAATGATCAGCAAAACCATTGTAGCCACTTTTTGTCAAGTACAATCATTGTCAAAGGGTGAGCCCAAGACTAGCCGCAAGGACATCACCCAGGAACATGTTAGAAATGGAAATGCTTCGCCTCACTTCAACCTACCAAATCAGAACCTCTGGGGTGAGGCCCACTGATCTGTGTTAAAAACACAGACTCCAGACGATTCTGATGTATACTCAAGTGGGAGAACCCCTGGTCTCATACAGACAAAGCTTTGTCCTATGAAAGTCAAGTTACCAAGCAGTTCAGTCTTTGCAAGTCATTGGACTTCTGTCGGGACCACTCGGCTCTGCTGTTGTAGGTGTGAAAATAGCCACGGACGGTACTGAAATGAACAACCATGACTGTGTCAAGTAAAACTTTCTTCTGGGACATGGAGATGGGACTCTCAAATGATTTTCATGTGTCAAAAATTGCTATTTTTCTCTTGATTTTTTTCAACTCTCAAAAATTGTTACAAAAACGGTAGGAAACATTTTCAGCTTTCGGGCACTCTACAGAAACAGGTGGCGGGTTGGGTTTGGCTCAGGGTTGCCAGCTCCTTCTGTATATAGTGTAGAAACGTCATGGCTTTTTATTGCCAGAGGGATCTTCATTTACTGTCTCAGTTCTGCCATGTGTTAGCTCTGGGTCCAAGGAACTCCGTGTCATCATCTGTAACATGGGGTTAGTGACATTTTCTCTAGGGCTTTTGTGAAACAGCAGTCTAACTGGGGCATTGTAGGTCTCACTACAGGCGAGTTCTCTTCAGTCTTTCACACCATCGTACTTTTTGCCAGTAAAATTCAAAATCTACCTTCTACAATAATAAATATGTTCGTGTTGCTTGATATTCCCTTCCAACAGTTAGTTACTTTTGCAATATTTTCTCCCTAACAAGGGATCTTCAAAACAATGCCCCTACCTACAGGGTGGCCCCTTTGCCTTCCCTTAGGAGATGGCTGTCTGTGCCAAAGCTCGCAGGCCCCAATTTCCGTGTCAGACCCAGGCACTGGATTGCAGCTTCTTTAGCGGAGACAAAGAATAACAGATGGTTCCAATTAAGAAACAGCAGGAATGAAGCCTTTGTTCCCTCCCTTCTTTCAAACCACAACAACAGCTACGCAAACTGGGTTGATTGCAGACAAGGTTTGCATGTAGACACGGATCACTATGGACAATTTCTCAACCCTGGGCATGGACTTGGGGTTGAGTTGATCACCTGTGCTGAAGGTGAAGGTCTGGCCCCAGCAGAGCACCTGGGCACACAAAAATGCTCCGATGTCCATGAACTTTTTGACTGGCCACTTATTTGGCGACATTTTGGTTGAGCTGTTTGTTAATGACAGGCCTCACCCTTGACAGAAGTGTGAATGTAGCGAAATATTTCATATTTCTGATCCACGTTGTGTGTATATGCACCAGTTCTAAGCAATCTCTACTGCAACCAGAATCAGCAGAACTGAGTCCTTTAGGAAGATGTGATATGTATTCATTTTACAGCTTAGCACACACTTTGATTCTTAGACTCCTTCTCTAACAAAGGTTTTGCAAATGGCGTGTAAAAACAGAGGCTAAAACCACATGCCATTCATTTGCTGTGTGACCTTAAACCAGCAACTGAATGATTGGGCATTTTCCTCATTTTTAAAAGTAATTAGACTAAGGTTCAGAGGGGTTATGCGAAATGGTGTTAGAAAATCTCACACTGGAAATGCTCACAAAGAGTGTAGGTCCCTGGCTGGTGTGCTGGAGCGGGAGCCTGGACTCCCAGCGTGCATTGAGCCCTTTTCTTCCCAAATCCACATTGGCAGCTTGAAATGAGCCACCAAGAATCAGAGCTCATTTTTGTTTTATCTAATTAAGGAGAAGTCATTCCTAAACATCTACTAACATACCACTGACCTCTGTCTAAATCCTTGCCCCAGCTCACTCCTTACACTTTATTCTTCAACTATCAAAAGAAGGAGGCATGTTAGGTTTTAGCCATAATCTATAAAGAAGACATTTTTAGGAAAATATGGCTTTATAGATATTCTGAAATTGTTGTTCGCTTTTTCCATTTAATAACGAAGCTTGATATCTTCAGGAAGGAGATGTCAATCACAAACCTAAGTCTGAGGCAAAATTAACAAAGGTGGCTTATTAATAACCTTGCAGCATGTGATTCATAAACCTTCACTGAACAGAAGGTCAATGGTGTTAGAAAAGGGAGACTTATAAAATAAAAGAAGGGAAAACACTGAGACAGTCTCTGGCAAATGTTCTATCACGAAGATTTTTGTGACTGAACAAGACTTTCTAATTGTTTTGCAGGTACCTTTGGCAGTCGTTGGTTGGCTGCAAGGGGGCAGGTGAGAAGTGTGGGGACATTTCAAAAGATAAAAGACTGTATACTATTAGAGGAGAAGGGCTTTCTGTGGTGGTGGATGAGAGACTTTTGTGTGGTCACATCATAATAGTCCTTATGGGGAGTGGCTGCCATGGCAGAAATTTCTCAGAGAAAAAACATGCCATTGTATAACAAATGTCAGAGACTCTACAGACAGCTACGTGGACAGCACCACTGGGCAAAAATATCTGGCAAGCTCTTTTTGGAAGCATAGCAAAATCATGTGAATTTAGCTAACCAGCCAGGACAGAAGTATACTTGAATATAAATGGAATGGTAGAATTATAGAAAATTGGCTTTCTAACATGAATTAAATATTGATACAAAATAACATAATTCCCATTAATTTGCAACTTCCACTCACCAACCCTGTCCAGAAGCCCCAACCTATCTCCACTTGATAACTTCTTCAGTAGTAAGTAGTCTCTTGATATCGCCATGTCAAATACATAGAAAAGTACCTGAACACATTTCCTGAGTTGACAGGCCCTGATTCTGCTTTAGCACCTCCAGGGATAGGAGGCCTCATGCTCTGAGAAACAGAGTAGTTTTGATGTTGGAGGATTCTTCTTTGGCTTGAGTCGAGATCTTCTGTTTCACTTTGTTCTGTTTCCTACCAAGCTTACCTCCAGAGCAACAAAGCTTCTTCCATGCACTCAGCCTCCAGTATTGGGAGGCAGGCAGCTAGAGATTTCCTCTAGGTCTTCTGTGTGAGAAGCGTTGTCAATATTGTCAATGTTCCAATTCTCAAATGACAGCAGGGACTAGGAGGTCATGTTATCTGGACCAGAACACTAGTACGTTAACATTTCTCTGAAGCAACAGGGCACGGTGTTACAGGATGAACGGATCATCCCCAAAACAGTAAGAAGCATGAACCCCATGCCTACTTAAAAGGGTTAATATTAGTTAAGGCAGTAGAAATGCCACTCCAAGCTGATATCCGTTATTGAATACTCTCATGGTACAGCAACGATGAACCCCAACGTCAGAAGCTGCCTCTGCCACAAATTTATTTCCTTTCACTGCATTCTCTAATGACATTATTAAAAATTATATGGCCATAATATCATTATTTTCCCTTCCTATCTCTAAAATATCGCCAGAAAGGCATCTGACACTTAAGATTTTCCCTGAATTCTAGAAAATCTGATTCCCCAAAGTCATAAATCTAATTTTCAATAGGACCAAAGTTCTCTGTTCTCATGATACCATGATTTCTAACTGAAGCACCTTTCTTTTCCTCAATCAAGAATGTATCAGAGTATGTTGATTCCTCAACAAAATTAAAAATAAAAATACCATATGACTCAGCCATTCCACTTCTGGGGATGTACAAAAATAATAGGAAGCAGAAACTCAAATTGATATTTGCACACTCATGTTCATAGCAGTATTATTCACAGCAGCCGAAAGTGGAATCTCCCCAATTTGTCTATCAGCAGAGGAATGGATAAACCAGATGTGGTCTACACATACAATGGAAAATTATTCAGCTCTAAAAAGAAAGGAAGTTCTAACACATGCCACAGCTTGGATGAACCTTGAGGACATTATGCTTTGTGGAATAAGACAATCATAGAAGAATAAATAATGTATCATTCCACTCGCACAAGGTACCTAGAGTAGTCAAATTCTTAGAGACAGAAGGTGAAGAGTGGTTGCCAGAGGCGAGTGTAGGAGGAAATGGGGAGTTATCATTTAATGAGTATGGTTGCAGGGGCGCCTGGGTGGCTCAGTCGGTTGGACATCTGACTTCAGCTTAGGTCATGGTCTCATAGACCGTGAGTTCAAGCCCTGTGTTGGAGTCTGTACTGACAGCCCAGAGACTACAGCCTACTTCAGATTCTGTGTCTCCCTCTCTCTCTGCCCCTCACCTGCTTACACTGTTTCTCTCTTTCAAACATAAATTAAAAAAAAAAAACATAGAAAAATTTTAATGGGTAAGGTTGCAACAACAATGTGAATGTACTGAATGGCCTAAACTGCATACTTAAACATGGTTAAAATGTTCAAGTTTATGTTAAGTATATTTTGCCACAATTAAAAAAAAAATGTATCAAATGTACCAGGCACTTTTGGGGTAACTGGGTGGCTCAGTTGGTGGCTGACTCTTGACTTCAGCTCAGGTAATGATATTACAGTTCTTGGGATTGAGTACCTTGTCAGGCTCCACACTGACAGTGCAGAGCCTCCTTGGGATTCCCTCTCTCTTTGCACTTCCCCTGCTTATATGCACGTGAGCCTTCTCTCTCTCAAAATAAATAAATGAACTTAAAAAAAAAAAAAACAGGACTAGGGCACCTGGGTGGCTCAGTCAGTTAAGCAGCCAACTTCTGCTCAGTTCGTGATCTCATGGTTCCTGAGTTTGAGCCCTGCATCAAACAGTGGAGCTGTAGTGCATGCCCCTGGGGAGTAGGGAGCTGGCATCCAAGTGCATAGCATGGTGTAAGGATCTCCAGGGTGCACTGGGAGAGAACATTCCCCTTTCTGGAGTACTTTTGGAACAGGGTTATTGCCTCTCCAAGGACAAAAGACCCTGCAAATGCTAGCCAAAGGCCGTTCATCAGCAGGATGGAGAGACTCTACTCCAGAGCAGGGGAGAAGATCCTTATGGTTCTGGGTCCTTTAAGACTTTGGGTTTTGAAACCCAGGCATGCACCAAAGAAAAAACACAGGACAGCTGTGACACAGGGCAAGTTGACTGCTCTTGTTATTCTGTGAGGATGGCTTGAACAGTAGGGGTTGTGAGGTCCCTGGATGAGAGATTGGGGTGGCACCCTTTTTTCTCCCAACACCAACACAGTTAATTCAGAGAGCAGCACTGCAGCCCCCAGTGGAGGCGGGACCTACTTATGCCAAACTCAGCCCCCCATGCCTATGCTTATTTACTGGGGTAAGACTAACTCTGAGCCAATGCTGGGGACCTCTCCTCTAGAAGACTAGCACAGTCAGCACCCTTCATACACTGAGTGCACTGAAAATCATGTCTCAAAACAACATAGGCAGTTCTTGTTTCTTTTTTTCTTCCTTCATCTTTTTGTCTTTTGGAATCAGGCTCATAGTTTCTTCTTCTTGTCTTTTTCATTCCCTTTTCTCTCTCTTTTTTTTTTTGGATCAGGCTTATTTATTCTATTTTTCCTTCTTTTTTCACTTCTTTTATTTTTTTCCTCTTGTTTTTCTTTCTTTTCCTTTGGAACAATCCTTATATTGTTTTTATTCTTTGGTTTTGTTTTTTGTTGTTGTTTTTCCCTTTCCTTTACTATTTTTTTTTGGAATCAGACTACAGCCCCCCCCTCTATTTCTCAGGGTTACTTAAACAAACAAATCAAAGCACACCTAGCTAAAGGTCCAAACAGTCCACCATTGCAAGCAAAGAGGAGCTCTGTTAAGGTACTGACCAGTGGGAAAGAGCAACCAAAACGCAACAGCAGAGTGCACACAGCATACACCAGAAACACTTCCAGAAGTATCATGCCTTAGAGAGTATATGACCACTTTTTATTATAGCAGTACTCTCAGAGGCAGCAAACAGAACAAGCTTTTAAAACAGGCAAAAGACAGAAATTTAAACAAAATTACAATATGGAAGAATTCTCCCCAAAAGTGAAGTCAAAAAGAAGTCACAGCCAAGGACTTTCTCAAAACAGATATAAACAATATATCTGAACAACAACTTAGAACAACAGTCATAAGACTACTAGCTGTGCTTGACAAAAGCATAAACGACACCAGAGAAACCCTTGCTACAGAGACCAAAGAACTATTCAGGATGAAATAAAAAATGTTATAACTGAGATGCAAAGCAAACTAGATACAATGACAACAATGATTGAAGAAGCAGAGGAGAGAATAAGTGAAATAGAAGATAAAATAATGGAAAATAATGAAGCTTTAAAAAAAAGGAAAATGAAATTACTGGATCATGAGGGGTGACTTAGACAATAAAGAGATTTTATGAAATGAAACAATATCCATATCATAGGAGCCCTAGAAGAGGAAGAACAGGCAAAAATGACAGAAGGTTTATTTTAACAAATTATAACTAAGAACTTCCCTAATCTGGAAGGAAACAGGCATTCAAGTTCAAGAGTCACAGAGAACTCCCCTCAAAATCAACAAAAACAGGTCAACATATAACATATCATAGTGAAACTTGCAAAACACAAAGATAAAGAGAGAATTCTGGAAGTAGTAGGGACAGAAGTTCTTTAACCTACAAGGCTAGACACATAAGTAGCAAATCTGTCCACTGAAACATGGCAGGCCAGAAGAGAGTGGCAGGAAATATTAAATGTGCTGAACGGGAAAAATGTGTGGCCAAGAATTCTTTATCCAGCAAGGCTGTCATTCAGAATAGAAAGAGAGATTTAAAAAAAATCCCACACAAACAACAACTGAAGGATTTTGTGACCTCTGAATTATCCCTGCAAGAAATTTTATAGGGGACACTCTGAATGGAGAAAAAAAGGAAGACCAAAGCAACAAAGAGGACAAAGGATCAGAGAACATCACCAGAAACAACTCTACAGGAAACACAATGGCACTAAATTCACATCTTTCAATAATCACTCTGAAAGTAAATGTACTAAATGCTCCAATCAAAAGAAATAGGGTATCATAATGGATAAAAAAAAAGTCCCATCTATATGCTGCCTACAAGAGACTCATTTTAGACCTAAAGACATCTGCAGACTGAAAATGAGATGGAGAAGCATCTATCATGCTAATGGAGGTCAAAAGAATGCCAGAGTAGACATACTTATACCAGAGAAATAGATTTTAAAACTAAGACTTTAACAAGAGATGAAGAAGGGCATGATTTCATAATTAAGGGGTCTATCCTTTAAGAAGTTTTAACCATTGTAAATATTTATGCCTCTAACTTGGGGAATGCAAATATATAAGTCAATTAATAACAACCTTAAAGAAACTCATTGATAATAATTCCATAATAGTAGGGGGTTTAACTACCCACCTACAGGAATGGCCAGATCATCTAGTAGAAAATTAAGAAAGAAATAGTGACTTTGAAAGACACAGTGGACCAGATGTACTTAGCATATGTATTCAGAACATTTCATCCTTATGCAGCAAAATACACATTCTTCTCAATTTCACATGGAACATTCACCAAGATAGATCTTACACTGGGTCACAAATCATCCCTCAACAGGTACAAAAAGATCCACATCATACCATGCATATTTTCAGATAACAACACAATGAAACTTAAAATCAACCCCAAGACAAAATTTAGAACGACCTCAAATACATGGAGGTTAAAGAACTTCCTACTAAAGAATGAATGGGTTGACCATGAAATTAAAGAATAAATTAAAAAATACATGGAAGCCAATGAAAATGAAAACATGACAATCCAGACCTTTTGGGATTCAGCAAAAGCAGTCCTAAGAGGAAAGTACATTGGAATTCATGTCTATCTCAAAAAGCAAGAAAGATCCCAGATACACAACCTAACCTCACACCTAAAGGGACAAAAAAGGAGCAACAAATAAATCCTAAAGCCAACAGAAGAATGGAAATAATAAAGATTAGAGCAGAAATAAATGATATGGAAACAACAAAAAGTTAGAGCATATCAATGGAACTAAAAGCTGGTTATTTGAAAGAAATAACAAAATTGATAAACCCATAGCTAGATGTATCAAAAAGAAAAGAGAGAGGGCCCAAATAGGTAAAATCATGAATGAAAGTGGAGAGATCACAACCAACACCACAGAAATACAAACCCTTATAAAAGAATACTATGAAAAATTATATATCACCAAACTGAGCAATCTGGAAGAAATGGACAAATTCCTAGACACCCACATACTACCAAAGCTGAAACAGGAAGAAATAGAAAATTTGAACAAACCCATAACCAGCAAAGAAATTGAATACTCAGTTGTCAAAACCTCCCAACAAACAAGAGTCCTGGGCCAGATGGCTTTCCAGGAGAATTCTACCAGACATTTAAAGAAGAGTTAATACCTATTCTTCTCAAACTGTTCCAAAAAATAGAAATGGAAGGAAACTTTCCAAACTCATTCTATGAAGCCAGCATTACCTTGATTCCAAAACCAGGCAAAGACCCCACTAAAAAGGAGAATTACATGCCAATATCCCTAATGAAACTGGATGCAAAAATCCTCAATAAGATTCTAGCAAATCGAATTCAACAGTATATTAAAAGAATTATTCACCATGATCAAATTGGATTTATTCCTGTGCTGCAGGGCTAGTTCAATATTTGCAAACCAATCAACCTGAAATTCCACATTAACAAAAGAAAGGGTAAGAACCATATGATCCTCTTACCAGATAAAGAAAAAGCATTTGACAAAACCCCTCAAGAAAGCAGAGATAGAAGCAACATACCTCACCATCATAAAGGCCGTATACAAAAGACCCACAGCTAATATCATCCTCAATGGGGAAAAACTTAGAGGTTTCCCCTTAAGGTCAGGATTAGGACAGGGATGTCCACTCTCACTACTGTTTTTTAACATGGTACTGGAAGTTCTAGCCTAAATAAATCAAACAACAAAAGAAATAAAAAGCATACACATTGGCGAGGAAGGAGTCAAACTTCCAGTCTTTGCTGATGACGTGACACTGTACGTAGAAAACCCTTCCTGGTTTTCTTTTTCGACTCCATCGAAAAACTGCTAGAATTGACACATGAATTCTGCAAAGTCACAGGATATAAAATCAATATACAAAAATCTGTTCCATTTATGTACACCAATAACGAAGCAGCAGAAAAAGAAATCAAGGAATTGATCCTACTTACAATTGTACCAAAAATTGTAAGATATCTAGGAATAAACCTAACCAAATAGGTAAAAGATCTGTATGCTGAAAACTATAGAAAGCTTATGAAAGAAATTGAAGACACAAAGAAATGGAAAAACATCCCACGCTCATGATTGGAAAAACAAATATTGTTAAAATGTCTATTCTACCCTAAGCAATCTACATATTTAAGCAATCCTTATCAAAATACCACCAGAACTTTTCACAGAGCTAGAACAAAGAATTCTAAAATTTTTATGGAACCACAGAAGACCCTGAATAGCCAGAGTAATGTTTAAAAGAAATAAAATCCAAAGCTGTCCTCACAGTTCTGGACTTCTGGCTGTATTACAAAGCTGTAATCATCAAGGCAGTATGATACTGGCACAAACACAGACAAATAGAACAATGGATCAGAATAAAGAACATGGAAATGGAGCCCCAAATGCAGGTCAACTAATCTTCAACAAAGCAGGAAAGAGTATCCAATGGAAAAAAAAGACAATCTCTTCAGCAAATGGTGCTAGGAAAATGGGACATTGACATGCAGAACAATGAAACTGGACCACTTTCTTACACCATACACAAAACTAAACTCAAAATGGATGAAAGGCCCAAATGTGAGACAGGAAACCATCAAAATCCTAGAGGAGAAAACAGGCAACAACCTTTTTGACCACAGCCACAGCAAATTCTTACTAGACATGTCTCTGGATGCAAAGGAAACAAAAGCAAAAATGAACTATTGGGACCTCATCAATATAAAAACACTTCTGCACAGCAAAGGAAACCATCAACAAAATTAAAAGGCAACTGATGGAATGAGAGAAGATATTTGCAAATGATAAAGGGTTAGTATACAAAATCTATACAGAACTTATCAAATTCAACACCCAAAAAACAAGTAATCTAGTGCAGAAACAGGCAGAAGATATGAATAGACACTTCTCCAAAGACACCCAGATGTCTCACAGACACATGAAAAGATGCTCAACATCACTCATCATCAGGGAAATACAAATCAAAACCACACTGAGATACCACCTCATACCTGTCAGAATGGCTAAAATGAACAACTCAGGAAACAACAGATGTTGGCAAGGACTCAGAGAAAGAGGAACTCATTTGCACTGTTGGTGGGAATGCAAACTGGTGCAGCCATTCTGAAAAACAGTGTGGAGGTTCCTCAAAATATTAAAAACATAACTAGCCTATGACCCATCAATTGCACTACTAGGTATTTATCCAAAGGATACAAAAATGATGAATCAAAGGGGCTCATGCACCCCAATGTTTATAACAGTGCTATCAACAATAGCCAAAGTATGGAAAGACTCTAAATGCCCATCAACTGATGAATGGATAAAGAACATGTGGTCTATCATAAGTGCAAAATATGTCAGAGAAAGGCAAATATCATGTGATTTCCCTCATATGTGGAAGTTAAGAAATAAAAGAGATGAACATTGGAGAATGGAAGAAAAGATAAAAACAGAGAGGAAGGCAAACCCTAAGAGACTCTTAAAGTCAGAGAACAAGGTGAGGGTTGCTGGAGGGGCAGTAGCTGGGGGGATGGGCTAAGTGGTTGATGGGCATTAAGGAGGGCACTTGGTGGGATGAGCACTGGTTGTTATATGTAAGTGATGAATCATTAGGTTCTACTCCTGAAACCGGTACCACACTGTATGTTACCTATCTTGAATTTAAATAAATAAATAAATAAATAAATAAATAAAATGACAAAGGAAAAAAAAAAAAACAAACAAAAACAAACAAGAAAATCAAATCACTGCTTAACATAAAAATGCTGGGAAATTGAACACAGGTTCTTCAGAGCTGCTCCATTCTGGTTTTTTCCCCTGCCTTAGCAAAATAGTCCATATCCTCAACCTTTCCCATGGCGTCTTTGTCTTCTCCTTTCTTTATCACTTCCCTAATGAATTTCAGGACAGCTTCATGATGGTATTAATCTCCTTTTGGGTAAATGATTAAAATGCTTACAGACCAGGTTTAAAAATAAACCCAGAAATGTTACCTTCTTACTTAACATGCTAATTTTGCTAATTTTAAAGAAAAATAGTCCTACTATTTTTTGAGTCAGACTTTTATTCACTTTCATGTAGTTTTCTTTTTTTTTTTCCTTCAAAGTTCAATTTGGTAATTTATTTAAAGAATGTAATCCAGAGATTAAAAAAAAATGAACAAAGAAAAAACCCTTGAAAACTATAACCAGCTTGTTTCTATAAGTTTAGAGAGAGAAATACTAATTGAATATTTATAACTTTGTGTGTTTGCTTAAAAGAAAAAGAGTGCTGTTTATTTGAGGTACAGTTTGTATATATTTAAATGTTAGATATCTATCATATGGGGAGTGCTGTGTAAAGAATACTAAATACAAATCAAGCTCTGTTTCTCCTTCAAGATTTATATTTCAGTATTTATTTTCATTTGTAATATATATTAAATATAATACTCCCCAATAAAATACTAAATGTAAATTGCTTCTCAATTTGCAAATTCTACGTAAAGTTTAACTCAGCAAATGAAAACAATCCCTTTCTCTCCAAGTAGCAAATGATGCAATTAAATAAAATTAACAAGCCAGCATGCAAATTGTAAAATTAAATATGTATCTTGATGGTATTTTTAATAATGTTTAGAGTAATATATTCACTTTGTAATGTATTTATTTTGTTTATTGTTTTCTGTCTGTTTCTTATAAATATTTCATTGCTTTGTTAGTTAATTATAGTTTGCTTAGTGATTTCTAAATACATGCATTAATTAATTCTCTGTGAGCAGAAACATTGTCTCTATTATTAAAGATTGCTGAGGCATTCTGTACTGTATGATAGTGCCTACTTCTTGAAAAAAAATCTGTTCATAGTCACCTCTTCCCCTCCATTCTCTACCATGACTACTAATATAAGAATATGGTCTTTCCATCGTGTGCATAGTAGGTAGGGGGCCTTGAGGAGATAGTCCCATCTTAGAAACCATCCTGCAAAATCATTATACTGAAGACTACAAAGATTGTCCAGCCAGTTTTATCTGGGAGGGGTTTCAGAGAAACCTACAGAAGTTCTCCCTAACTGAAAAAGAGTTCAGGGTTACGCATTTCTTGCACAAGCATGGTTCAGGGATAGGGTGTGTTAGAGCAAGTGAGGAAGGAAGAATTGTAGATCACTATTAATTCGGTATAGATCTATGACTCAGTTGTCTTCTGGCATTCTTCTGACATGGTTTTCAAGCCAAGAATCATGGGAGAGAATAGCAATTTATCTTACATCTCTATGAGATTAAAGAGAGAACATGAGTTAGAACTCTCTCATAACCTATTTGCCAAAGTGTAGTAAAAATGACAGTGAATTATATTTTTATAATATTAAATAAGCAAAACTGTGGAGAAGCTAAGGTGATCTGAAAAATAAGACAAGTAGGAGACATATTTGTAGACGTCATGTCCCAGGGGGCATCAGGAGTATCTTAACAACTTTAGATATTTTGGTCTCCAGTAGAAATGTTATCACCAGCAGGGACTCATGTTGTCGAAGGAGTCTAGAAAAAAATGGCAACCACTACTGAGTAGCCTATCAAACTATTTCAAAAAGAATTAGTCTCTTCCAAAGAACTCCCAGAACTATTTCAACAATTTCAGAAATGTATGATTCTCTCAGTTGTGAGTAAGGTGATTTTGATTAGAAGCTAATTCTTGACCCTAATAAGTAAGTAAACGTGAATTCTAGACTTATGGAATTGTGGATATTTAGGCCAATATGTTACAGAAGATAAAAGTAAAATCCAGGGAAATAATGTGATTTTCTCAATGTTGCAAAAATAGATTTAAAGCCGAGGTTAAAAAAAAAAGCTCTTATTTAGCCTTCTTCCCATTCCTGATACATTGGTTACTAAGTCATTTTATCTTCCTTCATGTATTCTAACTTAATTTAAATACTGAAACATCTTTCTTCTTCATTCTGTTTTAGTGAGGAGGATATGTAGGCTCTCTCCTCCTCCTTTCTTTCTCTCTCTCTCTCTCCCTCTCTCTCTCTCTCTATATATACATATACATAAATATACACGTATATATGTATATATATGTATACATATATACATGAATATATATGCATGTATACATATATACATGATATACATGCATATATATACATATACATATACATGTATATATATGTATATGGGGGTGGGAGAGAGCCTACATATCCTCCTCACTAAAACAGAATGAAGAAGAAAGATGTTTCAGTACTTAAATTAAGTTAGAATACATGAAGGAAAATAAAATGACTTAATAACTAATGTATCAGGAATGGGAAGAAGGCTAAATAAAAGTTTTATGTGTGTGTGTGTGTGTGTATATATATATATATTCTTATATGCATATATATATGTGTATATATTCTCTGTATATATAGTATATATTATAAGCATACACACATAAGGATGGACATCTGCATACACATACTTATATGCATATATATTGGAAGAATATAAAAGCAAATAATATCAGTTTATATAAAAAGAGTAAAGGAGGGGCGCCTGGGTGGCTCAGTCGGTTAAGCGTCCAACTTCGGCTCAGCTCATGATCTCGTGGTCTGTGAGTTCGAGCCCTGCATCAGGCTCTGTGCTTACAGCTTGGAGCCTGGAGCCTGTTTCAGATTCTGTGTCTCCTTCTCTCTCTGACCTCCCCTGTTCATGCTCTGTCTCTCTCTGTCTCAAAAATAAATAAATGTTAAAAAATTTTAAAAACAGTAAAGGAAATGAGTTATTCTTTCCTTTTCTTTTTTTAATGTTTATTCATTTTTGAGAGCTGGCAGGGAGGGTCAGAGAGAGAGAGAGACACAGAATTCAAAGCAGACTCCAGGCTCTGAGCTGTCAGCAAAGCCCAACATGGGGCTGGAGCTCACAAACTATAAGATCATGACCTGACTCAAAGTCAGATGTTTAACCAACTGAGCCATCCAGGCGCCCCAGTTATTCTTTCTTTGTCACTATTAAGGTAAAAAGAAAAAAAAATCTTGGGCTACTTAAAGGAGGATTGCCAAAGAACTCATTAATATGAAGTCTAATAAGTTGTTTCACCTTTGTCATTAAGATAAGACTGAAGGCCAGGGGCACCTAGGTGGCTCAGTGGGTTAAGTATCTGACTCTTTCAACTCAGGTCATGATATCACAGTTCATGATATAGAGCCCTACATTGGGATCTGTGTTGACAGCGTGGAGCCTACTCTGGATTCTTTCTCTGCCTCTCTCTCCTTCTCCTCTGATCAGTCTCTCTCTCTCTCTCTTTCTCTCTACCTCTCTGTCTCTCTCACTCTCCCTCTCTTTCTCTTCTCTCTCTCTCTCTTTCTCAAACTAAATAAATAAACATTAAAAAAGATAAAAAGACTGAAGGCCATAACCTTAAAATATGTAAGAAAGGATATTCCCCATGACAAATGTTATTATAATATAGAAAACCAAAACCAAAACCAAAACCAAAAAGAAAACAAAACAAAACAAAAACCCACTATTTTTTTTGTATTGCCTCTCTAGGGAGAGAAAAAAAATTTGTGGCTAGTAAGTTTATTCATGCTTATTTTCAAGATTTCACATGGCACAACAAAGAATATTATCACCATATGTCTTATGATAGGAAAGAATGATCTTGGTGAATTGCGAAATGCCTCAGTGAAATCAGGTGTATGCATTTTGGCGTAAATCACCCTAGAGAAGGGGGCAGACCTTAACTTATCTTGCTGCTAACTTCCATGGACAGTTACCTACATTGTGGAATCAGATGTTCAAAATTACTTACTTTATAAGTCCTTAAACAATCTATTCAGCCTGAAATAGAGACTAAAAACAATTTTTTAAAATGTTTATTTATTTTTGACAGGGAAAGAGAGAGAGACAGAGCATGATCTGGGGAGGGGCAGAGAGAGAGGGAGACACAGAATCCAAAGCAGGCTCCAGGCTCTGAGCTGTCAGCACAGAGTCCGATGTGGACTCGAACTCACGGACTGGGAGATCATGACCCGAGATGAAGTCGGACCCTCAACTGACTGAGCCACCCAGGTACCCCTTAAAACAATTTTTTAAGGATTATTGTCTTAGACTCATTTTAAAGGAATGATGTTTTCAGATATTTTAGTTAATTCATTATAAGAATAGACAGTAAATGTTTAAGGATAAACAATACCGTAACACAATGGATACTCTTATAAAGACAATTTGGGGTACAAAGGCACCTTGGAATCATTTTCTGTGCAGTGAAACTTATCAAACCATCATTAATTTAAACTTTTACATTGTGAAAATAAAAAGTCCAAGTAAAATCTAAAGAAATTCTCAGTGTTGCTGAACAGAAGAAAGACTTTAAATCCATAATCTTTGTACTTCAGTGGGCACAGTCGAATGCAAACTGTGGGATTATATTTTTCTTCTGAGAAAAATAAGGGAAAAATGTAATCTTCAAAAAATAGGAATTATTTTCTTCAAAACTGTGTTAGGTCATAAGAGCCAAAATATCTAGGATACAATTGGAAATCACCCACAACACCAAGGACCAAGAAAATTGCAACTTCAATGAAAATAATCAACTGACACCAAGATTGAAACAAATCAGATGTTGGAATTATCTGATAAGGAATTGAAATGCCATCATAAAAGTTGTACTTTCAACAATTGTTTACAAATTATGTTTAAGCCGAAAAGAAAATATTAAAAATATCCATAAAGAAATAAAAGTTACAAAAAGGCAGCCAATGAAAATTATACAACTCAAAAACAGTGAAAATAAAAACTCGCTGGATGAAGTCAATATTAGATTGGGTATAAAAGAAGACAGACATAGTGAGTTTGAGGAAAAAACAGTGGAATTCACATGAACCAAGGGAAAATACAATAATAAAAAAAAATGAGCCAATATTTGTATCATCAGGGTACCAGAAGGAGAACAGATGTAACATGGGCTGACAGATTATTTGAGGAAATAATAACTGAAAATTTCCCAAATTTGGTAATACACAAGTGTATAGATCCAAGATACTGAATGAACCCCAAACAGAAAGAGCTACAAAAAAAAAAAAAATCCCAGCCAGGACACATCATAATTAAACTCTTGAGAAGTAAAGATGAAGGAAAAGTGTGAAAGTAGTTAGAAATAGCACATTATTAATAAAAGAACACCAGTTCAAATGACAGAGGGTTCCTCATTTAAACCAGGAGGCCAGAAGGAATTGACATACATTTTTCAAATGCTGAGAGAAAAGGGCTATCACCCAATAATTTTATATCCACTGAAAATAGGTTTCAGAAATGAAGGGGAAATTGAAGTATTCCCAGGCAAAAGAAAACTTAAAAAAGAAGAAAAAAAGTCTTTAGCAGACACATCCTTAAAGAAATCCTTCAAACCAAAAAGAAATCCAAGAAACATAAACACTGAAGAAAGAACAAAGGGAAGAACAAGAATACGAGTAAAGGTAATACACTACCCAGTTCCTTAGAACAGATTGGAAGAAAATATTCGCAAATTATATTTCCTGACAGAAGATTAGTGTTTACTAAGATATTAAGATCTCTCAAAACTCAACAGTAAAAAACAATTCAACAAAAAAGTGGGCAAAATATGTAAACAGACATTTCACTGAAGAGTATATACCAATGGCAAATAAGCACATGAGAAGATGTTTGATTAGCCATCAGGGAATTTCAAACCAAAAGCACAAAGAGTTATCACTGCATACCTACTTTGAAAATGGCAAAAAAAAAAAATTGACAATACCAAATGTTGACAAGGATGCCTAAAAACTAGATTATTCATATGTCGCTGGTGGAGTGATAAAATGGTACAGCTGCTCTGGAAAACTGAATAGCAGTTTCTCCTAAAACTATCCATGTTTCCCCATTTGATCCAGAAATTGCACAATAGGACATTTATCCCAGAGAAATAAAAATTCATGTTCATAAGCCTGAATGTTCATGATAGTTTTATGCATAGTAGCCCCAAATTGAAGTTGTCCTTCAATGGAAGAATAGTGTGTTACATCCATACAATGGAATATTAGTTACCAATAAGAAGGGGAAAAAATGACATGCACATCAATTTAGATGAATCTCCAGGGAACTAAGCTATTTTCTTATTTTTTTAAAAGCCAATTTTGAAAGGTTACATATTATATGAAACTATTCTGATAAAATTTGAAAAAAAAAAAAAAGGAAAAAAATTAGTGCCTCCCAGGTTAAAGAATAGGCAGGTCCAGGACAGGAGGAAGGTATGGTTATAAAAGGGTAACGTGAGGGATCTTTGTGGTGATAGAACTATTATTTTATCTGTCGACTATGACAGTGAATGAACCTGCAAATGTAATAAAAATATAGAAAACTAAATATACATACACAGACACACAGGCATGTGCAAAGAGTACAATTAACACTGGGAAACCTGAATAAGGTGAATGAATTTATCAGTATCAGTATTCCAGTTCTGATATTGTACATTTTAATATTGGGTTTTGTATGATCTTACCAGAGGGGAAGCTTGTTAAAGTTCACATAATATTTCTCTGTATTATTTATTTATTTTTTAAAAAGTTTATTTATTTATTTATCTACTTATTTTGAGAGAGAACGAGAGAGTGCCAGAGGGGAAGGGGCAGAGAAAAGGAAAAGAGAGAATCCCAAGCAGTCTCTGCACTGTCAGCACAGAGCCAGACACAGGGTTTGATCCCACAAACCATGAGATCATGACCGGAGCTAAAATCAGGAGTCAGACGCTCAACCAAATGAAACACCCAGGCACCCCGTCTCTGTATCATTGATTACAGCTGAATGGAAACCTGGTAATTATCTCACTAAGAAATTTAGTTTAAAAAAGTATATGTTCCAGAAAAAAATACTATGGTTTTTGCATGTCTGAGAGATTTAGAAGTAATATCAACTCCACCTATGGTGGAATAAAGGAGAAAAAACTAACAAAAGAAATGTGTGTGGCCACTATTAAAACCGGGTGATTAGGAAAACCCTACTAAAATCTTCATACCTCATCACGCAAATGAATAAAGGTAATGATTGTTTATAATTATAAGGCATTGTTCCATTATTTTTCTTTACAACAATAAATTGGGGTAGGCTCGTTTTATCAACTTCACTTTACAAATAAAGAAAATCAAATACAAGTAGATTAAGTCGCTTCCTCAAGATCAGAAGACTGTAAAGCTTTTGTGTTAAAAGTGAGATGAACCAAAAAATATTAATTCTCTATAAATGAACAGGACTAATAGCTATCATTTCAAGTAACGCTTTTTCAGCATGAAATTTTGATTCAAGAAATAATCTTGCTTTAATATCGTGTCTGATTCCGCAGTTCAACTATCTCCAGGGGCTGACTTAAGCACTAGTTCAATTTTTCTATAGAGATGATTGATTATACTCTCAACTTCCAACACCAGTGTCAATATATGATGATCTTCCTTTACCAGAAATAATTATAAATGAGACAATGTTAAGATATGCAATCCAAGGTTGCCCGGGTGGTTCAGTTGGTTGAGCATCTGACTTGGGCTCAGGTCATGATCTCACAGTTCTGGAGTTTGAGCCCCACATCTGGCTTGCAGCTGTCGGCACAAGGCCCAGTTTAGATCCTCTGTCCCCCTCTCCTCTGGCCCCACCTCCACTCATGTATTCTTTCAAAACTAAACATTTTAAAAAAGATATGCAATCCATATAATGTAAATACAGGCAAATGAACAGCTTGAAATGTTCTCTTGAGTTCTCTTTATGCAGAAAGCTGGCAGCTTGAAATCATATGTGATTCTCTCTCTCTCTCTCTCTCTCTCTCTGTCACATTCAGTTGCCATTTCTTTATTTTTTTTTAGACTTATTTATTTTTGATAGACAGAGAGAGAGAGAGAACAAGTGGAGGAGGGGCAGAGAGAGAGGGAGACACAGAATCCAAAGCAGGCTCCAGGCTCCGAGCTGTCAGCACAGAGTCTGAGGGGGGCTCGAACTCACAAACCATGAGATCATGACCTGAGCCAAAGTTGGACGCTTAACTGACTGAGCCACCCAGGTGCCCCTTCATTTCTTTTCTTTTTTGTTAATGTTTATTTATTTATTTTGAGAGAGAGAGAGTGTGTGTGTGTGTGTGTGATCAGGGGAGGGGCTGAGAAAGAGGGTGAGAGAGAATCCCGAGCAGGCTCCCCACTGTCAGCACAGAGCCCCACTCGGGGCAGGATCCAAGGAACTGTGAGATCATGATCTGAGCCAAAATCAGGAGTGGAATGCTTAACTGACTGAGCCACCCAGGTGCCCCTTCATTTCTTTTCTTTTTTGTTAATGTTTATTTATTTATTTTGAGAGAGAGAGAGTGTGTGTGTGTGTGTGTGATCAGGGGAGGGGCTGAGAAAGAGGGTGAGAGAGAATCCCGAGCAGGCTCCCCACTGTCAGCACAGAGCCCCACTCGGGGCAGGATCCAAGGAACTGTGAGATCATGATCTGAGCCAAAATCAGGAGTGGAATGCTTAACTGACTGAGCCACCCAGGTGCCCCTTCATTTCTTTTCTTTTTTGTTAATGTTTATTTATTTATTTTGAGAGAGAGAGAGTGTGTGTGTGTGTGTGTGATCAGGGGAGGGGCTGAGAAAGAGGGTGAGAGAGAATCCCGAGCAGGCTCCCCACTGTCAGCACAGAGCCCCACTCGGGGCAGGATCCAAGGAACTGTGAGATCATGATCTGAGCCAAAATCAGGAGTGGAATGCTTAACTGACTGAGCCACCCAGGTGCCCCTTCATTTCTTTTCTTTTTTGTTAATGTTTATTTATTTATTTTGAGAGAGAGAGAGTGTGTGTGTGTGTGTGTGATCAGGGGAGGGGCTGAGAAAGAGGGTGAGAGAGAATCCCGAGCAGGCTCCCCACTGTCAGCACAGAGCCCCACTCGGGGCAGGATCCAAGGAACTGTGAGATCATGATCTGAGCCAAAATCAGGAGTGGAATGCTTAACTGACTGAGCCACCCAGGTGCCCCTTCATTTCTTTTCTTTTTTGTTAATGTTTATTTATTTATTTTGAGAGAGAGAGAGTGTGTGTGTGTGTGTGTGATCAGGGGAGGGGCTGAGAAAGAGGGTGAGAGAGAATCCCGAGCAGGCTCCCCACTGTCAGCACAGAGCCCCACTCGGGGCAGGATCCAAGGAACTGTGAGATCATGATCTGAGCCAAAATCAGGAGTGGAATGCTTAACTGACTGAGCCACCCAGGTGCCCCTTCATTTCTTTTCTTTTTTGTTAATGTTTATTTATTTATTTTGAGAGAGAGAGTGTGTGTGTGTGTGTGTGTGTGTGATCAGGGGAGGGGCTGAGAAAGAGGGTGAGAGAGAATCCCGAGCAGGCTCCCCACTGTCAGCACAGAGCCCCACTCGGGGCAGGATCCAAGGAACTGTGAGATCATGATCTGAGCCAAAATCAGGAGTGGAATGCTTAACTGACTGAGCCACCCAGGTGCCCCTTCATTTCTTTTCTTTTTTGTTAATGTTTATTTATTTATTTTGAGAGAGAGAGAGTGTGTGTGTGTGTGTGTGATCAGGGGAGGGGCTGAGAAAGAGGGTGAGAGAGAATCCCGAGCAGGCTCCCCACTGTCAGCACAGAGCCCCACTCGGGGCAGGATCCAAGGAACTGTGAGATCATGATCTGAGCCAAAATCAGGAGTGGAATGCTTAACTGACTGAGCCACCCAGGTGCCCCTTCATTTCTTTTCTTTTTTGTTAATGTTTATTTATTTATTTTGAGAGAGAGAGAGTGTGTGTGTGTGTGTGTGATCAGGGGAGGGGCTGAGAAAGAGGGTGAGAGAGAATCCCGAGCAGGCTCCCCACTGTCAGCACAGAGCCCCACTCGGGGCAGGATCCAAGGAACTGTGAGATCATGATCTGAGCCAAAATCAGGAGTGGAATGCTTAACTGACTGAGCCACCCAGGTGCCCCTTCATTTCTTTTCTTTTTTGTTAATGTTTATTTATTTATTTTGAGAGAGAGAGAGTGTGTGTGTGTGTGTGTGATCAGGGGAGGGGCTGAGAAAGAGGGTGAGAGAGAATCCCGAGCAGGCTCCCCACTGTCAGCACAGAGCCCCACTCGGGGCAGGATCCAAGGAACTGTGAGATCATGATCTGAGCCAAAATCAGGAGTGGAATGCTTAACTGACTGAGCCACCCAGGTGCCCCTTCATTTCTTTTCTTTTTTGTTAATGTTTATTTATTTATTTTGAGAGAGAGAGAGTGTGTGTGTGTGTGTGTGATCAGGGGAGGGGCTGAGAAAGAGGGTGAGAGAGAATCCCGAGCAGGCTCCCCACTGTCAGCACAGAGCCCCACTCGGGGCAGGATCCAAGGAACTGTGAGATCATGATCTGAGCCAAAATCAGGAGTGGAATGCTTAACTGACTGAGCCACCCAGGTGCCCCTTCATTTCTTTTCTTTTTTGTTAATGTTTATTTATTTATTTTGAGAGAGAGAGTGTGTGTGTGTGTGTGTGTGTGTGATCAGGGGAGGGGCTGAGAAAGAGGGTGAGAGAGAATCCCGAGCAGGCTCCCCACTGTCAGCACAGAGCCCCACTCGGGGCAGGATCCAAGGAACTGTGAGATCATGATCTGAGCCAAAATCAGGAGTGGAATGCTTAACTGACTGAGCCACCCAGGTGCCCCTTCATTTCTTTTCTTTTTTGTTAATGTTTATTTATTTATTTTGAGAGAGAGAGAGTGTGTGTGTGTGTGTGTGATCAGGGGAGGGGCTGAGAAAGAGGGTGAGAGAGAATCCCGAGCAGGCTCCCCACTGTCAGCACAGAGCCCCACTCGGGGCAGGATCCAAGGAACTGTGAGATCATGATCTGAGCCAAAATCAGGAGTGGAATGCTTAACTGACTGAGCCACCCAGGTGCCCCTTCATTTCTTTTCTTTTTTGTTAATGTTTATTTATTTATTTTGAGAGAGAGAGAGTGTGTGTGTGTGTGTGTGATCAGGGGAGGGGCTGAGAAAGAGGGTGAGAGAGAATCCCGAGCAGGCTCCCCACTGTCAGCACAGAGCCCCACTCGGGGCAGGATCCAAGGAACTGTGAGATCATGATCTGAGCCAAAATCAGGAGTGGAATGCTTAACTGACTGAGCCACCCAGGTGCCCCTTCATTTCTTTTCTTTTTTGTTAATGTTTATTTATTTATTTTGAGAGAGAGAGAGTGTGTGTGTGTGTGTGTGATCAGGGGAGGGGCTGAGAAAGAGGGTGAGAGAGAATCCCGAGCAGGCTCCCCACTGTCAGCACAGAGCCCCACTCGGGGCAGGATCCAAGGAACTGTGAGATCATGATCTGAGCCAAAATCAGGAGTGGAATGCTTAACTGACTGAGCCACCCAGGTGCCCCTTCATTTCTTTTCTTTTTTGTTAATGTTTATTTATTTATTTTGAGAGAGAGAGAGAGAGAGAGTGTGTGTGTGTGTGTGTGTGTGTGATCAGGGGAGGGGCTGAGAAAGAGGGTGAGAGAGAATCCCGAGCAGGCTCCCCACTGTCAGCACAGAGCCCCACTCGGGGCAGGATCCAAGGAACTGTGAGATCATGATCTGAGCCAAAATCAGGAGTGGAATGCTTAACTGACTGAGCCACCCAGGTGCCCCTTCATTTCTTTTCTTTTTTGTTAATGTTTATTTATTTATTTTGAGAGAGAGAGAGAGAGAGAGTGTGTGTGTGTGTGTGTGTGTGTGATCAGGGGAGGGGCTGAGAAAGAGGGTGAGAGAGAATCCCGAGCAGGCTCCCCACTGTCAGCACAGAGCCCCACTCGGGGCAGGATCCAAGGAACTGTGAGATCATGATCTGAGCCAAAATCAGGAGTGGAATGCTAAACTGACTGAGCCACCCAGACGCCTCTCCAACTGCCATTTCATAACATGTAAGGGAAATCTGCTTGGACCACAAGCGATGGCTACACGGCACTAACTTTTCCAACTTCTGGCATCCTCTTTTCCTTTTTCCCTGATTCCTGCTCACCAGAGGTGGCAGCCAGCATGAGACTACTGCCCAGAAAGCACCCTCCTGCATGACAGTTACATAGCAGCAGCAGCAGGAGATAAGAGGTGGACACAGGTTTGGCAGAGGTGGGGAGAGCTGACCCTTGAGAGCTCCCGTTGAGGAGGGAGAGAACTGTCCATTGGTTTTGTCCATCCAAGGTAACCTGTAAGAATCTTTTGTTCTACTATTAGGATAGGAAATGATAGGACCTGAGGTTCCTGGGTAGGGAAAAACACCTATTTTGGAACAATGCTGGAAGTGTCTGATCATAGTAACCCCCCTCAGGCATAAGGTTCCTCTTAAGACTGTAACAGACGCCATCTACTCCCCTTCAGGCTCCCCTCAGGAATTTGACAAAAGACCTAACTAAAAATAAGTAAACCGTAAACATATGACCCACAAGGAACAGTATGGGCAGAGACCCCCCCTCATACAAAGGAAATGAGTCAATCAGGAATGGACAACCCAGCACCTAATGTTATCTAGTCAGTAAGGGTAGAACCTTTATTGGCTGAGAAGGAACGAGGGGTAAGGGAGGGAGGGAGAGACCAGAACCTTATAGAACAAGGACCCTTGCCTATTGTTGCCTGCGTTCACTTTCCAAAGTCCCCTCTCTGTAAAGAGAGCATTCCTACCATTCTTCCTGTTTGATCTTCTACTCTAATAAACTTTTGGCTGCTGCTCATTTTGTGTCCACCTCTTCATTCTTCATAGCAGGGAGACAAGGAACCCTGGGTTTTGAGGTAAAAAAATCTTGCAACGCTGTTAATAGAATAGGGTGGTTTTTAGGATAATGTGCTGTGGGTTTCTTTATCAAATCATGGCTCAGACAGGGGCTTTACTAAAGACAGGTCAGGTAAAAGCTTATAAAATGAATAGGTGATTTAAAAAGTACTAGAATGATTTAATAAACAAATGGCACTATAACATACACAGCTTGGCAAATACATAATTTATATTATTTGGTTTGTTAATAGAAAACTGTGGGAGATTTTTTAAATAGATATTAAAACTATGTATTGATTTATATGTTAATTATTTTACTCTACTGGTTGTTTAATGTTTAGAATGTCACCTCTGGGTTGTATATATATATATATATATATATATATATATATACACACACACACACAGACACACACGCACGCACACACACACACATACACACACACATATGACAACACTGACATAATTGCCAGGATTCAAATGTTGAATAAGAGGCATAATTTCTTACCACCATCGACCATTATTGTCAAAGTATGAATTAAGCTCTTGGCATTATCCAGGCATTTAACAAAAGCCTAAGGGAATCAGATCAATAATAAGTAAGATTTGAGTATGTTAGAGAAAAGAGATGGGGCATCCCACAAGGAGGGAAAATCCTTCACTAATGGCGGTGTGGGAACAAGTTGTGAGGGAGGGCATCACTGTGGACTTAAGAGCAAGAAGAAGCAGGACACCAGGTAAAGAGATGTCAAGGAAACTATAATCAAATATCACAGCCTCACTAGATTTCTAGTGAGAGGGAGACAGAGAATCTCAAGCAGGCTCCAAGCTATCAGCACAGAGCCTGACTCAGGGCTTGAACCCATGAACCTTGAGATTATGACCCAAGCTGAAATCAAGAGTTGGATGCTTAACTGACTGAGCCACCCAGGTGCCCCTGGGTTCTATTTTTAATATTTTGAGAACCTCCATACTGTTGTCTAAAGTAGCTGTGTTGTTTACATTTCTAGAACCAGTGCACAAGGGTTTCCTTTTCTCTACATCCTGGCCAGCCGTTGTAATCTCTTCTTTTCAATGATAGTCATTGTAACACGTGTGAGGGGATTTTCCATCTGCCTTTCCTTTGATGATTAAAGATGGTGAGCAGCTTTTCTTGGACCTATTGACCATATTGATGACTTTAAAATAAAGTCTATTTATTTCTTCTTCCCATTTTAATTGGATAATTTGGGTTTTTTAAATGGATTTGTGTGAGTTCTTTATATATTTTTGGATGTTAACTAGGTATCCAATATATGGTTTGAAAATACATTCTCCCACACCATAGATTATCTTTCCTTTTTGTTGAGTATTTCTTTTGCTATGCAGAAGTTTTTTAGTTTGATGTAGCCCCACTTGATGATTTTTGCTTTTGTTGCTTGTGTTTTTGGTGTCATATGCAAAAATTCACTGCCAAGACCAATGTCAAGGAGATTTTTCCCCGTATTTTTTCTAGGCACTGAATGCTTTCAGGCCTTATGTGTAAGTCTTTAACCCATTTTGAATGAATTTTTCTGTGACAAGCAAAAGATAGAGGTCCAATTCCCTTTTTCTACATATTGTTAATCAAGTTTCCCCAACACCTACTACTGAAGAGACTATCTTTTCCACATTGAATACTCTTGGCACCCGTTTCAGATATCCTATGACAAAATATATGGGGGCTTATGTCTATGCTCTGCCTTTCCTTCATTGGTCTTTGTGTCATTTTTATACCAGTACCATACTAGTTTTAAAAAATGTTTATTTATATTTGAAAGAGACAGAATGCAAGTGGAGGAGGGACAGAGAGAGAGGGAGACAGAATCTAAAGCAGGCTCCAGGCTCTGAGCTGACAGCACAGAGCCCAATGTGGGGCAAGAAGTCATGAACCGTGAGATCAAGGCCTGAGCCAAAGTTGGACGCTTAACCGACTGAGCCACCCAGGGGCCCTTGTTTTAATTACTATCTGTTTGTGATATATTTTTAAATCAGGAAGTGTGATAATTCTTTGTTCTTTTTTTTGCAATATTGACTTGGCTCTTCAGAGTCTCTTGTGACTACAAACATATTTTAGGATTGCTTTGAGTAGTGTGGATATTTTAACAATATTAATACTTGTGATTCAAGAATGTAAAGTATCTTTCCATTTATTTGTGTTTTCTTCAATTTCTTTCATCAATGTCTTATAGTTTTTATTGTAAGGATCCTTGGTTAAATATATTCCAAAGTGTTGCATTATTTTTGAGTCTATTGTGAATGGAATTGTTTATTTTTTCAAGTATTTCATTGTTAGTACATAGAAATACAACTTATTTCTGTATGCTGATTTTATATCCAGGAACTTTAATGTACTAATTGATTAGTTCAAAAGGTTTTTTGATGGAATCTTTATGATTTATGTATGTTACATTATATCATCTACAAATAATGACAATTTCATTTCTCCCTTTCCAATTTACATGAATATAATTTCTTTATCTTGCTGATTGTTCTGGCTAGAGATATCAGTACTGTCTTAATAACAGTAGTGGCTGTGGGCACTCTTACTCTAATTTTTTTTAATGTTTATTTATTTATTTTGAGAGGGAATGAGTTGGGAGGATGCTTGGGATTCTCTCTCTCTCCCTCTCTCTCTGCCCCTCCACCACTCATGCTCTCTGTCTCTCAAAAATGAATAAACGTTACAAAAAATTAAAAAAAAAACAGTCAGACATTTAACTGACTGAACCATCCAGGTACCCCTCTTACTCCTATTTTTTAAGGAAAATCTTTTCAGTTTTCTTCATTAAAAATGATGTTAGGGACACCTGAGAGGCTCAGTCGCTTGAGCAACTGACTTCGGCTCAGGTCATGATCTCAGAGTTTGTGAGTTCGAGCCCCACGTCAGGCCATGTGCTAAGAGCTCAGAGCCTGGAGCCTGCTTCAGATTGTGTCTCATTCTCTCTCTGTCCCTCCCCTACTTGTACGCTGACTCTGGATCTCAAAAATAAATAAATGTAAAAAAATTTTTAAAAATGATGTTAGCTGTGGGTGTGCCAAATGTTGCCTTTATTATATTATGTTCCTTCCATACTCAATTAGCTGAGGGTTTTTATCATGAAAATATGTTGAATTTTTTCAAATGCTTTTTCTACATCTGTTGAGATGATCAAATGATTTTTATCTTTATTCCATTGTGCGATGTATCCTATTGATTGATTTGTGGATATTGAACCATCATTGCAACCTTGGAATACATATGATGTATGATCCTTTCAATGTATTGTTGAAGTCAGTTACCTAGTATTTTGTGTTTGCCTATATATATATGTATATATGTATATGTATATATTGTACATATATATATGTATGTATATGTATATATTGTACATATATATATGTATGTATATGTATATATTGTACATATACATATATACATATACATACATATATATACATATACATACATATATATACATATATATATATATATATATATATATATATATATATATATGAGTGTGTGTGTGTGTGTGTGTGTGTGTGTGTGTTATTGTCCGGTTATTGTCAGGGTAATGTTTTATTTTTCTATTTTTTGGAAGAGTTTGAAAAGAATTTGTATTACTTCTGTTTTAAATGTTTGGTAGAATTTACCAGTGAAGCCATGTGATCCTGGACTTAGGTTTATTGAAAGGTTATTGATTATTGATCCAACCACCTTACTAATAATTGGTTCAGATTGCCTATTTCTTCATGATTCACTCTTGGTAATCTATACATTTCTAAGAATTTATCCATTTTCTTCTAGGTTGTCTTTTTATTTCAGGTTTTAAAGAACTCCTCTCTGAATTTCTTATAAGCAAATCTAGTGGTGACAACTCCCTCAATTTTGTTTGTTTGCAAAAGTCTTTATTTCTCCCTTATTTCTAAAGGATAACTTTCCCAGATAGAGTGTTTGGGGCTGGCTTTTTTTTCTTTTTTTCCTTGCAGCACTTTGAATATATCATCTTTCTTCCTCCTGACCTGTAAAGTTTCTGCTAAGAAATCTACTGATCACTCAGTGGAAACTCCTTAATAAGTTATAATCTTTTTTTTTTCCTGGTTTAAAGACTCTCTCTTTGGTTTTGATTTTTGAATCTTTTTTTTATAACATGTCGTGGTGAAATTGTTTTAACTGAAATAATGGGATGGTGTATTAACACTGGCCATCCATGTTTTGGGTATCCAAGTCTCTCCCCAGGTGTGAGAACTTCTCAGCTACTATTTCTTTAAATACACAGTCTGTCCCCTTCTTCCTCTCTTCTGGAACTCTAGTGATTATGATAGTGGTTAATTTGATGTTGTCTTTTAGATCATCTAGGTTTTCTTCTCTTTTTAAAATCTTTTTTCTTTGTTCTCTTATGACTGGATTATTTCAAAGTTCCTAACCTCACTGATTTTTTTTTGTCTACTCTAAAATTGATACTATTTTTTCCCATTTTTCATTGCATTCATGGAATTCTTCAGCTCCATAATTCTTTTTCGCTCTTTTTAAAATCATTTTTATCTCTTAAATTTCTGATTTTGTTCATGTACTTCTTAAAACTTCATTGAAATGCTTTTTTTCTGTTTTGCCATGGCTTGTTAAGCTTCCTCAAAATGGTTATTTGGAGATCTTTATCAACTAAATTACAAAACTGTCTTTGAGCTCAGTTACTGGAGAATTACTGTTATATTTGGTAAGGACGTGTTTCTTTGATTCTACACATTCTTTGTAGTCTCATGTTGCTCTTTTTACATTTGAAGAAGCAGTCACCTCCCCCATTCTTTACTGGGAGATAATTTTTCATTGATCCTGCTTATATCTGGGTCTTTCTCTGACCCTATGTGGATACACCTACTCCATTCTTATTCATCTCTCTTGTGGCATAATTCTTAAACTTGTATGTCTTCTCTTAATGTTAAAATTTATCAGTCCACCACTGAAGACCTCTCTTGGGTTCCCGATGGGGTAGCTACATACAGCTCGTTCTTGTGATTTCTCCTTTCCTATGGTTGCTGGCCTGTTTTCTGAGCACATTCTCTGCCTACTGGAGCTCACTCTTGCTGCTGCCCTGGGGACCATGCACATGGAGCCAGCTACAGAAGGGATTTGATATGGGTATTTGGGACATTAGGGATGCCCATGGGCCAGGCTGGGAAATCCTCCAGTAACATTCTCCCGGTAGCTTATTGTTGGTTTGCTATAGTAGGCCAAACAGCAGGAACCATGTTCCTTTAATATCTTCTGATATTCTTTCCTTTTTTTTAAAGTAGGCTCCACACCCAGCATGAAACTCAGCAGCAGTCTTGAACTCATGATGCTAAGAATAACAACCTGAGCTGAAATCAAGAGTCAGACACTTGACCAACTGAGCCACCCAGATGCCTGTTTCTGATTCTTATTTGCCTCTTTCCCAATCTCTTCTTTCCCACCAGTCATAGAGATCTCACCTCAATACTCTGAGTGCTACAGGAAAGAAACATTTCTTTACTAGTGTCCTCACAGCTGGGGAAGGTTGACAGTCACTCATCACTCTCTCCCTCCCATCCCGCCATAGGTGAAGTTGCTGTTAAAGTTGCTGTTAACTCATTCAGCCCCACACAGCGCTGCTTTGGGGGAGGGGCTTTGCTAGCAAAGTTCATTTTACCCTCTTCAATGCATCCAACCTTCTTTTTTTTTAATTTAATTTAATTTTATTTAATTTTATTTAATTTTATTTTATTTTATTTTATTTTATTTTTTGTTCCAACAGCATTTTGGAATCTCCCCTCAGTAAATCTGGATTTCAATAAAGGCTCTCTTGACTGTGAGTGTCTGTGCAAGTAGGCACTCTCTAGGTATTCCCTAACTATGGCCAAGAGGGACTGAAGCTGGCTCACAAATTCCTATTGGTTTCACAGCCTGTACAGAAGTCTATCTGTCTATTAACTGATGCACAGGTAGGTAAAACTTCTTTTGGGTTCCTTGACATAAGGAATATGGTGTCATATGATGCTCATGACATAAAACCTATGCCTCCTACAGAGGTACTTTCTTTCATGGATGGACACTGAATTTGTGTCTTAAGGGGAGACAAAAGGGAGAGAAATCTTACATTGCCATGATGCTGACATCATCCCAGGGAACAATTGTAGTGGCAACAAAACACAAAATCAAAAATATTCAACAACTCTCCATTGTGAGAGACTGACTATACACATAGACAATGGAGAGTCCACGTATAAAAATAGAACTCTGACCCCAAACCTGCAGCATCCGGCTCAAGAAATCAACCCACTATTTACAGCAACTAGCCCAGGATGCCCGCCTATTACCTATAAGTCAGACTTATGAGAAGTCAGACTACTCCTTCTAGTCAAAATACAGGAAGTCAAACAATAACTCCTGTAACAACTCACGCAAGATGGCCACAACTTGATTAATAATTGATAGCTTCTATAATTTTTGTTTCCACTTCCAACTAGAAGTAGTCAAATGATATACCCCCTAAACAATCACATAATCGCTTAGAATGTTTCGGTTTCAGTTAACTCTTCAACCACTTCCCCATGACAACAGCTTTAAATCAGGGAATACCTGAAGGTTTCTGTTTTTCCGTTAGAAAGCTTTCCACACTCTTCTGTCTTCTTTTGAGTCTTTGCCAAAACACAAGTTATAGTGGTTGACTCTTTGCTCTGAATAAATAATCTTTGCTTTTTATCATTTGGATGGCCTTTGTTTATTTTTACAATGTTTTAGATAAATGAACATTGTGTATAAATATACAGCAAAGGCATAGTTTTTGACATCTATTCCCATCTATATGTGAAAGATGAGAGAAAAGAAAAAAGAAACAAAAACTTATGTGATTTCTAGAACTGTCAACAAATTAGCTCTCAGGTGCCTGGTTATTTTCAGGACTCAAAGTGGTTTCATTTGTAAACAGGGACAACATTCTATGCTTCCAGGAATGTGAGGAACATGGTTGGTATCACTCACTGGAATGGAACTGTGTGTGCACCTCTCATTCCATGAACTCCATGTTTTCACTCATCACCATTTATTCCTGCACACTTTTCTTAAAATGTCATGTATTTAGTGTCCTTTTTGGATATGATGAGAATGTGCCAATTGGAGTAGTTCGTTAAAGGAAAGAAAATTTAACCCCTTAGATGACAACTTCCAAGGACTAGAAAGAATCCTGAATCGATAGTCAATGGTCCAGAATTTTAGTCCTACCACTAATTTAGCTTTTGGGGGTTAAATAATTTACCTTACCCTTTGTGTGCAAATCTATCCCAAACCACCCCAACTGCAAGCTTTTGGAAGTTATCTGTACATAAACAAAGGCTTCCTTAATTTCAGCTTAGACCCAGAATTCAAAGAAATCTTATAACACGATGCATTTTGTTGAGGTAATAATTTTATAAAAATCAGAAACACTGAAATGGAAGGCAACATAAAGACTGAGAGAGACGACGGGCCTTTCTCTATGACAAAATAAGAGAAGAGGGTTGCAGATAAATGGTTTAGGTAACTCAGATGAACAAACAAACCCTTAGAGACCAGAGTGGAAGAAAGAACGTTGACAGAAAGAAGTGTTATAGATTCTGCAAGAAAGGAAACATGTGGGTATGAAATGCCTTTTAGAATGAATTAAAAAGAAGGTTATGAGAAATGTACACGCCATTCTTAGAAATAAATTGTGCTCAGTTGCAGTCAGTAGCTGAAATGCAGCTTTCTCATCGAAGCTCTGGTGGTAAATAACTCACCAGCTTTGAAAGACTTAGATGACCTTTATGGGCCTTAAATGAGTTATTGTTTGATTTACTGGAAAGATCAGAGACTTACAAGTTAGGTATCATTTGTTCAGTCCAAGAATGGACACTAAATGTCACCTTATTTAAATTCTTTGAAACTCCGTTTTGTCATCCGCAAAAGCAAGGTAATGTCTCCCAAAGTAGGTGATGTTGTAATAATAATGTAGTAGTAATAATGTAGGTAATGATGTGTAACACACACAAGGATGCGGGTAAGAGTGGATGTAGTGATGGTCATTTCAATGATGACACAAGACTGAGATTGTTTAGTCACTTGCATGTCTAGACTCTATTACCAATAGACTTCCTGGGGGATGTATTTGATTTATGACAAGGAAAAAGGACAGACCTATACCTTGTATAAGATATGATAAATACTCAATAAAAACAAAACAAAACAAAAACATGAACCTACATTAATCTGAGAAATACTAAAGCTGAAATATGAGGGGAGAAAAATAAATTTATTTAGGGAAAAGAATTTCTATATCTATCTATCTATCTATCTATCTATCTATCTATCTATATCTATACCATCTATGTTATAGACGATATAGCAGGATTCCAGAGAAAGCTAGCATAAAAACAACTCATAGGAGACTATCATTTATTTAGGCCATTCCTCTATTTCTCAGACAAGTCTATAACCTCCATGAAAAATTCAGGTTGCTATTTTCTTAAAACGGGCCAAAGAACATATAGATTAATTGTCAACCTTTAAACACACTCTACTCTTTCAACAATCTTTAATTAACAATTATTTTATTTTTCTTTAATTAACAATTATTTAAATGTTCAATCTTTACAGACTCTTTTAACAGTTTCTGCAGCAGGATTCTTCATAGATAATGGCTCCATTAGACATTGGAAATAAAGAGGAAACAGTTTCAGGAATTCTTTAAAAAAGAGATTGATGCATACCCTATAAACTGTATTATCTCCTATTACAAACATCACTATTATACAGCAAATTAATATATAATTACTTCTGCTCTCACATTCAGGCTGCATTTGGCAGAAGTGAGAATGGGAATTCAATTTTAGCCCTGCCTCTAACTTGTTGAAGGGCACGTTACTTACCTTTTCTGTGCCTCTGGAATTTTGTCTATAAAGTGGAGAAAGCAACATCTCCTGGAGGTGTGTGTGTGTGTGTGTGTGTGTAAGTGCAAGCACTTTTGAAACAAGCATTTTCCCTATTTAATGGAAGTGCAAATGGAGTGGTAAAATCACTCTCCAAAAAGAGAGCTTGTTGGCTAATTCAGTTAATAAATAAGCATTAGTCCCATGCCAGGCCTTGTATAGGGAGCTGGAGTTTAAAGATGAGGGGAACCGAGTCCTGCCTTCAGGGAATACCTGAATGTACTTGTTTGAGGTTGAATCTCTGGCATGCAGGATACATAAAGATGCTTCTTCTGTCATTCTTTTGCATCCCTGCCCTCAGATTTCTGTGTTTAGTGAACACTGAAGCTCTTTAGACATGGTTTACTTTATAGCTGGCTCTATGTCCTTCTGCCTTTAAGTTCCTTGTCTGCCTGTCCACCGGGGTCCAGGACATTCTTTGATAACTTTGTTGTAAAAGACCTCATGGTGGTGGTAATAATATCACTTATGGTAGGCTTAGCAGGCACATTTGTAAGTATTGACCCATCGACTCCTTGTAGCCATCTATGAGGGAGTTACTATCATTAATCCCATTTTGCTGAAGAAACAACCAAGGTCCAAGGTCACACTTGTAGTTTATGCTAACGTTGGGATTCAAACTTCACTAGACTGACCTCAGAGTCCACACTAAACTAGGGTCACCCAAAGTGGGATCCTTGAATCAGCAGTTTAGAATCATCCAGAGGACCGGCAGAAATGTACTAGGAGCCTAATCCAAACTACTGAGCAAGCAACATCACTGGGAGTTGGTGCCCAGAAGAGGCCTATTCAACAAGCTCACCTTGTGACTCCCAGGTATGTCAAAAGCCTAGTGTCACAGCCACCATATAGCTGTGCTCATCAGTGACTGAGTCAGCTTTGAACCCAGGACCTTGTGAGTAGATCCTTGTTACTCACCATGTGCTATGCACACAGCCTGAAGATTTTTAAGCAGGACTGGATGGCTGGGTCTGGAACTCACAACTGGTGAGCTGAAGGGTTCCGATTTAACAGTGTTTCTCAAACTCAAAGAGTTTTGTGTTAATTAATTGAGATTATATGCTTAAACTGCTTAGCTTGATACCTTATAGATAGTAGAAAAAAATGTAATAGAATTGCATGTTTACAGTATTGTTACAGATTCTCAATATGAAGTGATTATTATTTGCAATTAAACTTAAGAAGAGGGGAAGCATAGCTTGAAAATATCTTCTCCACTGTTCTGAAACTCCTTTCTAGGGGCTCCTCTTTATAGGTTATCCCCTTTTGACAGTAACTGCTCTAAAAAACTCATTGGCAGTTACCCTCATTTGACATTTAAATAATTTGCTTTAGATTCATTTTTTGTGTATGTTGCTTCTTGTACTGGATTCTCATTCTCTTGAGATCCCTTTGAGAATTAGTATGTAGTTTCCAATTGCTTGCAGGAGTGGATATGAATAATAAATAAGAAAATAAAGTGATTAAAATGTGCCTTATAGTAGACATTAAAGTGCTGCCTTTTTTTTAACACTCTTTTATCTATTTCCATGATGACAGAGTGAATGAATTAGACAGAAGGAAACTGACCATAGGCCATTGAGTGGTAGTAAAGTAGAAAGGTCTATGGGCAACTGAAATTTTTCTTTCTCATAAATGAACAGAGATTATTAAATATGACAAAGTTATTTTCAAATCCATTTATAAAACTCCTAAGAGGGTGAACTTGCAGAACATCTATTTTCATTTCTAATATGAGGCATGTTTTCTCAACAATGGTCTAATAACTCAACATGTGATGTTAGCAGTTTTTATCCTCAGTGTGGTAGAAAGCATTACCGTCAAGCCCCAAAGAGTCATGAAGTTCTTAGCTGACTAGAAGATTCTCAGAGAATGCCTCTGACAATAGTTTATGCCTCTTGTTATTATTTAACTGAGGGTTATTAAAATGTTTAGAGTTTATTACTTCATATTATTTTAGGACTTAGCTACTCCTATCATAGCTAAGCTATCAAATGATGCTGATAGTACTGAAGAAATGCTTTGTATCATGAGTTTTTGATATAAAAGTCACTAAATATTTGGTTATTTGGAACTAGAATTGTTAGATATCAAAAATGAACTCAGAGGAGCAACCAGTCTACTTCTACTATATTTTAGATGAGGCAACCCAGGTTAGAGTTGATGGACTAGCCCAATGCCATACCGTTAGCTAAGGCTAATCATTTATCCACTGTTTTATTAGGTACCTACTGTGTGCCACAAAGGTAGGCTACTGGCAGGACTTAGGCACATTTTCTTAAAAGGTGAACAGAACAAATCAGAGCTAAGATTTAGAGATACTGATTTCTGAGTCACAAGATTATCAACGGTAATGGAAGTAGTAATACTGTTATGTTGCTGTTGTTGAAAACGTCTACTTGTGAACTTGAACCACATACAACATTCAGACCATAAAAACTATTTGCACAAAAGTGAAGACCACTGCTCTTAAAGAAATCTACTGCGTTCTTAAATATATAAAGGAGATCTAAGAACGTAGAACCGGTCTTTCGAAAGCAATAGCAACAGGGTTACAGAGGGTGCTGGGGAACATGGGAGGGTAGCCCTCCATTGACATGTCATGGATGAGTGGGTGAGGCATGTGGAGGTGGAGTGATTGATGGTGTGGTGCGCCGGCTCACTGTCTCACTGATACAGCTGGAGTAACCAGCTGTAACCAGCCATTCCCACTTGGCTAAGAGTTTGTAAGTCTGGCATTCCTTCTGTTCTCAGAGCCAGCAATAGATATGTTGGCATGATTTGATTTGATTTGATTTGACTTGATTTGATTTGATTTGATTTACAGGGACATGTAAGTATAAAATGAGAAAAAAAAATAAAGGACAATGCCTGAAAGCACGTTAACATTTAAGGGGAGGAAAAGAAAGAGCCTCAGAGAAATTTGTTTTCCGATTATCAGTCCTCCTCTGCCACTGTTACGCCATGTTAATTAAAGTATTTGAGAAATTATAAGTACACTCATCATGCATTTTGTATTTGTATGTACTGGCTTTATTTATGCAAGTTAACTTGAACCATATATTTGGTGAGCCTTTTATTTGTAGTACAGTTCTTCAGATTCTCAATAAATGCTTGTTGATTCATTTTCACTTCTTTGTAACATGAGGTTAAAAACAAAGCTTTTGTAAAAAGATCAAGTTAGCTACAAAGGTAGAATTTTATTAACTTGAAGGAATTGTAGCCTTTTGGAATGCTGTAATGATTTTCACAAGTCACTTTATCTAAGCCTCCTTTAATTGACATATTGTCAACAAAATACACATAATCTTCATAATTTACCTATAAATCCCTGAAGATGGTTAGAGGTGATGCTCAATCATCCCAATTAACTGGTGAACTTTGGTGCTGATATATTGGTTCTTTGAAGGAAATTAGTCTGCATTGTTCAACCTGGGCATCTTGAGATCTAACTGCAATTACAAATTTCATTCAAGGATGGGTTCAGGCTTTCATGGCTGCGGAATGCTGTGAAAAGCCACCTCATATACAAAAGTCACCAGCTTCTAACATGAACTATGAAAATCAACTTGTAACTCTGACTTATGGTGACTCCATATGGGTCAAATGGTTATTAAGCAGGTCTGATATATTCTTTTCAGTTAATTTTTCTTCATTCTATTACTTGGACAGTTCATTTCCAGAAGGGGAGGAAGATACAAAATGTTTAGATGAGGGATTTGCTTTTAAACCGATCTAAACTGCTCTAACACAGATTATGATCTAGCAACATTAAAACTCTATGCCTATATTTAAGCTCTCCATATATCGATTTACTTGTACAATGAGAATGAATAATAGTATCTACTATTAGGGACTTCTGCAAAGACTAGATTTCACAGTAACACTGAGTGTTTATTATGAAGCTGGGCCCATGATAAGAATATGGTAAATGGGCATGTTTGTATTGTAGTTGTTTTATTTTATCTATTTTTATTGTCTTTATTAAGCAAATTTATCAATTAGCCATAACTATGGATAGCAATGGTCAGGGGAGGAAGGGATGGGTGGAGTTTTTGGACCTATTATTATTACCACTGCAAAAATAAACTATTCAAACTAAGCAGTGATGGATATGAGCTTGCCAGCCTTTTTCTGTTTTTAGACTTTGCAAAAATACCACGGTCGGATACTTTATCCCACAGTGCTATAGCGTATAGCTTAGGGTCCAGACAGACCTGGGGTTGGCCTAGCTTTACTATCTACTTGTGTAATAGAGTGTGTTTTCCAAAAACTTGGGAAATCTGAATAGATAGGTGTCTTGTATCAATAGCAACATCCAAGTTGTGCTATTGGACCATGATTTTGAAAACAACACCGTTGGAAGAAACCGGGTAAAAAATACCTAGGATCTCTCTGTGGATTTCTTAGGATTTCTTAGAACTATACAATAATCTGAGATTATTTTAATAAGATTTAAGTTAAAAAGGTCGAAAACGCTCTTTCTGGTTCCATATGTCCTTCAAGAAATGTACTACTCTCCACCAAGAGGCAAATCTGTCTCCTCTCTCCTTGAACCAGGGTGGGACTTTGTAACTGCTTTGCTGGATAGAACATGGTAGGAGAGAAACCGTGAGATGTCTGGGGTTAGGTTACAGGGGGTGGTACAGATTCTGCCTTACTCTCCCTCAGTATCCTTGCCTTTGAATCCACTCACTGTGATGTGAGAAATCTCAAACAGTCCACCTGGAGACGAACTGAGACCTCTAACCAATAGCTAGCATCAACTGCCAGACATATGAGTGAGCCCTCAGATGATTTCAGCTGAGGATCTGGACACTGTGGGCCACAGAAACACCACCACCATGATGCCTTACACAAATCTTAGCCCACAGAATGTATGACTCTGTGAACAAAATAAATGCTTTGTTATTATGTTTTGGGATAAAATGTTACATAGCCATAGTGGCTCTAATGATTGCATAATCTAAATTTACTTGGTATATTTATTGACCTAACACCTCAGTATTCTCATAGGAAAAGTCATAGAAACAATGTGAAGTTCATATTGCTAGTATAAGGATGAATAAGACAATATATGTAAAGTTTTGTGGTTGACACATAGAAATCATGAAGAAAGGTGGTACTCATATGATAACAGATCCAAAATGTTTATCTCCTACTGGACACATATGCAGGTACCATTTTTAAGTATTTGCAAGTATTGATTTGTTTCATTCGCTCAACAACACTATGAGATAAGTAATAGCATTAGTATGCGTATTTAATTTCGGTAGCAGAAGTCTAAATGGTTGAGGTCTCATAAGCTAGGTATTGCTGTCTATCTCTGTAAAATGGATATTTTAACATTTCCTGATTGTATCTGGCTAAGTTCTATCTTTATACCCTCAGGAGTATCAAATAAGACAGTTCTTGATGAGTTCCATTTTGAAAGACTAATCAATCAGTCCAGGTTTCCTGGAGTATTTTAGTCCTGAACTTATCTTGGTGAGATTTTGATATGGGGAAGTATAGAATTTTGGCTATACAGAAGTCATTCACTGTGTATAGATAAGCTTCTCAAGTAGCCATGCATAAACACCCAGGGGGTGGTGAGGGCGTGTGCATCACCAATCACCAATCACAAGGCATCACCAATTAAATTAATCAGCAAGCCTTGAGGTCCCAGTATGTGTCAGCCACTGTGCCAGCCAGGCACTGGGAGAGAAGCAGAGCAAGGTGGGCAAGAAATGCCTTTGAGTTCAGCCGTCTCATTGTGGAGCTCAGCTCTACCGCTTTCGACCTCCGTGACCTGTTTACTCATCTGAGTCAAAGATTCATTTCTTCACCTGCAGTAAATATTTTGTATGTAAAGTGTGTAAAATTTTAGGGCAGTGTCTGGATGTGCAGTTGGTGCTAACAAAGTCTGCTATTATGCCTGTCATTGGAAATTGGATTAAGACCTAGTAATGTCCCTCAATGAGTTCACTATCAAGCAGGAAAGTCAAACTTTATCCAGCATTACAGACATGGAGTTACACCATCCTATCCCAATACAAGGAGGGACTTGTTGCAGAGCCGTGTCCTGTGTGATCACCAGGCCAGCTCCCAGTGTTACCTGCTTCAGGGTGTGCCTCAGCCACAATCACACCCTTCCTGGGGCAGCGCCATCATAACTTGACTTACCTTGCTCAGTTCTGCTTCCACCTCATTTCTTTCTTGGGGGTTGATTCCTAATGAACATCTCGCACCCTGACTTCTTCTCAGGATCTGTGTCCAGAGACGCCATCTTGCAACATCCAGCCTGCAATCTACTGAGGAAATGTACTCCAAGGAAAAGTGGAGGGGAATTGATGTGTTGAGTCTCTAATGCATCCCTGGCCTAGTGTTTCACAAAACATTACAATTACTGCCGACATCACTCTCATAAGATAGCATTTTTTTACTCCCAATATATGTGAGGCTGAGAAGTTACAGGGGTGCCTGTGTGGTTCAATCAGTAGCACATCCAACTCTTGATTTCAGCTCAGGTCATGACCCCAGGGTCATGGGATCGAGCCCCTCATTGGGCTCCACACTGAGCATGGATCTTGCTCAAGATTCTCTCTCTCTCTTCCTCCATCCTTCTCCCCAACTCCTGCACACTCTCTCTAAAAAATAAAAATATTTTTAAAATATTTTAAAAATTAAAACAAGAAGTTGTAGAATTTTCATATCCTTTGTCACAAAGCTGGAATGCTATAGGGACAAAGGCAAATTCAAAGAAGCTAGCTCCAAAGCTTGTTTCTGCTGCTTTGTGGTTGTGTGGCTTTGTTTTTAAAATTATCACAAATCCCTTCAATTAGCGCATGCTCGCTCATTGTTTCTGTAGTTTGGTTGGTACATGGGCTTCATTTTTTGTCAGTCTCACCTAATTTCAGCTCTAATGTAAACTCTCTCAGTCTCAGATAATCTCTGATTTTCCATTTCCAAACATCTACAAGGAATCTGCCCATAGATGTCTGGCCAATAGGTACACCACATGTGGGATTTTGAACATAGAATTCAATGTCTTCCTTTTCACTTTAATGACTTCCTTCATGTTCCAGGAGCCCATTCATGGGACTGCCAGTCACAAAGGCTTGAAAAGCCCTTCTCTTGGGAGCAATGTGTCTGTGCTGCTAAATTGCAGTCCCACAAATATCCTCATACCATCTTCCAGTGTATTCACATGACCTCTAGTTATTCAGTTACTCAGCGTGTCTTACCCAGGCTCATGGAATCACCTCTGCCCACCACTTTCTGATCCATCCCACAGTTTTTAAATCAGAATGCGTGTTTTGAAGCCCAGCTTCTGCCTTATTCTTCAGTGTTCTCATGATCTCCGTATTTGATCCCAGGCAGAGTTTAGATTCCTAGGATTCCCCTAAGATTACCCTATGCAGGATAAAGATCAAAGAACAGGTAGCAAACCTGCAATCTGCAGGGCATTTCTGCCCAGAGGTTATCTTACACATGTTTGTAAACACGGAAGCCTTTAACAAATCAAAGATTTCCTATAAAAATTCAGATTTCTGGCTTCATTTTTGAAGTACTGAAACATGGAGTGATGCCCGGCCCATACTTCCCCATGGCCTGATTCAGTTCGAACTGGGTGGCATCTCCATTCAGAGACACTGTTACTGTCCAGTTCATGTATGTGTCCACCACACGGGATGCACATGAATGTGTACATGTATCCAGCTTCTCCCCTTTCCTTATTTCTTTTGCCCTGGACAATAGGAGCTTGTGACCACCTGTTCAAATATATTATCTGATATTCAAGAGCTACTGTCACATTCTGGCCCAAATGTGCTCTTCATTAAATTATTTTTAAGCAATAAAATACAATGTGCATATATGCTAAAGAAGACACAGGGACAAAAACACACAGGGCATCCATGCATATTGTAAAGAACAAAATGACAAGTAAACATTCATGTGCTTACCACCTTCAAGAATAAGGACTTTGGGGAGCCTGGGTGGCTCAGTCGGTTAAGCTCAGGTCATGATCTCATGGTCTGTGGGTTCGAGCCCTGCATTGGGCTCTGTGCTGACAGCTCAGAGACTGGAGACTGCTTCGGATTCTGTGTCTCCCTCTATCTCTGTCGCTCCCTGGCTCGCATTCTTTCTTTCTTTCCTTTTTTTTTAATTAAAAAAAATTATTTATTTGAGAGTGACAGAGAGAATGTGAGTAGGGGAGGGGCAGAGACAGAGGGAGACAAAGAATCCAAAGCAGGCTCCAGGCCCTGAGCTTCCAGCACAGAGCCCAACACGGGGCTCAAACTCACAAACTGCAAGATCATGACCTGAGCCAAAGTTGGATGCTTAACCGACTGACCCACCCAGGCACCCCATCACGTTCTTTCTTTCTCTTGAAAATAAATAAGCATTAAAATTTTTTAAAAAGAACAAGAACTTTACCTAAATTTCTTTTGTGCAACTGTAAATTTAAAATCTCCCTGCTTGCTCCCAAACACCATCTTAGGCTCTGTGTCAAATATTGCCCATGCTACTATTTAGGTGTATGTGTTTGGAGTGGAATCATATTGTATATATATTATTTTGTAACTCGGTTTTTATGTTCCTGTGATTTATCTGATTGCCATGTATAGTTTAGTCAATTCTTTCTGACTGATGCAAGGTATTATATAGAAACTATAAATTATTTCTTAATCCTACTTTTTAATGGCACTTTGGACAACCTCTAACTTTATATTTAAAAAAAAACATGAAAAATGCTGCTATGGACATGTCTAAACATGTCTTTCTATGTATGAATGCAAGACTTTCTCTAAGGATACAGATTAGTGACTTGTGCCTCTAAGGCATTATACTATGGGGCACATGTGTATTCATTTAACAAGATCATACCAACCTATGTGTAAGATCAAGTTTGTTTTTAATCTGTTGAAGTCCTTCGTGCTTGGATCTGTGCAACACTTCTGCAAAAACAAAACAAAACAAAACAAACAAACAAACAAACAAAAAAACTAGTGTCTGTTGGTGAAGAGAACCATCCTTTGGCCACTTGAACCTCCAATGCCTAAGTGTGGGCATCTCAGACTCATTTTCCTTTACTGATAATTACTCGATAGATAAGATCTCCATAATTAGAGGCTCAAAAGTCTAGCCCCAGGGCAAAATGATTCCCTGTTTCTTGCTTATCCAGGTCAACTCCTCAGAACACTCTCCCAGCCTCTGTGACTTTGACTTCTGTCATTCCCTTCTGGGTCCTGGGTATTCCTGTGCTGGCTTTCAGACAGCCATGATCCAGTACTGGCTATGGTAAATCCCAACAGTCCCCTGCCTACAGGACCATCCTCATTTATTTGTGTTTTGGATGGTCCCTGGAGAACTATTCTAACTTATGTGAGTCCAGCTATTTTTTAGTTTGTTGTCTCTGGGACTCCTGGGTGGCTCAGTCTGTTAAGTGTTTGACTTTTGATTGCGACTCAGGTCATGATCTCACGGTTTGAGAGTTCCTGGTTGTGAAGAACCTGCTTGGGATTCTCTCTCTCCCTGTCTGTCTCTCTGCCCCTCCCCCACCAGTGTGCGTGCAAGCTCTCTCTCTCTCTCTCTCTCTCTCTCTCTCTCTCTCTTTCTCTCTCTCTCTTTCTCTCTCTTGAAATAAATAAATGAACTTAAAAAAAAAGTTTGTAGTTATCTTAGTTGGGTTGTTGTGGCACAAGAACTTTTCCTGAGTCTCTAATCACTCGCTCACCATAATTACATGCTGCAAGACTTTTACATCGATGTCCATGAGTAATCTTGTATTATTCTTCTCATGCTGTCCTTTCGGATTTAGGTATCAAAGTTACACTAGCCTGCAAAATGAGTTGGGAATTGTTTTCAAAGTATATGTAAAATTGAAATCATCTCTTTCTTGGTATACTTAACAAAGATTATCCACCCTTGACTATATGCTACTGATCATATCTTTAATGCTCATATGATCTTTTAGTTTTAAGACTTCAAGTGTATTAGTATAAACATCTATATGTTAATCAAATATGTAGTTAACATCCTCTTTGTATCTGACATTATTCTAGGTTCTGTGGCTATATCGGTGATCACAGCCTCTCAAGATTCTGTTATTCAGAACAAATACATCCCAGTGGTCACTGGTTCATTAACCTTTCCCTCAATTTACCTCCAGTAAACTAGAAGACACACATGCAAGTCCTGGTCTAAATGTTGCTTTTGGTTTTATAATTTCCCATTTCTTATTAACAGCAATGTCTTGCAACCCTTTTGGTTCTTGTGGATCCCACAGCTGCTGAAGTTTTGTCCAACCATTCGGCTGTCATTTACCTTTTTCATTCAGTTCCTGTAAGCAAACGGAATGCTGACATTTCATGGTACATGGCACGTGGCTTTTCTGAAAGAGAATAGGTATTTCTAACCACAGGTATTTATTTTGATTCTTTTGTTACCCACTTTGATAATGTCTGCCTAAATGCCAATATTTTTACAATTTGTCAGTTTAATTTATATTTATTATAATAACTCATCATAATAATTTTGGACTTCTTAAAGTATGAATGTAATGTCTATAAAGACTCCTTTATATTCACTTATTGTTTGCTATTCATTCCGTATTTTAATCCACATCATTGCAGGGGAGAAAAAAAAAAACAAAACATTTTGACCACTCTACAGAGTGGTTTAAATATCAGCCTTTCCTTATATACACAATGGAATACTACGTGGCAATGAGAAAAAATGAAATATGGCCTTTTGTAGCAACGTGGATGGAACTGGAGAGTGTGATGCTAAGTGAAATAAGCCATACAGAGAAAGACAGATACCATATGGTTTCACTCTTATGTGGATCCTGAGAAACTTAACAGGAACCCATGGGGGAGGGGAAGGAAAAAAAAAAAAAAGAGGTTAGAGTGAGAGAGAGCCAAAGCATAAGAGACTGTTAAAAACTGAGAACAAACTGAGGGTTGATGGGGGGTGGGAGGGAGGAGAGGGTAGGTGATGGGTATTGAGGAGGGCACCTTTTGGGATGAGCACTGGGTGTTGTATGGAAACCAATTTGACAATAAATTTCATATATATAAAATAAATAAATAAATAAATAAATAAATAAATAAATAAATAAATAAATAAAATCAGCCTTTCCATTCACAAGAATGGCCATGTTTCATGTTTTTCATCTGTAAAATATGAGAACAATTAGTATGAGATTGCTATAAAGTGGATCCTGGCCTTCTATAAACAGAAATGTGGTGCCATTGTCTATGTAATAAATGCAGAAGGAGAGCCTTGATAAATATTTGCTATTATTTCAACCAATCCTCAGACTCCTTTGCTTTCCCTGTTTCCTGCCCCTCTGGTTTCACATGCTCACTGGCTCTTGGAGACACTGACACCATACAATGGGCCACTGGAGGCAAGGAAACCAACCAGTGACATATCAATACCTGGGTTTCAAAGGATGGCAGAGAATGAAAGAAGACTCAAAGACCAAAAATGGAAGTACAATTATGAACTGTGCTTTCAGTATATAAAAATCTGGTACTCCTGACTTTTAAGGCAAACTAACAATCAAATGTCCCTATCCAACAGCTCTCAAAATTGTTTCTGAAGAAAGAAAATAAATTATTGAGATTTAATATCTCAATATGGGCTTGATTTGCAAAAGTTAAATTACATCTGAAAAAAAATGTTTAATTTATTTTCAACACTGGTACTTGAGAGGAAAATAAATCCATTTGTTTCTAGCAAAATGAGGTAATCATGAACTTCTGTGAATCCAGACTCTTCAGATTAGTTCTAAATTAGCGAAAATAAGCATAGGAAGATGACTCAGGAAATGTTCCGATGTTATCTGCAGTAAACCTTGTGTTATAAACACATTATGCACAGATTGATAAATACTGAGTGAAACCTTTTTTTAATAATAGTTGGCTGTATTCCTTTCATATGTTTTCAAAAAAAGTTAGACCCAGACTTAGCTCTGGCTCACTGGAGAAGTTTCTGTTTCTTCTCTGAGTGCTTAGGTAATGGAGTAAATTGGTCCAGAAATATAATTCACAGTTGCACAAATACTTAAAAAATTGGGTCCAACAAAATTTTATGAAAAGAAAAATTAATATTTTCCATTTAAATATATAATATGGGGCTAATTCTTTGATTTACAAACAAGAGCCTGTTGGCTCAATGTTATTGGAAGAAGCACATTGTTTATCCCCTATTAATGCCAAATATAAATCCCACTATTTATGACACGTTTGGCTCAGTGTCAGCTTGAGACTCTGACCATGAGGTCCAGGAAAACTAATCGGTGGGCATAACATCAAACGGTATAGGTAGAACTCACATATTAAGAACTCACTATGTATCAACAATTGTAATTGGCATTTTATTTTACTTTTTTAGTGTTTATTTATTTTTGAGAGATAGAGTAATTCAAGCAGAGGAAGGGCAGAGAGAAAGGGAGACAGAGAATCCCATTAGCATGAAGCCCTACATGGGGCTTCAATCCCAGGAACCATGAGATCATGACCTGAGCTCAAATCAAGAGTCAGATGCTTAACCGACTGAACCACCCAGACACCCCTGCATTTTATAAACACTTGATTGTCTTCAAAATCTATACAGCATATTGATACTATCATATAATTGAAGAAAACTCGAGTTTTTACATAAGTTAATTTATGTAACATCAAACAGCCAGTAAAGGGTAGAACTAAGAGTTACCCCAGCCTTATATGATTTCAAAGTCCATATTCTTTGCACTTACCATAGATACTCACTTTGGTCTCTGTATCATTGTTCTAATGGCTAAAGAGCACATTTTAGAAATTCTAAGAGAAATATTTTTGTTTTTGTTTGTTTGTGTGTTCTTAATATTAGAGAAAATGAAGAAAATGTAAGAAAATGGTAACTAAGCTCAAAAAAAGAAAAAGGCATGGAAGAGAAGAACTTGGGATTCAGAAAGGGGGAATTCTATTTCCACATTTTCCCCACACTGTTTGCTGAGGTACCTTGCAAATATGGCTTTCCCCCACTCTGCCTCAATTTCTTTTATCAAGGAGAATAAAGAGTTTATAATCTTTGCTCTACATTTGCTATAGGGTTTAGAATTAAATAAGCAATATTAGAGTCCATGACTCAGACTCAACAAATATAAAGTCGCCAGCAAGTTTAAATAGTTAACCCAGCTGTTTGCTCCCTAGTTATTTGATCCTGGGGCATTGATATTAATTCAATCATTCCATTCTTTGAATCACCAATTTTGTATTGAGTGTCAGAAGTGTCAGAAAAAAAATTACATAAGATTCTGTCCTCATCATCCAAATGGCCAACCGACACATGAAAAAATGCTCAACATCACTCATCATCAGGGAAATACAAATCCAAACCACAATGGGATACCACCTTACACCTGTCAGAATGGCTAACATTAACAACTCAGGCAACAACAGATGTTGGTGAGGAGACGGAGAAAGAGGATCTCTTTTGCATTGTTAGTGGGAATGCAAGCTGGTGCATCCACTCTGGAAAATAGTATGGAGGTTCCTCAAAAAACTAAAAATAGAACTACCCTACGACCCAGCAATTGCACTACTAAGTATTTATCCACAGGATACAGGTGTGCTGTTTTGAAGGGACACATGCACCCTCATGTTTATAGCAGCACTATCAGCAATAGCCAAAGTATGGAAAGAGCCCAAATGTCCATCGATGGATGAATGGATAAAGAAGATGTGGTATACATATTCAATGGAGTATTACTCAGCAATCAAAAAGAATGAAATCTTGCCATTTGCAACTGCGTGGATGGAACTGGAGGGTATTATGCTAAGTGAAATTAGTCAGTCAGAGAAAGACAAAAATCATATAACTTCACTCATATGAGGACTTTAAGAGACAAAACAGATGAACATAAGGGAAGGGAAACAAAAATAATATAAAAATGGGGGGGGGGACAAAACAGAAGAGACTCATAAATATGGAGAATAAACCGAGGGTTGCTGGAGGGGTTGTGGGAGGGGGGATGGGGTAAATGGGTAAGGAGCACTAAGGAATCTATTCCTGAAATCAGTGTTGCACTATATGCTAACAAATTTGGATGTAAAATTTAAATAAATAAATAAATAAATAAATAAGCAATGGTAAAAAAAAGATTCTGTCCTCATGGACTTCACTAGATTACAATCTCGTAATCTCCAGCACACTGCTTAAATAAACACAGGTCTAGATGGAAATAGCAGCAGAACTAAATTCTATAAAGAAGAAGGTATGACACCATGAGATCATATAACAGAGATCTGTTCTAATCTAGGGGACACAAGGGAAGCCTTTTAGCAGAAATAGAAGATTGAGATAACATGCTCAACATTAGTTTCCAAATGAAGGGAGTTTGAAAGAATTATCTGTAGAAGGTATCATTCTGTATAGATGCCCCGTGGCCAGAGGGGAACAGGGTAAATCTGAGAATTTTTTTTTAAAGGCCAACGCAGCTCAAATGTGTATGAATGTATGATGTGTGTGTGTGTGTGTGTGTGTGTGTGTGTGAGAGAGAGAGAGAGAGAGAGAGAGAGAGAGAGAGAGACTGGGAGAGAGGGAGAGAGAAGAAAGAGGAAGAGAAAGACATGTCAGGGCAAGAAGATCGAGTGGTACATAGAAGGCAGATCATGTAGGGCCTTGTAGACCATTATATACATTTCACAGTTTTCATAAAACTGTCTTACGAACAGTGAGGCCATAACATTTCCATTTCAAACATCCCTCTGGCTCTCATACAGGGAACAAATGGCAGTTCAAGAAGAACAAAATTGGATAGAGATGGACCATCAGGTAGGTTGGTCATCATTCTAATGGGAAGCTCTATTTTAGCCAAAACAGGCTGTTATTACATGCTGTTAGTAGTGCCAATTACAATAGAAAGATTCGCCATATTGTTAGCTATATTTTCTTTATGGATTTGATATCTGAAGAATAAGTCTGTTTGGCCTTTCTCTGCTCATGGCACCTTTAAATGTCTCTTCAGAAAAATGGAACAATCTTTTTTCATCACTATTTTGATCTAGAGTAGCCCTAAAAAGACTTAAGGGTTTCTGTTACAGGCAATTTGTCTCTAATATTTTTCACCTCTCCTCTTGTGAACTGCAGAAGTACATATAAAGTTCAATTTTCCCCACACATTTAATCTTGAGCTCTCCAGTATGGACCCTGCAGCATAAGGCAATAGGGCTCACCCCAATCCCCCATTCCACCATCTAGTTCTTTCTTCTACAGGAACACACCAGTAATGCCTAATAAAAAAAAAAGTGACTAAAAAATTTCCTTGTCGTCATGTGAACATATTTTGGCACTTAGGGTAGATTTCACAGAAGATGCTTATTTTAAATTTCAAGTCATGTTTCAAGCATTCCACCTGTTTCCCTCAGTGAACAAACAGCAGAATTGAACATGTCAGAACGGGCTCAGAGGGATCAGGGTTCTCTTTGGACTCCCAGCCCTGTCCCAGGAAGGTTTGATTTATGTCTGACACGTCTGCCTTTTTGAACTTTGTTTTTGCTGGTTCTCCCAGCCACTGAGGAAATCTTCCAGCCAGGTGGATTCTCTCTTTTTTTCCCTAATGAGCTTTTATTATTCACTAACATCCCTGAATTGGTTCAATTCAAATGGCACCCCCTTAAAGAAATCAGTCTTAACGTACCTCACCCTTAACACAACACCTCTTCCCTCTGGGTTTCACTCTGTTCCGGCCAAATCGCCATTATTATGTGAGTAACTGTTTATGTTATTAGATTATCCATCTCTATCTAAAAGATTTAAGCCCCCTGGAGCCAAGATCTCCCACTTACCTGATTTTTCCCTGCTTCCTATTAATATCTTGTTCATCATTTAATATCAATTGGCTTTTTACTCATCACCATACTTAATATTACTAAGGGCCCATCTCATAGCTTACTTCAATTCATACCTTCCTGGCTACAGCAATCTAAAACTGATTGTCTTTGTGTCCTCCGTTTCTGATTTATATTGGTGTATCACTAACTAACTCTTAATTTATTAATTTATAATTGTCATTTTATCTTTTCTCACTCTTGTGTGGTCCTGGGATTTAAGAAGGGCTCTGCTAGGTGGTTCATCTCTGATCCACATGACATCAGCGAGGGCGGCGAGGTCTGAGGGATCCGCTTCCTAAAAAGATTCTTCATTCACATGTTTAGTGCTCAGTGCTCATTCTTTCTCTTTATTTTCATATGATGTCTCATCCTCCAGAGTCTCTCCATCACAGCATCATAGCGTCACAAGAGTAGGATTTCTTACATGGGATTTAGTTTCCTCTGGAAAGAACTCCCTGAAGACCAAAGAGGACACTGAAGACCTTTTTCTGACCTAAGTCTGAAGTCATGCAATGTAATTGCTGCCTCGTTCCATTGGTCAGAATATGAGTATTACACACATTTCATATTCACAGGTAAGAGAACTGCCCAAGAGTGTGAATGCAGACTACCATGTTGGTTGAGGGTGGGGGCGTGGGCATCTTTGAAGACGAGACACCAAATTTGAACTCTTCCATGTACTGTTCCATGGAGACTATGCTGAGTTTCTATCAACAAAATTCAACGATTTGTTTATGGCTGACTGAAGCCTAGACTATCTGGCATCACTGTTTTCTACCAAACCCATAACCTTTAATTGAGTAAGGACACCGAAATCAGACATTCATCAGCATCTGGTGATCCATGGAGATTCTGACCAGCAGCCCAGTTGCTCATATAATTCTATATGGGTTGTAAACATTTCTAAGACTGAGATCTCACATTTGTAGTTTTGATTTAGTTTCCTACAGTACTTAGCAGAGTATTATGGATATATTATAGTCCTGGCACATCCTTGTTGAATAAACTGGTGAATGAATAAATAACATAAATATTCTACATCTTTCCTGAGGATATAATCTAAAAAAATAGACTGATACATGAAAAATATTTAAGTTTGACACATGGAATATAATCGAGAACTCAGAGCTCAAAAAACACTCAGTAGTCACATGAATGATAGGTTGTCTATCATGATTAAAGAAACATGAGGTGACCTTTGCTTCCTTTAAAATGCCACTTTCTGTCTTTCCCTTTCAGTGTCACTCATTGATGCTAAGTACACAAGACGTGTTAAAAACTGAAAAAATAAATCAAGCAGTCATTTGTCTGCCAAGTGTCAAAAGTATCATTTGTGTGTTGAACTTTTTTTCCCACAAAATCAACTAGTTCAAGAGTTGGCAACTTTTTCTTAAAGGACCAGATGGTAATATTTTAGGCTTTGAGGGCCATATTGCCTGTGTCCCAACTATTCAGTGTTCTGCTAGTAGTGTAAAAACAGCTGTGGACAATATGTAAATGAATGAGTATGGCTGTGATCCAATAAAATTTTATTTACACAAAATAGACTGTATCCTACAGGTCATAGTTTGCTGACCCCTGGAATAGTTCAATTATGACACATTGCATTAATATAATGTCTAAAATGTGCTTGTTTTAGTATCTGGGTAAAAGAAGATAAATCTTTTAGGCCTAAGAGTAAATTTAAAAAAACAATCTATCTGGGCTAGCTGAAATGCCAGACCCAAAGAGCCCATGCCAGGGTTGCAATCCTAAAAAGGCAATAATAAGATACACTACCTAAAGTAGACAGGAGTTGGAGACGTCCAAACATTTGCAACTGTTTTGGGTCAAAATAAGACAAATATATTTAACACACCAAGTCCAACAGTTAAAGTTACAAGTTATCAAAATGTATCAAGATAGGGATATGTCCAAATAGATAGCAAAAGGGCACAGGTCTGGATGAAATGAGATGAATTTAGAGCTGTTGGCATGCTCAGGCCTCAGTTGGCCATCTTGTATCTTTATCTCTCACAAATACAGTACGAGTTTTTGTTTGTTTAATGTTTATTTATTTTTGAGACAGAGACAGAGACAGAGACAGAGACAGAGACAGAGACAGAGACAGAGGGGGAGAGGGGAAGGGACAGAGAGAGAGGGAGACACAGAATCCAAAGCAGGGTCCTGGTTCTAAGCTGACAGCCCAGAGCCCTATGCGGGGCTTAAACTCCCGAATTGTGAAATCATGGCCTGAGCCAAAGTTGGACCCGCAACTTAATGAGCCACCCAATTGCCCCTGCAATACAGGTTTTTAGAAGACAGATGAAAAATACTGAACAAGGTTATTTTAGATCAACTATTTATATTTAATTTCTGTGTACACCAATGTTTGCTAGAAAAATATACCAATGCAGTATCCCTGGATGTGAACTCTACCACTGAGATGCTTAAAGTCTACTTGATAAGAAAAGATATCCTATGTCACTAAAAATAGACCAACACCAAATCTGAATTTAGACAACAGAGAATGATGTTATATACCCGTGTTTCTCAAATTTTAATATGCATACAAACCACTGGGGATCTTGTTATAGTGCAGATTGTGATTTGATAGGTCTGGAGTGGAGCCCGTGATACTGCAGTTGTCAAGCTTGCATGTGATGATGATTATCTTTGTGCATGGACCACGCATGAATTATCAATATTCTATGCAATTTTTTTTTAGAGAGGGACACCATGCATGATCAGGGAAAAGGGACAGAGAGAGAGAGAAAGAATCTCAAGAAGGTTCCACACTAAGTATGGAACCCAACACAGGGCTTGATCCCCCTGAGCCAACATCAAGAGTAGGCTGCTCAACCAACTGAGCCACATAGGCGTCCGTTCTATACACTTTTAGAAGACATTGCCAAGGCCTGTGTGGTCAAGGATTCCTGGATCAAATGGGAAAGGAACTATTACTAGATACAGAATTCAAGTTCAAATGCCTTACAACAGGCATGCGGTATAAATGGGGGCATCAGGATCAGTGTAAGATAACAAGGAATGGTAAGACTGAGCCAAACCTGGCATCCATTGTTGACCAGTCGGTGTAGAAAGTCAACCAGAAAAAGGAGCCAAACTAAAAGTTACAACCAGGGATGCCTGGGTGGCTCGTTCAGTTGTGCATCTGACTCTTGATTTCAGTTCAAGTCATGATCCCAGGGTCGAGGTATCGAGCCCTGTGATGGCTTCGTGCTGAACGTGGAGCCTGCTCAAGTTTCTCTCCCACTCTACCTCTGTCCCTCTTCCTCACTTGTGCTCTCTCTCTCTACAATAAAATTTTAAAAATCTATTAAAAGTTACAATCCAGCCTTCACTCACTCCACGGTGCAAGGAAAAGACAAAAAGCGAGGTGCAGGCTCCTCCGTGTTCCATTTTCATCATAGAATGGCACTGGGTGAGGTAGGTGCAGCTGCACAGAAAGGAGGAATCATCTTGCTTTCAAAGAACACAGAGCAAGAAGCTCCTGCCTCTTTTTGCTTTACATAATTTATTTCTCAACGGACATTTGCTTCTCTATCATGGCTATTGAGAATGAATACTGTGCCATGGGCAGAAGAGTACTGTTAAATCCCCAGGTCCTGATTTCAATTCTCTTTCTAACTCAGAGATGGGGCGGCTGGATCCTAGGGTAGTTCTATTTTTCCAGGGACCTCCATACTGCTTTCCACTGTGGCTGCACCTGCATTCTAGTGCATCCCTACCAACAGTGTGCAAAATTTCCATTTTTTGTACATCCTAACAAATAGTTAGTTAGTTTTTGATAACAGTCATCCTGACAGGTAGAGACGATAAATCTCATTGTGGATTTGAGTTGCTAGTGTAGACATACAACGAAACAACGAACTACTAGTCAGCCTTAAGGAAGAAGAAAATTCTATAATGTGCAACCACATGCAACCAACTTGAATTATGCTAAGTGAAGTTCTCCAGTCACACAAAGACAAATACTGCATGACTCCACTTCTATGACAGATCTAAAATAGCCAAATTCGTGGAAACCAAGAGCCTAATAATAGTTTCCAGGGGCTGAAGGGAGGGAGAAATGAGCAGTGACTAGCCAAAAGGTGTCCAGTTTTAGTTAAGCAAGATGAATAAGCTCCAGAGATCTGCCATGCATAGTCCCTAGGGTCAACAAAAATGTACTGTGCACTTTGGGGCACCTGGGTGGCTCAGTCGGTTTGGCATCTGACTTCAGCTCAGGTCATGGTCTCACTGTTTGTGAGTTCCAACCCTGCGATGGGCTCTGTGCTGACAGCTCGGAGCCTGGAGCCTGCTTCGGATTCTGTGTCTCCCTCTTTCTCTGCCCCTCCCCTGCTCATACTCTGTCTCTCAAAAATGAATAAAAACATTAAAACAAATTTTTTTAAATGTACTGTGCACCTAAAAATTTGGGGCGGTAGATCTCACATGCTGCTCTTAGCACAACAAACATTTTTTAAGCTTTTAAAATGTCTCCTGACTCCCTATTACAGGCCTCAGGACATTCTCAAAGCCACCATGTTTTTAAAACCTGAGCTCCCCATGCAGGAGCATTGTTCTAAGGCAAACAATTGCTAAACTGTTGCTTGTTAAAATGTCACCATTTTTGGACTTACAGTTCAGCCCATTCAAGCACCCTAGGAAACAATTGTCCACAACATGAGCTCACAGACTCAAAGTAAAAATGTTTTTTCTCTGACATAATAAACATCTTCGTGTGGAGAGGAAGATGACAGGGAGACATTTATTTTACTGGCCTATTGACTTTGTTACGGGCTACCTGAAATTCCCAGGGTGGCTCACAATGGAAGTGACAGTGATATGTTTGTGTGTCTTTAAATATGTACCATTGTGAGTGCCAAGCTGCAAGGATAAATCTTTCTGAGGAATAATGGAAGACTTTCTGCTTTGGAAATGAATGGACCTCTGGATGACTATTTCCCAGGCTCCAAATCTAAGGGCGGTTTTGTCTGAGCAACCCCTCCCCACTCATAGAGGTTTGCCAAGGCTTGTGCTGTAATGCTGTTCATATCGGGGCCCCATTGTACCCCCCAAGCTCAGGCATTCATTTTATGCCACATTTAGCAATTATGGCATCAGCTTGCAAACTGATCTCTGTCTCAGTGGTTCCCAGTTCAGATTATCTCTGCACATTACCTAAAGTCATGTTTTTCAAACACTTTAGCTCCAATGTCACCTTCTGTATATTCAATTGACCCACTTACCAAAAAGAACACAAAAAGCAAAATCTAGAAAAGGAAAACGAAATTCGGACTGATATACAAGGCTGCCCACCTGTATCCACAGGTGTTCCCCCTTTTTCACTACCCACATGTTTCAGGTTTACACTCTCAAGAAATAGGACTTTTAATCTTATATCCCTAACCTCCTGGCCTAAAATACTTTCTCCCTTTTTCTCTGTTTCGGTCTTAGTCTTAGCATCAAATCCATATGATATTTCCATTGTCTTCCTCAGCCCAATGAAGTGGGTTTTTTTTGCTTGTTTTTAATTTTTCAGATTTTTTTAATGTCTGAAGGTTTTTTTTTGTGTGCGTGAAGAAACAGTCACCCTGCATGATTTGGTTTAGTTGCCTTAGAAATCTACCTAATAGCTGGGGCACCTGTGTGGCTCAGTTGGTTAAGAGCCTGACTTCGGCTCAGGTTGTAACTCATTGTGAGCTCGAGCTCTGTGTCTGTCTCTGTGCTCACAGCTCTCAGAGACCACAGCCTGCTTCAGATTCTGTGTCTCCCTCTCTCTCTGCCCCTCCCTTGCTCATGCTCTGTCTCTCTCTCAAAAATAAATATTTTTTTAAAAATTAAAAAAAAAGAAATCTACTTAACAGCTAATGATCATTGTTGTATTCAACTATGAACAATATAACATTTATTCACATAGTAAATTATCAAAATCTAAATACTATCCTATACTGTACAAAACATCAATCAAAATTAAACATATTGAATTTTCTTGAAATTAAAACATTATAGATATATTTAATCAAATCTAAGCAAATTCATTAAAATAAAATATTTTACTACATTTATACATACAAAATAAACAGAAATATTGGAACTAATGCACTTACAGTTAAATGCATTTTAAAATTTGCTAAGGCCTAAGATTTACATTTTTCTTTGTAATTTCTAAGTTCATCATTATTCCTACACTTTTGCTTTCCAAGTTTGCAGAGATAATAACAGGTGCTCATTTCTACACTTCTTAGGATATCAGTAAGCTATCTAGTATTAAAAGAAAAAAAAGAGTAAAATGTCCAATTCATTTCAGTTGTGGATTTGGGGGGTGTTCATGGATTAAAAACTTTTGTCTAGACAAAGTTCTTGGTACACAGTAAAATATGGTTCAGAGTTGAGCTATTGATCATTTATAATTAGGTCCTTGCAATATCAAGTAAATTCTAGTCCTATATTCCATACAGAGTTTAGTTTTTGAAGCTTGGTATTATTACCATAATTCATTATTAACTCATTGTGGTGGTATGGTATATTGTGATATAACATTTTTGTTCACATAATTGGATATTCTAGAAAGCCTTATTAGTATGAACAGTAAGCTCTCATGGATGTGTCATCTACTAGGAGATGAGGGTTCATGTTGTTTTTGTCAACTCTCATTTAAGGAAAAAAAATGTTAATTCATCGTGGAACTCATTGTCAGATCTCTTTTGGTACATCACCATCAGTGGTCATCACCCACTATACCCTATTCGTTCTTACTTTGTGTTGTCATTGGTTCTGGTAAATTCTGTTCCTCACTGAGAATTGCCTCACTCATTTTATGTTTTTTCTTTTCTTTTGTTTTTTAATGCTTATATATTTATTCTTTTGAGAGAGAGAGAGAGAGAGAGAGATAGCAAGGAAGGGAGAGGCAGAGAGAGAAGGAGACAGAATCCCAAGCAGCCTCTGTGTTGACAGAGCGGGGCTCGAACCCACGAACTGCGAGATCATGACCTGAGCAGAAACCAAGAGTCAGAGGCTTAACTGACTGAATCACCCGGGCCCCCCTATGTTCACTCCTTTCTAATTGCACACACACACAAACACCCAATTCTAAAAGGAAAAACAAATATCACCAATCTCATATTAATTATCATTAAATATTTGTGTATATATGTGTGTAATTTTCCACCATCGTTTTACTATAATTACTGTTTTATATACTCCATATTAAATTTACCTTTTGGTATTATCATAAACTCATGATATTTCATAAACAGGTACCATTATTATAATTAGTGACTCACAGATTGTCATAGCTTGCTCATTAGAATCTCCTTTGTCTTTTTAGTGTTCTCCTTACTTGTGGAGAGTGCGAATTTTGGCAGTGATAGGATATCCCATGCCCATCCTAAGACTTCAAGCTATTCTCCATAGATCCTGGCTTCCAAGCACATTATAATCCATAAGGTTCATTTCCGAATTTTATAAAAAGATGATTTTTTTCCTGGTGAACAGAGCTTCCTGCCAAATCTCAGGGCCTGGTGAGTGAGCAGCAGGGTGACTTTGTGTAGTGTACAAACTGCACACATGTGCAGAGCGGCCCAGCCTGCTCCCTTTTAGTAAAGATCAGCATTAGAGACTGATACGCCATTGCAGGCCATTCGCTTACATGTACACAATGGACAATGGGACGGCTGTAGTTTTTGCATAGTGGTTAAAAGCACCAGCTTGTTTTGAATCCTGGCTCTGCCACTAACTATGCTGATTTTGGCGGTTTATGAATCATGTCCACCGTTTTGCTTTCTTATACATAAAATGGGAATAATAACAATACCTACTTCAAAGCATTCTGATGAAAATGAGATATGTCAACATCCATAAAGCTCTTAAAACAGTGCCTGGCACATAATGGGTGCTATAAAAGTGTTTTCTGCTTCCAATATTACTGCTTTTAGTGATAGTACTAGAAAAGAGAGTTCCCTTTCCTTCCTGAAGTTTGCATTGCCATTTTAAATGAATTCTATCATGCAGCTGTGCTCCATTCTTACAACCTAAAGGTCTTATTTACTATCATAGCTTGCTCCTATGATGGCCATGAGGACAAGGAGGGCAAAAGAGAACGCTCCTATAAACAAAGGGAAATAAAACTGGGGGCTGAGAATCACACTAGGAAATTAACACACCATGCATGCCATCCAGGATGGGGAAGGCCACCTCAAAGAGGCATAAATAAGGGGTCTAAAAGATGTATTATTTCGCTTAACTTAGGCTAAACAATAAAAATGGCAGACATAACTATTGGCTAGGTGTGTATTTCATTATTTCTAAAAATCTATGTAAAAGATATTAGAAGGTAATAATATGTATAAATAATAAGTGGCCAGTAAAGATGGGATCAGTATTTCTTTCTTTAATTTTTAAATTATTTTTTATTTTTATTTTTTTCAGAAACAGAGAGAGCATGCATGAGCAGGGGAGAGGGACAGAGGGAGAGAGAGAGAATCCCAAGCAGTTTCCATGCTCAGCACAGACCGGACATGGGGCTCCATCATATGAGGCTGGGATCATGACCTGAGTCGAAATCAAGAGTCAGTCATTCAACCAGAATCAGAATTTCTGAAAGAAATGACATATTTCAAACTACCCCAGCCCTGTGTCAGGATGCCTCCCCCCCGCCCCCCCTGCCCCCCCCCCCCCCCCGTATACTCAGCATTGTTTATTCTGATCTTTTTTGGAAGGATTTTCATAATCCTGTACCTATTATAATCTCTCGTAGCTTATGTTGGAGTATTTGCTATGTGCTAGCAACTTTACTTGGGGTGTCACACTTAATTCAGACAAGAAGCATATGTATTCCACGTTTATTTCATTTCTCCAGATGAGGGAGCTGAGGGGGACAGCAGTTAATCAAATTGGGTAACTCAGGAAGATCAGGTAAATGGTAAGGTTGGAATTAGAAGTTGGCTCTGTCTGGTTAAACGATTAGGGTGCTGCACCCTATAAATCAGCTCACATTTAAGGTCAATATTGCTGATGGATTAATATTTCAATTGTTTTGACTAAAATGTTAGAGTTGGAGAGGCTCAAACAAAATTATTAATTTTCTAACTTTTAAAATACAAGGCTTACTTTGGAGAATTAAGTTATATCATTTTCTTGATCTTTCTATGCCCCCATTTCTATTATGGTAAAATGGATAATAATAATAATATCACCTCATGGATTGTTGTGGGGAGTAAAAAATATATACATGTAAAGCTCTTTATGGTTAGCTGCTCTTACTATTATCATTATTGCAATTATATACTCTTCTTCATGTACGTGAAACTGGGACGCTCGGGAGTGAACAATTCCCAGAAGCTTTTCACATAAGACCAGCCCAAAGCCCTCTGTGCCAACCCTGGACGGAGCTGACACCCCCACAGGGTTGTGAATCCAATTTTGTGTCCATCCTGCTTCCTCCCTGACGTTTTGAAACATTGTTTTCGATGAAAAGCATCTTGCGCTGCTTTCTCTATGATTTCAGATGTCATCTTTCCAGAAACCCAGAAGCTTCCCTTCTCTGCAGAATATACTTTTGTACCACTTCCCCCATGGTTGGTGACAGCTGGACCAGACTCACCTTTAGCTCCCATACATAATGGGAATTTGTTGGTGTCTGGAAGTATCTTGTCTGAACCATTTTCTTCATCTTTGAGTAAATTCCTAAGAATCTAAGTTCACATGCTTTTTGTTATTAGTTGCACGTGATACACAAAATGCAAGTATATCTGAAGGAGAATAAATGCCTATATACGTTCCCTCATCACGCTTATTTCCTTCTCTTCACAAATAATTTGGGCCAAGTGTAAAGGCCTTAGGAGTGTAAAGACAATGTCTGTAACCTCCGTGAACACAGAGCATAGAGCATCAGAGTGACAACACAGAACGTGCTGACTAGGGTTGTCATACTTTCTGTAAGATAGATATGCAGAGTGGGGCAATGGAGGAAGTGATCTGCCCCTGCTCGTAAGTGAGCACAGCATGGAAAGGGGAATCCTAGAGAGCCTTTTGATGGCATTGATGATACAGGGATAAGTAGAATTTCATCAAATAGCCAAGGTAAAAAGAGTATTCTATGCTAATCAAGTGATGAGTACAGAGTACAGAGGTATGAAAGACCAGGACATGCTCTCCAACCACAAATAAGTGGGAATGACTTGTGTATAGTGTGTGTGTGTGTGTGTGTGTGTGTGCACACGTGTGTGCTTTTGAGTTGAGAAAGATAGGAGTGTCAGAAAACTAGTTAATGGGAGTCTCTGCGGACCCTGTGAAGAAGTTTGAACTTGATTCTGAAAGGTATGAATGAATTATAGATGGAGTCTTGATACAAAATAAGATTTGCATCTTAAAATGTTCTGGAATCAGATTAAATTTCTTTTTTCTTTTTTTCTCTTCCTTTTTTTTTTTTTTAATTTTATAGAGCAATGGGTAGTATGCTAGAGATAGCCACCAAGTGAATATAAAGTCCAGGAAGGAATGTCATGAAAACATCAAACACACTAACCAAAATCTAATCTTAGTCTTGGAATTACCAAAAAAAAAAAAAAAAAAGGCATTAAAGTTTAACTGATGAGGAAGACAGAAATAGATATGCAATGCTGTAGTAGAAGAACTAGGATAGAAATGTATTTCAGTACATGACAGAGTTTCTAGGAGAGCCTTCTCAATTCTACTTTGTTCGGATATGGCAATCTGGGGAGGGTGCTTCGGAAAACAAATTTTATTTAATCAAGAAAGCAATCCCAGGGGCGCCTGGGTGGCGCAGTCGGTTAAGCGTCCGACTTCAGCCAGGTCACGATCTCAAGGTCCGTGAGTTCAAGCCCCGCGTCAGGCTCTGGGCTGATGGCTCGGAGCCTGGAGCCTGTTTCCGATTCTGTGTCTCCCTCTCTCTCTGCCCCTCCCCCGTTCATGCTCTGTCTCTGTCCCAAAAATAAATAAACGTTGAAAAAAAAATTAAAAAAAAAGAAAGCAATCCCATTTACAATTGCACCAAAAATAAATAGATTTATATAAGGAACTGAAAGACCTATACTCTAAAAACTGTAAGACATTGATGAAAAGATATTGAACACAAACAAAAGGAGAGCTATACCATGCTCATGGACTGGAAGGATTGATATTGTTAAAATGTCCAGACTACCTAAAACAATATACAGATTCAATGTAATTCCTATCAAAATGCCAATATCATTTTTCACAGAAGTAGAACAGATAATCCTAAAATTTGTATGGAACCACAAAAGACCCTGAACAGCCAAAGTGATCTCGAGACAGAAGAACAAACATGTATCTATCACTGGGGTACCTGGGTGGCTCAGTCGGTTAAACATCCAATTTTGGCTCAGGTCATGATCTCACGGCTTGTGGGTTCAAGTCCCACATTGGGCTCTGTCCTGACAACCTGGAACCTGCTTCAGATTCTGTATTTCCACCTCTCTCTTCCCCTCCTTTGCTCTCTCTTTCTCTCTCTCTTAAAAATAAATAAACATTAAAAAAAAAGATGGATATACCACAAACACAGATTTCAAGATATACTACAAAGCTGCAATAATCCAACACTATGGTACTTGCACAAAAATAGACACATACATCAATAAAATAAGATAGAAAGCCCAGAAATAAAACCCATGTTTGTATGTCAATTAATCTAAAACAAATGAGGCAAGAATATATAGTGGGGGAAAGGCGGTCTCTTCAACAAATGGTCTTGGGAAAACTGGAAAGCTACATGCAAAAGAATGAAATTGGATAACTTTCTTACGCTACGCACAAAAGTAAACTCAAAATGGATTAGACACCTAAATGTGAGACCTGAAGCTGTAAAACACCCCTCCCTCCCCCCAAAAAATAATAATCTCTTGGACATTGGCCTTAGAAATATATTTATGTATATGTCTCCTTAGGCAAGGGAAACAAAAGTAAAAATAAACTATTGGGACTACATCAAAATAAAAAGCTTTCATACAGAAAAAGAAACCATTAACAATATGAAAACACAACCTACTGAATGGGAGAAGATATTTGCAAATGATATATTCAATAAAGGGTTAATATCCAAAGTATATAAAAACCTTAAATGACTAAACACCAAAAAAAAAAAATGTTCAGTTAAACCATTGGGCAGAGGACCCAAAAAGACATATTTTAATGAATATATACAGAGAGTGAATAGACACATGAAAAAATGTTCAACATCACTAATCATCAGGGAAATGAAAATGAAAATCACAATGAGATATCACCTAACACCAGTCAGAATGGCTGGTGTCAAAAAGACAAGAAATAACAAGTGTTGGTGAGGACATGGAGAAAGAACCCTCTTGCACTGTCTGTTGGAATGCAAATTGGAGAACCATTGTGGAAAACAGTACAGAGTTTTCTTCAAAAAAGAAGAAAAGAAATGCCATAGAAACCAGTAATTCCACTACCGAATATTCACCCAAACAAAACAAAAACAAAGCGTTATTTTAAAAAGATATGTTCACCTCTGTGTGTATTGCAGTGTTATTTACAATAGCCAAGATGGGGAAGGAGCACAAACGTCCTCTGACAGAAAAATGGATCAAGAAGAAGTGATACACAGAAACACACTTGCACACACATGCACACACACATTCATAATGGAATATTACTGATTGCTGTATTCTGCAGGGAAGGAAGAAAACTTGCATGTCTTCCATTGTCTAATTGTGGGGGTCATAGTACTGAGAAATCTCAGTAACTTGCTTAAGTCACTTTCAGTGTCTTCCATAGCCACGCTGGGGCATTTTGACAGCCATGTTGAGCCTTGGAGAGAAGACTGTTCAAAAAGAAATCTGCCTGGTATTGTTGCAAAGCTTGTACACAATATCCATGACAAAGTTTCAATGAGTATCTGATCACATACTGTAAACAACACAGCATTCCCTCTCTCTCGTGTTTTCAAAATATCTTTCCAGCCTCACACTACAAGCCAGTTTCTGTCACTCACAACCAAATTGGTGATACACTTGCCCTTCACTGTGTTGCAAGCCCCCTACCTACTCTCCACAACATTCTTTTTTACGTAGTAGATTACTGTGAAAAGAGGAAGTCAAATTCTTACCTTATCAAATAATTCAAAACTTCCACTAAAACAAAAACAAAAACAAACAAACAAACAAACAAAAAAAAACCATTGAGTCTCCGCTCATCACGTACAAAGGTCTGGACAATGTGGGTTTTTTTTTTTTTTTAATTTCTTTTAATGTTTTTATTTATTTTTGAGACAGAGAGAGACAGAGCATGAGCAGGGGAAGGGCAGACAGAGGGAGACACAGAATCCAAAGCAGGTTCCAGGCTCTGAGCTGTTAATACAGAGCCTGACACGGGGCTTGAACTCACAGACTGTGAGATCATGGCCTGAGCTGAAATCAGACGCTTAACTGACTGAGCCACCCAGGCGCCCCTGGACAATGTGTTTATATGCATTATTGCATTTAATTCTCACAAAACCCTCTGAAGTGGTATTTCTCCCTTATTTGAGAGGACAGCACTGAGGCATAGAGAAGCTGCTTAGTTAAATAATTGCACAAAGTCCACAGCCAGTAACTACAGTTGATAAAGTTTGCCTTCTTTGCCTGATATTAACATGAATGAAATCATTAAAGAGAGATGTATCTCGAGGCTCACCCCTGCCAAAGTTGGAAAGTAGGCAGGGAATTTGGTAGATGAACCGTTAAAGTACTAGGGTGTAATATGTATTTTTTTAGAATTAATTATCTAGCCTGAACTCATTTGTGTAGTGAGTTGATGGTTAAGTCATGATTTTCCACAGATCTAAAACCAGACCACCAGGTCTGACTGAGAGAAAAACAAAAAAGGAAACAGAAAACGTGGTAGGCATGGATTTTGCAACAAAATGTTGACAGTCACTTTCCTTCAACTTTGCTGCTTTTGTATTAGATTTTTAGATCCAAACAATAAATTAAAAAAAAAAAAGCCTATAACTGTGAACTTCAGTGCTAAGAGCATCACATTTCTTTTTCTCTTTGCCTGAATATTTTTCTTTTTTTCTTTCTGCATTATGGGACACTTTCTTCTCTATTTATTCTTCCCTGACATTTTCATTATTATATTTTCCTTTAGAAACAATATTATCATTTCACAGCACTATGTAGAAGATATTTATTGAAAATTATAACATCAGTGGTCAGGAACCTTACTGTTGAGATATTAACATTTATAACTTTCCAATGCCTGGTTCAAGAAATACGATGATAAAAGAGACAACTATTTCACAAATGATTATCCGCTGTTGTTTGAGTTCTGTGCTAGCTTTTGGGTTTATGCAAAGAAATTGCAGTCATGCTCTAGGATAGTATTTTACCTGAATTATTTTGTAGTCATATTGATTCAGCTGTTGTATCAACAAAGTGCTTCAGTTTTAATATTAGAACTTAATTATACATTCCAAAACTACTGATAATATAAAAGTTTTCTTGCTTGTCAAAGCACCAGATATGAGTATTTTAAAAGGTTTATTTCTATTACGTATATAATCCTGTTTATATTTTGAAGTTTCAAATTATAGGTGTAATGGAAGGCATTTTTATTACTCTGTGCTTTGAGAATTCTGAATATTGTAATATACCCTATTAGAATCGATGTACTGTATCATTACATATTATAGATAAACTCATATACCACTAATGTGAGGGGGGTTATAAAATTGAAATAGAATAACAATTTTTTTTCTGGTTTCTCTGGTGCTTTATGCACTTCATTTACTAAAAAACATAAAATGGTCAGTAAAATATTTACTAGGACTTTGAATGTCTCTGAAGGCATAAACAGAATTGTGCAGTATCTCTAGTTTTCTATAAAGCACCTTGCCTTCATGATACAGCAGTCCGGCAATTTTTTTTTTTTTTTTTAATTTGAGGATATGTGTCTATAGAGGCCAATATACTTCAATTCAGCAGTATAGAATATTTTAATTTTTAATTGCAATTCTTAAAATTTTCTGTAAGGTCGGCTGATAAAATATTGCAAGTTATGTGGTAGCTTTGCAATTATTTTATATAAAACTTTATAAAACTTTTACATATTTGGCTAGATCAGAGTATCTGAGCCTATGTGTTTCTCAAAAAGCTCACCTTTACAAGTTGAAAAGTTCCCAATAATTCTCCACTAGTAGATTTGTCACTGTGTCATTATTTGAATTTTGTATTCCCCAATTGCTATGGTCTCAATGTTTGAGTCCTGAAAAATTAATATATGGAGTCCTAACACCCACAGATGATGGGTAGTAGGGCCTTAGAGGGGCAATTAGGTCATGAAGGTGGATTTCTCATGAATAAAATCAGTGTCCTTATAAAGAGGCTCCAGAAGGGTGTCTGGGTGGCTCAGTTGGGTAAGCATCTAATTTCGGTTCAGGTCGTGATCTCATGGTTCTTGGGTTTGAGTCCTGCTTTGGGCTCTGTGCTGACAGCTCAGAGCCTGGAGCTCACTTTGGGTTCTGGGTCTCCCTCTCTCTCTGCTCCTCCCCTGTTTGCACTCTGTCTCTCTCAAAAATGAAAGAAAGAGGGGCGCCTGGGTGGCGCAGTCGGTTGAGCGTCCGACTTCAGCCAGGTCACGATCTCGCGGTCCGTGAGTTCGAGCCCCGCGTCAGGCTCTGGGCTGATGGCTCGGAGCCTGGAGCCTGTTTCCGATTCTGTGTCTTCCCCTCTCTCTGCCCCTCCCCCGTTCATGCTCTGTCTCTCTCTGTCCCAAAAATAAATAAACGTTAAAAAAAAAATTAAAAAAAAATGAAAGAAAGAAAGAAAGAAAGAAAGAAAGAAAGAAAGAAAGAAAGAAAGAAAGAAAACTTGAGAGAGCCCCAGGCCCTTGTAACAAGTCAAGAAGGGGCCAGCTGTGAACAAAGAAGAGAGCCTTCCGTAGAAAACATGACCTTGATCTTAGATTTGGCAGCCTCCAGAACCATGAACAATAAATTGATGTTACAGTTCTCTGCCTCTTGTGCTGCAGGATTCACATTATTTAACAAAGTGTTGAATTAAAGCTTAATATATATCCCAGCTCTCAGAAAAATGTAATTTATTTTGTTTCATTTTATTAATGTTTTTTTTAATTTATTTTTGAGAAAGAGAGAGAGAGAGAGAGAGAGAGAGAGAGAGAGAGAGGGCAGGGGAGGGGCAGAGAGAGAGGGAGACAGAATCCCATGCAGGCCCATGCTATCAGCACAGAGCCTGATGTGGGGCTTGAACCCATGGACCGGGAGATCATGACCGGAGTCAAAACCAAGAGTCAGATGGTTACCCAACTAAGTCACCTAGGAGCCCCAGAAAAATGTAGTTTAAAAGAGGAACCAGAGAGTAGCAGTATGTAAACCAATGGCAAATACTGCATTTCTAATCATAATGGTTTTCTGGAACCATCTGGAAAATAACTTATCAGCACTTGGAAGGCTTCCACCCTTTATGCTCATGCTGCCCGTATGGCCATTTATCCCACTAAGGTAAAATCTGGTCCTGGCAGCGAATGCTTTGGACACTATCATTACAAATCTAGTGTGAATTAGTTTCATTTTATTTGGTAAACAAATGTGATGCACACATTCAAAAATTGGAAAATGTCTACATTTTCAAGACAAAACATTTCTTCTTTCTCCTTCTAGCTCCATCCCTTAATATAATTACTATAACCATGTACTTGGGCTTCTGTGAGGTTAGGGTATACTTCCGATTTTAACAACTTTTTCAACATACTGTTTTTATCCCAATTCTCGAAAAAAAATCAATTAGTAATATTAAGTTATTAACACATATGCATTTATTTGGCCCTTTTCCATTGCCTTTGATTCTTCTTGTAATGTGAGCTATAATTTCCCGAAATAATAATTTATTTCAAGATGGCTTTTTCCAAGAAATCTGACCATTTAGCTTCTAAAATGGATCTGTTCTACCCATCACATTATTTAATCTCTTCTATGAATCCATGTGAATGATATTCTAATAAGTGGCAGTTGCTGGGAGATGCTCTGTTTGATAAGTGACATAATCTATAACTCAATGAAATTTTCACTGACATCAGTGTTTACTGGTATATTTTCACACTAAGAGATAAAAGAAAGATACGATTATCTCTTTACATAATGATTATTCATAATGATTATTTGGAATTACGTTCTCCAGAGACAAAGATCCAAAGAGTTCTTCCGTGTAATCAAAATATTTCTTACAGCTGGTCTAGTTTCCTGAAAAAGAAAACTCCTACAAAAAACAAAGAAAAGTGTCTGTGTGGTAACTCCAGCAAAGTACAAACATCTCATTCTTCCCTGACCTTATTTTCTTTTTACTTCATGTTCTAGTTGCTTTTTCAGACTGTTCCATGCTTTCTCGTGTTCGAAGCTCTGCATATGTTGCTTTGCCTAGAATACTCTTCTACATGGTTTATCCTCCCAAAACCTGTCCCCAAATATCATTAATCCTTTAAAATTGAAAGTGGGGTTTTACAGCATTTGGAGAGGTATCTTTGAACCCTATTTTCTGGCTTCCAATCAGAATGAGGTCCCTCTTTTCTTTTTGTCTCTATGGCATCTAGGGCTTATCATTATAATAACATTATATTATAAATGTAACCTATTTTGCTGTTTACTTTGGTTTCCTCTGCTAGACTCTATGCTCCTTGATGGCAATACATCTATGTCATTCATGTGTGCATGTTTGATTTCATCAGGATATTTGCTGAATCAAAAATTATACAGATGGATATGTAAATTAATGCTAACCCATAAGTGGTTTTGGTGAACTGAGTCAACCTGCAATGACACATCTTTAAAATTAGAGGAGGGGCCCCTGGGTGACTCAGTTGGTTAAGCATCTGACTTCAGCTCAGGTCATGATCTTATAGTTTGTGAGTTCACGCCCGGCATCACTGTCTGTGCTGACAGTGCAAAGCCTACAGGGGATTCTCTCTCTACCTCTCCGCTCTTCCTGGACTCAAGCTGTCTGTCTGTCTGTCTGTCTCTCTCTCTCTCTCTCTCTCTCTTTCTCTCAAAATAAATAAATAAACTTAATAAAATAGGGCATCTGAGTGGCTCACTTGTTTAAGTGTCTGACTTCAGCTCAGGTCATGATCTCATGGTTCATGGGTTCGAGCCCTGCATCAGGCTCTGTGCTATCAGCTCAGAGCTTGATGCCTGCTTTGATTTTGTGTCTCCCTCTCTCTCTGCCCCTTCCCTGCTCATGCTCATGCTCTGTCTCTGTCAAAAATAAATAAAACATTAACAAATAAAATAAAATAAGAGTAGAACCTAAGTGAAAATGAGAGACATTCTTCCAAATCCAGATAAACTTAAAATAGGCAATATATACATCTGGATCATGAGTCATTATCTGATTTCTTATTCTCTAAAACAGCTCTATGCACTCATTGTTTGGAAAAATATAAATTTTAGCAGGAGAAAACAGAACATTTTTACAGGAAAGTGTGGGAGCAATCGTTACATTAAAATAGGTCATTACTTGAACAGATTTTCCTTTGCTACTTTTTTAAGTGAGGGTCTGTTAAAATGCTAGGGATAAAATAATGAAAGAATTCTCTTCTTGCCTTCAAGTCTTGTGTACTATGAGAAAGGGATGCAAATAACCAGTTACAATGAAATACTTGTTTTAATAGTGATATATTAGTTTCCTGTGGCTGTTATGAAAAATTACCACAAACTTAGTGGCTTAAAAAAAACAGAAATCTATTTTCTCACATTTCTGGAAGCCAAAAGTTTGAAGTCAAGGTATTGGCAAGGCTGTGCTACTTGCGCACAGAGTCTGGGGTGAAAATCCAAAATTCATTTCTAGTTTCTTCCAGCTTCTGGTAGCTGCTGGCCCATGTTGGCATTCCCTGGTTTGTGCCTGCATTGTTTGAATCTCTGCCTCTGTCTTCACATTGCTTCCTCTTCTGTCCTGTAATCTCTCTTTGCGTCTCTTTTATAATGACATTTATAATAGCATTCAGGATCCATTTATGTATTGCAAAATATCTGAATATTTTTACTTATCTCACTATCTTTAATAAAATTGAATCTGCAAAGACCCTTTCTTGAAATAAGGTAAGATGGAAAGGTTCTTGGGATTAGATTCTGAACGTGTCTTTCCCATCCATTATCAGCCTATCAGAATGATATGTACTAAACAGAGAGAGAGCATGGCAGAAGGAACACTACGTGTGCTTGAAGAGATTAAGAAAGTCATAAAAGAATTCTTGAGGTTAACAAGAAAAGAATATGTAGACGTATATGTATAAGATGACACACAAAAGCATCATTCAAGTCATAGCCAGGGAAATTAGAATAGTCAACAGACACTCAACTGGAGGCTATTTTAACACCAAAACTAATTTCACACAAACCTTTCCAGTATACACTTTTAACCTAATTCTTAAGGTCTTTGTATCTGTTACCTTTGGCCACAATAATGCTATATAACAAACCACTCCAAGTCACCTAGGCTTAGAAGAAGAGGAGGAGGAAGAAGAAGAAGAAGAAGAAGAAGAAGAAGAAGAAGAAGAAGAAGAAAAAGAAGAAGAAGCAGCATTTATTTTGTTCATTCATGTGTAAATTGGTTACACTCAGCAGGGTTCACTATTTTTTTCTGGAGTCAACTGCAGATGGTGAGACAGCTCTGCAAATTTTACTGGGGCTCATTCTAATGTCTGGAGGTTAGTGGGCTATAAGGTATTTTAGCATGCTTGTGTTGGGGAAACTGGGGAAACTTGGCTCTGCCCATATGTCTTATCCTATAGAAGACGAGTCCAGACATCTCATGGCAAAGGCAGGAAAGAAAAAAACAAAACAAAAAAAAACAGAAACACGTCAACACTTTTTCCATTCTTTCCGTAGTCACAGCTGCTGAAATCTCATTGCCCAAAGCGAGGGACATGGCTGAACTCAATAACAAGGGACATGATCATAGACTACTCTTTCAAGGGTGAAATTACAAAGTCACGCTGCAAGCATATGCGTAACAGGGAAGGGTGAAAAGTCAGAGCCATTAGTGTAATCTACATATGACATCTGTCTCCTGATCATGATTATTTCCATTTCTCTCATATGCAAACTCTTCTTCCAGAACCCCAAAAGTTCTCATCCACACACATCACCAGGCTCTAAGTCCAGGATCCCCTGATCCACATTAGGTCCAGACGGAGTTCCTCTTGATTTGAAGACCTATGATCAAAAGCCAAATTATTTTCACTTCACCACCCCCATCAAACACACATACATACCTACTCAAATACGTTCTAAAACAATAGGCAAACAGAAATAGGATCATTTCAACACATATTCTTGTTCCCAAAAGAGGAAGAAAGGGAAGCACATAATTCTGAAACCCGGCTGAGCAAATGTAGCCAAGTGCTCCATTCTGGGACATGCTTCTCTTGATCTGCTCACTGTGAGTGGCTATAGCCTGTTGCTTGCTGTGTTTGTTGGCTCTACTTTGGAACATTTTCATTCGTCCATTACCTTTTGTGACTACCTGAGATCCCAGGGCTTTTTGATGTTTTGAGTACTTTCAGTCTGATTATTGGCTTATTTATTGCTATTTTAGGTATGCAAAGCTTCTGTAGAACAATGCTTTTCAATTACCAGAAGCCCTTACTGCCAACTCTGAGAGCCCTAAGTGCCACCTTGCCATCAGCGATCTTAACAAGGAGCCAACAGTCACACCTTGATTTTGCTGTGTTCCCTAGAGACATCCAACTTTGGGACCCTTTTGCCAGCAAAGACACTGGAAATGAAGAAGTTTTGTTTTCCATGACAGGAAGTTCTGACTTCTGTATATTTCATCTAATTCTGATTTTTGAAATGTCAGTTTATCTCCTGCTTTTATCTGCTTGCAGTACTGTATCTCATATATAGCTAGTAAAAGATGGATGCGGTTTGAGCATAGTGCTTGGGAATGCCCTGGAAAAAACTTCAGGACATCTATGGTTACACTTTGATTTCCCACGTTGTCAGCAGGTGAAGGGCTACCAAATATTTCTCCACCACATAAATGGGTTGTTACTCTTCCAGCCCCCTAGAGTTTCCTCACAAGTCTTCAACCACTGTCACAGTTCACTCACCACGAGGTCCCAGACCTAATGCCACTTATTGTAGGTTTCCATAATGACATCTCACTTCTATTATCAACTTGTTCATTATCCATTGCCACAATGTTTCTGCACACCAACTAGCACAAAACTCAGTGCCTAAGAGCTAAGCAAGTAAGTAAGACCTAGGTTAAGCCTGCAGGTTCTTTTCATTCACAAGCTTAGGTATTTGATTGTACAACTGATGGTTGTCTTTAGTCCTAGCTGGGTTCTGATAGGCATCTGGGTTCAGCTGAAATTCTTTAGGCACCTCTGCTACTCATGGCTGGCCTCTCTCACATACTTAGAAGTCAGCAGACTGTTGGATGATCTAGAATGGCTTCTGTTGAGACAAATGACATGACTTGGCTCTGCTCCCTGTGTTTTAGCCTCCAGGAGGCCAGCCTACTTAGGGTTTCATGGTGGAAGACAGAGGAACAAGGGAAAAACCTTGAACTCAATTCTCTATAACATCACAACTGTCCACATCCCGTGGCCAAAGACAGTCATATGACTGAATTCAGGCCCAAGAAATAGATAAAAAACAAACAAAGAAAAAAAAAAAACATCTTTTGGTGAGAGGAGCTTCAAAGTCAGATTACAAAGAGTGAATACAGAGAAAGGTAAAATTTTGAGTCCTTAATGCATTAATACACCACAGCTTTATTTCTCTATATGCTCCTAGAATTAACTAATTAATCGGATTATTAAAGGAAAACTATTTATCTTTTAAAGTAAGCCCTCTCACTTTATCTATTAGAAAAATAAAAGTCATAATGTCTTGAAGAAGAATAAAAGTGGATGCATCATATAGTATTGACAGAAAGTTTAGAGGTAAGATAAGCCTCCGAATAAATTATAGAGCTTCATCAATGTCCTTTAGGGTCTCCTTTTGTTGATTTTTCTTCTGTATGTGTTTGCTCAGTTAACTTCAGCCTAAAATCACCTGACCTATTGGTCATGATATCAAACCACCGAAAATATGACAGTTTTCCCCATTCACATCCAGAGTAGAGGGAGTGCTTCTAAACAACTTTCTAAGCAGGAGAATGACAATTGACCTAGAATGCTCTGGTTTCAGCCCACTGTTCACTCCTAAATGTAACCAGAAACATATCCCAACTTTGTGCCTTTTGGGGAGATTTGAATAGAGCTAGATTGCCCCAAGTACACAGGAGGAGAGTGGATAACCAACCTAATTCTGAATTGAACTAAGAGGGGAATGAAGAAAATAACTGCAGGGTGGCCAACTAACAATGGTGCATTGCAGTTGATACAGCAAGGTCTCCACAACTGAAATTCTTGATTCTTCATTCATAGAAAGCAATTCTCAGAACGCGTTCTCTACCACTGGTGTGTGTGTATGTGTGTGTGTGTGTGTGTGTGTGTGTGTGTGTGTGTGTGTGAATTTATTTTTCACAGGCTTGACAGTTTGTTGGTTATCAAGAAAGATACAAGTCTGGGAATAGTCAGAATCTATATGTGTAAATACTGAAAAGTTTTAGCCACTCATACCCAGAGCGAATTTGTTGCTCTTCCCCTGCTTTACTGCACAGTCTGTTAATATGTGTGCATATGCATATATTTTTATGATTGAATATCAGAATACAAACCATGGGAATCTGCTGGGGATATTTAATTAAAATGCAGATTCCTAAGTCTAACAGTCCTACTCAGTTGGAAACTCTGAATGATAGGGGCCAAAGAATATTTTAACAGACACCCCAAGAGACATTTCTATACCCCCAAAGCTTTAGAATCCACTAATTTTGTGTTTTAATCAAGAAGAAGCTGGACTCAGCTGCTCAGAAAATTAGGAGATAAGTTTTAGATGATTGGGGAGACCTGATTCTCCCCTTAGACAAATGATAATATATTTATTTTAGCTCATTAAAAGCTTTTCTCTTCCATACTTTGAAAAAAAAAGTGTTGCTAAGAAAACATTTTTCTTTAACATAGCCTTGTCATTTTTTTTTCCTACTCCATAATGCTTTTTACGGCCATGGAGAACAATTATAGTAAAATCCTCCTTCCATTGCAAATCATTTATGAAACCTGCTTAAGTACTGTCATGTGTGGATTTATGGATTGCTAAGTCATTCTGTGGTTTCTGTAAAACTCAGGATACATTTGACCATATCCGATTGTTACAGTATTTCAAAGAGCAAATTGCTTTATATATTTTGCAACAGGATATCTTCATGATTTGTCCAACAACTTAAGAATTTTATTTTTATAACATCTGCATTTAGTTATTATATCACTCATTATTGTTCTGAATAAATCTGTCCATCATAAGACTGGAAGATATTTTGGACTGGAATATATTTACCATATATTTTGGAGGATATAATTTTCCTCTGTAAATACATACATGGCACACAAACACAGACACGCTCAGAGATATACACATTCCACTTGGAGTATTCTCACACGAACACTTTTTGAGTAACATATGTAGGGGCTCTTAGCGGCAAGTATCCTATTAGTAGGACGTGCACTTTTTTTTTTTTTCCTTTTTCTTTGAGTACCAATAACATTCACCTTCACCATATAATTTAAAAGGCATTTCATAAATATTTTCCACTTGTTCTCCATTGTAATCCCAATAAATTTTATAAAATTATCTCTATTTTTTTTTCAGGTTAAAAACATTGGAAATATTAAAAGAAGCAACTTCCCAAGAGTCACTAGGCCAGTAAACGACCATTGTAGTTAAACAATAATTGTTGTATTTTAGAAGAGTTTTAGATTTACAAAAAAAAAAAAAATGACACTACAGAATTCCTATAAACCTCACACCACTTTCCCTTTGTTAGCACACCTTAGTGCACTTGTCGTAACTAATAAATCAATACTGATACATTAACTAAAGCTCAGCCTTCTTTTATATCTCCTCAAGTTTTATCTTACGTTCTTTCTCTGTTCCAACATCCGTTCTGTAAGTTTATATAATTGGATTCCTTAGGTTTGTCTATACTTGCAACATTTTCTCACATTTTCCTTAGTTTTGATGACCTTTGCAGGTTTGAGGAGTACTGATCAGGCATTTTGAACAGTAACTTTGAGTTGGGTTTCTCCGATGTTTTTTTGTTTGTCTGTTTTTGTTTTTGTTTTCTTTTTTCATGATTGCTGGGATTTGGGAGTATTGGGAGGAAGACTACAGAAGTGCCATTCTTATCACATTACATCACGGACATGCGCCTATTAAGCTAAACCTGAGCTCATACGGATGTCGGCGACTTCACTTAGTGTGGATGGCTCATTCTAGCCTTACCTCATGGCTTCTGCCAACCTCCCATCCCAACAGAGAGAAACCTGGTTCCCACCATCTACCCTCTATTTACTCATGTGTTCAATCCCAGTATGCGCAAACACTAATTTCAGAACTATTAACCGAGACACCTGGATGGCTCAGTCAGTTAAGTGTCAGCCTCTTGATCTCATTTCAGGTCTTGATCTCAGGGTCACGAGTTCAAGCCCCACACCAGGCTCTGCACTGGGCATGAAGCCCACTTAAAAAAAAATGTTAATGTGTATCCCCATGGGGAATAACTTTACGAACACAACTCTAGGGCTTATATATGGTTCCTCTTATCTTTAATCTTACAGTTTCCACTTCTTTTCAAAGTTACTTAGGGTAGCGGCCCCTTTTCCCTCACCCTCTTTAGTAAAGAATGTCACACGCTTGAAATAGAGTTAGATTTTGTCCCAGTCTGAATTCCATCCTAGGATCCTCCAATCTTCTGACTTTTTACACTTTCGTACTTTATGGCCCACTCCTTTTTCTCCTTTGTTTTGACAAATCCTTAGTGTTATGTATCTGCTACTATAATATCATGAGAAATTGTTTCACAGCTCTAAAAATTCCCCTGTGCTTCACCTATTTAATCATCCCCATGCCCCTGGCAGCCACTGATCTCTTTTTCTTCTGTATAATTTTGCCTTTCTATTCTTCATATAAGAGATTCGTACAATATACAGCCTTTACAGCTTGGCTCCTTTTATGTAGCAATGTGCATTTATGATTCATCCATGTTGCATAATTGATAGCTCATTCCTTTTTAACTACGAACAGTACTCCACCGTATGGGAGTACTTCAGTTAATTTGTCTATTCACCTACTGGAGAACTTGATTGTCCTCAGCTTTTGAATGTCCTCAGCCGTAAACATTCATGTGAAGACTTTTGTGTGGACATATATTATGCAGTCATTTGGATAAATATCTACAAGTATGATTGCTGAATTGTTTGACAATCCAATATTTAGTGTTATGAAAACACCATAAATGTGTTTTCAAAAGTGGCCATGCTCTTTTCCATTTCCACCGCCATACTGAGAGTTATGTTTTTTCTACATCCACTCCAGTATTATCAGGTTGAAAACTGTTTGTTTACTTTATTTTCTGCATTTGTTTGTGTGTTTGTTGATCATCCTGGTGGGTGTTAAGTACTAGCTGATAGCTGATTTAATTTGCATGTCCCTAATAACAAAACAGGTTGAGCATCTTTTCATATGCTTATCATTAGTATATTTCTTTGATGAGGCACCCTTTCAGATCATTTGCCTATTTTTAATCAGGTAGTTTTCTTATGGTTGAGTTTCAGGAGTCCTGTGTATGTTCTGTTTACAAGTCCTTTAGCAGATATGCAATTTGCAAATATTTTTTTCCCAGTGAATGGGTTGTCTTTTCATTCTCCTAAAGACATCTTTTGTTGAACAAAAATGTAATTTTAGTAAAGGCATCTTGTCTAATTTCTCTTCCATAGATTTGCTTCCGGTATTAAAATTGAAAGTTTATTAGAAACTGTCACATGAATTTTCTAATTTTTCCCATATAAGTTTTATAGCTTGGAATATTGCATTTAAGTCTATGATCAATTTTTAGCAATTTAAATTATTTTAAAAATTTTAAGTAGGCTCCACGTCCAATGTATGTATTGAACTCACAATCCCTAGATTAAGAGTTGCAGGCTATATGGGGTGCCTGTGTGGCTCCTTGGTTAAGTGTCAGACTTTGGCTCAGGTCATAATCTCACAGTTCATGGGTTCAAGCCCTGCATCTGGCTCTGTGCTGATAGCTTGGAGCCTATTTCCGATTCTGTGCCTCCCTCTCTCTCTCTGCCCCTCCCCCACTCACACTCTGTCTCTCACTCTCAAAAATAATTAAAATATTTTTAAAAATTAAAAGAAAAAGAGTTGCATGCTGTGTCAGTTGAACCAGCCAGGTGCCCCCATTTTTAGCTATACTTTTTGTGTGTATAAGTTGTGAGATCTGTGTCTAGTTTCTTTCTTTTCTTTCCCCTTTTATCCTTTTTTTTCTTTTTTCTTTATTTCTTTTTATTTCTTTTTGTGTGTGTGTGCATATGAACATCCACTTTCTCTAGCACTATTTAAATTTGTTTTTAATGTTTATTTATTTTTGAGAGAGGGAGAGACAGAGTGCAAGTAGGGAAGGAACAGAGAGAGAGGGAGACATAGAATCTGGAGCAGGCTCCAGGCTCTGAGCTGTAAGCACAGAGCCTAAGGCAGGGCTCGAACCCACGAACCATGAGATCATGACCTGAGCTGAAGTTGGTCGCTTCACCGACTGAGCCACCCAGGAACCCCTCTAGCACTATTTTTAGAAAAGACTACAGACACTCTAATTGCCTTCGTGTTTTTATCAAAAATCAGTTGGTTATATTTTTGCAGGTTGATTTCTGGAACCTCCATTCTTCTACATTTATTAATTTGTCTATACATCTATCTACCTATGTAGTTTGCTTATGGAGACTTTATAATAAGTCCTAAAATCAAGTAATATGAGTACTCTAACTTTGGCCTACCATTTCAGAACTATGTTGGCTATTCTAGGTCCCATTTCTTTCCCTATCAATTTTTGAATAACTGTTGACATCTACAAAAAAAAAAGATTGCTGGTATTTTGAGAAAGATTGTTGAATCTTTAGGTAAAATTAGGAAGAATGGTTATTTTAATAAAATTGCCTTTGAATCCATGAACATGGAATATCGTTCTATTTATTTAGATCTTCTCTGACTTCTTTCATTAGTGTTTTGCCTTTCTTTACATAGATTTCTGCACATATTTTATTAGACTTATGCTTAAGTATTTTATCATGCAGAACTATTTTAACTACTTTAAAAAAATCACATTCCATTTGTTTATTGCTGACATATAAGAAAGCACTTCACTTATGCATACTGAACTTGTATCCTAGGATTCTGCTACATTCACTTATTAGTTCCAGGACTTGTTTGTTTACTTAAAAAAATAGATGTTTTGGGGTGCCTTGGTGGCTCAGTTGGTTAAACACCCAACTCTTGGTTTTGGCTCAGGTTATGATCCTACAGTTCATGGGTTCGAGCCCTGCATTGAGCCTGCTTGAGATTCTCTCTCTCTCTCTCTCTCTCTCTCTCTCTCTCTGTCTCTCTCTCTCTTTTCCTCTCTTCTCTTTCTCTCCCTCCCCCCCAAAAAACCCTTAAAAATAATAATAAAAAAATAGATGTTTTAAGATCTTCTAGATCTATGTTCTATACCATTTGCAAATAAATATTTTCTTCCTCTTTTCTAATCTCTAACTTTCATCTGATTACTCTTCTATTTACAGTACCTAAATGTAGAATGGGAGTGTTAAAAGAGGGTGCCTTTGTTTTGTTGCCTACCTTAGAATGTGTTCAGTCTCCGGAGGCCTGGGTGGCTTGGTGGTTGAGCATCTGACTTCAGCTCAGGTCATGATGTAATGGTCCATGGGTTTGAACCCTGAATCAGGCTCTGTGCTGACAGCTCAGAGCCTGGAGCCTGCTTTGGTTTCTGTGTCTTTCTCTCTGCCCCCCCCCCCCACACACACACAGTTGAATGCTCTCTCTCACTCTCTATCAAAAATAAATAAACATTCAAAAAAGTAAGTATTCAGTCTCACACCATTAAGTATATTAGCTAACATTTCTCATAAATACCCTTTATCACATTGAAAAAAATTACCTTCCGTTACTGGTTTCCTTATAGTTGATCATGAATGGGTGGTGACCGGTTTTCCTGGATGCTTTTATGCAAATATTGATGGGATCATATGGTTTTTATTTCCTTATTTTTTTATGCAGGTGTAATTCATATACCATAAAACATACCTGTGTAAATGTGTAAAACATACTTGTGTAAAATTCAGTGTTTACTATATTCACAGAAGTGTGAATTTTAGAGCTTTCTAATGTTCTAATTCCAGAAAATTCTTTTCACCCCAAAAATAAAATCTTTACCCATAGTAGTCATCCTCTTTTCTCTAATCTCTGATAACCACTAATACACATTCTGTCTCTAAGACTTCACGTGTCCAAGGTATTTCATATAAATAGAATGATTATCTTTGTGTCTTGCTTCTTGAATCACTTACCTTAAATTTTCTAAATTCCATCCCTCAAGTTATATACATTTTGAGAGGAATATTTTATACTCATCAGCTTAACAAACCTATGTTTATCTTGGCTACCAGAAAGATAATAATCAAAAAATGCTATGAGTTTTGTGAGCCTGTTAATATGGCCAGTAAACCACGGGCTCTTCCAGGGATGCTAAATGATATAATTGATATATCAGAAGAGTAGGGCATGTACACAGAATCAGATGCATATTTTTCAAAGCAGCATTATAATGAAAAAATAAGTAAGTGTCATTCTTGGTTTGAATCTTAGACCAGGTAAGTCCAAATACATTAATGTCTTTTCTTGATATTTTGGTGTTTTTTAAAAGTGTCTTATTTAGGAAATCACAGCCAAGTTAACAAGGATGGAATACAATAAATGAAAAAAAATTTGAGTAAAAATTCTACATCTAACCCAGGACAAGGATGGAATACAATAAATGAAAAAAATTTTGAGTAAAAATTCTACATCTAACCCAAGACCAGGTTGTGGTAACCAATTCAGGAACAGCATCAGTGTCTCCTTATGGAGACATAAATGTGTTCCAGCAGGCTGGGTTAGGAAAGCAGTCTCTATCTTAAAAAGAGACAGAAGCTATCAGACTCTGGAAATGTGAATTACATGGTCATCAGTATGCTGTTGTCATAGGCTGTTTATTAAAGATTCATTATGTAAGGACTCGACCAGGTTTGTTGTATACTTTCTGCTTTGATGTAAATATCTACATAAGCAAACAAATAGACATAACTTTATAACATTTGAATATTTTAAGTAGCAGTTAGAAAGCAAGATTTAAGTCTTCAAATTCTCATGTTGAAAACTAAAAAGTAATAAAATAAAATACATGGAAGGAGTTTTCACCTAGAAATTATGGTTTTAATCATATTCATTAATAAAGTTGTGCCAGTTGTGTTTCTTGACATAGACTAAGTGTTGTGTTTCTGTATTACATGTTTGAAATAATTTCTGTGAATTAAGTTAATTAATTTCATTTGGTTATCCTATCCTCATATGCTCTGGATACAAATCACTTGCTCAAAACAAAGAGTTGGTGTTTTGATCTACGCCTGAGTCCACTAGCATTAAAGTTAATGATCTCACCCGAATGGATTTAATGTCAACTACTTTCAAAAAGTCCATACGCAAGGTTCTTCCATACCGGCCTCAGTGACAGCTCACGATAAATGGGAGAGCTTAACCTGAGGTTAAGATTCCAACATTCTTTTGAGTCTAAAAGCTCTAACAGATTCTACTTGCTTCTACATTTACCACTCACTCAACTTAAACTGATCTAGAAAAGTAGACAAATCTAAAAAATTGCCAAATCTAAAACCTTTATCTTGATCTGTGCCTGTCAGAAAAGACTCACAGGGGCACCTGGATGGCTCAGTGGGTTAAGCGTTGAATTCTTGATTTTGGCTCAGGTCATGATATTGCATTTTGTGAGTCCGATCCCCGTGTCGGGCTCTGCACTGACACTGTGGAGCTCTCACTCCCTCTCTCTCTGCCCCTCCCCCACTCATGCTTGTGCTCCCTTCCCCCCATCAAATAAATAAACATTTAATCCTTCTGCTCCACTGGACAATACTTCCTATTTCATTTAAGCTTCTCCCCTCTCAAAATTAATTTTCGAGGATACATGTAAAGCCTTTAATTTAACAACAGGTATTTATTAACAAGAACTGTTGGTTTGTATCTGTATTTAAATTTGTGGGAAATTTTGGGAGAAAATTACTCTCAAAGATCAACTTTGCATATTGTTGTAATTTGTAAACATTCAAATCAAATATATATAAATATGCATGTATGTATGTATGTGTGTGTGTGTGTGTGTGTGTATATATATCCCTATGAGAAGTGTTTTATTTTCCTAAAATTAGGCGTTCCTTCATAAATAGCACCCAATTAAAGATACTAAATATTGCTTACATATGAAAAGTCCTTTTTTGACCCTAATTAATTCACAAACGTAACCAGTTTCCTTACTTCTAACTTCATAAGTATGTTTTGCCCATTTTTCACTTTTATGTAAATGCAATCATGAAGTATGAGCTTTTGGGGAGGGTAGGTGTTGTGACTTCTTTTCTTAAACATTATGTTTATGAAATTCATTCATGTTACCGAATGTCACAATGTTTACTCATTACTGTTATTGTATAGTACCTTAATGTACAACACAATATATCTGTTGTTAACATTCAAATTTTGTCTTTCCTAAATGGTGCTACTCTACACACACTTGTAGATTTTCAGGGGAAGGCATATGTGCATATATTTCTGCTATTTATATACTAATTAATGAAACTGAAAGGGTGTTTGGCATATGTTTACTTTAGTAAATACCATCAAAGAATTTTCCAGAGTGGTTGTACAAATATTTACTCTCAACATTGCATAAGAATTCCACTCTCTCCACGTATTGGTCAGAATTTTCTATAATTATTTCCTTGATTTAGCTATACTGGTACATACAGTTGGGGTTCTCATGATGAATTCCTATCACTGACAACAAATAAAGGTGAAGCAGCTTCATATATATATATATATATACATATATACACATATATGTGTATATATATATATATACATATATATGTATATATATATATACACATATATGTGTATATATGTATATATATATATATATATATATATATATATGGTCTTATGGTATTTAGGTCTTTTTCAAAACATAGAAGAATTTGGTCCTTTATATATTGTGTTGTCTGTCTCCTTATAGATTTATATATATATATATATATATATATATATATATATATATATTTTTTTTTTTTACATTTATTTATTTTTGAGAAACAGAGTGAGACAGAGTGAGAGAGGAGGAGGGGCAGAGAGAGAAGGAAACACAGAATCTGAATCAGGCTCCAGGCTCTGAGAAAGCTGTCAGCACAGAGCCCCACATGGGGCTCAAACCCAGGAACCGTGAGATCATGACCTGAGCCGAAGTCAGACACTTAACCCACTGAGTCACCCAGGCACCCCTCTTGTTATGGGTTTTAAATGTGCAGAGAGAAACGTTTAGTATGAGATGGTACTTTGTCTCTGTTCTACAGAAGTTACTGTGCCATGTACACATTACTACTTGTGTAAGTTTACCAGGGATGTAGTTGTGCCTGTAATCACTTTTTTGAAGCTTATTAATCATGGATTTGATTTCTTTTATAGCTGTGACTGTTCAAGCTTTCTCCATCTCCTAACATCATTGTTAGTAAATTTTGGTTTTATTATGGATTCACCTTTTTGTTTCCATTTTCATTGCCATAATCCTGTTCATAATACCCTTCTATCTTTTGAATAGCTACAGAGTTTGCACTTCATTCTATTTTTTATTTATTGCCTACTTTGGGTATTTTTGCCAGATCACTTTTTTTTTCTTGTTCAGTTATGTGGAAGTTTTTTAATTTTGCCTTTTACCCAAAGAATCAACTTTGTGTTATGTTGTATTTATCTATTTTTCTATTTTACTGATTTCTTCCCTTATATTTATTACCATTGATTCATTATCTTAAAAATTATCTTCCTGTTAAGTTTCTATGTTGCTAGAATAGATACCTGGATCACCGATATTGTAAATTTTTTTGTTTCTAAAATATGTGTTTAACACTACACATTTTTTTTTCTGAGCATGATTTTAAGTGCATCATTCAAAATATACTTTGAATTATTGTATATTTATTATTATTCAATTAAAAATAGAGTTTTCTTTTTATTGTTTTCTTTATCCCATAAATTATTTAGAAAAAAACAGTAATTCAGTTTCCTTGTCTATGTCTTCCACTTTGTTGTTGTTGTTGAAAAGTCAACCACAAGTGTATTGCTGCTTTTTTGAAAACAATGCTGTTTAGGTTTTTGTGATCAGATCTTTAAGTTTGGGGGAGCTTTTTGTTTTTAAGTTTTCTGTAAGTTTACTATACTATGTCTATAGAATTTCTTATTTCTTTGCTTTGATGTCTGGTTCCAATTTTGAAAAATGTACACTTGTATGACCTTAAGTTATAGTTCCAGAAGAAGCTATAATTGACTAATTTCATAAGGAGGATGAAGAGTTTTTGGACATGGTACACACATCAGTTAGATACTCTAGAGCTCTCCTGTCTTCAACATTTGTTCTTTTTTCTGTATTTTTACCCTTTTATTTTCTATCCTGTTTCCATCTGTAGATAGTTTTTCTGACTTACCTACTAGCTACCTACTCCTGTTTTTCAAATGTCCAATTGGCTGTCTAAACCACCAATTGAGATGTTACTTAAGTTATTGTATTTTTGTGGTTCTTAAATGAACGTATGAATTTTTGTAAAATACCTAGTTCTCTGATATGATCACCCATCTTGTCATCTAATTTAGTGGCAAATTAATCACATATTTTTTTAAAGTTCATTTCTTGTTGGGGCACCTGGGTGACTCAGTCAGTTAAGTGTCTGACTTTAGCTCAGGTCATGATCTCACAGTTTGCGGGTTGGAGCCCTGCATCTGGCTCTGTGCTGACAGCTTGGAGCCTGGAGCCTGCTTCAGATTCTGTAACTCCCTCACTCCCTGCCCCTCCTCCAATCACTCTCTCTCTCTCTCTCTCTCTCTCTCGCTCTCTCTCTCTTTCTCTCTCAAAAATAAATAAAGACTAAAAAAATTGAAAGTTTATTTCTTGTTAAGTCTAATATGTGACTTTTCTATAGTCTATGCTCATTATCATTTTTTTAAATTTTTTTAACATGTATTCATTTTTGAGAGAGACAGAGTGTTGAGTGGGGGAGGGGCAGAGAGGGAGGGAGACACAGAATCCCAAGCAGGCTCCAGGCTCTGAGCTGTCAGCACAGAGCCCAAAGTGGGGCTCGAACTCATGAACCGTGAGCTCATGACCTGAGCCCAAGTCAGATGCTCAACCAATTGAGCCACCCAGGCATCCCTATTATCAATTTTTTTAGACTTTTTGCCTTAGGCTTTATCTTTTACCTTCCTGGAGTTGAAATTTATTTCTAGGTGCAAGGTGGAGCTGCTTTTGCCCCGGACAGCACATCAGCTAACCAAACTTTCACCTTTCTGTCAATGTGTTGCATGACAAGACAATTACCTTACCCAGTTGTTCAACTCCCTGATGCCAACCCAGCTCTCACTTTCATATTTACTTCCTTGTGTTTTGAGCTTTCTAAATGAAGTCAGATATGCATCCTCAGCCAGTCATGCACTGTCCACACATTGCTGCTCCTAATACTCTAACACTCCCTCTTACCCAAAGTCCCTTGGGAAGAAAGGAGAATGTGCTATATCTTGTGAGGCACCTCGTGCCCCATGCCTGGATTGTTGTTTCTTCAGTAAAGCACACCAAACCTGTTACTAAACTGCCTTATTTTTGTCATTTGACACTGGTGATTGTTAAATCACCTATCTTTGGGAATGACATGTTGTGTGGATAATTAAGAAAATGAAAGGTCTAGGGGCACCTGAGCAGCTCAGTTGGTTAAGCCTCTGACTCTTGATTTCGGCTCAGGTCACGATCTCACAGTTTGTGAGTTTGAGCCCCACATCAGTCTGTACTAACAGTGCTGAGCCTGCTTGGGATTCTCTCTGTCCCTCTCTCTCTCCCTTTGTCCCTCCACTGCTCGTGCGCTCCCTCTCTCTCTCTCTCAAAATGAATAAACTTTAAAAAAAAAAAGAAAGAAAGAAAGAAACCGAATGGTCTAGAAATGACTTACTTGTGCTTGTAGCAGCCAGTTAAGATGGAGATGGATAATCATACCACAATCTGAGCTTGAGAATAGAGTGCTATCTTTAAGGAAGCTGGTCTGAATCTTTCCTGTGAGACCTCAAAGCCTGAGAGAATCTGTTTTCCAGTTTTGTCTCCCGTAAAAGTTGTTTTAATTCCAGCATCTCCATCTCTGGTTTCTTCCCAGCTTCTCATTCTCCAAGCATCAACTTTAGAATATGTAAGTAGTAGATATAAAGAAAAAGTGAACCTCTCATTGCTTTCAGACACATATTTGCATACAGAGAAAATGCAGGGAGGGGCACCTGGGTGGCTCAGTCGGTTGGGCGTCCAACTTCAGCTCAGGTCATATCACTTCCCTGAGTTCGAGCCCCTCATCAGGCTCTGTGCTGACAGCTTGGAGCCTGAAACCTGCTTTGGATTCTGTGTCTCAGTCTCTCTCTGCCCCTGCCCCTGCTCACACTCTGTGTCTTCTCTCAAAAATAAGCAAACATTAAAATAAAAAAAAAAAGAAAAAGAAAGAAAATGCAGGAAATTCAACAAATAATAACATTAGAACTAATTTAGCAAGGTTGCAGGATATAAGGTCAATTTTTAAAAGACATCAACCACATTTCTATATGAGTAACAATCAATTGGAAAATGAAAGTCAAAAAATAATTTATAAGACATCAGTTTCAGCTCTGACATGATCTTGGACTGAACAACAATTTTTCTTGGATTCATTTGAAGGGTAGCAGAATATGCCACCTCAAAATATGACTCTTTGGCATGAGGATTATTTGAGATGGTTATTTTGAGAAACAGCAGACACAGGAGAAGCTCTGAAAACAGAGTATAAGTTACCCTTTTGTAAAGGAAACCTACCTTTATATAAGGCAATTTATATTAGGTACGGGTCTGTACCAGGAAGAGAGCTTTCCCAGAGATAACCTTTTCACCTAAGAGACGTTGAAAGGCTTGGAGACCTTTGTTTACCAAACATTTCCTCCTCTCAGCTTCTAGTGAATTCATCCCCTTCCTTTCTCCCCCAACCCCAAATCTTTCTTTTCACTCTAGTTTAAACTGGTATTTAAGCTGATGGCTTGGGCCACATCAAGGAATTACTTACTTTCCCTCGGTCCTTCCCATACATATATGAGTTATATCTGTTAATAAGCTTCCCTATGTGTTTCTCTTGTTAATCTGTTTTTTATTATAGGGAGTCTCAACCAAGAACTCGGAAGGGTAGAGGGAGCCTTTTAGCCTACATGTGTGGAAATTCCAATATGTCTGACAAGTTTCTCTAACTTGGCACTACTCAAACTCCAAACTTTGTTTCTCTGGTTACAAGTAAGTTTGTAGATTTTACTTCAAGGCGTGGTTCTTGCTTTTAAGGTTCAGGCCTTTGCCTTGTCTTAGCTGCATACTGAGGATGTTAATGAAGTATTAAAATGATCTTTCTCTGGTGGATGAGTCTGTACAAGTGTGTCTTTTTCTTTCTCTAAGAATGCTTGATCTCTGTTTTCTCGTTACTATTCTCCACTCCATGGTGGCTGATGTTTAGTCTCATTCTGTTCGAAAAGCCTCAGCTATGAACTTACAATGGCTCAGCCATGAACTTCTGAGGCCTTTCTCTGCTCAGATCCATCACCTGATGGCTACTTTAGCTTCCCTGGGCTCGAATTTCTTCATTCTCATCTCCTCAATAATGTCATAAAATGCAGACTCTAGCTCTCCACTGTAGTCAGAAATTTCCCCAAAGCACAGAGTTCAGTAATTATAGAACTTTCCTCCCTTCCTTCCTTCTTTCCTTCCTTCTCTCCTCCCCTCCTTCACCTCCTTCCTTCCATCATGTTTTCATAAGTTCAATGTAAATTCCTTTAGCATAAAGCAGTATAATACCTAAAACTTATTAGCATTAAATAACATAACATGAATTGATTAAACGAGTGCCTTGCAAAATGCATCACATCATTTTTAATTAATAATTAGAAGAATTCAGAGAAAAATATTTTAAAACATTAATGTGAGCTACATTTTTTGCAAACAAATACAGATGAAACAAAATGACATAATCCTTTAGACAAGTGAAACTCTTCATTAAAAATGCAGAGAAATTTATTTAATTGAATTATGCTTGATTGGGGAGGAGGTACGTGGAAGTCATTTGGACATTGGAGCTCGCTGGTCCCAAGGTAGATATCTTGGGGAAACAAAGCCAAGGAAGATCGTGACAAAAAGGCTGGATAAGTCAGATCGGAAGGACTTCTAAACAATACTAGCAATTTAGACTCCATTTGCAAACCTGTAAAGAAGCTTTATGGGATATTAAATAGTGGAGTAAAATGATACAGAAGGCCACTTGAGATTATTCTTTCAACAGGGACTGAATGTGTAAAAACCACATTGCTTTACATTATAAAATAAGATGTATTTTCTGCTAGAAATCAAAAGATTAGTAAGAAGAAAGTTCTCACATTGCTGTCACTCACACAGAGAGAGCTATGGTTCAAATATTGATGTATGTATTTTAAGGAGTTTTCTAATTTTTCATAACAGATATTTCATAATCTTGGAGAAAGGCCATCTAACAATCCAGTATAGTTTCTAGATTATATTAGCGTTTAAGATCACATGAATACTGCAAATGTTCCCATGGTATTAGCATTGAATTCAGTTTTGAACAATTCCATACAGTAAACATAATCAAAAGGCATGCACCCTAGGGACGAGTACAGTGTTCCGTTGGACTTTTAATTTAGTCCATTTTGAAGTTTCTACATCCTGAAGGGCTCTGTTTAGCTGCAGTGATGAACCCGTACACCCATCTTTGGTCTTTGATTTCCTCATGACTTGATGCATTTGCCAAATTGTTCTGTAACACACATACAATATAATTTTTGTAGAAAACACATATGAAAAGGATCAAACCCAAAGAAGTTACAAGAGAAACAGTATTGTAATACTAGCTACATTATTCAAGGCTGTGAACAATGTAATAAACTAGAAAGGAAGGCAAGATGGGTATAAAACTCCTTTGCTGAGGGATGGAGTGCTAGGGAATGAGAAGGAATGTGGCAGAAACAGATAACAGCCCAGCCATTTCAAATACACTTGGAAGGAAATTACCAAGAGTAGGATATATTTCAAATTTAAGGTTCACAATTATTTAAGTATCCAGGTCTACTAAAGCTAAGAGGTTTTTTTTCCCCCATATAATGAAATAACTCATTTTCAAGGTATTTGCTCTTGCTAAACATTCTCAGCCTCCTCTGCAGTATTTTTCTTAGTGCGGTAGCTAAAGGCAATGAAAATAAGATCTTCCTCACATTAGTTTAACTGTTCCCTGGACTAACTAATTGCTTAAAATGTGTCGGAGCGCTTCTTCAAAAATTGCTGAAATAGAGAGTATTCTTTCTGCCCAAGAACACATTTGTTGTCTTGTGAAAAGAAAAAGGAGAAGCAATCAAAGTCAATTTCTTTCTTATTAAAAAAAAAATAAGTAAAACAAGTCCAACAACTAAGTTACTCAACAACTAACCTGCTAGACTAGAAAACAGATATTTTTATCTTCTCAGACAAATGGTCCTGGACATTCACCCAGTGCTGATGTAATAGAGATCCAGATAATGTCTTTGCAGCGACCCATGGCAGGCTGCACCAAAACGCACCTTAATGGCATATTGATTATTTTGAATTGAAGGTACCTGAGCAATATTCAGTACAAGGATACTCAGACCCTCCTCTGTCCCCTTGAAATCTCCCTTATGAAAGGTACCCTCCCTGTACTAAGAAGTAAAAAGATATCCCTATCACCAGAGATAGGAACTTTAACGTTGAGAAAACTGTAGAAACAAACCTTGTTACTTTGTTGCTAATCTAGTTCCTCAACCCAAATTCGCTTAGAATTATTTACTAATTAAAGCTTCCAAACATCTATTTTCCTTATCCTATAAATTCCTCACAAATATGCTGTCTCCCTCTCTACCTTGTATAAAATCTTCCTACCTTGGTCATTTGGGGCGGGGCGTCTCAATTTCATTATTGGGCCTCTGTGAGCACAAAATAAAACTTAGCTTTTCTCTCCTGTTAATGTGTCTCACTTAAATTGAATTATTAATTCAGCTGGAAGGCCTTGAAGGACACAGAATTTTTCCTTCCTGATATCTTCTTTAGTTTGGAAGATATAAATCCAAACCAACCAAAGATCACTTCATTCCAATTCATAGAAAATACAGGTATTTTTGTGTTTGTTTTTGTTTTTTAGCAGGAATAAAAGGAAGTGGTAAGCAAGAATGTAGTGGTCCTTTGTTTAAACGAATGTCTTCATGGGCCAATCAAAATTTCACAGGCAAGTCTTTCCTACAACCAAACATCTATCTGCTATGGCAGTGAAGTCCTGAAAGCAAAAATGAAAACAAACAAAACAAAATACAAAAGAACACACAAGGGACAAACAGCATCACTGAGGAGCAGGTTCCTCAAGAATAAAGGTAAGTTATGTTTCTATTTTAAAGGAAATATGTTTTAATTCTACTCCTATAGGTAGGCATGACTTAATTTACCCCCACTGTTATCACTAACCTTTTAACCCAGCTGACAGTAGATTTATTTACCAGATCCCAGGATATGCTTTTGCTTGCATGTTCCTCTATTTGGGCGTCTAATATTGACTTTTCACATTTAAACATGGAAGGCCCCAGAAGGCACATACACATTATTGATCATGCTCTAATAATAGAGCTGAGTCCTACATCTTGCTTTGTAGATGTTTTTATATAACCCAACCACAATGTAAAAGATAATTTTCTTGGAAAGAATCCATTTGGACTATTAATATTTAAAACAATAGCAGCTCTCCCTGTGGACCAGTGAGAGCATATTTCAAAAGGCATACAAACTGAGCAGAAATGACTTACAAATAAATCTTGTCACATGACTGAAGTAATAAGTGATCAGAAAATTCTGGGTACGAGAAACAATTGGAACTAGAACTCTAATCAATACCTTCTAGTATACTCCTCTAGTCTTTTTGACTGCCCACAGGCCAAACTGTGTATCACTGTTTCTATAAATATAGTTTTATTGGAACATGTCCACGCCATCATTTACATATTAGTAAATGTACAGCTGAATGGTTGTAACAGAGACCATATGGCCCACAAAGCTTAAAATATTTATTTTTGGGTTTTGATAGAAAAAAAATTACCAAACTCTGACATTATATTACTGCCCTAAAAGGGATCACAAATGAGAGGCATAAAAGCCTCATAGAGTCCACAGATGTATTTTGTTTAGCTGAATGATTTTCTCATTACAATTTTGTTTTTATTTTTATTGTTAGTTTTCTTTGGGTTTCTTTGATAGAGTATCCATCCATCAACTCTCCACGGTCGTTAACCCGTTTTGTCTCTTATACACACTTACCTCTCTCATTTCCCCCATGAGTGTCATCATTTGCCTTAATCATCTATCTCATGAAGGTATTTCAGAAAACCATGATATAGAAAAATAATAACAAATGTATCTATATAATGAACTTGAATATATGACATGTTGACGTATGTGATTTAACAGGTAAATATGTGCAGTTTAAGAAATGAAACCTAGGGGCACCTGAGTGTTTTAGTCCGTTGAGTGTCCAACTTCGGCTCAGGTCATGATCTCAGGGTTTGTGAGTTCGAGCCCCGCATGGGGCTCTGGGCTGACACCTTAGAGCCTGGAGCCCACTTCAGATTCTGTGTCTTCCTCTGTCTGTTCCTTCGCTGCTGATTGCATTCTCTTGCATGGTCTCAAAAATAAATAAAAATGGTAAAAAAAAATTAAAAAAAAAAAGAAATGAAACCTAGATGAAATGACATATTGATTTAACTTTTTAAATTAATTTTAAGTAGGCTTCAAGCCCAGTGTGGAGCCCAACGCAGGACTTTGAACTCATAACCCTGAGATCAAGACCTGAACTGAGCTCAGTTCTCTTTTACTTCCTATGTCCATTTATACCAACCAGGACAGCAGCAATAGCAGATAAATCCATTGTGAGCTAGCCCTCTCCCTACCACCAAAACATGATTTCATTATGGATATTCTCACAAGCTGGCCAGAAGGGAATGCATCATACCAAATAGTCTGACAAAAGAAAATGCAAACAAGAGCCAATGTGATGGTAGCCTTGAAGTTCCAAGGAAATAACATACCCAAAGTCATAGACCATTTATTTGTCTAGAAGATGCATTATTATTAGAAGATGACCACTAGCCTCATGAACTATGATATTATATTCTATTGCAATTTATGGCACTTCATTGGTAATAACACGCACTCATATACTTGAACACAATCTCTCCCCTGTCTCAATTTCTCTCTGTCTCTCGTGTGCCCATTATTACACAATATACAATTAATGTAGTGTGATATTGGGGCACCTGGGTCGCTCAGTTCGTTAAGTGTCTGGCTTTGGCTCAAGTCATGATCTCGTGGTTCAAGAATTTGAGCCCTATGTCAGTCTCTCTGCTGATAGCTCGGAAATTGGAGCTTGTTTCAGATTCTGTGTCTCCTTCTCTCTCTTCCCCTCTCCTGCTTGTGTTCTGTCTCTGTCTCTCTCTCAAAAATAAACATTAAAAAATTTCACAAAATGTGATATTATAGCATATAACATAACATAATATGATATGATGTATGATATATTTATACTATATAATAAGTAATATCTCAAGTTTCCAGGATTATTGTTACCTCCAAGAAGTAAACCAAACTCGAAAATTAAGAAAAAGTAGAAGTTCTCAGCAGGGAAATAGAAAATATAGAACCAAACTAAATGGAAATTTTATATCTGAAAAATATAATAGCTGAAATACAATAAATCACTGCATGTGCTTAATAGCTGAATGGAGGTGAAAGAAGAATGAATCAAAGAATTTGAATATTGATTAACAAAATTCACCCAGTGTGAAGAATGAAGATAATAGATTGAGGGAAAAAAATAGCCTCAAGGACAGGTGGGCAGTGTCAGAAGTCTCACATTCCTGTGAGTTGGGTCCAAAAAATGAGAGAGAAACAGACAGGTGCAGAAAATAGATATTAGCATAAATAATGTCTTAAAGTTTCTCAAATTTGGAGAAAAGCTATAAATGTACAGATGCAAGAGGCTCAGAAAAAATAATTAAATAAAATCAAAGACAACCACCCAAAACACGTGATAACCAATGTGGTAAAAACCAAAGACAAAAGACAAAAGAAAAAAGAAAAAACGCTTGAAACATCCACAGAAAAACAACACATGACATATATAAGTCAGTGCTTAGTAAGTATCTGCTATTATTTTTTTCAAACATGAGGTCACATCCTGGTTACCCAGCAATGAATAAAATGACTTGTTGATTACAAGTCTGAACTCTTCACCCTTTTTTAGGAATATGTCATTTCCAGGACCTAGAAGCAGCAGACACTGAGACTAAATGAGAGGAGTGACAGGTCTACTGGTGGAAGGTCTGTGGGGGGAAACTAGGAGACTGCCACAATGGATTTCTTTCAAATACATGCTTCTTGTTGAGGAATATTGACAACCCATCATATGCCGCATATCAATCATCAAAATGTGTCTTCATTGATATCTGAGCTTTTAGGCCTCTCCATTACAAAATTCTCAGGTAGGGAGAAAAGCCAAAGGAGTAGCAGATGGCTATCAGTGAGAAGAAAACGGAACATTTTTATTCATTTACTTTATTTATTTACTTGCTTATTCGTTTATTTTTCTTTGCTCCCAAAGTATATCAACAGTAAACCAGTTCAAGTGATGAATTATACAGAACTCTAGAGATATGTTGTGCGTAGTGCTTGAACATCCGCATTTGGAGAATATATTCAGATACTGGAGTAGCACAACCAATTCTTTAAAAAGATACCCTGGTTAGCATTATAAGTTTATAATACTGAATATTGACAAGTAGCCTCAAAATGAATTAAATAAGTATTAAATTATCAATATGTTTATTTTATTTTATTTTATTTTTTTTCCAACGTTTTTTATTTATTTTTGGGACAGAGAGAGACAGAGCATGAACGGGGGAGGGTCAGAGAGAGAGGGAGACACAGAATCGGAAACAGGCTCCAGGCTCTGAGCCATCAGCCCAGAGCCGGACGCGGGGCTCGAACTCACGGACCGCGAGATCGTGACCTGGCTGAAGTCGGAGGCTTAACCGACTGCGCCACTGAGGCGCCCCTCAATGTGTTTATATGTATAAAATGTACAATTTAATAAATATTTAAACTCTGGCTTTGTAATACAAAGGTGCACTAGGAAATGGCTTAAATATTACAATTTGCCAAGTAAAGTAGACCCCTCCCTTTTTACGAACATAGAGTGCTCTGGGATTTTTTTATATTTTAATATGTTTATTTTTTTAAATTTTTTTAACGTTTATTTATTTTTGAGACAGAGAGAGACAGAGCATGAATGGGGGAGGGCCAGAGAGAGAGGGAGACACAGAATCTGAAACAGGCTCCAGGCTCTGAGTGGTCAGCATGGAATCCGAGGCGGGACTCTAACTCGCTGACTGCGAGATCATGACCTGAGCAGAAGTCAGACGCTGAACGACTGAGCCACCCAGGCACCCCTTAATATGTTTATTTTATGTGAAGAGGGGCGCTGCAGAGACACTGAAGGCCATGTAGTTTTAAAATTCTTTGCCAAATGGAATCTATTATATGGAAAGCCATAATCTCTCACCTCTTCTCTCCGTGGGTTCCGGCTCACTGATTATTGTTTAGGGACAGCTGAATGCAGTTTTAGATAAGACCAAGTCTATAAACACAGGTGTTTGAGGCAAACAAATCTCTAGAGGAGCAAACACTTGACCTTGACCTCATTAGACACCTAATCTGATCAACGGAGGTAACTGCTCCAGATGGATTAATCATATTACTTTGCATCTATGAAGGGCATGTCTTTAAAGCTCCTGTTAGCGTGGGAATGCATGCTTAGGATTTGAGAAAGACACACACAAGTGCATACGCACACACGTATATAACTTTCACTTCTCTGCAAAGAGACTTAGCTATGGGACTTTAATTAACTTATATCACATAAAAAACTAGACATTTGGAAACGTGCCTCTAGTATCTGCCCGTTGCAAAATAAAACTAAAACTTTCAGCACTTTGAAATCATTAACATACGTGATCTCAAGTCACTTCACTGTACTTAGTGACCAGGAGGTAGGCCTAGAAAATTCAGTAAATAAGCTCTTAAATTCACATGGGAATTTTACTTTTTCAAAACCCTTTTGAACACATTACCTTATTTCATTCGTAAAATTCCCTCTTGATAATTTCTGGGGCTATTATTATTTCCATTTTACAGAGAGATCCAAAGAAAATGTTCTTACGTTTTACACAGCATTGTCTAATTAATAATTTCAGATGTATCATTCCCATGGTTTTCACAATTGGTTAGATTTGAAATTTTTTACATATAATCTTACTTGGAATGTCAATATGGGTAATGAAAGCAGAGGTGCTGAAGTACAGGGTGAAGAGAGTGGGTGGGGTCTTTCCAAACCCCATGTCTGGGACGCCTCATCTTAGCACACACCTCTAGAAGCATCTCCTCGCACAACCAGAACAGACATCCTGGTAACTTTTTAAGTGTTTCTTTATACTTTATTAATTCTATGAGGCACTCATAAGATAAAAAATAAAAAAATAATAATAAAAAAACTTAAGAAATGGAAGTTTAGTGATGACAATCCTTTTGCTTGAAAGTAGACAGTTAATGGGGTACCTGGGTGGCTCAGTCAGTTAAGCATCCCACTTCAGCCTAGGTCGTGATCTCACGGCTAGTGAGTTCAAGCCTCACATCAGTCTCTGAGCTAATGGTATGGAGTCTGCTTGGGATTCTCTCTCTCTCTCTCTCTCTCTGCCCCTCATCCCCACTCTCTCTCTCAAAGTAAATAAGTAAACTTAAAAAGAAGAAGAAGAAGAAGAAGAAGAAGAAGAAGAAGAAGAGAAGAAGAAGAAGAAGAAGAAGAAGAAGAAGAAGAAGAAGAAGAAGAAATCAGACAGTTAATACATGGAAATAGAGAACCTTGAACCTTGGATTTATGATCCTCATCCATTATTCTTCCATGTGATGGGTTAATCAATCCACCACTATCCTGGCTAAGATACCCAGCAGCTGGTTTCATCCCACTTTGGTCAGACCCTTTCTTTTCTTTTACCACTTGAATTTCCAGGTGTTCAGACCTTGGCCTCTCTTATATGGAAGCTGAAGGTGTCTCTGGCTGTTAAGGAGGAAGCTAGTCCATTGTGGGTGAGCCTGGTTAACAGAGAAGCCTCATTCCCTTCTATAAGGTTCCCAGTAGATCAACTGGGTGCTGTGGCCTAGTGTCCTCACCCAACAGCATCCAGACAGAATAGCTCACTGGCACCACCAGTGGAATCCCCATATATATATATATATATATATATATATATATATATATTGTGGAGTCCTCATTTCCCCTTTCTAACAGCTTATATTGCATCAGAGGATGGTAATAAATAAATAAATAAATAATTACTTACCAATTATGCATCCAAATTTTGGTCATTACTTAGACCATGCTTTTAAAACTTATGTTGAAGTATGCCTTATTCATTTCCTTATCCCGTTACGACCCCTTTCTTTCAAAAGTAGTGGTTAATTCATGTCTAGCATTTGGGGATGGTAAAAAGGAGAACATGGGGAGAGATTTAATGAGTGAGATAGCATGGGGATTAATATTTTGAAATACTATTCTTCCAAACATCTGCTTATCATCTATCATCTATCTACCTATATCTTCTGTGAAAACAGCTAAGTGAAGAGGTAAGATAGACAAACACTGCACATCTCATTTGTATGAGGTATCTGAAAGTGTCAAATTCGTAAATTCAGAGACTGAAATTGTGGCTACCAGGATTTGGGGGGAGAAGTTCAGAGTTACAAATCAGCAGGCATAAAGTTTCAGTTAAGTAAGATGAAAAAAATAAAATAAAATAAAGCACACATAGAGAATTTTTTTAAAAGAGGAACAAAGTGTTGACATAACCAATATGAGGGCATGATGACATCCACAGACCTGCTCCCCAGTGAATAATTATAACTGGGGAATGTCTTGAAAAATAAAGTCTTTGACATTGTCCTAGTCACATCTAGCAAATGAATAAATATTTACTCAAGAAAAGATATTAAAACTAGGTATGGCCAGACAGACTCTGTTGCATTTAAACCACAACATTCCCTGTCCCCAACCCCTCCTAGTTTAACAGCCAATAAGATGGAACCCCTTCTCCCTCCTGCTCTTGTTGAGGACTATTGTATTTCCACTCAAGGAGAAGGGGGCCAGCATTTCCCATTTCCTCCAGCTATGTGTTGCAGAGTCTAAATTCCGAGTGTGACTGAGAGGTTGATGTCTCCACCTGGACCTCATTCATAAAATGGAGGCTCTCCTTCTTGTACAACATTATGAGACTACTTGGACCCTGATTACTCCTGCACCAATCTGCTTGAAGGACAAAAGTCCCATATGAAGAGGAGCGATTTGAAAATACACAGTGCGCTATGGATGTCATTCCGGGAGAAGGAGGCTAATGTTCCTATCCCCAGTTCCAGCACTGTGCCTCAGACACTTTGTCCACAGAAGGCAGCATACTGTAAGAACAGAAAGCTCTGAAGTTCTCCTATAGGAAATTACTTAATTTGAAGCAGAGCGTGAAGAAGTTCAAGCCTAAGGGCACTCTCGAGACTATGGTCATTATGGTGGTAAGCAATTAACAGGAGGCTATTCACTAAAGGAAAGCCAAAAGCTAAACTGTTGCCCAGTTAGTTTATCAGAGAGAACCATGGAAATAACAACCCAATTCAAAATGGTCAAAGTATCTGAATAGAAATTGCTTCAAAGAATATGTATGAATCTCAATAAGCACTTGAAATTTTCTCAGCATCATTAGTAATCAAATATTTGCAATCAAATCATAATGGCATACTACTTTAGACCCACTAAGATGACTGTAATTAAAAGTTTTCTAGATAGGTGACAAGGATGTAGAGAATTTGCAACCTCCATACATTGATGATGGGGATGGAACATGGTGTAGCTATTTTGGAAATAGCTCTTCAAAAACACTAAACAAAGAGTTTGCAAAGTACCCAGTAATACCTATACCTTATATATCCAAAACAATGAAAACATATAGCCAAAAGACCTATACACACATTTTCAAAGCTGCATTATTCATAATAACTCCCAAATGGAAACAGTCCTGCTGTCTATCAATTGATAGATAAATAATGTGTTATATTCATACAACAGTACTGACTCATGCTACCACATGGATTAACCTGGAGAATATTATACTAAATGGTGGAAACCAGGCAAAAAATAGCCCTGTATATTTTATTATTTTATATGAAATGTCCAGTATACTAAGATCTATAGAGACATAAAATAGACTAGTGATTGCCTAGGATTGGTGTGGTTAGAGAGAAATAGAAGGCAGTGACTGCCAGAATATCAGCTTTTTTTGTGGATTAATGAAAATGCTCTATAATTGATTCTGGCGATGGTCACACAACTCTTTAAGTACGTTAAAAAAACATTAATTATATACTTTAAGTAGGTGAATGATGTGGTAATATATGAATTATACCTCAGTAAAGCTGTTAGAAAAGAGAGATGGAGAGGAGCAAAGAGATGAAAATACCTAGTACTTATCTTTCTGTATCTGGCCTATTTCACTTAGCATAATGTCCTAAAAGTCCACCCATGTTGTCACATATTGCAGAACTGTCCTCTTTTTTTAAGGCTGAATTGTGTTCCATTGTATGTATATACCTCATCTACTTTATTCTTTCACTTGTTGCTGGACATTTAGATTGTTTCCACACATTGATGGACATGAATAGTGCTGCAATGAACATGAGAGTCATAATATTTCTTCAAGATCCTGATTTTAATTATCTTGGGTATATACCCGGATGTAGGATTGCTGGATAATATGGTAGTTTTATTTTTAATATTTTGAGAAACCTCCTTACTATTTGCCATAGGGCTGCACTGTTTTACATGCTCACCAGCAATGTGCAAGGATTCCAATTTCTCCACATCTTTGCCAACACTTGTTTCGTGTGTGTGTGTGTGTGTGTGTGTGTGTGTGTGTGTGTGTGAATAGCCATTTTGAGAAATGTGCAGTGACATCTCATTGTGGTTTCGATTCAAATATCACCTGTGATCACTGATTTAGTGATGATGAGCAATTTTTCATATACTTCTTGGTCATTTGAATGTCCTCTCTGGATAATTATCTATTCAAGTCCTTAGCACATTTTTTAAATCTAGCTGTTTGGATTTTTGTTATTGAGTTGTAGGAGTTCTTTATATATTTCGGAGATTAACCTTTTGTTGGATTCATAGTTTACAAATATTCCTCCCATTTGATAGGTTGGCATTTCACTCTGTTGATGGATTCCTTTGCTGTGTAGACTCATTCTAGTTTGATGTAGTCCCATTTGTTTATTCTTTGCTTTGTTGACTCTGCCGTTGGTGTCATATCCACAAAATCAGTGCCAAAAGCAATGTCATCAAGCTATTGTCCTGTGTTTTCTTCTTGGATTTTCAGAGTTTTATGTCTGAAATTTAATTTATTAGTCCATTTTGACTTGATTTTTGGGTCTGGTGTAAGGTAGGGTCAATTTAATTATTTTTTTCATATTAATACCCACTTTTCCCAACACTATTTGTTGAAGAGACTAGTCTTTCTCCATTGCGTATTCTTGGCACTCTTTTGGAAAATCAATTAACCATATATGTGCATATGTATTTCTGAGCTCTTCATTCTGTTCCTTTGGTCTCTGCATCTATGTTTATGTCTGTGTTTTCATTACTGGATCTTCATAATATATTTTGAAATCAAGAAGTTTGGTGCCTACATCTTTGTACTTTCTCAGGACTGTTTTGCTTCTTCACAATTTTTTGTGGCTCAGTATGAATTCTACGATTGATTTTTTTCTATATCAGTAAAAAATATATTTGGAATTTTCACAGAGATTGCATTGAGTTTATAGATCTTTTTAGATAGTACAGACATTTTTAACAATATTAAGTCTATGATCATAAGATACTTTCATGTGTTTGTGTCTTGTTGAATTCCCTTTATCAATATGTTGTAGTTTCCAGTATATATATATATATATATATATATATATATATATATTTTTTTTTTTTCATCTCCATAGTTTGTTTACATATGTTTTTGTTTATAAATGTAAATATATATGTATATATGTATTGCTTTATATACAGCTATTTGTGTGTGTGTGTATATATATATATATATACACAAATATTTTATTATTTTTTAAATTTTTTTTGAGAGAGAGACAGAGATATCACTAATTGGAGAGGAACATAGGAAGAGGGAGAGAGAGAATCCCAAGCAGGCTCCATGCTGCCAATGCAGAGCTTGATGTGGGACCTGAACCCATGAAACTACGAGATCATGACCTGAGCCAAAACCAAAAGTCAGATACTTAACCTACTGAGCCACCCAGATGCTGCTACAAACAAATATTTTAGATTATATATGTGTATTTATATGTATATGCATGTATATGTACATATAGAATCTAAAACATTATAAATGGGATTGTGAATAAATAACCAAAATCTCCCAACAAAGAAAAGCCAGATGGCTTCATGGGAGAATTCTACTAAACATTGAAAAAGAAATAACGTCAATCCTTTTGAAACTTGCAAAAAAATTGAAAAGGCGGATCCACTTCCAAATGTATTGTACAAGGATTACCCCAATACCAGTGCCAGTCAAAGAGCTCAAAAGAAAAGAAACCCAGAGGTCAAAATCTGAAAAATATAGTGAAACAATCCTCAATAAAATACAATCAAACCGAATCCAATAGCACATTGGATCATATGTTATGACCAAGTAGGATTTATCCGGGGATGCAAGGATGGTTTAACATGCAGAAATGAATTGATGTGATTCACCATATTGACAGAATAAAAAATTTAAAAAGACCATACGATTGTCTCAATACATGCAGAGAATGCATTCAAGAAAATTCAGCATATTTGCATGATAAAAACTTTCAACAAACTAGCAATAGGAGGAATATACCACGACATAGTAAGGACCATTTTTTCAAAAGTCTGTTGTTGAACATCATATTCAATGCTAAAAGATGGAAATCTTTTCTTGTTTTCAGTTAATTAGGAACAAGGCAAGGATGCCTATTGTCACCACTTCTTTAGTAGTTAAATTCCTAGTCAGAACAATTAGACAAAAGAAAGAAATAAAAGCATCCAAACTGACCAGGATAAAGTAAATTTGTTCCTTTTTGCTGATGACATAATCTTATATATAGAAAAATTGACAGATTCCATTAAGAAAACGTTAAAACAAATAAATTCAGTAACTTGTGGGATACAAAATCAACATACAAAATCAGTTGTGTTTCTATATACTAACTACAGACTATCTGGAGAGGAAATGAGAAAACCAATCTCAACACTTTCTTGATCTATTTAACATATATTCCTTTTATATTGCTTGATTTAATTGGTAACAAAAACAGTGAGAGTGACAATCTTGCCTCATTCCTGATTTTGAAGAGAATGCTAATATTTCACTCTAATAGTATAACTTTTACTATTGATTTTTCAAACAACATTATGGAAATATAACCCACATACCATACAACTGCCCAGTTAAAGTGTATAACTCAAAGATTTTTTAGTATATTCACAGATATATGCAACCTTTACCACAATCAAATTTAGAACATTTTCATCAATTTAAAAATAAACCCTGTACCAATTTGCAAGTAGTTACTTGCAACTACTTTACAGTTACAGTTTTCCAACATCGATTATTAAAAGGACTGTCTTTCCATGTTGAATGAACTTGACCCTTGTCAAAAATTAGTTGACAGTATAAACATGATTTTATTTCTGAACAGTTCTGAGCACTCAGTTCCATTCCATTGGATATCAGTATCACAGTGGCTTTATTATGATTACACTGTAGAAAGTTTTGAAATAATGTGAGTGTTCGAGCTTTGTTCTTCTCAAAACTCTTTTGACTATTCTGAGTCCTTTGAATTTCCATGGGAAGTTAAGATCTGCTTGTCAATACCTGCCAGAAAGCAAGCTGGCACTTGTATGAATTATGGTAAATCAACAGTTCCATTTGGAGACGATTGTCCTCTACACAATATTCAGTCTACATTATGACTACAAACATAAAATATCTACAAACAAATTTTGGAATCTATATCACAAAGCTTAATGAAAAATTATAAAATATTACCAAAAACATTAAAGACAATCTAAATAACTGAAGAGATATACATATTCATGGTTAAGAAAACTCAATTTAATAAAACTGTTAATTATTCCAAAAATAATATATCTCTTGGAAACAAATTAATTTCCTAAAACAACTTTGAAAATTGACTAGCTAATTCTAATACCCAAAAGAGATATGGGACAATATTAGTTAACATAAAGTTAAGTAAGAAGAACTTGGCCTCAAATGATAATAAACCATGTTAAGATTATTGCTAAAATAATAGTTCCATAAATTAATGGTATACGAATATATGAAATAAAAACTTGATATTTAGAAGATATGGTGATGTAGAACAAACAGAAAGTAAGCATCATTCAATAAATTTTACTGATATAGTTATCCACATGGAAAAAAATGTCAGATGCCTGTATCCTACTGGACAAAATCAATTTTATCTGAGTTAAATTATAAACATGAAAGGTGAAATTATTAAACTTTTAAAAATAAAATCTTGAAGAAAGTGTTTATAACGTCTGAAAACATTTTTATAAGATGTCCACATATATAAATTATATCCACACACAAAAATTAGAAATGTAAATTAAAACCACAACTATATACTATTATTCACTCATTAGATGACCATAATAAATAAGTTAAGTTAAACAACGACAACAACAACAACAACAAATCCTGACACAATCGCGTATTTTTTAGGAGGTTAAGTAACAGATATTGTAACGTATTTTTTGGTAAGAAGTGAGGAAAAACATTTTAAGAAAAACTTTGAAGTCCGACACATTCTAAATATAATTCCACTTTTAGATCTATGTACTAAGAAATTCATGCACACTTATAGGGAGATGTTTAAAAATATCCCTCTACCATTATTTATAATGGCAAAAAAAAAAAAAAACCCAAAGAGAATCAACTTACCAATGATAATTAAGTTATGCTATTTTAATACTTGTGGGAGAAATCTTAAGCAGTTTTATAATTTGATTTATAGTCTTAAATGCATGCGTTAGACAAAAACAAAGCTGAAGTCTATGATTTAGGTATCTGTCTCATAAACGTAAAAAAGAACATAAAACAAAGTAAGAAATGTAGAGATATATGAGTGTTTTACAAGGTGCAGAAATCAATGAAATGGAAAACAGATAATAGAAAATGAAATAACAAAGCTAAAGTGGGTTCTTTGGCACATATTTAAGAAGGTGATAAATCCTGAGAGAAAATTTTTAAAAAATCAATTATCAATATTAGAAATGCATAAAATGGTATTGTTATAGATCTTATAGACAAAATTTATACTTTTTAAAAACAATTTCTAAGTTTATTTATTTATTTTGAGAGAGTGAGCAGGTGAGGGGCAGAAAAAAGAGTGAGAGAGAAAGAGAGCAAGAATCCCAAGCGGGCCCACACTGCCAGCGCAGGACCCAATACAGGGCTCAACCTCACGAAACCGCAAGATCATGACCTGAATGGAAACCAAGAGTCAGATGCTCAACCGACCGAGGCACCCAGGCACCCCATAGCCAAAATTTATAATAAAGTAATAACTTAAACAAATCCCACATCCATAACTTTAACTAAAGAAATTGATAGAATAAAATTAAATTATTTCTCTTAAGAAATTGGTAGATAAAACTACAAAATGTAAGATATAGACATATGCATAACTTGCTAGATTAACACATTTTAAAAATGTCTCAAATATCAGTATAAACATACATAATACGATAGGCCCAGATAACTAACAAATAAGCTTTCAAGTAGTTAAGAAAGAAAGTGACACTGATTTTCAACAAACTCATCAGTAAATATGTAGAGAGGAAGTACTTCTTAAATCTTTTTATAAGGCCAGCACAACTCCAGTACCAAAATCTAACAATGATATTACAAGAAAGATAATCTGTCAGAACAAGTTCTCTTATAAACCTAGATGTAAGAGGAGAAGCGGCAAGATGGCGGCTTAGGAGGACACTGGGCTCACCGCGCGTCCTGCTGATCACTTAGATTCCACCTACACCTGCCTAAATAACCCAGAAAACCGCCAGAGGATTAGCAGAACGGAGTCCCTGGAGCCAAACGCAGACAAGAGGCCCACGGAAGAGGGTAGGAAGGGCGCGAGGCGGTGTGCGCTCCACGGACTGGCGGGAGGGAGCCGGGGCAGAGGGGCGGCTCGCCGGCCAAGCAGAGCCCCCGAGTCTGGCTTGCAAAAGCGGAGGGGCCTGATGGACTGTGTTCCCACAACAAGCGCGACTTAGCGTCTTGGAGGTCATAAGTTAACAGCTCTGCTAGAAAAGCGGGAAGGCTGGAGGACAAAGGGAGGGAGAGCTGCTGAGCCCCCTGACAACAGAGCTCAGTTTGGTGGGGAACAAAGGCGCTCGCCAGCGCCATCTCCCCCGCCCATCCCCCAGCCAAAATCCCAAAGAGAACCAGTTCCTGCCAGGGAACTTGCTCGCTCTGCGCAAACACCCAACTCTGTGCTTCTGCGGAGCCAAACCTCTGGCAGCGGATCTGACTCCCTCCCGCTGCCACAGGGCCCTTCCTGAAGTGGATCACCTAAGGAGAAGCGATCTAAGCCTGCCCCTCCTGCCCCCGTGCACCTTGCCTACCCACCCCAGCTAATACGCCAGATCCCCAGCATCACAAGCCTGGCAGTGTGCAAGTAGCCCAGACGGGCCACACCACCCCACAGTGAATCCCACCCCTAGGAGAGGGGAAGAGAAGGCACACACCAGTCTGACTGTGGCCCCAGCGGTGGGCTGGGGGCAGACATCAGGTCTGACTGCGGCCCCGCCCACCGACTCCAGTTATACACCACAGCACAGGGGAAGTGCCCTGCAGGTCCTCACCACGCCAGGGACTATCCAAAATGACCAAGCGGAAGAATTCCCCTCAGAAGAATCTCCAGGAAATAACAACAGCTAATGAGCTGATCAAAAAGGATTTAAATAATATAACAGAAAGTGAATTTAGAATAATAGTCATAAAATTAATCGCTGGGCTTGAAAACAGTATACAGGACAGCAGAGAATCTCTTGCTACAGAGATCAAGGGATTAAGGAACAGTCACGAGGAGCTGAAAAACACTTTAAACGAAATGCATAACAAAATGGAAACCACCACAGCTCGGCTTGAAGAGGCAGAGGAGAGAATAGGTGAACTAGAAGATAAAGTTATGGAAAAAGAGGAAGCTGAGAAAAAGAGAGATAAAAAAATCCAGGAGTATGAGGGGAAAATTAGAGAACTAAGTGACACACTAAAAAGAAATAATATACGCATAATTGGTATCCCAGAGGAGGAAGAGAGAGGGAAAGGTGCTGAAGGGGTACTTGAAGAAATAATAGCTGAGAACTTCCCTGAACTGGGGAAGGAAAAAGGCATTGAAATCCAAGAGGCACAGAGAACTCCCTTCAGACGTAACTTGAATCGATCTTCTGCACGACATATCATAGTGAAACTGGCAAAATACAAGGATAAAGAGAAAATTCTGAAAGCAGCAAGGGGTAAACGTGCCCTCACATATAAAGGGAGACCTATAAGACTCGTGACTGATCTCTCTTTTGAAACTTGGCAGGCCAGAAAGAATTGGCATGAGATTTTCAGGGTGCTAGACAGAAAAAATATGCAGCCGAGAATCCTTTATCCAGCAAGTCTGTCATTTAGAATAGAAGGAGAGATAAAGGTCTTCCCAAACAAACAAAAACTGAAGGAATTTGTCACCACTAAACCAGCCCTACAAGATATCCTAAGGGGGACCCTGTGAGACAAAGTCCCAGAGACATCACTACAAGCATAAAACATACAGACATCACAATGACTCTAAACCCGTATCTTTCTATAATAACACTGAATGTAAATGGATTAAATGCGCCAACCAAAAGACATAGGGTATCAGAATGGATAAAAAAACAAGACCCATCTATTTGCTGTCTACAAGACACTCATTTTAGACCTGAGGACACCTTTAGATTGAGAGTGAGGGGATGGAGAACTATTTATCATGCAACTGGAAGCCAAAAGAAAGCTGGAGTAGCCATACTTATATCAGACAAACTAGACTTTAAATTAAAGGCTGTAACAAGAGATGAAGAAGGACATTATATAATAGTTACAGGGTCTATCCATCAGGAAGAGCTAACAATTATAAATGTCTATGCGCCGAATACCGGAGACCCCAAATATATAAAACAATTACTCATAAACATAAGCAACCTTATTGATAAGAATGTGGTAATTGCAGGGGACTTTAACACCCCACTTACAGAAATGGACAGATCATCTAGACACACGGTCAATAAAGAAACAAGGGCCCTGAATGACACAGTGGATCAGATGGACTTGACAGATATATTTAGAACTCTGCATCCTAAAGCAACAGAATATACTTTCTTCTCGAGTGCACATGGAACATTCTCCAAGATAGATCATATACTGGGTCACAAAACAGCCCTTCATAAGTTTACAAGAATTGAAATTATACCATGCATACTTTCAGACCACAATGCTATGAAGCTTGAAATCAACCACAGGAAAAAGTCTGGAAAACCTCCAAAGGCATGTTAAAGAACACCCTACTAACGAATGAGTGGGTCAACCAGGCAATTAGAGAAGAAATTAAAAAATATATGGAAACAAACAAAAATGAAAATACAACAATCCAAATGCTTTGGGATGCAGCGAAGGCAGTCCTGAGAGGAAAATACATTGCAATCCAGGCCTATCTCAAGAAACAAGAAAAATCCCAAATACAAAATCTAACACACCTAAAGGAACTAGAAGCAGAACAGCAAAGGCAGCCTAAACCCAGCTGAAGAAGAGAAATAATAAAGATCAGAGCAGAAATAAACAATATAGAATCTAAAAAAACTGTAGAGCAGATCAACGAAACCAAGAGTTGGTTTTTTGAAAAAATAAACAAAATTGATAAACCTCTAGCCAGGCTTCTCAGAAAGAAAAGGGAGATGACCCAAATAGATAAAATCACGAATGAAAATGGAATTATTACAACCAATCACTCAGAAATACAAACATTTATCAGGGAATACTATGAAAAATTATATGCCAACAAACTGGACAACCTGGAAGAAATGGACAAATTCCTGAACACCCACACTCTTCCAAAACTCAATCAGGAGGAAATAGAAAGCTTGAACAGACCCATAACCAGAGAAGAAATTGAATCGGTTATCAAAAATCTCCCAACAAATAAGAGTCCATGACCAGAAGGCTTCCCAGGGGAGTTCTACCAGACGTTTAAAGCAGAGATAATACCTATCCTTCTCAAGCTATTCCAAGAAATAGAAAGGGAAGGTAAACTTCCAGACTCATTCTATGAAGCCAGTATTACTTTGATTCCTAAACCAGACAGAGACCCAGTCAAAAAAGAGAACTACAGGCCAATATCCCTGATGAATATGGATGCAAAAATTCTCAATAAGATACCAGCAAATCGAATTCAACAGCATATAAAAAGAATTATTCACCATGATCAAGTGGGATTCATTCCTGGGATGCAGGGCTGGTTCAACATTTGCAAATCAATCAACGTGATACATCACGTTAACAAAAAAAAAGAGAAGAACCATATGATCTTGTCAATCGATGCAGAAAAGGCCTTTGACAAAATCTAGCACCCTTTCTTAATAAAAACCCTTGAGAAAGTCGGGATAGAAGGAACATACTTAAAGATCATAAAAGCCATTTATGAAAAGCCCACAGCTAACATCATCCTCAATGGGGAAAAACTGAGAGCTTTTTCCCTGAGATCAGGAACACGACAGGGATGCCCACTCTCACCGCTGCTGTTTAACATAGTGCTGGAAGTTCTAGCATCAGCAATCAGACAACAAAAGGAAATCAAAGGCATCAAAATTGGCAAAGATGAAGTCAAGCTTTCGCTTTTTGCAGATGACATGATATTATACATGGAAAATCCGATAGACTCCACCAAAAGTCTGCTAGAACTGATACAGGAATTCAGCAAAGTTGCAGGATACCAAATCAATGTACAGAAATCAGTTGCATTCTTATACACTAACAATGAAGCAACAGAAAGACAAATAAAGAAACTGATCCCATTCACAATTGCACCAAGAAGCATAAAATACCTAGGCATAAATCTAACCAAAGATGTAAAGGATCTGTATGCTGAAAACTATAGAAAGCTTATGAAGGAAATTGAAGAAGATTTAAAGAAATGGAAAGACATTCCCTGCTCATGGATTGGAAAAATAAATATTGTCAAAATGTCAATACTACCCAAAGCTATCTACACATTCAATGCAATCCCAATCAAAATTGCACCAGCATTCTTCTCGAAGCTAGAACAAGCAATCCTAAAATTTATATGGAACCACAAAAGGCCCCGAATAGCCAAAGTAATTTTGAAGAAGAAGACCAAAGCAGGAGGCATCACAATCCCAGACTTTAGCCTCTACTACAAAGCTGTCATCATCAAGACAGCATGGTATTGGCACAAAAACAGACACATAGACCAATGGAATAGAATAGAAACCCCAGAACTAGACCCACAAATGTATGGCCAACTCATCTTTGACAAAGCAGGAAAGAACATCCAATGGAAAAAAGACAGTCTCTTTAACAAATGGTGCTGGGAGAACTGGACAGCAACATGCAGAAGGTTGAAACTAGACCACTTTCTCACACCATTCACAAAAATAAACTCAAAATGGATAAAGGACCTAAATGTGAGACAGGAAACCATCAAAACCTTAGAGGAGAAAGCAGGAAAAGACCTCTCTGACCTCAGCCGTAGCAATCTCTTACTCGACACATCCCCAAAGGCAAGGGAATTAAAAGCAAAAGTGAATTACTGGGACTTTATGAAGATAAAAAGCTTCTGCACAGCAAAGGAAACAACCAACAAAACTAAAAGGCAACCAACGGAATGGGAAAAGATATTCGCAAATGACATATCGGACAAAGGGCTAGTATCCAAAATCTATAAAGAGCTCACCAAACTCCACACCCGAAAAACAAATAACCCAGTGAAGAAATGGGCAGAAAACATGAAGAGACACTTCTCTAAAGAAGACATCCGGATGGCCAACAGGCACATGAAAAGATGTTCAGCGTCGCTCCTTATCAAGGAAATACAAATCAAAACCACACTCAGGTATCACCTCACGCCAGTCAGAGTGGCCAAAATGAACAAATCAGGAGACTATAGATGCTGGAGAGGATGTGGAGAAACGGGAACCCTCTTGCACTGTTGGTGGGAATGCAAATTGGTGCAGCCGCTCTGGAAAGCAGTGTGGAGGTTCCTCAGAAAGTTAAAAATAGACCTACCCTATGACCCAGCAATAGCACTGCTAGGAATTTATCCAAGGGATACAGGAGTACTGATGCATAGGGCCACTTGTACCCCAATGTTCATAGCAGCACTCTCAACAATAGCCAAATTATGGAAAGAGCCTAAATGTCCATCAACTGATGAATGGATAAAGAAATTGTGGTTTATATACACAATGGAATATTACGTGGCAATGAGAAAAAATGAAATATGGCCTTTTGTAGCAACGTGGATGGAACTAGAGAGTGTGATGCTAAGTGAAATAAGCCATACAGAGAAAGACAGATACCATATGGTTTCACTCTTATGTGGACCCTGAGAAACTTAACAGGAACCCATGGGGGAGGGGAAGGAAAAAAAAAACAGGTTAGAGTGGGAGAGAGCCAAAGCATAAGAGCCTCTTAAAAACTGAGAACAAACTGAGGGTTGATGGGGGGTGGGAGGGAGAGGTGGGTGGGTGATGGGTATTGAGGAGGGCACCTTTTGGGATGAGCACTGGGTGTTGTATGGAAACCGATTTGTCAATAAATTTCATATAAAAAAATGTTCATCTAAGATATTCAGATAAAAAAAATAAACCTAGATGTAAAATTCCTAAATAAAAGATTAGCAAACCTATATAAAAATAAAGGTTATAGATCATATTCACTTAGGCTATATTCCAATAATGCAAGCTTGGATTAGAATTTCAAAATCAGTCAAGGTAATTTACTTCATTGAAAGGAGAATACAGAAAAAAACATTTAGTACAGCTTGATCAATGCAGAAAGAGCATTTGATAACGTTTAGAAACATTCATGATAAGATCGTTAATAAACTAACAATAAAAGGAAATGTGTTAAAGACTATGCACAATTTATAGCCTATACCATACTGAATGGTGATATATTGAAAATTTCCTGCTGAGACTGAAAGCCAGCCACATGTTCCAGCTGCTTCCCTATACTTGGTCCTAGATATCACAACAAGGTAAGAAACAAAAATGGAAAGGAAAGTTATAATAACTGGAAATGCTTCCATAAAACTTCCATTTATTTGCAGATGGCAATAATGTATATACAGGAAATTTAAAATAAAGGAGAACCAATAGAATTGGTAAGTAACTTAGTAAGACTCCAAGCACAAAGTATACATAATACTAATAAGCAAATATGAAATAAAATTTAAATATTGGTACAATTCCATAAGTGAATGAATGGATGAATAAATGAAATGAATAAATAAATGAATAAAATATGTAAATAAAGGTACAATTCCATTAAATACAATGGCATAAAACTTCAAATAGATTAAAAAAAAAATAGATTTAACCAAAGTATGTAAGACCTCTACACTAAAACCTTCCAACAATCATTGAAAACAATTGAGAAAAACATACATAAATGAAGGGATGTACTATGTAAACAAATTGGATGACTCATTCCTCTAAGGAGATTACTTCTCCCTGAACGAATTCATGGATTCATTGAAGTTCCAGCAGATGAAAACAACTAATTTGGCATGCTTATTCAAAAATTAATACAAAATGCAAAATGTCATGATTATCCAATTCATTCTTATAAAACATTGTGAGAGCTCTTTCTCTATCAGATATCAATAATTATCATAACTCCATAGTAATCACACAGTGTGGTATTGGTACAACCGAACACGGAAATTTGGAAGAGCGGAACAGGGTCAAGAGTTTAGAAATGACGGGAGCATCTGACGCACGTACAGTTTTCACAGTGGTGGACTGTGGAGAGACAGCCTCTTCAAACAACAGTGCTGGATTCCTATGACAGCCCCATGAAAATAAAAGTGGGGAATGCTAGGAAAGATGCGATCTGTATTTTCTTTTATCGCTTTATGTTTTAAAATCCTGATAATCTTTTAAGAGACTCCAGACAGATTAGGTAAGAAATAAAAGTAAATTGGGGTGCCCGGCTGGCTCAGTCGATGGAGCATGAAACTATGGATCTCCAGGTTGTGAGATTTTTTTTAAGTTTATTTATTTATTTTGAGAGGGGGGGTGCATAGAGAGAGAGAGGGAGAGAGAGAATCCCAAGCAGGCTCTGCACTGTCAGCCCAATGCCCCACACGGGGTTCAAAGTCATGAACCGTGAGAGCATGACCTGAGCCAAGATCAAGAGTCACACACTTAACTGACTTGAGCCACCCAGGTGCCTCATCAGGGTGGTGAATTTGAGCCCCAATGTTGATTATAGAGATTACAAAAAAAAAAAAAAAAAAAAAAGGAAAAACAAATCCATCCTAAAGGATTGAAATGAAAAAACGAGAGAGAGAGAGAGAGAGAGAGAAGTCAACATTACAAATTCTCTCCTTTTTGTTTAACCTTCTGTTAATGGTGTGCACACATATGATTGACAATCGACAGTCTGGGGGTGAAAAGTGCATACGTGCATCCATATGTTTGTTCTAAAGTTTACTGACACAGGGGGTATATAACACACTGTATACAGATAATAATATGCCCTGTAATGTTGTCTATTGTAAATTTCATACAGCCTATTGATCCTTCTCACAAAATGCTTCCATTGATTTTTGCTGAACCCCTTTCATTATCTGTAGCCAACTTGTGGCTGCTTTTCAATCCTGATTTGACAAATAGAAATGCATCCCAGTCCGCTAACTATTCCCAAGAAATTTATTGACGTCAGATCTGATATTGTGACCTACTGCTATAGTATTTCTCATTAAACTGTATACTATTTGTTAAACTGAAGCCTCTTTCAGTGTCAGGGCTAGACACAGGAACCTTACATTATTTTTCATTAACAGCTTTCCCATCTATTGACATCTAGACAATCAAGAAAACAACAAATTGAGCCCTGATTGGCACCATTTGCCGATTTCTACAGTGTAAATGCTCCCACCTTGGCTGATCTCTGGCTGCCATGGCAGTGTCGCGGAGTCTGGGGTTGGGCACAGATGTGCAGTAACACAGCGCCATATGGTACATCCAGCACAGACACAACAGATGCAAACAACCTCAAAAGTAGAGAGAATTGTAAAATGCAGTAAAATAATTAGGAAGTGATGAGCTCCGAATAGCATTTTTTGAAATAACTTAGTATATTTATAATTGTACAATTTAATTTTTAATTATGGCTACCTTTAGGGTCCAGCCCCCCAAATTCCTGCAAATTTAACAAACTAGATCCAATGTACCATAGCTTCAGGAAGCCTTCTTTGACCATGATCTTTTACAGTAAATTCACTAGCTTTGATCTCATTACTTATTTGTTAAGGACCAATCATTGCTCTCTTGTGCCGTTTAAATGGTTTTTATTTTTTTGTATGTTTTCCTCTCATTACATTATAATCAGCTTTTTGGCACACATATTTTATTCACTGCGCAATTCAGCAGAGACTTTCTGTATCTGAAGTTCATAATGAGAACATGTATTTCTCTCTACTATAGTCAGTGTGCAAAGAAGCTTCTAAAAGCCAAAATTCTTTCTCCCCAAAAAGAATGTGTGGTATATAAAGCCAAAAAAGTTATAGAGAGTAACCAGATCATCACTGGCAATTAGATCAATTATATTCTCCTATATTTCAAATTGCAAATCAATAAACAGGTGCCGAAGATATTTGCTATTGAAAAGAGTAGCTATAATTTACTACATGTTATGTGCTGACCCTTTATTAAATACATCTCTCCATCTCATCCTCACAGCAGACCTCTGAGTTAGGCACTTTATTTTACCATTTTGCCAGAGTGTTTCAAATACAGTAAGACATCCCCTGAGTTTACATATCAAATCAGTAACAGAGTCAATATTTATTTATTTATTTATTTATTTATTTATTTATTTATTTATTTTTAGGGAAACAGAACATGTGAGTGAGGGAGAGGATTAGAGGCAGAGAAAGAGAATCTTAAGCAGGTTCCATGCTCAGTGTGGACCTCATCACGGGGCTCCATCCCAAGGACCTGGGATTGTGATCTGAGCTGAAATTAAGAGTAAGCCTTTCAACCATCTGAGCTACCCGAGCACCCCCAAATCCAATATTTAAGCTATGTTCTGTGAAAAACGTAACAGATGAGCCTAGGGGAAGGGAAGAAAAGGTAAAATAAAAACAGAGAGGGAGACCATGCATAAAAGATTCTTAAATACAAAGAACACACTGAGGGGTGATGGGGGCGCAGAGGTGGGGGGTGGATTAAATGGGAGATGGGCATTAAGGAGGGCACTCTTCAGGATGAACACTGGGTGTCATACATAAGAGATGAATCGCTGTGTTCTACTCCCAAAGCCAAGACTGCATTGCGTGTTAACTAACCTGAGAATAAAGAATAAAGAAGTAAAAAGAAACTATGGTCCATCTGATTGAAAATCTATGCTTTTCCCTAGTTTGCCACACACCCTCCCTCTTATGTCTTATGAACATCTTATTGATTCCACACCCCCCCCCCAAGAGGGTTTAAAAGAACCTGCCTAATTGATCATTCCAAGCAGCCTCAGTGGGATAGACAAAATACTGTGAAGTAAAAACTGAGGGAAGGACAGAGGGTACTATGTTTTACCTGAAGCTGTGGTACCATGGAGATAGGAAAACAAACAAAGAAGCAGGCAACAAAGGAAATAGAAACAAAGGTTGTGTCCTGATGAAGGTATTACCTCTACCCCAGCTGACAAATGCCAAATAGTGGTCAGTAATGCCTATGAGTGAAGAGGAAGGCAGGAAGCAGTAAGGTCCATGAGGGATGATGCAAGGAAGAATAATACAAATTTAAACTTAAGAGCCGCTGGAATGAAAATGGCAAGCCGTTTGGCTAAACCGAATAGTATGGTATGTCCAAAGTGTCCATTTTGAGTGATGAAGCTCCATCTACTGGGTCTCAACAGGATGAAAAATGTTACATTGCTTCCGTATGGATGAAAAGGCAGTATGTTTGGCCAGCCTGGGTGGCTCAGTCTGTTTAGCGTCCACCTCTTGATTTCAGCCCAAGTAGGTAGTGAAGGACAATAGAAAGAGGTAAAATACATCTGCAGAATCATGGCAGCTCCTCAGAAAAATGGCAATGATTTTACTTTCCATTCTTGAGAAACCAAAATGATCTGTTTGGATCCCCTGTAGTGGGGAGCATGATTACCTGACAACCCCAACCATTGCCCCTAAGTGTCCACCGTGAGGTTCATGCGGAGCCCACACTTCCCACAGGCTACTCCTATGCAGGGATGGAACAGAGGTGGCTACAAATGCAGACTGCTCACAAGGAGACACAGAGTTCATCCAGCTGCAGTCTCTGTTTCAAGGATTCCCCATTGACTTGACTGTACCTTTCTTGGAACTGGGCCTCAGTTCTAGATTCTTCAGACACAATCCTCTTACCTCTCCTACTCACACCTGCATTTAGATTTCATACCTGCATCTAGGCGTGATGGTTCTCACCACCTTGGCCACTCCTCTGCCCCCGCAACCAAGTCTCTCAGATGTCTAATGTATTCTTGGCATCTGCTTCTTGGAAGCCATGCAAAATTGTCATTGGGTGTTTTCTGTTGTTATCTCAATCCGATAATTTCAAATTCCTGAAATACTGATATAATCAGTATTAGACAAACACTCAAACCTAAATCACCTGTTTACACAACCAAGAATCAACAAAGTTGAAATTTTATTCTAGATTTGATGAACCCTAACCTCTACAATATGTCTACTATGAATTTCAAAAATATAAAGCTATCAGGGAACATTTTCTATACAAGTATTTACAAAATTTGCATGCTACATTTAAATAAAGATCATAATATAAATGCAAACTGATCCCCAAAACCAGTCTTATGTCTGTTTTTTTTTGACTCTCCACTTTCTTTGCTATTAGATGAATAATCACAAGACAGAAAGAAAATATGGGAAAAGAGATTATTTAATTTTGGCAAGAGGCAGATTGCATTGTTCTATGTATAGTAATTATGGAAATAATCTTGGAGAATTTCCTAAAGATGATTTATTTTTATATTTTTAGGAGCCCAGTGTCTACATTCATCAACATTAATCAAGTTACTAGTGACGGGGTAGGTGTTAGCATCATCTTCATGAACAAAGCGGTTGCATTAGAAAAAAAAAAAACAACAACATGGTAAGCCTTGTGTATAAGAGTTAATGATGAAAGATTAACTTCTTTTTTTTTTTCCCATGATCACTGAATGTGAACCATAGGAAACTGTAGCAGCTACAGGGCTCATCACTGCAACGACATTGATGAAATGGGCGTGTACAGTTTAGTCAATGAGTGGCTACAATGTGGCAGATATCTATACCATCACGATGCCTCAAAGTGATTTGTTGTTGTTGTTGTTGTTGTAACCAAACCCAAAAGGCAAATTATTCTGATAAAAAATATAAATGTATCAATAATATATGTATTTTAAGAATTTCCTTGGAAGAGAGACTTATAATAGGTATTTGATGCCTCCTTTAACAAGCCTTCTGAGATTGAACATCAGTTTGGAAGATCGCGGCTTAGGAGGATGCTGGGCTCACCGCGCATCCTGCTGATCACTTAGATTCCACCTACACCTGCCTAAATAACCCAGAAAACCACCGGAAGACTAGCAGAACGGAGTCTCTGGAGCCAAGTGCAGATGAGAGGACCACGGAAGAGGATAGGAAGGGCGGAGGGGCGGTGCGCGCTCCACGGACTGGTGGGAGGGAGCCGGGGAGGGGAGGGGCAGCCCGCTGGCCAAGCAGAGGCCCCGAGTCTGGCTGGCAAAAGCTGAGGGGACTGACGGAGTGTGTTCCCACAGCAAGCGGGACTTGACATCTGGAAGGTTATAAGCTAACAGCTCTGTTCGGAGAATGGGAGGGATGGAGGACAACGGGAGGGAGAGTTGTTGAGCCCCAGACGACAAAGCTCAGTTTGGTGGGGAACAAAGGTGCTCGCCAGCGCCATCTCCCTCACCCATCCCCCAGCCAAAATCCCAAAGAGAACCGGTTCCTGCCAGGGAACTTGCTCGCTCCATGCAAACACCCAACTTTGTGCTTCTGTGGAGCCAAACCTCCGGCAGCGGATCTGACTCCCTCCCGCTGCCACAGGGCCCCTCCTGAAGTGGATCACCTAAGGAGAAGCGAGCTAAGCCTGCCCCTCCTGCCCCCGTGCACCTTGCCTACCAACCCCAGCTAATACGCCAGATCCCCAGCACCACAAGCCTGGCAGTGTGCAAGTAGCCCAGACGGGCCACACCACCCCACAGTGAATCCCGCCCCTAGGAGAGGGGAAGAGAAGGCACACACCAGCCTGACTGCGGCCCCAGCGGTGGGCTGGGGACAGATATCAGGTCTGACTGCAGCCCCACCCACCAACTCCAGTTATACACCACAGCACAGGGGAAGTGCCCTGCAGGTCCACACCACTCCAGGGACTATCCAAAATGACCAAACGGAAGAATTCCCCTCAGAAGAATCTCCAGGAAATAACAACAGCTAATGAACTGATCAAAAAGGATTTAAATAATATAACAGAAAGTGAATTTAGAATAATAGTCATAAAATTAATCGCCGGGCTTGAAAACAGTATAGAGGACAGCAGAGAATCTCTTGCTACAGAGATCAAGGGACTAAGGAACAGTCAGGAGGAGCTGAAAAATGCTTTAAACGAAATGCAAAACAATATGGAAACAATGAAAGCTCAGAAGAGGCAGAGGAGAGAATAAGTGAACTAGAAGATAAAGTTATGGAAAAAGAGGAAGCTGAGAAAAAGAGAGATAAAAAAATCCAGGAGTATGAGGGGAAAATTAGAGAAATAAGTGACACACTAAAAAGAAATAATATACGCATAATTGGTATCCCAGAGGAGGAAGAGAGAGGGAAAGGTGCTGAAGGTGGACTTGAAGAAATAATAGCTGAGAACTTCCCTGAACTGGGGAAGGGAAAAGTCATTGAAATCCAAGAGGCACAGAGAAGTCCCTTCAGACGTAACTTGAATCGATCTTCTTCACAACATATCATAGTGAAACTGGCAAAATACAAGGATAAAGAGAAAATTCTGAAAGCAGCAAGGGATAAAAGTGCCCTAACTTATAAAGGGAGACCTATAAGACTTGTGACTGATCCCTCTTTTGAAACTTGCCAGGCCAGAAAGGATTGGCACGAGATCTTCAATGTATTGAACAGGAAAAATATGCAGCCAAGAATCCTTTATCCGGCAAGTCTGTCATTTAGAATAGAAGGAGAGATAAAGGTCTTCCCAAACAAACAAAAACTGAAGGAATTTGTCACACTAAACCAGCCCTAGAAGAGATCCTAAGGGGGATCCTGTGAGACAAAGTACCAGAGACATCTCTACAAGCATAAAAATACAGATATCACAATGACTCTAAACCCTTATCTTTCTATAATAACACTGAATGTAAATGGACCAAGTGCGCCAATCAAAAGACATAGGGTATCAGAATGGATAAAAAAACCAGACCCATCTATTTTCTGTCTACAAGAGACTCATTTTAGATCTGAGGACACCTTTAGATTGAGAGTGAGGGGATAGAGAACTATTTATCATGCTGCGGGAAGCCAAAAGAAAGCTGGAGTAGCCATACTTATATCAGACAAACTAGACTTTAAATTAAGGGCTGTAACAAGGGATGAAGAAGGGCATTATATAATAATTACAGGGTCCATCCATCAGGAAGAGCTAACAATTATAAATGTCTATGCGCCGAATACCGGAGCCCCCAAATATATAAAACAATTACTTACATACATAAGCAACCTTATTGATAAGAATGTGGAAATTGCAGGGGACTTTAACACTCCACTTACAGAAATGGATAGATCATCTAGACGCATGGTCAATAAAGAAACAAGGGCCCTGAATGATACATTGGATCAGATGGACTTGACAGATATATTTAGAACTCTTCATCCCAAGCAACAGAATATACTTTCTTCTCGAGTGCACATGGAACATTCTCCAAGATAGATCATATACTGGGTCACAAAACAGCCCTTTGTAAGTATACAAGAATTGAAATTATACCATGCATACTTTCAGACCACAATGCTATGAAGCTTGAAATCAACCACAGGAAAAAGTCTGGAAAACCTACAAAAGCATGGAGGTTAAAGAACACCCTACTAAAGAATGAGTGGGTCAACCAGGCAATTAGAGAAGAAATTAAAAAATATATGGAAACAAACGAAAATGAAAATACAACAATCCAAATGCTTTGGGATGCAGCGAAGGCAGTCCTGAGAGGAAAATACATTGCAATCCAGGCCTATCTCAAGAAACAAGAAAAATCCCAAATACAAAATCTAACAGCACACCTAAAGGAAATAGAAGCAAAACAGCAAAGGCAGCCTAAACCCAGCAGAAAAAGAGAAATAATAAAGATCAGAGCAGAAATAAACAATATAGAATCTAAAAAAACGGTAGAGCAGATCAACGAAACCAAGAGTTGGTTTTTTGAAAAAATAAACAAAATTGACAAACCTCTAGCCAGGCTTCTCAAAAAGAAAAGGGAGATGACCCAAATAGATAAAATCATGAATGAAAATGGAAGTATTACAACCAATCCCTCAGAGATACAAACAATTATCAGGGAATACTATGAAAAACTATATGCCAACAAATTGGACAACCTGGAAGAAATGGACAAATTCCTGAACACCCACACTCTTCCAAAACTCAATCAGGAGGAAATAGAAAGCTTGAACAGACCCATAACCAGCGAAGAAATTGAATCGGTTATCAAAAATCTCCCAACAAATAAGAGTCCAGGACCTATCCTTCTCAAGATAATACCTATCTTTCTCAAGCTATTGCAAGAAACAGAAAGGGAAGAAAAACTTCCAGACTCATTCTATGATGCCAGTATTACTTTGATTCCCAAACCAGACACAGACCCAGTAAAAAAAGAGAACTACAGGCCAATATCCCTGATGAATATGGATGCAAAAATTCTCAATAAGATACCAGCAAATCGAATTCAACAGCATATAAAAAGAATTATTCACCATGATCAAGTGGGATTCATTCCTGGGATGCAGGGCTGGTTCAACATTCGCAAATCAATCAACGTGATACATCACATTAATAAAAGAAAAGAGAAGAACCATATGATCCTGTCAATCGATGCAGAAAAGGCCTTTGACAAAATCCAGCACCCTTTCTTAATAAAAACCCTTGAGAAAGTCGGGATAGAAGGAACATACTTAAACATCATAAAAGCCATTTTTGAAAAGCCCACAGCTAACATCATCCTCAATGGGGAAAAACTGAGAGCTTTTTCCCTGAGATCAGGAACAGGACAGGGATGCCCACTCTCACCGCTGCTGTTTAACATAGTGCTGGAAGTTCTAGCATCAGCAATCAGACAACAAAAGGAAATCAAAGGCATCAAAATGGCAAAGATGAAGTTAAGCTTTCACTTTTTGCAGATGACATGATATTATACATGGAAAACCCACAAGACTCCACCAAAAGTCTGCTAGAACTGATACATGAATTCAGCAAAGTTGCAGGATACAAAATCAATGTACAGAAATCAGTTGCATTCTTATACACTAACAATGAAGCAACAGAAAGACAAATAAAGAAACTGATCCCATTCACAATTGCACCAAGAAGCATAAAATACCTAGGAATAAATCTAACCAAACATGTAAAAGATCTGTATGCTGAAAACTATAGAAAGCTTATGAAGGTAATTGAAGAAGATACAAAGAAATGGAAAGACATTCCCTGCTCATGGATTCGAAGAATAAATATTGTCAAAATGTCAATACTACCCAAAGCTATCTACACATTCAATGCAATCCCAATCAAAATTGCACCAGCATTCTTCTCGAAGCTAGAACAAGCAACCCTAAAATTCATATGGAACCACAAAAGGCCCCGAATAGCCAAAGTAATTTTGAAGAAGACCAAAGCAGGAGGCATCACAATCCCAGACTTTAGCCTCTACTACAAAGCTCTCATCATCAAGACAGCATGGTATTGGCACAAAAACAGACACATAGACCAATGGAATAGAATAGAAACCCCAGATCTAGACCCACAAACGTATGGTCAACTCATCTTTGACAAAGCCAGAAAGAACATCCAATGGAAAAAAGACAGTCTCTTTAACAAATGGCGCTGGGAGAACTGGACAGCAACATGCAGAAGGTTGAAACTAGACCACTTTCTCACACCATTCACAAAAATAAACTCAAAATGGATAAAGGACCTGAATGTGAGACAGGAAACCATCAAAACCCTAGAGGAGAAAGCAGGAAAAGACCTCTCTGACCTCAGCCGTAGCAATCTCTTACTCGACACATCCCCAAAGGCAAGGGAATTAAAAGCAAAAATGAACTACTGGGACCTTATGAAGATAAAAAGCTTCTGCACAGCAAAGGAAACAACCAACAAAACTAAAAGGCAACCAACGGAATGGGAAAAGATATTTGGAAATGACATGTCGGACAAAGGGCTAGTATCCAAAATCTATAAAGAGCTCACCAAACTCCACACCCGAAAAACAACCCAGTGAAGAAATGGGCAGAAAACATGAATAGACACTTCTCTAAAGAAGACATCTGGATGGCCAACAGGCACATGAAAAGATGCTCAAGGTCGCTCCTCATCAGGGAAGTCCTGATGAAACTTAACAGAAACCCATGGGGTAGGGGAAGGAAAAAAAAAAGAGTTTAGAGTGGGAGAGAACCAAAGCATAAGAGACTCTTAAAAACTGAGAACAGGGGCGCCTGGGTGGCTCAGTCGGTTAAGCGTCCGACTTCAGCTCAGGTCACGATCTTGTGGTTGGTGAGTTCGAGCCCCACATCAGGCTCTGGGCTGATGGCTCAGAGCCTGGAGCCTGCTTCCGATTCTGTGTCTCCCTCTCTCTCTGCCCCTCCCCCGTTCATGCTCTGTCTCTCTCTGTCTCAAAAATAAAAATAAAAAACCAAAAAAAAACCAAAAAAAAACCTGAGAACAAACTGAGGGTTGATGGGGGGTGGGAGGGTGGGGAGGGTGGGTGATGGGTATTGAGGAGGGAACCTTTTGGGATGAGCACTGGGTGTTGTATGGAAACCAATTTGACAATAAATTTCATATATTGAAAAAAAAAGCCTTCTGAGATTATCCCAGACAAGTATGATGCCTGTATTAGTCAGGATTCTCTAGAAAAACAGAACAAATAGGATATACGTGTGTGTGTGTGTGTGTGTGTGTGTGTGTGTGTATTTTAAACTTTCTTCTTTAAGAAAAAAAATGCTAAAAATTATTTGCATTGATTCAAATTCCAACTTAGCGTTCAGCAATTATTGTTATATAGTAATCTACCCTAGTAAACTAAGCCTTCAATAGTTCAATTGCATTTCCCTTAAAATAAAGAACAGCAAAGGTTTGGGGCACCTCACACATATCCCCACTGTTGTTTGTAAATTTATATGCTCTCTGGGAGAATGCAATCTACCCTTAAAACTCTTTAAAAAAAAAACTAAATATGATCCACAAAAATAGATCCTTGCAAATGGTTGTGAGAATGGATGAACCACGTGGTGGGTTTTGTTTGTTTTTGTATGGTATCTCTGGGTAGTTAATTCATAACTGGTTTCTGGCAAATGAAACCTATGTATATTTTGGTTTTGTGTTTGATTCCAAGATTTTGTTCTCTCTCCTACAAGTTGCTGATGCATTGAAGCAAAGGTACCCTCTTAACTATGAGAAAAGCATGCCCAGTGAGTTTCAGACTACTGAAGTCAGTAAAAAGAAAAGTGATTTCTTAGATCCAGTCAAGATCAGAATTGGGGGATTCAGGATGGCCCCAGCAAAATATTAAAGAGAAGGGCCTCTGATGCTGTGTCCAAGGTGATCTCTCCATTTGTTTGTTTAATACGTGTAATCAAATTATTGCCATATCACAGGATAATTGCTAAAACAACAACAAATCAGGGAGTGATATAGACAAGAAGTATCCAGATGAGGAAATTAGGCAGAATTTCCTAGAATGGGTAATACTTGAGCTGAGTTTTGAAAGATGTTTAAGAATTAGAAAATCCAGACTATGATGAGAGTTAAATAGAGCATCAGGCTGCAACCACAGCCATGTGAGTATGTTCAGAATCAATTTCCGGATTTTTGGTAAGAGTTAAAGGTGAAGAGGAAAGCAGGTATTAAAGGGCTTGTTTGTCTCTGAGAAGTTTGAATTTCATCCAAAATAGAAGGGGGGGGCATGCATTATGGTTGCTGCCCTTTTTAGAGATTTTTATTTTGGACATTTTTCTCTTGATCGTGGTCCTCCGTGTGGTTTGTTTCTGGTCTCGGTATCCTCATTTGCAGTAGTCAACTCTCCTAAAGGACTTGTTAGGAACTCTCCCTGGCTTGCTCAGTCCAGACTGTTTTGGTGGGACAGCTGGCTGAGTGGAATCACACTGTCACTATTATTGGGTGTAATTGATTAAAGTCCAGGTAATGTGTATGACTTGAGAGTGGCAGGTGAACCTGGCTACTAAATCCTATAAGGAAATGGGTTTGAGCATAATCTGACACCTGGAGATCAGTGTTATTTTCTCACAAAAGGGCTTTTCTTATCAACTAGGATAAGAACTGAGGCTGAGTGTATTTGTATCTCAAACAGGTGGTTTTTTTTTTTTTTCCACCATAGTCTTTAGTTACCACACCTGGGCATTACTGTCAGTAGAAAAATTAATTTTGGAAGTTTTTCAGATCAAGTGGCAATGGTAAAGGTCATATATTTAAAAAAAATGGTTTGCCTTTTGCTTGCTGGACCCAAGCCTTGGAAATCTGTTTCAGGTAAGAAATTGTGTAAGAATAAAAACAAATAATGTATGGTTTTTGTCTGATTGATTCATTTTTTTTTTTTTACAGAATGAAGAACAAACAAAAAATTTTCCAGTATCATTCTCTTCTTTATGTACCTAGTTAGAATTACTCAGTTCATCTGACAGTAGTGATTTCTCAGTTCTAAGAAGGGATATAATTACCAAGATAGTCTCAGCTCCCTTAAAAAATGCTTTCATTTCACACATTTATCTGTCTTGAAGACTCTCACATCTATTTCATGTATAAAGGGGAAACACCTATGGGGTATTAATATTCTGCCTCCCCTTTGAGGAAATTACAGAAAGAAATTATATTATCTTACCAAGGAGGGAAAATCATATAGAAAATGGTAGTAGGCATTGGGATAGTGTAGATTATTAAGAAAAGTGATTTTTAGCAAATTATTTATTTTTAAAAATGTGTTTTTACTCTGAATGATGTAGATAAAGACTTGTGAGTATCAGCTATGAAACTGTAACAGATGTATCCCTTTAAATTAGGCATTTTGTGACTTTGTATGTTCTCAAAAGATTTAGAAATTTGACAAAGAACTCTTCCTTTTATTGAGATATAATTAATATCTTCTATAGTGTAAGTTTAACATGTACACTGTGTTAATTTAATCTCTCTCTCTCTCTCTCTCTCTATATATATATATATATATATAGTAATATATATCATAATATTACCACTGTAGTACCAACTAACACCTCCATGAATTCAGATGATTATCATTTATTTTTTGTGGTGGGAGGATTTACGATCTAGTCTTTCAGCAATTTTCAAGTACATAATACGGTATTGTTAACTATAATCACAATGCTGTGCCTTGGATCCCCTGAACTCATTCATTTTCTGCCTGCAAATTTGTTCACTTTTACTGACATCTCCCCAATTACCCAACCCCCACACCCTAGTAATTATCATTTCATTCTCTGTTTCTGCAAGTGAAGTTTTTTTCTTGATTCTTCAATAAGTGATATTATATCTTATTTCTCTCTCTCTAACGTATCTCACTTAACATAATGCCCTCAATATCCATCCATGTTGTTGCACATGGCAGGATTTTCTTCTTTTCTAAGGCTCAGTAATATTCACTTTTCTATATATACCACATCCCCTTTACGCACCCATCTATTGACATTTAGATTATTCACATATCATGGCTATTGTAAATCATGCTACATTAAACATGGGAGTGCAGATATCTTTTTAATATCCTGTTTCGTGTCCTTTGTATATATACCCAGAAGTAGGTAGGCTATGTTGATCACATGATAGTTCCGTTTTTATTTATTTCTCTATTTTTCTTTTGAGAAATCTCCGTACTGTTTTCCATAGTCACAAATGAATTTGCATTCCTAACAACAGTACACAGGGGTTCCCTTTTCTTCACATCCTTGCCAAAGCTTATCTCTTATCATTTTGATCACAGCCATTCTTACAGGTATGAGGTCATATCTGATTATGTTTTAGGTTTGTGTTTTTCTGATGACTGGTGATGTTGAGCGTATTTCTACGTGCCTGTGCCATTTGTATGTCTTATTGAGAAAAATTACTCTTGATTTCCTCTGTGCATTTTTCAAACAGATTATTTTTGGGCTTTTGTTATTGAGTTGTATGAGCTCTTTATATGTTCTGCCTATTAACTTCATCTGAGATACATGGTTTGCAAACCATTCCATAGTTTGCCTTTTCATTTCGTTGGTTGTTTTTTAGATGTACAGAAACATTTTAGTTTGATGTAGCCTCACCTGTTGATCTTTCGTTGTTGTTGCTTGTGATTTAGTTGTCAAGTCCAAAATATTGCTGCCAAGACCAACATCAGGAGCTTTTCCCCTGTTCCCCCCCCCCCCCCCCGGGCATTTGATGGTTTCAGATCTGATGTTTAAGTCTTTACGTTTATTTATTTTTTAAGAGACATAGAGCACAAGTTGGTGGGGGGGGGGCAGGCAGAGAGAGAAGGAAACACAGAATCCAAAGCAGGCTCCAGTCTCTGAGCTGTCAGCACAGAGCCCGATGCAGGGCTCAAACTCACAAACCATGAGATCATGACCTGAGCCGAAGTCAGATGCTTAACCAACAGTGCCACCCAGGTGCCCCTGATGTTTAAGCCTCTAAAGCTTTTTGAGTTAGCTGCTGTGAGCCGTGTAAGGTAGGGGTCCAATTTCATTTTTTTTCTGCATGTTGTTATGCAGTTTTCCCAACATCATTTACTAAAGAGACTATCCTCCCCACATTGAGCATTTTGGGCTCCATTTTCAGACATCAGATGACCATATGTGTGGTGGTTTATTTCTGGGCTGACAATTCTATTGCTCTATGTGTCTAGCATTACACCAGCGCCATATTGTTTGAACTACAATAGCTTGGTAGTACCATTTGAACTCAGGGAATGTGATATCTCCAGCTTTATTTATCTTGGTCAGGATTGCTTTGGTTATTAAAGGTCTTTCATGGTTCCATACAAATTCCATCCCTTTGATTGGAAGGATTTCCTCTCCTTTGGCTTACTTTTTTTCCCTTGGTGACATCTTCTGATTGCCTTCTTTTTATCTTTTGTGAATTGATTATAGGTTTTTGCTTTGCAGTTATCATGAGGCATGCATAAAACATTTTATAGGTATAACAGCCTATGTTATGCCAAAAGCAACTTAACATCAATCTTATACAAAATCTCTTCCTTTTCACTTCTTCCTTTTGTTTTTAATGTCATAATTTACCTCTTTTTCTGGTGTATAGTCATTAACAAATAGTAACTATAGTTTTTTTTAATATTTTTATTTATTTTAATTTAGTTTTTAATGTTTATTTATTTTTGAGAGAGAGACAGAGAGCAAGTGGGAGAGGGGTGGGGGGAGGGGCACAGAATCTGAAGCAGGCTCCAGGCTCTGAGCTTTTAGCACAGAGCTCGATGCGGGGCTTGAATCCACAAACCATGTGGGGCTCGAACCCACCAACCGTGAGATCATGGCCTGAGTCGAAGTCGGATGCTTAACCAACTGAGCTACCCAGGCACCCTTAAAAATTTTTATTTATTTTAAAGAGATAGAGAGAGAGAGTGCACCCTTGCATGAGGGGCAGAAAGAGAAGGGGACAGGAGATCCAAAGCAGGCTGTGTGCTGACAGCAGACAGCACAATGCAGGACTCGAACTCATGAACTGTGAGATCATGACCTGAGCCGAAGTCAGATATTTAATGGACTGAGCCACCCAGGCTCCCCCCAGTAGCTTTAGCTATTTTTAGTACTTTTCTTTTAATCTTTATACTATAGTTAAGAGGTTAAGACACCATTATATTACAGAATCAGAGTTTTGTGAATAAGACTACATACTTCCCTTCACCCGTGTGTTGTGTATTTTCCTGTTTTCATTTGACTAATTGACATCTTTTCAGCTTGAAGAGCTCCTTTCTGTATCTCTTCTAAGGCAGGTTTGGGGTGATGAATTGCCTCAGCTTTTGTTTGTCTGGTAAAAATGTTGATTTCTCCTTAATTTCAGAAGGATGACTTTGCAGGATAGAGTATTCTTGGCTGGCTTTTCTTTTGCTTTTCTGTTAGCACCTTGAATAAATAGTCCCACTCCCTGGTGGCCTGTAGGGTTTCTGCTGAGAAACCCACCAATAGCCTAATAGGGTTTCCTTGTAGATTACGGGCTTTTCTTTTTTTTTTTTTTTTTTCACTTGCTGCTTTTGGGAATCTCTTTATCTTTATTTTTTGACAAATTAATTATAACGTGTTTGGAGAAGATCATTTGGATTAAAATAATGATCTATTGACTTCATGTCTCTTTTTAGGTTCACATAGTTTTCAGCTATTATTTCTTTAAATAAACTGCTTTGCCTCTCTCTTCTCCAGGATCAGCAATAATTTTGACATTGGGTCTTTTGACATTGTCCCATAGATCACATAGTCTTTTTTTAAAATTCTTTTTCATTCTTTTTCATTTTGTTCTCTTTTGACTAAGTTATTTCAAAGTTCCTATTCTCTAGATCATTGATTCTATCTTCAGTTTGGTCTATTATGCTGCTGTTTCTGTCTATTACATTATTCATTCACTGAATGTTTCAGCCCCAGAATTTCTGTTTGGTTCTTTTTATTTTATTTTATTTCACCATTTATTTTATTTTATTTTATTTTATTTTATTTTATTTTTTAATGATTTCTCTTGCTTTGTTAAATTTCTCATTTATTTCGCATATTTTTTCCTATTTTCATTCAATTATCTTTCTGTGTTTTTTTAATATATTATGGAATTTCATCATCAAAGCAACTATTTTGAATTCTTTATGGGGTGAATCACAGATCTCCATGTTTTGGGTATGATTATTGAATAGCTACTGTGATCTTTGGTGATGTCATGTTTCCTTAATTCTCCATGTTTCTTGGGTTTCTGCATTGCTATGTTTTGTATTTAAAGTAGCAATTACTTCCCTCAGGGTTTACCAGCCACCTTCAGGTGTGATCTATTTTTTTTTATCGTTTTTGCTTTATAGTCTGAGGATTTCTCTAGCTTTGCATGAATACACCTACTTCACACTTCTTTCTTCCTTTCTTGGCAGAATTCTTAAGCTTTTATTTCTTTTCTCCATCCTACAATGCACCAGACCATCTGCTGGAAACCTCTCTTTTGTTTCCTGAAAGTGATACTACAAGTCACAATCGTGATTTCTCATTTGCCTATAGGCCCTGACCTGTTTTCTCTGCATATTTCCTATTTACCTGAGCATACACAAAGAGCCAACCACAGAGTAAGGGGATGCGTGGATTTGACACTGGGGGTGTTAGATTTGACACTGGGGGTGTTAGGGGATGTGCCAGTGGGTGGGTCCTCAGGTAATGCTTTCCCAGCAGCTATGGGTGGCTTTCCTGCTGTCATCAGGAACCACATCTCTTTAACGCCCTCTGATAGTCTATCCACTTGTCTCCCGCTCTTCTCCTCCCCATTCATGGAAGTCCTACTTTAGTACTCTGGGTTCTGATGGACAAAAATGTGTTTCTTTAGCAGCATCCTGCACGGCTGGAGAAGCTAGGCCGTTGCATGCTTCTCTTCCTTCCCCAGCGGGAGAGACTGCCAACGTCCTCTGCTCTAAGGTGTGTCCTTTTGGGGTGAGGACTGATGCTGGCAGAGTTCCTCCTCCCCACTTCAAAATGTCCAAACCTGTAGGGTTTTTTTTGTTGTTGTTGTTGGTTTTTGTTTTTTGTTTTTTGTTTTCTTTTTTTTTTTTTTTTTTTTTTTTGCTTCAACAGAGCCCTAAACTTCTCTGGAAACCTGAAACTCTACAAAGGCTCCCTTGTCTGTGGGTGTCCATCCCAATCAACACTCTCGAGATGCTACTAGACCAGGGTGAAGAGAGGCTGGAGCCAGTTCACAGGCTCCTGCCAGTCCCATAGCCTATGTTGAGGTTGGTCTGCCTATTACCTGACGCAAAAGTGGGTGAAATTCCTCCTGGGTCTTTTTGTATACTGTGCTGAACCCCATAACTCTCAGAGAAGCACATTTGCAGATAGATGCAGAATTTTAGTTTCAAAGGTGGGGGACAAACGAAAGATGTCTTATGCTACCATGATGCTGGCATCAGTTCTGTTGAAGCATTCTTCACGGACTTGAAGTAAAAGTTTTCTAAGGATTTTGTCTGTAGGAGTTCGTGTAAAAGTATGGTTCATGTCTTTCACACTTCTGTGAATATATTCATTGCCTTCTCAATACTCTGCCTCTGCTGCTTGCTGGGGACACACACACACACACACACACACACACCATCAGAGTCCCTGACCTCAAGGTTTTCAGAGCCTTTTGCAACTGGTTCATAAACAAGTAATCCCCACAGTGTGATGGTCCATATCACCTTTGAATGCAGACATTTTCAAAGAATAACCTGCTCATTATGTTAGGCAGTTAGTTAGGCCTGAGCAAGGAGGGGTCAAGCAGGTGCTAGCCACAACCTCAGAACCACTCTTGAGCCTTAATAGCCACACCTTCAGAACCACCTTCAACGACTTGTTCCTTGCTCGTCCTTAGAAAAGGAAGAGCTTAGCCACAGAGCTGGCTCAAAAGCCACAAGGGGACTTCTAAGAGCTGAGCAAGCTCACACAAGGTGCAACTTGTCCTTAGGTTACCTTCCAGTCACAACAAAGCCCATTAAAAGCCCATAAATATGCCATATGTAAATAAATACAATTAAAACTGAGTACCTCACGGGTAGGCACACGCACAGAGGCCAAAATGTTTTACGACCCCAGCTGCCAGTCAAAAATGTCCGTCAATGCCAAATTTACATGCACACGAAGCAGGCTTAAAAGAATGCAGCCAGAGCTTCTCAGAGCCATTGCCCCTGTTGCTGTAGCAGTGGCCCACTTTCACTCTTGAAAGTGTACTGTACCTATCAATGCCATAAACTCTAACCTCCCCATTCTGGTCTCAGGTATCCATTTCTTAGATGCATCTGGGACAAGAACAGAGGGACCCAGAAACAATTCTAACCATTCAACTAAGATGGATATTACAAAACTGATTTCTAAGAGTTCTATTATAGGGGCGTCTGGGTGGCTCAGTCAGTCAGGTGTCTGGCTTTGGCTTAGGTCATGATCTCATGGTTCGTGAGTTCGAGCCCTGCATCTGGCTCTGCACTGCAGGGCAGAACCTGCTTGGGATTTTCACTCTCTCCTTCTCTTTCTGCCCCTCCCATCCATTCTTTCACTCTCTTCTGAAATAAATAAAGAAGCAAACTTTAAAAAAAAAGTCTTAAAAATCTTATTATATCGCTAAGGATACAAAGAAACTCTCACGACCAAAGTCCAGACAAGTAGTATCTTTATTTAGAGAAGTGAGTTACTACTGCTCTTACTCATGTAGAGATGCCTGACAAGGAAATTTCTGTAAAAAAAATAATAAGGAGAAACCAATACAATTTTAAATAACTTTAAGCAGCCATGTGAACACTGGCATGACAGATTAATATCCTAAGGAGCCCCAAAATACTGATCATGTCTGTACCCACCCACCACCTCTTCTACATTGTAACTGAAGGATCACTGGAAGAGGACAAGACAAATTATTCATGAAGGAGAAGAAGAAGAAGAAGAAGAAGAAGAAGAAGAAGAAGAAGAGAGAAAGAAAGAAAGAAAGAAAGAAAGAAAGAAAGAAAGAAAGAAAAAGAAAGAGAAAGAAAGAAGAAGGAAGAGAGGGAGGGAGGGAGGAAGGAAGGAAGGAAGGAAGGAAGGAAGGAAGGAAGGAAGAGTGAGGAGCTGAGAAAACCACCCTAATGTGGTTTTTAGATCCATTTCTGGAAAGGGGCAGAGTTGAGGGACAGGAACTTCTCTAATTTAGGGCTTTTCCGAAGAGGAGTGGGGTCTCTCTCAGAGGCCAGGCCCAAAGTGTGAGGGCTGAAAGAATTCTCCCAAGGCTCATAAACCTGGGAATAGAATCTGAGAACAAAGAGAGGTGCCAAGTGCCAAGGATTCAAAATTAAAAAGATGAGCTGTAAACCTGAGAGACATATTTTATGGTTCAAAGAGTCGGTGGTTCAACTTTGAGGTTCAAGAATATCTCAGAAATATTGACAGTGTTCAGTTGCCTGTCTTTGTTAAAGAGAACATCTTGACCTCACCTTTAAAATCTTTGAAGCTAATGTGAAATACATCAAATTGATATTGTATCAACCCGAGACCTAGCCAAACTACAGATCAGGTTCTTGAACTGTTTCCACTTGAGCAGCATCGTATGAGAAAGAGTGTATTATTTCCTGAGATAAATAATATGTATTTAATATTTTTCTTCTATTGTTTAACAGAAAATGCCCAATATGTAATAAAAATCAAAAGATGAAGAGAATGTGGCAAATATTGGAAGACACGTAGACTTAATGGAAACGAAATTAAATAAAAATGCAAAAAAAAAAAACAGATATTGCATAAGATGGATAACAGAATGGACACAACAAAGAAAAAATCAATAAAGAAACAGAACAAATGAAAATATTGTAATAAAACACAAAGAAAAGGATATGAAACAATATGACAGAGCATCATCTCAGGTCTATAGGAAAATATCAAATAGTATTCTATATGTATTGTTAGAATTTGGGAAAAACAAGAAAGAGAGAATGGTGTGGAGGAAATATTTCAACAGGTAATGGTAAAGAAATATCCAAGTGTTAAATAACATCAGTCTCAATCAATACAGGCAAGAATCTCAGCAAATCTTATGTGGGTTAAACACAGAATACCAAGAATCATTTTTGCTGAAAACTAAAGAGAAACAGAAAATGTTTAAAAGCAACTAGAAGAAAACAGGGACTTTAAATGCAAAAGGAAAATAATGTAAGTAATAGCTGATATTTACTGGAAGTAGAAAAATTGTCTTTTAAAGCACTTAATGAAAAAAAACAACACACACACAAAAGAATTAACCTTTAATTTTACAAGCAGTGAAACACATTTTAAAAGTGAAGGTGAAATAAAGATATCCTCAGACAGGCAGAGACTGGAGTATGTTGTTAGTACATGTGTAACACCTAAAAGATGAAAAGTAGCAAGTTAAAGTGAAATATGTTATCAGATGAAAATTCATATTTTCAGGAAAAACAAACCCACAAGACCACTAGAAGTGTACTATGTGTCTATAAATAGAAAAGGCATATTAAAATCCTTTATCGTGTATATAAATTCTTAGATGCATATATACACACACACATGATCATTTACTAAGTTTTGTTAAAAGTCTATTCACTTTTAGGGTACAATGAGAATATACTGTGGAATTGATGGTATATGTTTAAAATACAAGTTAGTTTCAGGTGTACAATATCGTGATTCAACGCGCACTTAATCCCCATCCCTTATTTCACCCATCCCCCACCAACCTCCACTCTGGTAACCATCAATTTGTTTTCTACAGTTAAGAGTCTGTTTTTTGGTTTGTCTCTTTTCTTTCTTAGTTAATTTATTTTGTTTCTTAAAGTCCACATGTAAGTGAAAGCGTATGGTATTTTGTCTTTCTGTGACTGACTTATTTCGCTTAGCATTATACCCTGTAGATTCATCCATGTTGTTGTAAATGGCAAGATTTCATTATTTTTTTATAGATGAGTAATATCTCATTGTAAAAACCACATTTTCTTTATCTATTCACCTATTGATAGACATTTTGTCTGCTTCCTTAATTTGATTATTGTAAATAATGCTGCAGTAAAAATAGGGGTGCATATATCTTTTGAATTAGTGTTTCCATATTCTTTGGGTAAATACCCAATACTGGAATTGTTGGATCATATGGTAGTTCCATTTTTAATTTTTTGAGGAACCTTCATACTGTTTTCCACAGTGGTTGTGCTAGTTTGCATTTCCACCAACAGTGAAAGAGGATTCTTTTTCTCTACATCCTTGACAATACTCATTTCTTGTGGTTTTGATTTTAGCCATTCTGACAGGTGTGAGGTGGTATCTCATTGTGGTGTTGATTTGCATTTCTTTGGTGATAAGTGATGTTGAGCATCTTTTCATGTGTCAGTTGGCCATGTGTATGTCTTCTTGGGAGAAATGTCTATTCAGTCTCCTGCCCTTTTTTTTGAAATTGGATTATGTGAGTTTAGAATGTTGTATAAGTTCTTATATTTTTTAGATATTAACCTTTTTAGGTTACATAACCTTTTTGGATATGTAATTTGCAAATACCTTCTCCCATTCAGTAGGTTGACTTTTGGCTTTGTTGATTCTTCCCTTTACTGTACAGAAGCTTTTTATTTTGATATAGTCCCAATATTTTACTCTTGGTTTTGTTTCCCTTGCCTCAGGAGGCACATTTAGAAAAGTGTTTCTGTGGTCAGTGTCAAGGAAATGACTGCCTGTGCTCTGTTCTATGATTTTTATGGTTTTAGTTCTTACATTTAGGTCATTTTGAGTTTATTTTTGTGTATGGTGTGAGAAAGTGGTAAAATTTCATTATCTTGTGTGTAGCTGTCCAATTTTCCCAACACCATTTGTTGAAGACACTTGTATTTTTCCAATTACATATTCTTGTTTCCTTTGTTGATTAATTCACCATATAATCATGGATTTATTTCTGGGCTGTCTATTCTGTTCCCTTGACTTTTCTGTCTAATTTTGTGCCAGTACCATACTGTTTTGATAGCTACAGCTTTGTAATATACCTGATATCAGAGATTGTGATACCTCCAGTTTTGTCCTTCTTTTTCAAGATTAGGGTTGAGACTGACACAACAAAGAATAGATGGAGTCATACTCCTCTAAGACTTTCACTGTGTTCAGAAAATAGCTTCTTATTTTTTGAAAGGAGAGTGAAATGAATTAAAATTCATATCTTAACCCTACAGCAATTCTATTTAATGGAACTTTCTATGATGATGGAAAAATTCTGTCCAGCATGACTGAGAAGTTAAAATTTAATCTTATTTAATTTTAATTAATTTAATTTTATGTAATCACATGTGGTTAGTGACTACAGTATTAGAGATTGCAACTGAAACAAACCAGTAAGGGGATATCTGGGTGGCTCAGTCAGGTAAGCTTCTGACTCTTGATTTCAGCTCAGGTCATGATCTCATGATTGGTGAGATTGAGCTCCACATCTGGCTCCATTCTGACATTGTGGAGCCTGCTTGGGATTCTCAATCTCCCTCGCTCTCTGCCCCTCCCCCACTCACACTCTCTATCCCTCTTAAAATAAATAAACACATCTTAAAAGAATAATAACGAAATATAAGATGCATAATCAATTCACCTGACAGAAGAAAGAGAGGGAAGAGTAAGAACCAAAACCCATAGAATAAATATAAAAAGCATACAAGATTGGCAAAATAAGTTTAATCATATCTATACATACATTAAATATCAATTGACTACACATTCCACTAAAAAGACAGATATTGTCATACTAGATTTTTTAAAAAATGCATATATGACTATATGCTCTTTATAAGAAATGCAGTTTAATTGTAAATACAGGCACAGATTGAAATTAAAAAGGTGAAGAGGTGTACTGTGAAAGCACTAAAGATGAGCAAAATATGTTGTGTTAATATCAGACCAATTCACCTTGAGGCCAGAAAATAGTACTAGAAAGAAAGATTGATTAATATTGATGAAAAAATCAATTCATAAGGAAGATATTTTTTAATATGAAATTTATTGTCGTTTGTTTCCATACAACACGCAGTGCTCATCCCAACAGGTGCCCTCCTCAAAGGAAGATATTTTTAAATGCGTACACCCTAACAAAGCGAACGAAGCAAAATCTAATAAAAATAAAAGGAGACATATAAGCCAATCCACTGTTAAACCTGGAGGCTTAAGACTCCTCTTTCAGTAATTGAGAGAACACCTAGAAGGAAATCCAGAGAGAATACTAGAGGCATGAAAAATATCAATCTACCTTTCCTAGTTGATATTTCTAGAACACTACTGTGGACAGAATGGTGTTCCCTACCCCCTCCCCCCCCCCCCCCCGCCGCCACCATTTCACATGTTGAAGCCCTAAACTCCAATATGACTGTATTTGGAGTTTGGACCTTTAATTAAGTAACTAAGGTAAAAGATAATAAGGGTAGGATCCTAATCCAACAGACTGGCATTTTTATAAGAAAAGGAAATTTGGATGCATACCTAGGGGAAAGACCATATAGAGACAGAGGGGAAGGCAGTCATGGACAAGTGAAAGAGAGAGGCCTCAGATAGAGCTACACCTGACAACAGCTTGATCTGGGACTTTCAGGTTACAGAGAACCATGAGAAATGGGTTTTCTCTCCTGTGGTACTTGGTTAGCAAACTAATACAGACACTTTCCTGGAAATAGCAGAAACTGTATTGTCCGTAAGTGGACATGGAACATTCATTGAGATATACCATATTCTAGACGAAGAAGCAAAACTTACAAATATAGAAGGAGTGAAATCTCAAAGTACTTAATTAAACAACACGACTCCAGATAACACATGGGTTAAAGAGGAAGTATCAAGAGGCATTAAAAGCTTTCTGAATTGAAGAAAATATGACACATCATATCAATATTTATGAGATGCAGCCATGAGAACACAAGTAGGGAAATTTATATCATTAAGTTTATACCATATTTTTGTAGTTTCAAATTAAGACTTAGACTGATGAAACGTAAAAAGGAAGAGCAAATAAAACTCAAAGCTAGCAAAACGTAGTATTGGAAATCAATTAAATTGAGAATAAAAAAGGAATGTGTAATATCACTGATTTAGCAAAAGCTAGTACTTTGAGGAGGTCAATAAAACTGATAACTCTAGCCCGACCTAACAGTAAAAAAGAGAAGACATGGAATATGAATATCAAAAATGAAAAAGGGACATCATCAGTACAATATTACAGACATTAAAAGGAGAGTCAGAGTTTAACACAGGTAACATAGCAACAAGAAAATTTCTAGACCTAGATTATTTCATTGGGCAATTTTACCGAATGTCTAAGGATGAAATAATACACAACATACAATACACAATATAGACAACCTTTTCTAGAATAAAGTTGAGGTCAGCAATACTCTTATACTAAAAGTAGATGATTATGGCAAGTCCTTATGAGAAACGATGCATAATCCATCACAAAATATTAGCAAATTTTACCTAATTATATATAAAAATGGATACTAGATCATGACCCTATGGGATTTATCCAGAAATCTAAAGCTAATTCAACACTGAAAAATCAATGTATGATATGCTTGAATCAAGATGTAATACCATATCCTGAGCCATAGAACAATTCTTGATCCATGTAAAAGAACTAAAATTATATAAAGTATGCTTTAAGATAATAATAGAATCTAGAAACTAGAAATCAATAGCAGAAAAACAGGAGGACAATCTCTGAATACATAGAAATTAAACAACATGCTTTTAAATGATCAGGAATTCTCAAAGGAAAAAAAATATGCACAACTCAATGAACATTGAAAATACAACACATAGGGGTGCCTGAGTGGCTCAATCGGTTAAGTGTCCAACTTTGGCTCAGGTCATGATCTCACGCTTCGTGAGTTCAAGCCCCACATTGGGCTCTGTGCTGACAGCTCAGTGCCTTGAGCCTGCTTCGGAGTCTGTGTCTCCCTCTCTCTCTGCCCCTGCCCTACTCACACCCTATCTCTGTCTCTCAAAAAGTGAATAAATATAAAAAAAAAAGAAAGAAAGAAAGAAAGAAAGAGAAACTACAACACATAAAACTATGTGGGAAGCACTTTATAAATGTATCCAGATGGAATTCTTTTGAATGTTCATATAATTTACAGACAGATAAGAAAATAAATTGGATGAATAAGAACTATTATTTTTATATGAAACAAAAATAATAAAGTGGCAGATTTAAATACTCACATATCAATAATTACCTTAAACATAAATAGTCTAAATGTACCTATCAAAAACAGTGATTGATAGATTGGATTAAAAGATTAAAAAACAAAAACAAAAACAAAACAAAACAAAACAAAAAACCTTGGCTCTACTGTGTTATTTGCAAGTTCCTTTTCTTCTAGATATGTAAGACTGGTTTAGCATTTGAAAATCAATCAACATAATCCACCATATAAAAAGCTAAAGAAAAAGATCATATATCAATTGACAGAAAAATCATTTGATAAATGACAGAGCTTCATAAAACTAGAGGGGAATTACCTCACCTTGATAAAGAACATTTACATTTTTTTTTTTAAATCAGCAGTTAATATAATACTCACTGGTAAAAAGAATGAACATTTTTCTAAAACAACAACAACAACAACAACAACAACAACAACAACAACAACGAAAGACCAAACACAGAGGCTTACTCACCACTTCTATTAAGCATATTATGGAAGTTCCAAGTCACTATAATAAGGCAATAAAAAGAAAATATAAGGGATACAGATTTAAAAAGAAAAATAAAATCTCTATTTGCAGATGGCATGACATTGATTGTCATGGATACAAGATCAATACACCAAAATCAATCACATTTTTATGTACCAAAAATGCACACGTGGACACTGAAACTAAAACACAGTATCATTTACAAATGTTTCAAAGACAGTAAAATTCTTGGGTCTACTGTTAACAAACATGCAATCAAGATCAATATGTTGGACATTTTAAAATGCTGATGAAAGGGGCGCATGGGTGGCGCAGTCGGTTAAGCGTCCGACTTCAGCCAGGTCACGATCTTGTGGTCCGTGAGTTCGAGCCCCGCATCAGGCTCTGGGCTGATGGCTCAGAGCCTGGAGCCTGTTTACGATTCTGTGTCTCCCTCTCTCTCTGCCCCTCCCCCGTTCATGCTCTGTCTCTCTCTGTCCCAAAAATAAATAAACGTTGAAAAAAAATTTAAAAAAATAAAAAAATAAAATGCTGATGAAAGGAATCAAAGACCTAAATAATTGAAAGACATACTACCATCTTGGGTTCGAAGACAATGTAGCAAAGATGCTACACTGATAGAAGGAATAGAATCTTAGATCAATGGGTTATAATAACAGACTCAGAAAAAAACCCACACGCATGTGATCAACTGATCTCTGAGAAAGGAGCAAAAGCAATTTAACTTCAACAAACAGCATTTGAGCCATTGGAATTTCATTGAAAGAGGGGAAAAGAACCCTTGGCTTAAATCTCACATCTTACACAAAAATTAAGTCAAAATGGACTTAAGTATAGAACATAAAACTATAATACTTGTAGGGAAAATCATAGAAGCAAAAAAGAAAAAGAAGATAATCTTCAGTATTTAAGACCAGATATAGAGTTTCTTAGATTTGACAGCAAAGCATGATGTGTAAATTTAAAAATTGATCAATTGGACCTCATCAAAATTAAAAGCTTTTGCTGTGTAAAAGCCCATGCAAAGTAGATAAAAAGACAAACTACAGAGCATGAGAAAAATCTTTTCAAACCTGTATATGACACAGTACTACCATCTGTATGATATTCAGAACTACATAATATGAAAGAATTTTTAAAAGTCAACAGTAGAAACATTCAAATAATTGGCAATATCAAGTCCTGGTGAGGACTCACAACAATTGGGATTGTTATGCATTGCTGATATGACTGCAAAAAGCTGCAGTCATTTTTGAAATGAGATAGACAATTTCCTAGCAAAGTTAAATGAATATTTACTGTATGTTCCAGCAATGTCACTCCTGGTTATTTACTTTAGTGAAGAAACCCGGTACATGAATAAGAGCTTTACTCAGAATCATCTACACCTGGAAATAATAATAATTTTCTTCAATCGGTAAATGGTAAACAAATTATGATATGCCATACAGCGAATTATACTCAGCAATAATAAGAAAAAAATAGTGGTACACACAGAAACATTGAAAGGTCTCAAATGCATCATTCTGGTAAGAAGAAGTCAGATTCAAAAGGCTCTACAGGTTTCAGTCTTTTTACATAGAATTCCTGTATAAGTAAAACTATCAGTGATTACTGGGAGATAGGCGTTGGAGGAAAGATAGACCACAAAGGAACACACAAGAAATTGAGGAAGATATGTTCTACATCTTGAGAAGGCTTGTTTTTAAGCGATTGTGTATTTTGTCAAAATTCTCAGGATTGTACACACAAAAAAAGCTTTTTTCTTACAGAAATACATAGCATCAAAACCCATGAAATACTTCTAGATAAATCTAACAAAAGATATGTAAGACCAGACAACTCTAAAACTTTGTTGAGAGAAATTGCATAAATACTGAGATACCATATGCTCAGGAACTGGAATACTCAAATTGTTACGAGTTCACACTTGAAATTGGCCTATAGGCTTCCCTGAATCCCTGTTAAAATTCTAACAGGCTTTTATTTTTTAATAAATTCTAAAATGTATTTGGAAAGCCTAAGATATCAACTAGCAGAAACAATCTTCAACACAAAGAACCAAGTTGGAATATTTATACTGTTTGATTTCAAAGCTTACTTACAGTAACTTTACAAGCTGTAATAATCAAATCAATTTGACATTGGTGTGATAGACAAATAAATCATTGTAAGAGAATAAAAGGCCCTGAAATAGATTCATACATACATGGGCAATTCGTTTTCAATCATTATACTGGGATAATTCCAAGGGGAAAATGAAAAATTTTTTATAAATATTGCTAGAAAAATTGGGTTTGTGTTTTTGTATGAAGATTGACACTTTGTCTCCTGAAGGATAAAAGATTACCTAAAGATAAAATCCAAAGTCATAAGGCTTCTAGATATTGAAGTAGAATTGTAATTTTACATTAAGTAAAGATTTCATAGACAGGACACAAAAAGACAAACCACAAAAGAAGAAAAATGTTACATTGGATTTTATCAGAATGAAAAAAATTCTGCTTATCAAAAGATACTAGGAAATCTACAATGTGTGAAAAATATTTGCAGCTATAAATGAAAAAGGACTTTTACCTAGATCAAATAAAGAATTCTTACAAATCAATAATAAGTAACTAACCATACAAAAATTAACTGGCAAAATACTTATACAGATGTTTCAGCAGAAAAAGATATATGAGAGGTCAATAAGCACATGAAGATACTCAACCTCACTAGTAATCAGGAGGATGCAAATTATAATCACAATGATATTCCATTTCACACCCACTGGAAGAATAGGGTTTTTTTTTTTAATTATTGTTGTTTTGTTTGGTTTTATTTTGTTTTGTTTTGTTTTGAAAGCTAATAACAACTATTTCTACAGATATGGAATAACTGAAACTGATGCATTGCTGATAGGGTCAAAGCAGTTGATTCATTTGGAAGAACTATGTGGAATATTCTTATGAAGCTAAGCATGAATCTCCCTTGTGAGGTAGTGATTTTACTCTCAGTTATGGTCTCAACAAAAGTAAAAACATATATTCACAAAACGATTGGTCTGATAATATTCACAGCAAGTTTAATCATAACAGACTAAAAGTGGAAAAAAAATCTGCTTGTGAATGGGTCAATAGTGTTATATCCATACAACTGAAGACTTCATAACAATTTTTAAAAATTTACCAAGTGAGCTCATCACATAGGTGAATATCAAAATATTATACTAAGTGAAAGTAGCCTGTTCAGCACAATAGAATACATATATGATATTGATGAGGGAACCAAAGGCAAGCTGAGGGCAAAGTACAAGCAAACACTGCCCTCCCTGCCGCCTCTGCCCCCATCCCTCACACACGTCAGGTATGCATGATATTCCTCAGGGATTCATGGCTGTCCCGGAACAAAGGACAGTGAAAAGCCATTGGTTAACAGATAGAGATCACAGTCATGCAAGACATGAGTCTCCATCAGTTTACAAATGTCTTAGTAAATTACAAGAAAGAGGCAATCTTATCAGTAGCCTAATCTTCAGAAACCCATAGACTCAATTTCCTGGAGCCCTAACATCACCACATTTCCTTCCATAGTGATCTGGGGAACAAAGGCAAGACAAAAATATAAATAAAATTAAATTTCTTTATAACTTGCCACCCATTGACAAATATTTGAGATAGGCAGAGTAAAACCTTCCTCCGGGACTCCCAACTGTCTTAGTGCTAATGCCTTACTAGAGGGAAAATAACTATAGCTCAATAGTAACAAGGCCTCCAGTATCTTATGAGTCCTCTCTAGCATCTGAAATTCCATTTAGAAACCTTACTTTTGCCTTTATGTCCCCCAACTCCATACTATATTATCAGTCACTCTTCATGACCTCAGTGTGGATTTATCTGCCCACAGCTCCTATACCTTTTAGTTCTGGAAACACACCCTTTTGCACCAAAGACATCTCAAGAATTCTTTCTTGGCCATGGGCTCCAGATCCACCCAGGCCACCCGCCAGTCCAAAAGTACATCAATATCATTCATGTTAAATACAACTACAAGCAAAACTAATCTATGGTAATAAAAATTAGATAGTTGTGGGAGAAAGAGCATTACTATTGACCAGACAGGAGTGTGGCAAAACTTTCAAGGGGGATGAAAATGTTCTATTTACTATTTCTGATAGTGTCTACAGAATGTTACACAATTTTCTAGAGTCTAAATATAAAACATTTAAGGTCTGTGCAATTTAGTTTGTTAGTTGCAGCTCACTGACCAAAAACAACGAAAAAAAAATACAGCGTGAGATGTACTAAGAAGGTAAGGACAGCGAGCTGAAGCAGACATACAAGAGGCACTCAGTCATACAAGTCATACACATCAGCAGACATACAAGAGGCGTGGAGGTAAGGAGTAGACTTGGAGTTGCCCCCAGCTTACAGGGAAGACAGGGTCTATTTTTACAGAGTAAAGGCCAGTAACTAAACTGTAAGGAAAAGGAACTGAAAATGGGAAAGCCAAATTATTGAGCTAGATGCGCTTCTCCATTTCCTTCCTTCCTTCTTTCCTTCCTTCCTTCCTTCCCTCCCACCTGCTCACCTTCCTTCCTTCCTTTCCTCCCTCCCTTTTCTTTCCTTCCTTCCTTCCTTCCTTCCTTCCTTCCTTCCTTCCTTCCTTCCTTCCTTTCTCTTTTTCTTTCTTTCTCTTCTTTCTTTCTTTCTTTCTTTCTTTCTTTCTTTCTTTCTTTCTTTCTTTCTACCTAGACTTTTAATGATTCCAGTCTATTCTCACCTATGACAAAAGGAAATAGAGAAAGTTTTTTATCCTTGTTTGGGCCAGGCTAGCATGTCCACTGAAGCCTGAATGAATGTTGGAAGATGGACCATGTGAGGGGAAGATCCCCAAGGGCTCTATTTTCAAAGTGTGTTTCCAGAACTAAAAGATCAGTATCACCTGGGAGCTTGTTAGAGGTACAAATTCTCAATCTTACTCAGACCCAAAGTGTCAGAAACTCTGGGAGCCTCTTTAAAACCATCTGCTTTAACCCTAAGCCCTCAAGGAGACTCTGCTACACCCAAAGGTTTGTGAATCAGCGCTTAAAGGGAAAGAACATTCTTGTGAAAAAACAGTCAAGGCCACAGGATTCAGTGCCTCCCTCTAGTGGGTCAGCATCTTTTGTGTTCCATCCTGGAAGATAAGGATTCCATTATGTGGCATTGGTCTGAGAGTGCATTTAGTATTTACATTCTAATAAATCCTGGTGGAATGCTAATGCAGCTATGGGTGGGGACACCACCCTTTGAGAACTGACTATTCTATGATTAGAGACAAAACGTGTCTTTATATGAGGTCTGAGAAGTTTCCCAGAGGTCCTGCCACCTGCAGGAGGCTTTGGAGAGGTAAGTTTTGAGCACACAATTAAAGAGGACCTTTTTTTATAATTAATTTTTATTTAGAAATATTATACAGAAAAAATAGAGAAATATATAATATACATTATATAAAATATATTTACATATAATGCAATTAATATAATATAATTAATATGCTATACTATGCTATACTATAATATAAAATCTCAAGTTAAATAGCATACAGTGTAGTCTTAGCTTCAGAAATAGAGCCCAGTGATTCATCATTTACATATGACAATCAGTGCTCATCCCGAAGAGTGTCCTCCTTAATGCCGGTCACCCATTTTCCCCACTCCTATCACTCCTCAGTTTGTTCTCTGTATTTAAGAATCTCTTATGGTTTGCCTCCCTCTCTGTTTTTATCTTATTTTTCCTTCATGAACAGATTATCATCTGTTATGTTTCTCAAATTCCACCTGTGACTGAAATCATGGGATATCTGTCTTTCTCTGACTGACTTATTTCTCTTAGCATAATACACTCTGGTTCCATCCACGTTGTTGTTGCAAATGGCAAGATTTCATTCCTTTTCATCACCAAGTAGTATTCCCTTGTGTGTGTGTGTGTGTGTGTGTGTGTGTGTGTGTGTGTGTATTCTTAACCCATTCATCAGTTGATGGACATTTGGGTTCTTTTCATACTTTGGCTATTGTTGACAGTGCTATAAACAAAGTGCATGTGCACCTTTGAATCAGCGATTTTGTATCTGTTGGATAAATACCTAGTAGTGCAATTTCTGGGTCCTAGGGTAATTCTATTTTTAATTTTTTGAGGAACCTCCACACTGTTTTCCACACTGTTTTCCAGAATGTACCAGTTTGCATTCCCACCAACAGTGCAAGTGGGTTCCCCTTTCTCCACATCCTGAAAGGCCACAGCTAATATCATCCTCAGTGGGGACAAACTGAGAGCTTTCCCCCTGAGATCAGGAACATGAAAGGGATGTCCAATCTCACCACTATTTTTTAACATAGTGTAGGAAGTCCTAGCAGCAGCAATCGGACAACAAAACAACACTAAAGGCATCCAAATTGGCAAAGAAGTCAAACTTTTACTCTTCACGGATATGAAACAGACATGATACTCTATATGGAAAACCCGAAAGACTCCACCTAAAAACTGCCAGAACTGATACAAGAATTTAGCAAGGTCTTAGGATATAAAATCAATGTACAGAAATTGGTCACATTCCTATGCATCAATAATGAAGCAACAGAAGCGGGATATTTTTAAAGAAATTGTAGGTTACAAGAGGATTGCAAGCCCGTTAAAAACTGCATGATAAGAGTTGAGAGGGTGTAAATTACTAGGATGATGAAAAGACTCATGGGGATAATGAGATACTGTTCTTATATCAATGTACTATTGGGCATCAGTAGAAAATAAAAGCTAGGGGGAGAATGCGGATTTTATCCTTCATTTACCAGAGCACATGTGGTGGCCTGTCTTCCAGCCACATATTTCACCAAATGACTCTAAAGTCTTCAGAAATTATACCCTGGTGTGCTTTCTTGTGAAATGATATTAATCCATATTTTGCTAATCTCTAGACTCGTCACATCTTATGCATATATCTTGTTCCGATCTCCTCACCTGATCTCCTTTACCACCAAAGGAACTTGCTTAGCATAATGCAAATTTCAAATCCATTTTATGTCTTAGCAAATTTATCCTCACAACTGCCATAGACATATTGTTCCATTTTCCAAATGGAGGTACTGAGGCTCAGAATGCTTATTCATCCCACCCAAGGTCATATGGGCTGTTAGAGACAGAGCTAATACCTGGGGAAATGCTTTTTATATTCTTGGAGTATTTCTACCTTTGATTTGTCCTGGTTTTAGGGCTGCTTTCTGGGAAGTCAGTGTAAGAAAGATCATTCTTAGATTCTTCCCAAAACGTAACTCTGTTTGTCACTGCCTTTTAATTTTCCCCTGCTACCTCTTATTAGTCTCCTTAGTAACTGCATTATTTAACTCTATTAAATATTTAGGAGTGCAGTATAAGAGATGTCATACAAAATAAAGTTTTATTATCCACAGGATGCAGGTACACATGTATATTATGTGCAGAGACAGATGCACAATCCAGAGAAACATTATGCCCCGGGGGGTCTTTTATCATCTGCCCAAGCTTATATTCTTTACCTTTCCTCTCTGGCTTGGGTCTTGCCATGGCAATTTATGCCTTTCTGACCTTCAAGTAGAATGGCATCCCTTCTGCATTCTGCCAGGAGACACAGTCAGGGCTGTTCAGAGAGCTGCATCCCTGGGTCCAGTGTCATGGAATCAATCTTCCCCAAGGAGTAAAGGTCAGGAATCACTTAGACGTTTCCAATTCTGTGGCTACAGACTGCATCCCTTTATAGAGTGGTTAGCCTCTAAGCCATAGCCAAAATTGGAAAGTGGCAGAGTTCAAACTAGAACTTGACGTTTGCTAACTTCTGGTTGAAGTTTGTTTGGGTGTTTGTTTGTTTGTTTGTTTGTTTCACTTCCCAGCTCCAGCAGTTAATTTTGCTTTCTCCATTATTAAAAGTATAATAAGGCATTCTACATGGTCATTTTTGGCCAGTGGTGATGGGGTGACTGGGCAAGGATAATAGACCCTGCTGACTTTCTGTATATAATTTCTGTAGCAACAGCATCTGAGACTCGCATTTTCTGTCCTTTTGATGATCTGTCCAGCTGTCTGCCTTCATATGTATGAACAGTGAGTCCTGGCAAATAGTTGTTTCACAATAAATATTTGTTTAACCATCCATTTTTTAATGAATATATATTGAGCTCCATTTTGTGCTTGATATTGTTTTAGCCATCAGAGGATAGCATATTCAATGAAAGAAACAAGGTTTTTACTCCCCCGATCCTAGTGGAGGAGACAGATATTAATTGAATAAATGTATAAATTAATGAACATTGCTGAGTGCAATCAGAGCCCATATGGGGAGTTTGCAACATGTCACTTATTAAATATCTAAATAAGCGAATGAATGAGGTAAACAGATTATCCTTTAAGTCTTAATAGGCAATAGAAATGATAATGAATGGAGGTTATAAAGTCAATGTGATGCCAAATAAAAGGATATGGTGTTAATGTCACTGCGGTGGGCAGAATAATGGTCCCCAAAGGTGTCTGGGTCCTAATCCTTGGATCTTGTGATTACATTATCTAACATAGCAAAAGGGGCTTTGCAGATGTTATTTAAAGTTAAGAACCTTGAGATAGCAAGATCATCTCTGGTTAACTGGGGAGGCCCAGTGTAGAAGCACGAATCCTTAAAAGTGGAGAAGTGTTCTTGATTGTTGTCAAAATTAGAGATGTGACAACCAGAGCAGGGGCATATAAATGGTGTCATGAGAAGGTTTTGAAAATGAAAGAAAAAGTCCATAAGGCAAGAGTACAGGCAGCCTCTAGAACCTAGAATAGGGGAGTAAATAGATTCTCCCTGGCATCTTGACAAAGAACATGGTGCAGTACAAGAGGCATTTCAGTTTTAGTCCAGTGAGTCTGGGATTGGACTTCCGATATTCGGAACTGGAAGACAGTATACTTGCATTGGTTCAAGCCAATAAATGAGTGGTGAGTTGTTTCAGCAGCAATGAGAAATGATTGCTGTCACTGTGGAAGGGACAATGAAGTCAGCAGAATCAGAGCATAATCTTCACCTGCTCCCTTTTGTCTTGATTTTTCTTTCCTGATAACACCATCTTCTTTCTCTTCCAGAAGGGGTTAGCTTTGCAGGCCCACACCCTTTTTGAAAGCCATTGAGGTTAAGGTATCATAGAGATATGTTGAATATTTATGTTTCTCTCCTCCCTGGAAACAAAAGTTCTTTGTGAATAAAAGATGGCTGCCGTGAGATCCTGACGAGCCCTTGGCAAAACTTTTATTTGGGGGACTAAAGTGTTAGAAAGTACTCCTTTTTACCCAGGTTGACACTTGAAAGTAATGATTTCTGTTAAAGAAAAAAAAAAAGGAAAGAACAACAAAAGAACCCCACCATGTTTTCTCTTAGTATTGGCGCATTATATCAAAAAAATAAAACACCTATTTTTTTTTTATTTGGTATACTTATCAAGTTTCCAAAATGGCTTCTATCTGCTGTGCGTAGCAGAGATGCATAATACTTTCATTCTTTTATTTATTTGTGTTTGCTTGCATTTAATGTTCATCCTCTCCCGTGGTTTTGAAGTGTATTCATCAAATACTGAAACCTTAAGGGAGGATACATCGATTGGACTTAAACGATCACATCTTATTTTAGCAGAATCATATGCTCCCCCCTGCCACAAGGAATTAAGTAGTAGTGTGCTTTGTTTCACTTAAAATTGTTTCTTTGTTGGGACACCTGGGTGGCTCAGTCGGTTAAACATCCTACTTTAGCTTGGATCATGATCTCAAGGTTTGTGGATTTGAACCCCGCATTGGGCTCTGTGCTGTTAGCACCCAAACTGCTTCAGACTCTCTTTCTCCTTCTCTCTCTGCTCCTTCCCACTCTCTCTTTCTCACTCTTTCTCTATCTCAAAATTAAATAACACATAAAAAATAACATTGTTTCTTTCTCTATATTTTCACAACAAATTTTACCTTGGTCTTGCTAAATAAAATAAATGAAAACTTTGTGAGGCTTTTTATGAGTGCTTTACATGTGCCATTTATTGCTAAAATTAAACTTTTTATTGATTCTTAGATGAACATTGTAGATTTGTGTTATTTTTTGAACTTCAACTGAGCTATGGTCTTATATAAGGATACCATTTGAACTCAAGACTACCTCTAGATAATCCAGAATATAATCATGTGGCCTCTACTACCCTACGACACATCTTGGTGGACAAACTTATATTTTATATCTCTGAGGAGATTGATAGAACTATTTATAACATATCTCTCTCACTCATTTTTTTAAAAAAAGTCTATCCATCTATTAATTGTACTTGTATGCCCAATACTCTGTGTACCCTTTTACTATTTTGTTGAGAATTGCTGAGATAAATCTCTTCCTAGGGCCCAGATCTTTGGAAGTAATACATACTTTATAAGAAGATTTCCTTTCTTTGGCCAAGAATCTTTCCTAAAGCAGTTAGAGACTAAAGGCTTTAGTTTTATTGTTGGGTAATACAAACTATTTGTAGCGATGAAACGGAGGCAGTCCCACTGGCTGACTCTCCTTATGAGGCTCAGCAAACCTTCCTTGGACACCTGACATACTCACTGTGATTCAGCTGTCTGCTTGGTCACTCCAGTAAAAAACCCCATGTGTGATTTTCTGGTCAAGGCTTAGATAAATGGACAAGCAGTCGTTGCTATTATGTCCTCTTGGGATCACTTAATGGAAGTGCTGGCCCAACTGTGGCCAGAAGGAGAAAAGTTTCTGATTTCTGAATAATCCCTTTATCTACCTTCAACACTACCAAACCCTTCCTGGAATAGGCGAGTATCTGAAAACCTTAATGCTATTCCTTCATTACTTCTACATTTTCTGGTGAGTAACAGAAGGCAATTTTAGTGTGAACTTTTATCTTTTTTTTTTCATGTTCTGTCTGTCCATAGAAATGTTCTTTTATCATGAGAGAAAGTTAGATGTCTTAGATCCACTTCTGTAAATTAGAAAAAGATAGATAGATAGATGATAGATAGATAGATAGATAGATAGATAGATAGATGATGGATAGATAGATATACACATTATATACATGCAACACTGTACATATATATATATATATATAATCTTGAAAAGATCAATAAAATTAATGTTCATGTATTTTGTACATAGTGTTCCCCATCCTGATAGAGGCACCATTTTCTTATGTCGTTGGTATATTCATAGATACCCATCAAGACCCTGTCCAAATAGCACCTTGTTAATTTAAATATTCCTGGTAAATTGGTGTCGGTCCCCCTGAGCTGAGACAGCTCTGCGCATATAGAGTACCAGCTTCGTGGCTTTGTACTATTAGGTTATCTGACTTTCTTACCATCAGTAGGAGAAGGTCCCCTTCTGTGTATACCTGGCATACAGTTTTTAACACAAAGCAGGTGCTAAATGAAAGTATGCTAAATATAGGTGTATATAGCTATGTTATACTTTTGTACCTATAACTTTAGTCTCTCATTCATTGTGCCAAAGATGAGTTATTTGTCTTGGCTCTGAGTTGTTCGACAATGATTCTTCAAGAAGAGCCAAAACATATGCGGGAATGTATGTCCCAATGGGGGAGTCACACTGAAGCAATAGCCAGAGTTTTGTAAATAATCTACATTTGTTAAATTGGCCTACAATTGCTCATTGGTCTTTGTTGAATGTATTTTCCTTTTTTTTGTTGTTGTTTTTTGTTTTTTGATTTTTGAGAGAGAGAGAGGGGCAGAGGGGCAGAGGAAGAGAGAGGGAATCTTAAGCAGGCTCCATACTCAATGTGGAGTCTGGGATCATGACCTGAGCCAAAATCAAGAGTCGGACCTTTAACAGACTGAGCCACCCAGCTGCCTGAATGTATGTTTTTTTAAAGATTACAATAGCAATATAGTCACACATTAGCAAAGTTAGGCATGAGTTTAAAATCCCTTTTCCAAGTTTAAAATCCCTTTTTGGGATTTCCTAAAATCCCAAATTCCAACTTCTTAAAATTGTTGCTTTTAGTGATTTGGACACATTATGTCATAAAGATATAGATATGCATAGACATATACATATCTATGTTTTTGCATTGAACAGGGTTGGCTGTTTCCTTCCATTATACAAATAATGAATGTTCATTGCAAAATATTTATGAGATAAAGAAAATTGTGTAAAATAAAACACAAATCACATTTATTTAAATCCCTACAATAGATGATCATTATTACCAGTTCTATTTCATTTTAGATTTAGATCCATGGAAAATTTTGATGCACACACATACACATACATTCACTAGTACTTTCTTCGATTCATGAGTCCCATCCATAAAATTGCAACACGGATGCAACTTATTGCTAAAGTTGATTTTTTGTGGGGAGAGGAGAGTGATCTTATATCAGTCATTTAAAATTATTGGGACACCTGGGTGGCTCAGTCAGTTAAGTGTCTGACTTCAGCTCAGGTCATGGTCCCATGGTTTGTGAGTTCAAGCCCCACATCGAGCTCTGTGCTGAGAACTCAGAACCTGGAGCCTGCTTCTGACTCGGTGTCTCCCTCTCTCTGCCCCTTCCCTACTTGTACTTTCTCTCTCTCTCTCTCTCAAAAATAAATAAACATTAAAATTAATTAATTAATTAATTAGCAGATACTAAGCTCCTTGCAAATTCTCTATAGATGTAATGTTCAAAAGCCTAGGTGAAACCAGTAATTGGAAGAACACAGTGAGATGTGAGCTTGTTGGTGAGAATTTTGGGATAATTGCACTAAGGGTTGATTGACAAAATTCTGACACAGTGATAAAATACGGTGACCTGTGCAACCCCTCATTTCACTATGGTTTACCTCCAGCAATGGAGTGCCGAGATGGGGCACATTAAAGATATTAATAAGGTTAGTGACCTTGAGAAAGCTCTCCTTCATTATCTTTTGGGTTGATGCATAGGATGAAAGTAGGTCCATGTCAGAACCAATGAAAGGCATCATTAGAAGTCAGATTAAAGAGCAGAGGACCCCGTGGGTTTAAATTAAAGTGAATGGTTTGAGAATGTTAATGAATGTTAAACTTCCAGGGCCTAAAAGGAACCATAAGAAAACCTGATGCTCAATTTTGTGTAACTATTGAAGTCCAGATAGCTTTTGCAATATTCTTTCTTCTATCAATACATCTTAAAATGTATCAGAGAGTTGGAAAATCTTTAACTGGTTTCACTCATGCATTCATTCTCCACTTCTTACAACTTAATGATAACTTTTAGAGGCTTCCACATTACCTATTCCTGGGCCTAGTGTATTTCTTGACTGTCAAGGAACTCTTTTTTAAATTTTTTTAAATGTTTATTTATTTTTAACAGAGAGAGAGAGAGACAGAGCATGAGCGGGGGAGGGACAGAGAGAGAGGGAGACACAGAATCTGAAACAGGTTCTGGGCTCTGAGCTGTCAGCACAGAGCCCGACGCGAGGCTGGAACTCACAGACCGTGAGACCATGACCTGAGCCGAAGTCAGACACTCAATCAACTGAGCCACCCAGGTGCCCTGTCAAGGAACTCTTAATTATTTTCTTCAATAGCATGAGGAGTATATGTAATTTTTAAAACGTTTATTTATTTATTTTGAGAGAGAGAAAGAGAGTGTGAACAGGGGAGGGGCACAGAGAGAGGCAGAGACAGAAATCCAAGCAGGTCAGGGTGGAGCCCAACTCAGGGCTTGAACTCATGGTTTGTAAGATTATGACCAGAGCCAAAATCAGGAGCTGGATGCTTAACTGACTGAGCCACCCAGGTGCCCAGAAGTATACGTAATTTTTAACCGAATTAGTACATTTTGATCCAGGAGAATAATAAAGGGCTTTGAAATATTCATGGTGGACACTGAAAAAAATGGCATGTTTGGTGATGTTAGGAGGTGAATCCTCTGAAAATTCACATTTGCTTATTTATGAATAATTCTATACTGTATAATGTGAGATGCTTATACTTCTAGTAAAAGTTAAAATTTCTTTTTTCTTTGCATATTTTGAATCATAAAGATAAAGATTTTTATCACTATTCCAAGTGAAAACTGCTGATATTTGAAGACATTCATTTTCCCCAGAAACTTTCTCTACAAGGGTAAACATTTCCAATTCCTTTAACCTTTCTTGTTCAGACATATTATGAACACTTCCATGATCATATTTACTATTTCCTGAATATATTCCAATATAACTACATTTATTTTAAAGTGGGCAGATAACTCATTTGAGGCAGGCTTTTCTCTCATGCTCTAAAAATATGTCCATGCATATGAACTGAAATCATAATACCTATAGTGGACATATTATACTTACTGTATTTAAAAAATATTGTTTGGTACTCCTAAGTATTTTAATCAAATTAGGTTTCTCTGGATTCTCTCTCTCCTAGAGTCTGCTTCTAGTAATATATATAACAATATGAACTAAAATTACATTTGTTTTTGGGTATACATATGATACCATTTTACATATTTTACATATTATTGACATATTTTACATACTTACATATTTATATGTTTGCATCTATTTTACATATTAATGACATATAAAGTATTGGTATATATTGTGCACACACACACTCTATTTTTTTTTAACTTTAATCTTTATTTATTTTTTAGAGAGAATGTGCACATGCATACAACAGAGGGGCAGAGAGAGGGAGACAGAAGTTCCAAAGCAGGCTCCACGCTGACAGCAGACAGCCCAGTGTGGCATTCTGACCCAGCAGATGGGAGATCATGACCTAAGCTGGAGTCAAAGACTTAACTGATGGAGCCATCCAGGTGCCTCCCTCCCCACCCCCCCCCCCCCCCCACACACACATACTTTAAATCGGAGCTCCCAAGGAGCCCCTCTCTCCCTTTTTTTTTTTTTTTTTTTTTTTTGCTAATAAAGCTGATTTTGGTGCAGGTGTGTTCTTTCTATTTTTTCCCTGATGAATATTATTTTATTAGATTTGCCTCCTTATACCAACTTTTTAGCATCTATTTAGATTCATGCATTTCGTGCAATACGCTTAATGCATTTCGTGCATTTCGTGCAATACGTGCATTTATACATTAATGCCATTCCCTCGTTCCTTTCATGAATGACAGAAGTGAAGTCAGGCAGTTGTCATTTATCGCTCAAAACGTCACTATAATCCATTAACTGTTGCCGCTGCTGGTAATTAATCCAGCCAATTCTGGATTTGAAAAAAATTGTCATAAACATTTTTTGTCAAGTTCTGGAAAACTGAATGATATTGTATGTATGACCATTTTTTTTTCAAGTTCATCAGGTGAGTAGACCCAGCCAAAGGATCCACTGCTTCCGGTTTCAATTAATCTTCATTGGCCTCATGTGTGCTGGTGATTGCTGCAACTTCTGGGCGCCCATATGTTCTCTTTGATACCTTGTTTCTCCTATCGGTTCTCTTCTGAATTTTGATAGTTGCTAAACTTACTGTTTGAAATCCCCCAACTTCATTTGTTTTTTCCTCAAATCTAGTGTACAGGTCCACATTTGCAAATTGTTTTACAATTCATCACTATCACTGTCATCGTCACCTTTGCTGATCTGTATCCCTCCAGCATCATTTAAAAAATTTTTTTAATGTTTATTTATTTTTGAGACAGAAGGAGACAGAATGCGAGTGGGTTAGGGACAGAGAGAGACGCAGAATCCTAAGCAGGCTCCAGGCTCTGAGCTGTCAGCACAGAGCCCAACACTGGGCTCCAATTCACGAGCTGTAACATCATGACCTGAGCCAAAGTGAGACACTCAACCAGCTGAGCCACCCAGGTGCCCCCCTCCAGCATCATTCTTAAAACGTTGACTTTTTCGGAGAAGTGTCAGGTTTACAGAAGAACTGAGTAGGAAGTACAGATTTCCTGGATCCTCAACCTCCACACCCCTGATTTCCCCTATCTTTAACAACTTACTTTAGCAGTATCGTTGCTACAATTGAAGATCTATATTGATACATTTTTATTAACGAAAGTCACTGGTTCACATTAGGGTTCATCCTGTATTGTGTGTCCTATGAGATCTGTGTATTCTATGAGATTTGACAAATGCATAGTGACATGTTTCTACTGTTACAGTATGATACAAAATAATTGCACTACCTTAAAGATCCCCTATGCTCAACCTGTTTAAGCCTCTCTTCCTCCTCTGACACTCCTGGGAAGCCCTGATTGATTGTTTTACTGTCTCCATAATTTTTCCTTTTCCAGAATGTCATATAGTATGTAGCCCTTTCAGATTGGCTTCTTTTACTTAGAAATGTGCATTTAAGATTCCTGCATGGCTTTTGTGGCTTGATAACTCATTCTAGCATCTCTTCATTTTCCCAATGCCTGCAAAACAATGAATTGTGATTCAATCACTTCAATAGCACATTTTCTCAACCTTTTGATAACTATACAGGCCACCTTCTGCTGTTCACTCTCATAACATCTCCTGAAATAACTTTACCTTTCTCAATATTCACTCCTTATTTTTCACCCGTATTTTTCCTTTTAGAAAACAATTAGACTGCGTATAAGCCCAGGTATTCTCAGCCATTTGTTTCTATTTGATACCATAGAAATTGGATTAATCTATCTCCTTCTTAGAAAACCTGTTTAAAGGTTATCAGATGTTGGAGAATCTCTTTGACCTTTCCTAATAAGCTTTAACTCATTTCTTCACAGGGGAGGTAAGTAACACTTTGCCAGGAATAAACAAGGCCCAAGTTCAACTCTGCTGGCAAAATAATTGCCCTTCTCCCCAGGGCGTCTGACTGCAGCAGCCAGCCCGCAGCATCTGCTGTGGGTTCAGTCAACATGGTAACCAAACATGGCAGGCATTTTTGGTTACCTTCATGGCTACTGGAAATTACAGACAGTGCACGGAGCTTGTTTAATTAATTAGAGAACAGGATGTCATTTATCCCACAGGCACCCGTGACTCACGAAAAACAGACATTGCCTTCTTAACAGCATCAGACTGTAGAGGGATGTGTTTCATGAAAGGTTTTCTCAAGAGACATTGAAAGACAACCTTAAACAGAACGGCTCCTTAGCAGGAAAACAAAACCAAATAAGTGATAACATAAATAAAACCACAACACAGACAAGCTAATTAATTAACAGTGTTCCTTTGCTCCTGCCTAAATTGGGTCTGGTAATAATGATTGATCCCAAAGTCTGGAAGGTACCTAGGTGTGTGACATATGCTATCTCATTTAATCCTTAAATAACAGGCAACATTGTTAACATCATTTTACTTGTGAGGAAGCTCGTAAGAGATTATAAATTTTCTCCTGGTCACAAGGCTAATAAATGGGTAAGCATTTATTCTTTTCATTGTATCTTCTACATTCTCCTCCATAAAAATCTCTATTTTGATAAGATATGCTTCCAAACTGACTTTTAAATACATATTATGCATTTCAACTATTTTTTTTTCTACAATAAGGAATTCTTCAACTTATTAAAGAGAATTCTTCAACTTTCACTAAACATTAGTAGACATCTGCCATGAGTTATCTCACATTTTTTGTTCTTTATTTACTAGACATCCAGTGCTATATAGTTTGTTTCATATAATCTTATTAACACTAAAATATAGATATGATTAATCTGAATTTTGTGGATCACATCTTTGAGATTCCAAAATTAAACAGCTTGACTAATACCCCAAAGCAAGTGGTCCAAAGTGAGATTTAAAGCCAAATTTATGTCTTTCTTAGCCTTTTCCCTATCTAACCCACACCATTGAAGTTACACTGTTGGGTATCTTATGTGCAAATACCATTAAAATAATTTCCATTTATGTTAATTGGCATAGTTTTACTTAGAAGGACATTTTGTAATTTTTTTTTAAGTTTATTTACTTTGAGAGAGAGAACATGCATAACAGTGGGGGAGGGGCAGAGAAAAAGAGGAAGAGAAAGAATTCCAAGCAGGTTCCAAGCTGTCAATGCAGAGCTTGATTCAGAGCTCAATGCCACCAACTTTGAGATCATTACCTGAGCCGAAATCAAGAGTCGGACACTTAACTGGCTGAGCCTCCCAGGTGACCTTAGAAGGACACTTGAAGTTAAATTCTACATTGGGTGTTTGCACAATATTTATGGAGCACCTTGGATATACCACACTTTGTACTAGGCACAGAGGACAGATGTAATGTCAAATAATGTTTATGCCCCCACAGAAGTTCGCCATCAAGCAGGAAATGGAGGTACAGGACGAAATTACTCAAATGAAGTGGGGGTAAGTGTTAGAGTGGATATTTAATTTAAAATTCTACTGTATTAGTGGGAAAAAAAAAGTGATCCAATCTGTAGGGTGATGGCGGCAGCACATTCTCCAGTGCTTTTTAAGGGCAATAACTTCCTACTTCCCCTGCACACTCTCATCACTGGCCAAGCTGGATGGCTAGCAACTTCTTGAACAATTAATCCCATAGACTTCTGCTTTTAAGAAGATTCAACTTTTTCTTCCTATCTGCCTATACTGAAACCAGCTCCCTGCAGGAACCATTACAGACCACCTGCTGAGGCTAGGACTTCCAGTAATACGTTGAACAACAATGGTCAGAGTGGACATCCCTGTCCTGATCCGGACCTGAGGGGAGAGCAATCAGTTTTTCCCCATTGAAGATGATATTAGCTGTGGGTCTTTTGTATATGGCTTTTATGATGTTGAGTTATATTCCTTATACCTCTAATTTCTTGAGGGTTTTTATCAAGAAAGGATGCTTTATTTTGTCAAATGCTTTTTCTGCGTCCAGTGAGAGGATTGTATGGCTCTTACACTTTCTTTAATTAATGTGGTGTATCACACCAATTGATTTGTGATTATTGAACCAGCCCTGTAGCACAGCCATCCCACTTGATCATGGTGAATAATTCTTTTAATGTACTGTTGAATTCAATTTGCTAGTACCTTATTGAGGATTTTTGCATCCAGGTTCATCAGGAATATTGGCCTCTAATTCTCCTTTTTAGTGGGGTCTTTGTCTGATTTTGGAATGAAGGGAATGCTGGCTTCATAGAGTAAGTTTGGAAGCATTCCTTCCATTTCTATTTTTTTGGAACAGTTTGAAAAGAATAGGTATTAAATCTTCTTTAAATGTCTGGTAGAATTCTCCTGGAAAACCATGTGGCCCAGGATTTTTGTTTGTTGGTAGATTTTTGATTACTGATTCAATTTCTTTTTTTTTTTTTTTTTTTTTTTTTTTTTTTGCTGGTTTTGGGCCCAAGTTTTCTATTTCTTCCTGTTTCAGTTTTGGTAGCTTGTATGTTTCTAGGAATTTGCCCGTTTCTTTCTGATTGCCCAGTTTGTTGGCATATAATTTTTCATAGTATTATCTCGTAATTGTTGGTGTTTCTGTGATGTTGGTTGTGATCTCTTCTCTTTCATTCATGATTTTATCTATTTGGGTCCTTTCTCTTCTTGTCGGTAAGTATGGTGAGGGTTTTATCAATTTGGTTAACTTTTTCAAAGAACCAGTTTTCAGTTTTGTTAATCTGTTCTATTGTGGGTTTTGTTTGTTCATTTCTATATCATTTATTTCTGCTCTGATCTGTATTATTTCTCTTCTTCTGCTGGATTTAGGCTTCATTCTCTGTTCCTTTTCTAGCTTTCCGTATAAGGTTATATTGTGTATTTGGGACGTTTCTTGCTTCTTAAGATAGGCCTGAATTGCAATGTATTTTCCTCTTAGGACTGCCTTTTCTGCATCAAAAGGGTTGAACTGTCGTGTTTCATTTTCTTTTTTTTTCACATTTTTTTTTATTTCTTCTTTAATTTACTGGTTAACCCATTCATTCTTTAGTAGGATGTTCTTTAACTTCCATGTATTTGAGGGCTTTTCAAATTTGTTCTTGTGGTTGACTTCAAGTTTCACAGTGTTGTGATCTGAAAATATGCATGGTATGATCTGGATCTTTTTGTACTTCTTCAGGGCTGATTTGTGACCAAGTACGTGATCTCTTCTAGAGAATATCCCATGTGCACTTGAGAAGAATGTGTATTCTGCTGTTTCAGGGTAAAACGTTCTAAATATATCTGAATTTTCCACTTAATAGTTATGTTTTATAAAAGTAATTAATGTTTTCTAGAGATTTTCCTTATCACATTTTTTTTTTAGAAATGTGATTATGACATGCACCTTGGTGTGGTTTTTTTTTTTCTTACTTGGGGGGTGTGTATGGGTTTTCTAACTTTAATGTGTGCGCATGTGTGTGTGTGTGTGTGTGTGCATGTGTGTGTGCATGTGCATGCTTGAACTTTCTCTGATCTATGGTGCTAGAGTTTTCATCAAATTTGGGAAAGTTCAGGGGCACTTGGGTGGCTCAGTTGGTTGAGTGTCTGGCTCTTGATTTTGGCTCAGGTAATGATATCAAGGTTGTGGGATCAAATCCTATGATGGGCTCTGTGCTGAGCGTGGAGTCTGCTTAGGATTCTCTCTCTTTCCCTCTGCCCCTCTTCCCCACTCACATTCTTTCTCTCTCTAATATACACTTTCAGGAGCTATTACCTTCCTTAGGTACCATCTCCAAATCATAAATCACAACAGGGATTTAGACTTCCACAGGTGAATTTTGGGAGGGTCACAAACATTCAATCTGTAGCACCTGGATTACTTGCTCATATCCAAAGGTCAGTCAGTAATTCTGCCTTCTACTTCTCTTCCTCCTCTTTCTTCTTCTCCTTGTCCTTCTTCTTCTTCTCCTTCTTGTTGTTGTTCTTCTCCCCCCACCCCCACCCCCATATTTGTTTCTCTCTGGCCTTCATGTGATTACTTTGTATTATTACCATATGAGATAACAGATGAGGCTACAAAAAAAAAAAAAACAAACCTCAAAGTTCACTATTCTTTTCTTCTAAAGCATCTAAACTGCTACTAATCACTTCCGGTGTTTTTTTTTGTTTTTTCAGATATTGTACTTTCATCTCTAAAGTCTCATTGAGTTATTTTTTATGCCATCCATTGTTCTTCTCATGTTCCTTTTTCTTTATATCATTGAAGATATGAATGAGTTTCATAATACTATGTTAATGTTTCTTTTCTGCTAATTCTATCATCTCTGTCATTTCCAAGCCAGTTTCTATTAATAAATGTTTCTCCTGGTTTTGTGTGATATTTTATTGTTCTTTAGTCTAATACTTTGGATTGAATGTTGGAAGTTGGAAATATTCTAGTTTTTGAATCCTTATTTTTTGTGTGTGTGTTCCTCTAAAGAGTCAAAGAATGTGGCATTTTCTCTGGCTGGAAGTCAAATTAATTTTCTATTAGTTTAATCCTCTTGTGGTTTATTTTTAAACTTGCTTTGGGCAGAACTGGAATAGACCATATTCTAGAGTTAATTTAGAGTCATTTTTAAGGCCAAAGGCCCACTATATTCTATACACTCTGGCTGAAGGAAACTCAAACAATTCCTGGCCCTGAGTGACCTTTGAGAATTGTTTCTTATCCTTTTGTATAATTACTCTTTCCTTAGAATTTATTTTTTTCTGTCTAATGGGATTTTATGTTATGCATGTGTATACTATACTCAGGAAAAGACTCCTGGGCCTCCATGTAAATTTCTGGAGCTTTATTTCTCTAGTTCTTTTTACCTCTCTGAGCACCTTCTAGTCGTGTTGGCCTTTGTGAATTCTAAACTCTGTTTCCCCAAGTCAATGAGATTTCCAAATGTAATTTGAGTTCCTCCTGCCTTGTGCTGTAGTATGGGAATTACTTCGAGCCACACTATCTAGGCAGTAATGTTACTCATTCAGTTTGTTTTCCTTTTTTGCATGTGAATTACAGCGCTCTGATGCAAGTGGTAGAGTCTCTGGAAATAGGCATTTCCTATATTTTCCCCGTTGCTTAGTTGGATAGTGCAAGGATAATTTTAGAACATCTTATTTCTTCATGGCTAAAGAGAAGAAATCCACCCTCCCCGTGGGTTTTCTTTTTCCTGTTAATCATGGTTATGTATTCTGTAAAGGATATTTTAAAATATTTTGCTCCCATCCTGTGTATGGTGTAGAGCTGTGTAGGACTGTGTGATGCTCACTCTCCCGTCTTCCTAGATTCCCAGACCACTTTCTTCTCTTAAAGTGTCTTAAAATAGGTACTTGAATCACACAATTAAAATGTAAATGTTTTAATGAAATAGGACTTTTCTAGCTATAAAATAAAGGACAGAAACCCAACTCAAACCATATCAAGGGGGAAAATGAAAATTAATGTTTATGCAAGTATTTTAATTTTTTGGTTATCAAAACTGCTGGGCTCAGGGATCCTAAAAACAGGTATTTCTCTCTGCCTCTTTGCATGTGTGTCTATCTCCCTGTCACAGTGTTATCTTTTGACTCTGCTTCCCCCTTCCCTCTTATTGGCCTCATTCCTCTTCTCCTGTAATTATGCTTTCTTAGACCAATAACAGTCTGAGTGCATAGAGAATTTCCTTTCTACGTAGAGTTCCAGGGAAGTCCTTTTATTAGGTTTGCTTATTTCCCACAGCCAATCCAGGATAAGCATCTATTAGAAAGCACAGGCTTTATGATTAGCTTGGCCTCAGTCGTATGACATGACCACCATATGCAATGGATTTAGAGGCAGCCATACCAAGGAGCAAATCCTGTCCTCCCAAGAACAAATTGTCATGAGCTACTCTGTATTGATGTCACTTGTAGTAATATTTGAATTTTGATATAAAACATAGGCTATTTGAATACTCAGACAGTAATGATTAAGCCAGAGAATAATCCCAAAAAGGCCTAAAATAGGAACATGGCGGTCATGCCTTCTGTTTCTGGCCTTATTATTATTATTTTTTACTAGTTGCTCAAGTTAACAGCTGTTGTAATCAAATTGCCGTATTCACAGTCTAGCAAAACATGCCTTTTGCTTTCCTAGGCCTCATTTCTCCAACCACTCTTCCATACCTCACATCTTTTGACAATAAAAAAAATCCTATAGTTGAGCCTTCAAGGCTCTACAAAGCCTTATCTAAACAGCCAAGGTTCAGATCATCACTGTTTCTTTTTCAAAACTTTGAAATGTCCCAGCGTCCATGCCATTCCTTTGGAGCCTAGCAATGTTAATTAATGCTTTTGTGCACATAGTGCATCTAACCTACTAGCTGATAAGCTTCTTTAGGGCAGATATTTTGCTCGATGGCTGAAGTGTGGGTAGTTGGAATGAGAGGGCTAAGTTTGGAGTCAGATAATTTCAGATTTGAATTCAAGAGCAGCCTTTCATCCTGTACAAGACATTCCTTGGTCATGTTACAGGGACTACATATGTATGCTTGTCATATGGGGATGATGATACCTACTTTTATTATGGGAAATATCCTAAGCTATAATACAGGGACATTTTCTGGCAGTAAATATTTTTTTATTATCCCCTCTGGCAGCTATCACTATGCCTCACACCCAGCCAGAGATGAACAGATACTTGCTGATTGATTGAATAGTTCAGATGAAGTAAGACTCTTACTTTATAGATTTGACTCCAACATTTATTTAATTTAGCACCATTAGACAAGAAATGAAAATGCCAGGAAAAAGCAGATTATACTCTGCTTGACTTTCCCTAATGGACAGAAAACTGGGGTTATGGCTTTTTAGCAGGACTGTGGTGATGTTATTACTTTGTTTTTCTTTCTTTCTTTTTTTTTTAAGAATATCTGGCCATGATGGCTTTATAATGTTTATTGCTAGACAGTTGTTGAGCATAGCAACAAAATCACTAACTAAAAAGAACAGTCTTAGGTTATGACTTGTGATCATCTTTCCTTTGCTTGAAACTGAGAGAGAGAAAAAAATACAGTTATTTTACTAACATATGCATAGAAGGAATGACTCCTGCTCATAAAAGTCACCATTTATTAGGATACTTTACTTACATAAGCATCTCAATCAGATTGTAAAGACTTTAGTAATCCCATTATTCAGGTGATGTAGCTGGGACTTAGAATTTAGGTAATTCAAGTAAGAATGTTATAAAACTGGAACCCAAATGTTTCTGATTCTGACACATTATTCATATCAATATCATGCTACCTCTTGATCAGCCTCAAGAAAATAGCTTAGCCAAAAAGTCTGTAAACAACCTTACCCTGAAATGACTTTGAGTCAGTCTATAAGAGAGCCTCACAATTTTTAATGGAGAACTTTCCATGCCCAAATGACTTTTTGATTATAGTGTTTATCCTCAAAGGTTGCTGATTTTTTTTTACACTCCTCTGAATTCCCCATCTTGTACTTGCAACATCAAAATCCCTTCCTCAGCGACTGCAGTGATGGCACGAATGGAAGGTTATGCATTGAGAACTGGATGGGGCAGCGGGAAAAAATTATCTCTAAAAGAACAAAGATCTTATTTTCGTAGTAATTTGTCATTGGTATAATAACAAAGCATTAGGAAGGCAAAGCATATGACCCAGCACTGTGATGTTTCCCTTGGAAAATATTATCTCAGGGCACCTATGTGGATCCATCAGTTACGTATCTGATTTTTGGTTTTGGCTCAGGTCATGGTCTCACGGTTTCATGGGTTCAAACCCCACATTGGGGCAGTGGAGTCTGACACTGTGGAGTCTGCTTGGGATTCTCTCTCTCTCTTTCTCTATCTCTGCCTCTCCCCCAATCATGCTCTCTTTCTCTCTCTCTTTCTGTGTCTCTCTCTCTCAAAATAAATAAACTTTTTTTAAAAAAATAAAATATTTTCTCTTTATAGATTAACTTTACATGATGTCAGCTATTTTTCTATATCACTTAGACTATCAGTAAAGCAGCTCTCACTAATGTTTTCCCTGTTTGGAAATCAGACCCTGAGCAGGTATGAGTCTGAGGGCTGAAACAGTAAAGGAAAATTTTACTACATTTTTGTGTATATGTGAACAAATTTCTGGTAAATCTGATAGTTTAATTTCTTCTTTACATTTATATTATACAGATATTACCTATTCACCTGCCTTTTGCTCCCCATAAGGTGACAAACTCTTTTTTCACACAAAAAAAATATTATTTTATGTAAACTGAAACTCTAATCCTCAATATTGGCCTATAATAATCACTCACTATGTTTGTTGGAGTAAACTTAATTATATGTATTTATTATTTTATTTTTTCTTATTAAGTACATTTTTATAAAATGTCCCAAAACACTAACTCATTTAAGATAATTTTGTTATGCAATGATTCCAAGGTGAGACAGGTTGATTTTTAATAGGTCTTATTACATACCAATAAATAACATTAATGGAGTAGTTTTTTAAAAAAAGTTTAATGTTTATTTATTTCTGAGACAGAGAGAGACAGAGCATGAGTGGGGAGAGGGGCAGAGAGAGAGGGAGACACAGAATCCAAAGCAGGCTCCAGGCTCTGAGCTGTCAGCACAGAGTCCAACTCGGGGCTCCAACTCACAGACTGTGAGATCATGACCTGAGCCGAAGCCGGACGCTCAATGGACTGAGCCACCCAGGTGCCTCTGAATGGAATATTTATTTAAGTTTATTTACTTATTTGTTTTGAGACAGAGATAAAGTACAAGCAGTAGAGAGAGAGAGAGACAGAGAGACAGAGACAGAGAAAGAGAGAAAATTCTAAGCAGGCTCTGCACTGACAGCATGGAGCCTGACACAGGGCTTGAACTCACAAACCATGACAGCATGACCTGAGCCGAGACTGAGAGTCATATGCTTAACCAACTGAGCCACCCAGGTGCCCCCATAAATGGAATATTAAATGGATGAAGTCCTTATGGCTCCAGTCTTATAAAAAGCTAGAACTAAGTTCCTTTAATTTCTTTTAATCCAGATACACTATTATTTCCAGTTTACAGTGAAAGTGCATAAAAGGAGAACTTTTCTACTGAACTTCTGAAAAATTTACTTCACATCAATTTTTTTTCTGAATTGGGTAAAAGGTACACAATGTAATTTTTTAAAATTGAATTTCTTTTCATCAAAATGTAAAAATTCAATGAAATGAACATAAAGTAAAGTAAAAAACAAATGTTTGGGTTTCTATGGCACATGAATAAATAGTAATTTAGACAAATTAATCAACTATATGATTCAACTAAAATGAAAGAAGTGAAATCAGCTAATCCATAGTATATTGACTGTTGATTGACAGATTAATTCATTGATGTGTGTGTGTGTGTTTGTGTGTGTGTGTGTGTGTGTGTGAGTGTGTGTTAAAAAAATTGGAAATCTCAAATTGAAGTCTACTGGTACACACATGATGCTCAGGAGGCAGTTGGGAAAACATCAAAAACCTAGCCTGCTGAAGACCGTTAAGCTAATTTCTCCCTCTCCTCCCCTAAGGTTTCCTATGTGCTAAGTGTAAACAAAGACATTTCTTCTAAATGAGAAAGACAAGGGAAATGGAGCGGTGCGTGGCTCAGTTGGTTGAGCACCCAACTTTGGCTCAGGTCATGATCTCAGGGTTCCTGAGTTCCAGCCCCTAGCCTCACACAGGGCTCTGTGCTGACAGCTCAGAGCCAAGAGCCTGCTTCAGATTTTGTGTGTTCCTCTCTCTCAGCCTCTATCCAACTTGTGCTCTGTCTCTCTTTCTCTCTCAGAAAGAAATGAACATTAAAATAAATAAATTAATTAATGAGAAAGAGGAGAGAAAGAGGACTATTACCAATGTAAAGGAAGAGCTTTTGACTTGTTTGCTTCCATAGTATTTTGGGGGAATTCTCACTGTAGCATAAACACCCAAATGTCAATAGACATTGGATTTTACTTCTTATTCACATAAGAATAGATCTCATATATACTCCTGGTCTTGTAGTATTTCAGGAACCCATTTTCCTTCTGTTTTGTGGCCTGTATGCCTTATGGTCTTATGGTTTCAGAGTCTCCCATTTTATGTGTGGTTTTTAAAAGAATAAGTAGAGAAATTACATTCACCCTTAACTACTTCAGCCTAGAAGTGACACACATTATTTCACCCACATTACATAGGCCAAAATTCAGTAATACATCCACATTGACTATAAAGAAAGCTGGAAAACGTAGCCTGTCTTTATGACCAACCAACCAACAAATAACATATGCAAATGAATTAATTAATTAACAGATGAGTTGGGCAAAAACACAGTTAATTATCAAAATGTTTAAAATGCATTCTCATTCTAGGGGACATTTGTAAAAGTAAAAAAAAAACAGGAAAATTTTAAAAGAAAAGAAAGTAAGAACGAAGAAGTTATGAAAAGAGACAGTAAAGAAAAAATCAGTTGGAAATTAGAGCGAATGTGGAACAGACCTAATATTGGGCACTTTTGACTTTTTAATTCTCTATAATTTCTCTTCTCTCCACTCTTTTCAAAAGTTCCTCTTTTCTTTGTGATTTTCTTACTTAATACTCTTTTTATTTCCTCTCCTTGAACTCTATAGTTTTTTGTGTTTATTTTTATTCTTTGTTTTGACTGTCTTATCTCCTTTTTTACTCCAACTGCCACTTACCCTTCATAAAAAACTGTTCTTGCACGTAACTTCAAGGATCTTATGGAACAAAACAAAACACCTTTGTTGCCTAACCCAGCTAAACAACTCTAATATCTAAAATTCCAAGTCAAGCAGAAGGATAGGTTGCTGTTGAGAACAGCCCCTACAAATGTGCATTGCCAGCCCTTGAAGACATCATAGCTTATGCCTAAAACACAAACTCTAATCTAAGCTCAAAAGCATTCTGTCCATTCTTCCTTTCAAATAGAATAGCACGACTTCATCCAAAAAATAATTGCCAGGTTCCTATAAACTGAGAAATGGAACTTGAATGGTACCAGATAAAAAGCCTTTACTTTTGTGTATACATAAAAAAGAAAAAATCTAAAACATCACAAGTATGAGCACATTTTGGTACATAAGCATTTTTATCCAGAATAACCTACCTGAGAAGGAAGCAGTAGAAACTTGTCTGAAGTGAAAGAATGACTTTTTTTCCTCCCTATAAATTGCACTGTATGCAAATACAGTGAATGGAAAAAAAGAATTGCATTTGATTTTCCTGGTTCAGGTTGATGTATTACTTAGTAATTCATTCCTAGCTGAACCTCCTTTCTATTCTCATTCTGTAGTCATCTTAAATCTGTAAACCTAAATAAATTTAGGCTAGATTGCTCAGAAAGTGATGTGTATATGTATGTGTGTGTGTGTTCTTGACAGATCTAAATAATTCTTTGCACAGTTTGCCCACTTGATTTCTAATATACATCTACACAAGCAGGGGAAAATGTTAAGTTGAATTTAGTTGAAGATTATACTTGATAAAGTACAAGAATCCCATTGAACTCAACTGTTTAGATAATCAGAGATGATCCAAAACATTCATTTCATTATCTAGGTGATAAAATTGAGACACAGAGAAGTTGCCTGCTCAAGGATATGTATTATGTAGCAAAACCTTTTATATAATTTAGTCCTTTCTGTCATGTATTTTATAATTTTACTCAGTGCATCAGAGGTAAATGTATACTCCAAATAAATCTTTGTTTGGTGTCTATGATAGGTTGGTACAAAAATCTTTACTCTGGTTATAAACTGTATGTTTTCCCTCACATAGATTTTCCTATATAGTATCTTTAAAAATAAGATGCAAGTAACACAGATCTTCTCATTGAACCAAAATACACTTAAGTTTAGTAAAGCAGAACAAAATTACATAAAGATTTTTTTAGCTGATTTAATTATTCTTTTCCAATATGTTACAGCTTGCTTTTTAGTTACAAACTTTCTTTTATGTTGTTTAGTTACAAAGCATATTTATCTGTTTCTGAGCATAAAATGAATACAGACTCACTACAGAAAATTTTTAAAATACACAAAGAGGAAACACAGTACTCATAATCCCACCATCTGACATTTTAATATCTTATAGGAATTCTTATTGCTGTTGGTATGTAATATTCCACATTTTGAAATAAAAGAATTATTTACTTTTATTTTATTTTTTTACTTTATTTTATATTATTTTATTTCATTTCATTTTTTTTATTTACATTCTCTTAATTTTCATTTTTGAGAGAGAGACAGAACATGAATGGGGGAGGAGCAGAAAGAGAGGGAGCTGAAGAATCCCAAACAGGCTCAAGGCTCTGAGCTGTCAGCACAGAGCTCAACATGAGGCTTGAACTCATGAACTGTGAGATCATGACCTGAGCCAAAGTTGGATGCTTAAATGACTGAGCCACCCAGGCATTTCCCCCGCCAAAAGAAAATTCTGAGAATAAGGATTTGAGTTCACAGAATACAACCCACCTTACACCCAAAATGAAGCCTCAGATTATAGGAATATAAATTTATATTGGTGTCCCAAATATGTAATGTGCTGAAGCTTTGTTTCCGTTACTGGAAATCTACTGAGTGATAATAACAGCTGTAATGCCTTCATATTTACATAAAATTTACATATGAAAGTTGTTAATGTATTATTAGTTACCAGTGTATTAAATACGATATAACTTATTTTAATTGCTTAACGCAAAATATCAGTGTAAGTTCCCTTGTGCTGAATATTTAAGAAGCTAAAGTGAATAATGTTTGAAAGAAATAGCCTATAAGCATAGTAAGGATTTTTGTACTAAACCAGAAAATCATTTTGGTGTGTGTATGGAATTTTGTTTGTCAGTGCACATTCTAGGTGTCCTGCATCCTTTATATATTTTGATAGCGTCACTGCTACTGCGCGTCTCTCATATTCATATAATGGTTCAATTTTGTACATATATCACAAACATAGGCCCTCACTAGGTGCAAAGAACTATTTTCTGAACTCCAGGTTAATTTACTTAACCCTCACAGTACTTAGGAAACTCATGCAGTAAGCCTTTAAATGAATTGACGAAGGTCACAAAGCTGGTAAATGGAAGACCTGGGACTTGGCTGTCAGGCTCCAGATCTCTGTTACAAATCTGGATACAATCTACAATATATAGCCTCTCTCATGCTAATGTGAAATATCACAGATATTTATCTTTTTATCTGTGGTATATAGGTTATATACATATGGCATGTATGTGTGTACACACACACACACACACACACCCCTACAGATAGATGATGGGTAGATAGATGATACATACATACATACATAATACATAGATAGATAGATAGATAGATACATAGATACATAGCTCCATAGATACATAGATACATAGATACATAGATGGATAGAAAATAGATGAAATATAGAAGATAGATAGATAGATAGATAATAGATAGACACATAGATATTTCAAATAATCTGACATATATTTTCACCATTTAAAACTCACAACTCCTCCTAAGCTAGGTAAGTAAATAAATGAGGTTATATTCTATCCACATTCTCTATTCCCTTAATGGTCACTTCAACCTTGCACTACCTAGGTCAAAATGTTTAGAATCATCTCAAACTTCTTTTGTCTTTTCACAATCCTCATTAAATAACCCTTCGACAAAACCTGTATCACCGCTTTCTGTCCAACAAATGCTATGTCAGCTACCTTCCTGGTATAGCATCTCTGTCTTGGATTGTTGCAAAAGCCTCCTTAAAAAAATTAACGTTTATTTGTTATTTTTGAGTGACAGAGTGCAGGTGGGTGAGGGGCCGAGAGAGAGGGAGACACAGAATCTGAAGCAGGCTCCAGGCTCTGACCTGTCAGCACAGAGCCTGACGCGGTCAGATATTTAACCAACCAAGCCACCCAGGCGCCCCGCAAAAGCCTCTTAATTGGTCTTTCTGTTCTTTTTTTGCCCACCTTCAAACTGTCCTCAACATAACATCCAGAGTACTATCATCGACATATAAGTGGAACTCAGTCCTTTTTTTTTTTTTTTCCTTGCTCAAATACCTCTAATACCATTTACAGTAACATGGCATCAGTATGCCCAGATGGGTTTTATGCATTCTGGCTTCCTCTCCAACTTCATCTACTCTATTCTCCCTGTGCTTTCACTCAGCTATAGCCACACTGTCCTCCTTGCTTGTTGCAGAACATCAGCAAGTCCTTGCCCTTTGCTGGTTCTTTGGTCCTTTGGACTGGAATCCTTTCTCTAAGTCAGAGGCTTAACCAACTGAGCCACCCAGGCACCCTAGCTAATTTATTATTTAAAATAATAAAGAATCCCAATTTTTTAACATTTATTTTTGAGAGAGAGAGACGAAGCATGAATGGGGAAGGGGTAGAGAGGGAGACACAGAATCCAAAGCAGGCTCCAGGCTCTGACCTGTCAGCACAGAGTCAGATGAGGGGCTTGAACCCAGAAACGGTGGGATCATGACCTGAGCTGAAGTAGGACACTGAACCGACTGAGCCACCCAGATGCCCTTCTATTGAGTTAATTTAAATAAGGCCCCTAAAAACCATGAATCCTTAGAAAAGAGTATACAATGAAGAATAATGTACACATACAAGTACAGAAATTAAATTCTAAATGTCAACTCTTCTACCATTATACTTTTATTTATAACATGTACTTGAATGAAGTCTCAGCTTTCCATGCCTATTTTAATATACCACAATTCATAAATGTATTGTCATATGTCCAGCTTATTATTTTTTTCACTTTAAAATAATATGGGGGGGTGAAATTCACATGGCATAAAATTCAACATTTTAAAGTGGACATTTCCGGGGCGCCTGGGTGGCTTAGTCGGTTAAGCGGCCAACTTCGGTTCAGGTCATGATCTCGCGGTCCGTGAGTTCAAGCCCCACATCAGGCTCTGTGCTGACCGCTCAGAGCCTGGAGCCTGTTTCAGATTCTGTGTCTCCTTCTCTCTCTGACCCTCCCTTGTTCATTCTCTGTCTCTCTCGGTCTCAAAAATAAATAAACGTTAAAATTTTTTTTTTAAATAAAGTGGACACTTCCATGCATTTTAGGACATTCTCGATATTGTACAACTGTCACATATAGCTAACTCCAAAATATTTCCATCACTTGAAAGTAACACTCCTTACCTCTAAGCAGTTTCTGCCTATCACTTCTTTCCCTAAGCTCTGGCAATCACTAATTTGCATTCTGTCTTTTGAGATTTATCTATTTTGGATATTTCATATAAATAGAAATCTAGAATAGAATAGTTTTACATCTTCATTTCCATTTTAAATGCCTTTTTTTAAATTTTTCATGTCTAATTGCTATGGTTAAAACTGCCAGTACAATGATGAATATCAGCATGGAAGCAGACATTCCTGTGTTGTTCCTAATCTTAGAGGGAAATATTTCAGTTTTTCACCCCAGAGTACAATGTTAGCTGTGGATTTTTCATAAATGCACTCATGTTGGTAAAGTTTCCTTCTAGTACTAACTTAAGTGGTTTTTTTTTTTTTTTTTTAGCAAAAAGGGTGTTGATTTTTTTCAAATACTTTATCTGGATCTATTGAAATGCTCACATGTCTTTGTTATTGATGTTTATTTGACTAATGTAGTAGTATATTACATTGACATTCTCATATTAAATCAAATTTGTATAGTAGTATAAATAGCTGCTGTTGTTTTTGATTTTATACTATTTTGTTGAGAACTTCTGCATTTGTATTTTTTTTTTTGTCCTGTGATATCTTTATCTGGGATTAGTATAAAGATAATGCTGACTTCATTGAATGAGGTAGGAAGTGTTCTCTCCTCTCCCAATTTTTAGAAGATTTTGAAAAGGATGGGAGTTGACTCTTAAATTATTAGTAGAATTCACCAGTGAAGACATCTGGACCTGTGCTTTACTTTTTTGACACTTTGTTGTTGTTGTTTTATTTTTTCTAATTCTATCACTTCACTTGTTATAGGTATAAGATTTTCTGTTTCTTATTGATTTAATTTTTGTAATTTGCGTGTTTCTAAGAATTTTCCATTCCATCTAGGCTATTTGATTAGTTAACATACAGTTGTTCATAGTATTTTCCTAGAATCTTTTTTCTTTTCTTTTTTCTTTTTTTGTAAAGTCAATAGTAATGTCTCCACTTTTATTTCTGATTTTAATTATATGTGTCTTCTCTCTCTCTCTCTCTCTCTTTTTTTTTTTTTTTTTTTTTTTGGTTTGGTAGTCTAATTAAACACTTAATCAAATTTGTTGATCTTTTCAGAGTCAACTTATTTATTCTCTTTTGGATTTTCAATTTCAGTTTCATTCATGTCTGTTCTAACCTTTATTATTCTTTTCCTTTTATAAACTTTGGGTTTAGTTTGCTCTTCTTTTTCTAGTTCCTAAGGTTTAAAGTCAGGTTATTGATTTGAGATTTCTCTGTTTCTTTTTTAAGTATAGGTGTTTACTGTCCTAAATTTCCCTCTGAGTACTGACTTCACTGCATATCATAAGTTCTAATACATTATGTTTGCATTTCCATTCATTTCTAAGTATCATCTAATTTCCCTTGTATCTTATTTGACCTATTAGTTAAAAAAATATTGTTTACATTGTGTAATTTGGGAATTTTCCATTCTTTCCATAGGTTTATTACACTGTGGTCAGAAAAGTTACTTTAGATGATTTTACTGTTCTTAAATTTATTGAAACTTGTTTTGTTACCTAACATCTGGTCTATCCTGAAGAATTTCCTGTGCACTAGGGTGGAACATACTATTGTTGTTGGGTAGAGTGTTCTATGTCTTGGTGTATACTGTTGTTTAAATCCACTCTTCTTTAACTGAATCTCAGTGTAGACGTTGTACCCATTATTGAAAGTAAGGAGGGGTGGGGCAAGGGCAAGTAAATATGCCACAAAGTTTTTTCAATTATTTTTTAAGTTGCTGTTCCTTGATTTGCTGTTTGTTGTAGTTTTGGCTGTTTTCTGGAGGTTTTTTTTTTTTTTTTTTTTTTTATTTTTTTTTTCAACGTTTTTTTATTTATTTTTGGGACAGAGAGAGACAGAGCATGAATGGGGGAGGGGCAGAGAGAGAGGGAGACACAGAATCAGAAGCAGTCTCCAGGCTCCGAGCCATCAGCCCAGAGCCTGATACGGGGCTCGAACTCACCCATCATGAGATCGTGACCTGGCTGAAGTTGGACGCTTAACCGACTGTGCCACCCAGGCGCCCCTTAAATCATTCTTAAAAAAAACCTCTGAAAAATGTGGTTTAAGATTTCAATGTAGGCATACATATGTGTATACATATCATATATATACATGTATATATATGTAATTATTTTGTAAACAAATGCATATAAGCATATTGATATATAGATATACATTTTTAAAGGTATTTTGCATCAAAAGCAGGAGCAACCAAATTCTAATCAACCAAATTCACCATGATGATTTTTAATGCTCACCGCATCTGTTTATTTTCATAGCAGAGGCAGTTTGCTTTATGTGAGAACAGATGTATGTGTGATTATTTGCACTGAAAACCCAAACACTGGAGTAAAGCAGCAATTTACAATTGCTGCCTGAGACTTCTCCTAAGTACACAATTAGTGAACAATGAAGACCTCATTACCTCTTATATCTTTACAGTCAAGGAAACAAACAATTAAACTTGGTGGTGTGAAAACACAGGCAGGAAAACATACATACATGTAAACACACATCACCCTATTTTGAATTCCCTGAAACCGGAGAACATTTGCTCTCTTATTAGAAACTCTCCTTTAGATGAAAGTTTACCCAGGAGTTGGTTTTGTCTTGATATCCCCTTAGCTTTTTGATATCTGTTTCAATTATTCATTTAATCATTTATTTATTTTTGATAAAAGGAGGGAAAACACAATAGAAGGAAAGGTATCATGAGTAGAAAACCACCTTCATTCAAGATTTTAGTAAATCTTTTTCAGATTAATCTCTATTTAGCTACCATCCCCTTGGGGATAATAGGACAATTACTCATGAACAATTCCTCCAACTGAGATGTTAATCTTTCGGTACCTTTATCTATTTTTGTGCAAATGGAAGATACCCATGTTTACAATACATGTTTACTTTACGTTAAATTAAAAGGGTGCTTACTTTAAATGTGTGGACTCCATCAAGGAGCAGGCCTTTTGGTGCCCTACAGCAATCCTATTACACTCATTGCGTTCATCAAAATCATGCTCTCATAGGAGATTTTTGATACCTGCTCCTCTTTCAAACCTTTATTCACTTTTAGGTGATGACTTTCCTCCTTCACTAACATACTACGAGCCATCCTAAGAGAATATCCCCTTCATCCATCCTACATCAGCCAACTGACACATATTCTGCCTTTGTTCCCATTCCCATGCATGTGCCTCCCTGAGCCTAACTCAGTTTAATTTTTTATTGTAACTCAAGGTAGTCAACGTACAGTGTTATGTTAGTTTCAGGTGTACAATAGAGTGATTCAACAATTCCATACATGACCCGGTGCTCATCACAAGTGCACTCATTCCTTAATCCCCATTGTCTATTTCACCCATCCCCCCACCCACCTCCCCTTTGGTAACCATCAGTTTATTCTCTAAGTTCAGAGTGTTTCTTGGTTTACCTCTCTCTCTCCCTCTCTCTTTTTTCCCCCTTGTACATTTGTTTTGTTTCTTAAACTTCACATAGGAGTGAAATCACATGGTATGTGTCTTTCTCTGACTGACTTACCTAATAAATGACTAGTATCCAAAATATACGAAGAACTTATATAACTTAACACTCCAAAAACATGTGCTCCAATTTAAAAATGGGTAGAAGACATGAACAAACATTTTTCCAAAGAAGACATCCAGATGACCAATAAGCACATGAAAACACGCTCAATATTACTCCTCATCAGGGAAATGCAAATCAAAAACACAAAGAGATGTCACCTCATACCTGTCAGAATAGCCGAACTCAACAACACAAGAAACAACGGGTGTTGGTGAGGATGTGGAGAAAAAGAAACCCTCATGCACTGCACTACTGGTACGAAGGCAAAGTGGTACAGTCACTAGGGAAAACAGTATGGAGGCGACTCAAAAATTAAAAATAGAACTACTTTATGATCCACCAATGGCACTACTGGGTAATTATTTACCCAAAGAACACAAGAACACTAATTCAAAGGGATATAAGCACCCCTGTGTTTATAGCAGTATTATCTACATTAGTCAAATTATAGAAGCAACCCAAGTGTCCATCAATTGATGGATGGATAGGGGAAATGTGGTAAATATGTACACTGGAATACTACTTAGCCATAAAAATGAAAGAAAACTTACCATTTGTAAGGACATGGATGACACTAGGGAGTATAATGCTAAACAAAATCAGTCTGTTGGAGGAAAACAAATACCCAGTTTTATATACAGCCCAGACTTTCCCTAAAACTCTAGGTTCATGCATGCAACTGCCTAATCATCATTGGCATTCAAAGGTAAACTAGGTACCTCAAAAATGATTTTAAAATTTTTATTAGATTAAAACAAATATTGAGTATCTAAAATATAATTGTACAGTTCAGTGAATTTCTAAAAAGACAACGCAGCATTTACCAGCACCATAAACGCTGCTCTTTTGTCCTTTGACAGTAATTGTCAACACCCAAATTACCAATATCCTAATTTCTAATACTATAGGCTAGTTTTGTGTTTTATACTTTTTATAAATGGAACCATATAATGTATACTCCTCTGCATCTATTTCTTCCTAACATTTGTGGGATGCCTTCATGATGTTTCAGTATAAATACATCATAAATTGTTGTTGACAAGTAGTTTGCTTCTAGTTTTGGGGTGTTACGATAGTGCTTGTGTGAGATTTCTTGCACATAAATTTTGATGTAATTTGTATATAGCTCTATCTGGTATACATCTCGAGTGGAATTCTTCACATTACCTTGGTAGACACTACAACACAGTTTTCCAGGGTGACACCAATTTGTACTCTGTTCAGCAGTTTTTCAAAATAATCTTGAATGTAACATAGCCAAAACCACACTTCTTGCCTCCCACAAACTAGCATCTTCTAGTCCTCTGCCATGTATGTGGCAAATTTATTTTTCTGTTTGATCATACATGCTAAAACACAATCTTGACAACATCCTTAATGCTTATTATGCTCTGTGCTGTATTTCCAAATTATCAGCAAATGCTGAAGCTTCCCTTTGTTTTTCTTGAAGTTTCTCTTTAAAAACCACATGAAAATATATATGCATATAAATGGTAAAATATGTATGTATAAATTGTATATAAAATATATATCCATTTACATAGATAAGTGCAACCATTTGGTCTAAGATGCCATTTGTTTCTTGCCTGGTTTTTAATTGCTGACCTATTTCTTTAAGATTTTATTCTTATTTTATTCTATTTTAAAGTTTTTATTTATTTATTTTGAGAGAGAGAGAGAGTGCGTGTGTGTGTGTGAGTGGGTGAGGGGCAGAGAGAGAGGGAAGGAGACAATTCCAAGCGGGCTTTGCACCATCAGCATGAAGCCTGATGTGGGGCTTGATCTCATGAACCATGAGATCATGACCTCAGCCAAGCCAAGAGACAGATGCCCAACCAACTGAGCCACCCAGACGCCCCTTAAGATTTTATTTTTAAGTAGTCTCTACACCCAGCATAAGGCTTGAACCCATAAACCTGAGATCAAGAGCCACATTCTCCATTGACTGAGCCAGCCCAGTGCCCCAAATACCTACATATTTCCATTTCATCTTTCATAGTCAATTCTCCATTGAGCAGCCAGAGTAATTATAAAGCATAAGCCACAACATGTCTTCATAGATGCCTCATCTCATTTCAAATAAAAGACTTTTACAATGGTCTATAGCCCTGTCATGACTTGTGTCTTGTTTTTTATCTTATTGTCTCCTGCCACATTTCCCCCCGTGGCCTCCCTGCTCTTGCTCAAGTATCCCTTATTCCTGGTTTTTATTTCTAGTTCTTTATGCATGCTCTTATTCCCGCCTAGGTGTTCTTCCCCTGGTAGGCAATCTCTTTCCACATGTCACCTCATTAAAAAGTAAATATTAATCCCTGCACTCCCGTGGCCCTCCCTTTTCCCTTACTTTCCATTTGTCTGTATAGTAGTTATTGACATTGTAACTATTTATTTATAAGCCCACCAGGGCTGGAAAATATGTATGGCAAAAATATGACTTTGTTTTATTCAAGCTGTTTCCCAATCACCCTCAACAATGTCTGGTATAGGGCAGGTGCTGAAATGAAATATATTTATGAGTAAATAAATGTAGTTGGCAACAAGTTCCTCCATTAACAAGCTATTTTCAAAAGAAAGTGATAACCCAAAAATATCCTTAAGAATTGAAAAACATTTAAAAGATAATCCAGTCCAAATTTTTCTGTCCAAACGGAAAATCACAAGAGAGATACTCAAAGATATTAAGTAATATAAATGCGTTAATCAATTCAGAATAGCTAGAAGATGTTGTTCATGACTAAAATATGTGTATTTTCTAAAAAGTTAATTATTTGTATTAACCCATTATAAATTAAATAGTACACATTTCTGATTGCTTATTAAATTACATTTAGCATGATCCAATATTTCTAAATGTACATTGGTTATTCAAAGTTGCAATTCAATGTAAGAATGATTTCTCTAAAAAAAAAAAAAAACAGGGGGTGCCTGGGTGGCTCAGTTGGTTAAGTGTCCGACTTCGGCTTAGGTCATGATCTCTCGGTTTGTGAGTTTGAGCCCCGCATCGGGCTCTGTGCTGACAGCTCAGAGCCTGGAGCCTGTTTCAGATTCTGTGTCTCCTTCTCTCTCTACCCCTCCCATGCTCATACTCTGTCTCTCTCTGTCTCTTAATAATAAATAAATGTTTAAGAAAAAAAAAGAATGATTTATCTAAATTGTAATAACATTATGGATTCTAAGACCAAAAAGTGCATGGATCAATGATAAAATGTAGGTGATCAGAGATTTCTGAAACAATATAGATCTCTCAATTATGTAATCTTAAAAAATTCTCAGTATGACCTATAGTAGAACATTTAAGTTTTAAAATATTCAAATCAGGGGAGCCTGAGTGTCTCAGTTGGTTAAGTGTCAAACTCTTGATTTCAGCTCAGGTCATGATCTCACAATTTGTGAGATTAAGCCTGGCATTAAGCACCACACTGACAGTGCAGAGCCTTCTTGGGATTCTAACAAATACATGTATGAAATCATAAGAAATATATACTGGTGTCTGACTCCAGTTCCTGACACAAGACTTTGAAAACCCTTAGAAATTCCTAAGTGATAAGAACAGTAGGAACATCTTTTGTCCATTAAGGTAACTCTAGGTGGACTTCTGTAAGTCTCCTGAATGGAGGCTAGTAACTTGAAAGTCCAAGCCATGATTAAGAGTTAAAATTATCCTCCAGAGTCCAGAGAGGGGAGGAAAATTTTACCAACAATTGATTATGCCTACTTGAGTAAGCTTCCATAAAACATCCAATAGTATGGGGTTCAAGGACATTCCAGCCTGTGAACACATCCTTATGCTAGGAGGGTGATGCACCTTAATTTCATGGGGAAAAAAATTCTTGCACTCAGGACTCTCCCAGATCTTGCCTTATATATCTCTTTATCTGGGTATTCATACCTTTATCACATCCTTTAATAAATTGCTAAATGTAAGTTAAGTGTTTCCCTGAATTGTTCGAGCTGTTCCAGCAAATAATCAAATCCAAGGGGAAGGATGTCATGGGTGCCTCTTATTTGTAGCCATGTTGGACAGAAGTTGTAGATAACCTGGGGACCTACCACTTGCACTTGGCATCAGAAGTGTGTGGGGGGAAAGAGTCTTATGGGACTCTTATGGGACTGAGCCATTAACCTGTGGCATTGAATGATATCTCTAGGTAGATAGTGTCAGAATTGAGTTAAATTATAGAATTGTGTCGTAGAATCGTTCATCATCGGAGCCCTCCGACCTCCCCCCCACTGCATAATTTGCTGAACAGAAGTATCAGAAGTGAAGTGTTCTTTGTGAAAATAAAGGAAAAAGTTACAGGATGATAGCTGAAGGATTATCCAGCACAACACATTCAGATGTGATGGTGTTAAATCCTATTCTGAGCTCAAGCTTCAGTCAGACAAATATGAGAGAATCCTGGTCTCTGGTTGTAAGAGAACATTGATTGGAAGGGTAGGATATCATGTAGACCAGGATAAAGAAAAGAGAGACAGAAGACACTAAAGTCCAGCTTTTATACCTCCTCTGCAGGTAGTATGATGACAGCAAGGACAATGATATAATTCAGAGTGGTCATTAGGTATGCAGAACTGACTCATAATCAACCTGGCCTCCTTGATTTCTGAACACACTAACGTTGAGCAAGTTACATCATCTCTGTAGCCTAAAGTTCTTCATCTGGAAGGATAATGATTCTTATTTTGTACTAGGATTAATAGGTAATACATTCAAGCTCTGGTTACATGGCTTACATTAAATAAATAAGAACCTTCTGCTTTCTGCTTATCTTCTACAGAAGTTCTTAGCAACAAGTTGAGTCTTTTTTTTTCAGGGGAGGGAGTATTGTTGTTCCCAAATCAGGATGTTCTATATCAAGCAGACACAGCCTTAGTATGCTCTTCCTCATCTCTCCTGACATTTAACAGAATAGTGAAGGACATGGGAGTGAAACAATGAATTTACATTTTAAAGCTTCTCTGGACTCTGAAGATGAATAACCTGGTTGAAACTCTAGGTACCGCTCATCAGCCCTATGATAATGGACAGATGTGAATGTGTCAACCAACTCCACCTAAATGTAAGACATCTAAGATCCATTGAACCATTAAGAACATTTGAAAATGTGTTTTCACTTAACATTTTTTTAATCAGAGATAATTCAAAGAAAAAAAAAAACTTAGCTAAGTACAGGGTGATCCACGATGGTGGCAAAAGAATATGCTGAACTAATCCCCTGCCATGGATACACCAAATCTAAACACCAAATATGGATTGTTTTCTTCTGAAAAAGATCTGAAAATGAGACTAACTACTCTCCACTATAAAAGATAAAAGGTTCACATTGGGACAGGTAAGAGAGGCAGAGGAAAGGTCTTGCAAAAGCCATACCTCCTATGCAGTGACACACGATATGGAGGAATGTCACCAGATAGGTGCTACTCCTGGAGGTTGAAAGGAAGGTGCCCCACTTTGGGCACCCCAGTCCCTGTGATCTATACCAGAGAGATGAGCACCAGAATGCCTGGCTTAGGCAACCAATGAGGCTGATGTCTGGGGAATGGTCCCAAAGTGCAATAGGAAACAGATTCTCCTCCTGGACAGCTTGCATATGGTCTCATCCCAAGACCCAGAGAAGACATCAGTTTGAAAAGCACCCAGACTATCTGTGAGGGAGATTCATTTGCTGATCTCGGGCAAACAGCTGGAAGAGCAGGTCGTTGAGACACTGGTAGATGCCATGGTCACATTGCCCTAGCCTGTTAGCACAGATGGGTGAGCTCAGACGTGTCAACCTCTCCCCACTTTGCTGGTACTCACAAGAGTGAGTGGGCCAGGCACTTCCTGAGGCCAGAAGGGAAGGGTGATTACAGCATTCCTCGAGTCCTTGGCAAGGGCTGGAGAGCATGAACCAGTGGTAACAGAGTTGTCACACCCTCAGCTAAAGTCCGTGAGTTATGGCAGTTGCAACCTTTGCCTAACCACTGGCTGAGACTGGTGAGTATGAAAGTCATAGTATTTTCCCTCCACCAGCCAAAGACCAGTGCACACACTCTCACAAAGCACTCTCCTGTTGCATTGCTGAAGCATGTGTGTAATTCACACCAGGAATACTGCTTGGTTGCATGGCCCTGGTTTCCAGGAGGGCTCAAGTGCTAGAACTCCATGGGACTGTAACAATTGGAAAGGCAGTCATTGGCAAGCCATCATCCATAGGGCACAGCGCAGACAACAGACTGACACAAAACCCCACCCTTCTTGTGAAAAAAACCTATTTACTTAGCCTGGAGTATCAGCCTAAAGGACAGGTATTAGGTTTCCCACACATCTAGAGGCTGAGGAGGTGCTCTCAAGGAACATAAGCAGTGAGACACAATCTTTGTGCAGCCCTTTGGCCCGGCTACAGCTCAATGAGACTTTCCATGATAGAGCTTATATACTTGCTTGGAGCCCAGATTTTTGCACCTGTAGCCCAAAAGGCCATCTGCAGAACTCCTGGTCTAGAAGCCAATTACAATTGCAGCCCCACAGACTATATATTTGCATACTTTAAAAACTGCTGCCTGAGGTTCTGGCTTCCAATCAACCTGAAACTAGGGACTAAATAAGATTCCTCCCTTGGATCACTGGCAGGTCTTGGCACACCCTCAAAAATGAGGCATATCAAGAATAAATCAGTTTAGGCAATCACAAAACTCTGAGAGACACCCAAGGGCTAGTTCAAGATCAAACAAGGATTATCACCTATACAAACCCTCTCCTTCAACTGACTGAGGTAGTTGCTTTGCCTAATACCTAGAAAACACACACACACACACACACACACACACACACACGAGTCAAACAATTGAGGAAACAGAGAAATATGTTCCAAATGCAAGAACAAGAGAAAACCTCAGAAAAAGACCTTAATGAAACAGAGATAAGTAATCTACCTGATAAATAATTCAACATAATAGTCATAAAGATGCTCCCTGAACTTAGGAGAAGAATGGATGAGCACAGTAAGGATTTAAAAAAAGAGCTAGAAAATATATGAAGTAGCAAAGAGAAGTCACAGAGCTGAATGTAAAACCTAAACTGAAAAAGACACTTGAAGGATTCAACAGCAGACAAGATGAAGCAGAAGAACAGATCAGGGAACTTGAATCACCAGAGCAATGGAACTCACCCAAACAGGGAGGCGAAAAGGAACAAATATTTTGAAAACATGAAGATAACATAAGGCACCTCTGGGACAACACCCAGCTTACTAACATTCGCTTATAAGGGCTCCATAAGGAGAAGAAAGAACAAAAAGAGCAGGAAGTTTATTTGGAGGAATAATGGCTGGGGCACCTGGGTGGCTCGGTTGGTCCGAATTCAGCTCAGGTCATGATCTTGCGGTTTGTGAGTTGGAGGCCCACAACGGGTGCTGTGCTGAGAGCTGGGAGCCTAGAGCCTGCTTTGGATTCTGTGTCTCCCTCTCTCTCTGCCCTTCCTCTGCTCACGCTCTATCTCTCAAAAATAAATAAATAAATAAATAAATAAATAAATAAATAAATAAAGGAATAACGGCTGAAACCTTCTTTAATTGATGGAAGGAAACAGACCTTCATACAAAGGAAAGATCTAGAGCCATTTTTAAAATGTATGTTTCAACTTTTTTTCCAGCAAGTCTTTGTATTTCCAGAGAGAGAAAAGCACCATTTTGCATCAATACCAAAACTCATTTTTTCCCTTGAGAATTAAATAACTCCATGATGATAAAAAATATGACAACCAAGTTTAATGGCATTCATTCATCTACCAACACATGCTCTGATATACTGAAGCATAATTGTACAGCCCTCAAAAAAGATATAAAGGCATATTCTTAAAGACTTTGTTTTGATAAAGTAAGCTGACAGAACACAGAATTCAGTGTTCTCTGATGCTGAGGAGTAAAACAGACAGTGAATGATTATGATAGTGAAATTTGGGAGCTAATCTTTCTATTCCCTAATGTCATTGGTGAAGGTAATGAGACCGAATTCTCACAGCAGTGTTTCTATTGCTGAATGAATTACCGGGTAATTCTAGAAACAACACATTGGCAGAAATTATCAAACAAGTTGTGTGGCCTCATAGAAAGGAGCTGGTTAGGGGCCGAAATGGAAGCTCAGTTGTGTCTCTTGGTCCCTGTAGGAGTATTTTCCTTACACCATGAGGATGAAACGCACCTCACAAGCTACAAGCAGAGCTCTGGTGGGGAAATCTTTCATTGTTTGGCACAGGAATCGATTCAGTGGATGACAGTGAGAAAGAACACATAGAACTTAAGCTCAAAATGTGGAGATAGAGGGGCGCCTGGGTGGCTCAGTCGGTTAAGTGTCTGACTGTTGATCTCAGCTCAGGTCGTGATCACAGTTTGTGAGTTCAAGCCCCACATCAGGCTCTGTGCTGATGGTGGGGAGCTTGCTTGGGATTATATCTTTACTTCTCTCTGCGTCTCCCCAGTTTGTTCTCTCTCTCTCTCTCTCAATCAAAATAAGTAAACTTAAAAAAAGATGGAGATGGAGTTTTCTAGAAGCCAAATGATAGAAGAATATAAATGTTTTAGTTTGACAAAGAAAAGCCCCAGCATATGTAGGTGTGGTAAACTTTATTTGGGAAAAAATAGAAATATAGTGAAAAGATTATTTCAGCGTTATTAAGTGGCCAAATATATATGTTTGTGTTTGTGTGTGTGTGTGCACTCAAATATGTATGTGTGTCTGTGTTAATATATATATTAAATTTAGTGTTAAACTAATTTTCGTTTATGCTCTTACAGTGATAACTTGGAAACCTGGTGGTAGAATTGAATCCACCATGTTATATCTTTGGTCTTAATGAGGATCACTTCAAGAAAGCCATATGAGAATTTTAAAGGCTGGGTAATATTGCAACTTTGGGTAGAGTATGGCAACACAGAATCTATCAACATTATTGGTAAGGATAGGCATACAGTACTTTATTCATTCAACTATGACTACTGTGTTTCAACAATTATGTTAAAAAAAACTAGGGCTACAAAGTGAAAAAACAAAATCTTTTTAAACATTCTTTTAAAGTTTATTTATTTATTTTGAGAGAGAGAAAGAGCATGAGAGGGAGAGAGAGAATCCCATGCAGCTCTGTGCTGTCAGCTCAGAGCCTGATGCAGGGCTCCCTCTCACGAACCCTGGGATCATGACCTGAGTGGAAGCCAAGAGTTGGACATTTAACTGACTGAGCCACCCAGGCACCCCATGAATAATAAAATCTTTGAGCAAACTTTTTGAGAAGGGTTAAGAAACATATTCTTCAACACAGTAGCTCCACCAATAGTATTTAACTAAATTATCTCCAGATAATTACAGAAAGATGTCCAATATTGCATTATTTATAACATAAAAAAATAAAATTAGTTTCATGTTTGTTCACAGTAGTGGATGCCTTAATTACCTTATGCTACAACTATGAAGCCAGAATATTCTATAGAGAATCACAAGAATGAGGCAGATTTTATTACAGAAAGAAAATAACGAACTGTATATTGTTATCCTGTAATTCAAATATTCGTGTGTCTGTGTCTGCCTTGTGTGTATTTTTTTATCCATAAGTTTATATAAGAAAGTGTTAATAATCCAGGAAATGAGATGCATGGGTTCAAGTACAGAGAGATGCTTCTTTATCACGACTTTTACTACCATTTGTTAAAAACTATACTCCTGCATCCGAATTAGTTTTAAAAATAAACATCAAAAAAGATAAAGATTCATATTTCAGGACTTACAACCCTGTCCATTGTTTTACCGTATGCCCTCCTTACTAGGAACCAAGTGATCAATCTCTTCCAGAATCTTCATGAGATAATACCTGGGAACAAAACTTTATGCTTGTGCCTGCTTTTGTCAAGTGTCCTGTTGAAATGGTCTAATCCACGTAAGAGAGAAACCTTTCTACCACTGCTGGCAACAAACCATCTCCTCAAAGTCATTTATCAGGAAGTGGCAGAGAAAGATAGAGAAAGAACTGGAAGCTTATTTACCTAACAATCACCATTCCCCAAACATGTGAGAACTGCTCCGTGGTCTCTTCCCATTTCTCTCTCCATCCACACGGTCTTCCTTTTCTCCCTTCCACTCCCATTTTCTGAGTTAAATTTGTGTGTAAGAAGGAAAAAATTCCGAACTTTTTTCATGCCATGAGATTTTTTTTTGTTTTGACTTCAATACAGAAATTTCGATTCAAATATATAATGAAATCATAGCAGAATAAACATAGGGTTTATATCTTTCAAATAAATAAGGGGGTGAAGGGAGACATGATTGATAGAGGCAGAAAGAAAAAATTGCAAGGAAATGCAATAAACAGAGAACAGAAAAATACAGCAAAAAATAACACTAACATATGAGTTTTTCATTTCATATGATATATATATATCTTTATATATATGATCTTGTAAAAAATCTAGCTCAATCTCTTTTATGAATGTTGATGTAAAATTCTGAAATAAAATATCACCAAATCTAATACAGCATGTCATGATCAATTACAGTGTCATATGGGAATGTAATTTCCTTCTGAAAAACATGAAATTTATTAATGTAACTCATAATGTTAATATATTAAAAAAGAAAAAAAAAAGCCATATCAGTGTTTCTCAACAGGGACACCATTTGTAGTTGAGCGGGATGTTACTATGCACCACAGAACCTTTCCCATTTCTGGCTTCTCCCCAGTAAATGCTAGTAGCATTTTCCAGTTATTAGAGCAACCAAAAATACTGACTGTCCCCTTTCACACCATGGTGAAATGAGAATTGTGGGACACTGCTACAGTGTCTGGTTGAGTAACAAGTGTAGACAGAAGGCAGCAAACTTTGATAAGATCTAAAATCCGTTCTTTTTTTCCTTCTTTTTCTTCTTAAAGTCTTAATAAAGCATAAATAGTTACAATTATCTTGGAGAACAGCACATATCCTTCTTAAAGGTGAAATGGTAGAATCCATTGCCACCAAGTGAGAAGGAAAAAAAGCTGGTCTCACCACTATTGTTTATTGTTGGAAGTTTATGGCTATATCAGCATAAATAATGGGGTGGAAGAGGAGTAAGCCTTAACGGCAGTGTATGTGATTGTGTCCCTGACAAATCAGAGACACGCAAGTAGTAAAAATAAGTAAATAATTGCTCGAGTGTGCAAACGTGCACATATGATCGAAGGAGGCAAGGTAGCTAAATCGAACTACATAAACAGATAAGGGTTGTGTGTGCATCAGAGTAAATAATTTGAAATGCAGAGAAAAGGAAAGTGCCAATTGCAATAACAAGATCCACTTAATATGGAAAACAAAACAATACTGTTGAGACCAGCATGCAGAAAGTATTAAACTTTACTCATGGACATAAAGAACATTAGGAAAAAATAGAGCAACATTCTATGTTCTTGAATTTTTTCCTAAATTAATCAAAACATGTAAGCAGAACTCCTGCAAATGGGAATTTAATATGCAATAAAACTGCTATTTGGGTTCAGTCATGATGGGATATATAATTACATAAAAGGTTTTAGGTCCCATTCTCTGAGAAATTTTGATGTTGCTTGATATTTTGATAAAATCATCCTAAAATTCACCAGGAAGAACAAATTCAGTAAAGTAGAAACAATAATTTTAAAAGAAAAATAACTAGGCAGTGTTTACACTAGACAATTCTGTTATGTTACAGATATGTTCATTACATCAGTGTGTTAGTGACATAAGGAAAGGACAGATTATAAAATTGAGAATCAGATTCAACTAAAAAAGAATTTAGAATTTGATAAAGATACCATTTTAAGTTAGTAGGAAACAGATATGTTATTTAAAAATATTTAGGTAAATATTTAAAAAAGATAAGAGTTCTATAGCTATCAGATAATTTTCATCAAGATAAACTGTAGATAGACTACACATTTCATAATATTATACAATGTTCCACATCTACTAGGGTAAAATTTAGAGTGGAAATACATGAACATACATACATACAAGTTCATGGTATCAGAGAAGTTTCTTTTAAAATGAGAGTAAAAGAAAAAGCACAAAAGGGGAAAAAAAGACTAATAGATATGGATATCTACAAAAGTGGCCTTTCTTAATGGTAAACATGGAAAAAAAATAAAGGCCAAAATGTGAGCTATCTAATTAATATATAATTGACTTAACTATGACAGTAAATTATTAGTGTCTCTAATATTTAGAACATTGTAATAAAATCAGTAAGAAAACAACTTACAGTAATAAAAATTGGCTGAGAGTATTAACAGAATAATCACAAAAGTGAAATACAAAAGACATAAGTGAAGCAAAGAAATGCAAATACCATGATGCCTTGTTTTGCTATTAGAGTAGATAGATAGATAGATAGATAGCTTATAATAACTGGTATTTATGAAAGTAATGGAGAAAACTTTCATGTGCTTCTTTCTTTATGAAGGATTAAACTGTATGTCTTTTCCCAGTAAGTTATCTCTGGTAGAGCATTCTCAGAAAAATCTAGAAGGAAAAGAGAAGCCATATATGCCTATATATATGGTTGCTTGATGGACCACTTTTAAAAAAAAGAGGGGGGAAATTCTATCTGTCTCCCCTTGTGTGCACACACACATATACACTATTGCCTAGTCAACTAATATCTATAGAAAATGTCATGCCATCACTAAAATGATAATTGGATGCTTTTATGTACTGATACTACAAAATATTCATGACGTATTGTTATGAGCAAAACATACTTACAAGATACTGTAAATATAATTACATTCAGTCTTTATAAAAATGTATGTATAGAGATAATTTTGAAGTTACAACACATACCCCATATTAATACTTAGTGTCTCTGGGTTTTGATATTTTGAGTGCTTTTATTGTCTTTTTAATAATATTCGATTATTGTATGTTTTGGAGATGAAAATGCTTTTACAATTATTAAGCAGTAAATTATCAATAATTATAATTGTTTTTCTAATTAGGAAAAAGAAAGCAATTTTCCTAAGCCTCTACAAATGCGTTACGTGCTTATCTGGAAGATTTTTTTTTTCACCATTTTTCCACTCATATTATGAGTCATGACAAGACACTCAGAGGCAATTGTCATTTTCAATTAAAAAAGGTTATTTTAGTCCTCATGTTTTGTTTCTTCTTTTTTAAAGTTTGGTGTCTTTAAAATTTTATTATATCTTTTTGATATTTAACATTAATTCAATCACCTTAACTAACATATATATTATTTTCTTTGAGAGAGAGACAGAATGAGTGGGGGAGAGAGGCAGAAGGAGAGAGAGAGAGAGAGAGAGAGAGAGAGAATCTTAAGCAGGCTCTACACTCAGCACAGAGCCTGATGTAGGCCTTGATCCCACAACCCTGAGAACATGACCTGAGCCGAAATCAAGTATCAGATGCTCAACCGACTGAATCCCCCAGGTGCCCCTTAAAATATATGTTATACACACCTTTTATTATAAGTCAAATTCGATTGGGAATGAGTCAGAATATTAGGACATAGAGAAGTAGTGAAATAGAAAATGGTGTATACTTCATATTATTCCATATATATCCTCCCATGATTGAATTTCACTTTCGTTGTATCCCTCCCCACCAAATAAATAAATAAATAAATAAATAAACAAACAAACAAATAAATACATTTTTTAAAATGCAGAAAATCGAGCCATGTCAGCCAGAAAACTAAGAGAGAAAAATTCATTGTTTGGTCACAAACAAGTCAGGTTCCCAGCTGTGCATTAGTGCTTCAGAGATGAAGTTCCTAAAAAGTGAAATAGCATCAGTAAAAGAAAGAATGAAACATTCTAAGAGTGGAGGTAGATTTTTAGAATTCTACAAAGGTGGTAATCTCTCTATCCACACTTTCCTCTCAGCCCTTTCCATGATGGATATTGTCTACATCATAATTATTTTATATGCCTTATGACATTAGAGAATGTTGGTGTTTTCACTTTATTTTTATGTTTTGTTTTGTTTTCGTTTGGTTTTAGTTAATATACAAAACTCCCTATCAGGTGGTCATTGTTATATCCATTTCCCACATCAGGGAAGAGAGACTCAGGCGGGTCAAGAGACTTGCCCAAGAGCAAATAGCTAGTAAAGTTGGCAGAACTTGGTTTTGATTTCAGTTCTCTTAAAATTTTTAACTACAGTCCACTTGCCATCTATCCTGACTCATCAGTGTCTTTGTGAGTAAACAAGCAGGACTTAAGAGCTCTAAAGAGTTCCTCACATGGCATGGTTCTACATTTCCAGGTCCTGAAGGAATTAGGATGTAAACACTATCAGCTCATCTTTAGCATCTAAGCTGATTTGTAATTTTAAATGATTTGATGCAGAATGACTCTCAAAGAAAAAGTTTTTCAGTGTGCCTCCTAATTTTTACCCTCTGTCAGACTTTTGTTTTGTCCTTGTCCTTTGGGATTTCTTAAGATCAGTTAATTGCTCAACAAATTTCTTGAGGACACTAAGGCTCATTTGGGAGATCTACTTATTTTAAATTAAATATGCTGGATGAAGACGTTTTCTCCAGAAATTTATATAGATGGAATGTAGACTTTGAGGGCACAGATATCTGGGTTAACACTCTATTTTAAACAATTACTCAGGGTGCCTAGGTGGCTCAGTTTGTTGATCATTCAAATCTTGATTTTTTTAAATTTTTTTAATGTTTTTATTTATTTTTGAGACAGAGAGAGACAGAGCACAAGCGGGGGAGGGGCAGAGAGAGAGGGAGACACAGAATCCGAAGCAGGCTCCAGGCTCTGAGCTGTCAGCACAGAGCCCAATGCGGGGCTTGAACCACCAACTGTGAGATCATGACCTGAGCCGAAGTCGGACACTTAACCGACTGAGCCACCCAGGTGCTCCTCAAATCTTGATTTTGACTCAGGTCATGATCTCAGGGTTGTGAGATCAAGCCCTGTGTGGGCTGCATACTAGGCATGGAGCCTGCTTAAGATTCTCTCTCCCCTCCCCCTCCCTCTCTCCCCTATCCCCACTCTCTCTCTCACCAAAAATAAATAAATAAATAAATAAATAAATAAATAAATAAATTATTATCTCCTTTACTGTGGACAAATAATATGGTCTCTTCATACCTCGGTTTCCTCATCTATGAAACGGAGAATATCCCCATTCACAGGGCCGTTGTCTGGATCAAATGAGACGATGTACATAAAGACCCTAATCTAGTATCTGGTACACAGTGGGTACAAAACAGACGATAATCTACAATATCCAAGTGAATTTGATAACCAGGTTGGAAATATGCTACCGGCATCAAGCCGTACCTCCTCTACTTACTTTTGATGGAGTTTGACCCTGCCGTGGAATAAGTGGATGAGAGAGTTGAAGATCCTATAGGTAGGGTCCCAGGTAGAAAGAGGTGGTCCACCTAAAAGGGAAATTTGAAGAAGTTTTAATAAAAAGCCTATTTACAAAGATGTGCACAGCACTAAGGAAACCCACAAGAGAAGAAGAAGCAGCTCTTGCCTGCAGAGTCATTGCTACCTCTGTCGGAAGAAGCCAGGAAGCACGTGGCTACCGCTAAGAACAGCAGCTAGAGGAGAGGACTATGCAACAGGAGTTGTGACATTGAGAGACCCCTGAAAACCTGTGCCCAGAGGGAGGAAGGCAAGGATGGTCACTCCTTTCTGTACTATGATCTCGATTGAACCAACTGGAAATGAGATGGCAAGGCAGCTAGGCGATATATGCCATACAGGACAACTGCCTGGACACCAAACAAGGAAACAAGTGAATCTTTGGAGTGAAATGGAGAATATAAAACACTAAGGCCTAAAAGATCCTTAAGTGAAACTAAGGTATAGCTTAGAGTTTGAAAGGGGAAGAAAAGTTGCTCACGTGTCCTTCTCTGTGCAGTGTTGCCCATGGAAGTTTTTGGGGGTAGGGGACGTAAAGAATGATAAGAAGGGAAATGAAACCATGCATTATGAAAAAAATCTTAAAGATGAGTTGTAACAGTGAGGAGAATGAAGAAAAATAAGGACAAATTGAAAAGAGAATTAGAAATTGTCAGAGGCAACAGAAGGGAGAAACAAAAGAGAAAGATGACGGTTGGAACGTCCAGTGGAATTGAAACAAAGGCTAGATTTGGGGTGGATTATATTGTACTTGGGTAAAATAGCTTAGAGTCGCAACCAACTTGATTTTTGGTCCATCTTCCTCTGGGGTATTCCCTGTCAACGCCCGCATATCCAATCAGTCTCCATTTTTCGATCAGTGGTTTTCTTCCCAATGTATTCTATTATGATCACTCTGTTTCAAATTTCACTCCTGATCCACTATGTTTAACTTTTCCCATTATATGTTAACATTCCATAGAATTCTTCATGTATACTGCTTACAGTCTGTTGAGCCATGTAAAAGCAAAGGACCAAAGATTTTGTTTGTTTTATTCATGGGTGCATCTTAAAGACCTAGTACAGGATGAGGCACATAATAGGTGCTTAATAAATGGTTTGAAATGAATGCATACATACATGAATGACTCCTAGAGACTACCTGTATAGTAGCACAACTTAAGAAAGGGCTGTTTCACCAAATCTTCCCATTTTAAAAATTGATTGGCTCATTTCCCTTCTGAGAGAGTGTCCATAGGAAAGAATGGTCCTCACCTCCTTGTACAGGCTTTTCTTATTGTGAACCATCTGGCCAGATATAACTGATGCTGTTTAGACACAACTTTGGGTAAGTCACGTAGCATCTCTAAGCATCTGGAAAATTAAAGTAATAATTATTTCTTTCTGGGGTTGAGAAAGATACCAGGAACAGAGTAAGTAGCAAATGAGTTGTTATTATTCCTTATTTGCCTTTCACTTATTTTCATGCTCTTGCTTCAAATGGATCACAGCTTGAAAAAAATTATTAAATCCTTTTTGTCTTCAAATGAAGCAAACTTTCGAAACATCCCTGGAGGCAGCCTGTACCTGGGAGATTTTCCTCTCAGCTTTGCAACTATGATATGTGAAAACTTTGGCAAAGGCTCAGACATGCAGCCATGGGTTTAGATACTTATCCAAAATTACCTCCTGAACATTCTGAAATTTTCTAATTGCTAATTGCCAATCAAGAGCTGTTTTGTAAGACTTGATGTTTGCCCGGCTTCCACAAATGTCAGTAGACTTTTAATTTAAACCCAGAAGTGAAAAACAGCCTCATTTTTGGTCTCACATCAAATTTTAATGGTTGCCATTTTGTTCCCTTTTTTTTTCAAAATATATTTTAGAGGCAAGAAAATTTGGTGAAGGATTATGGCACCGTTTTGTTAATATTCATTCTCTAGCAGATGCCAAACTTTGAAATTCGTGTTGGCTTCCTAATCTTCTCCATGTAAAAGAAACAAATGAAAAAAGTGAAGTCTTCAAAAGTTTTGAATTTTAGGTCAAAAGAAATTCAAGTTTTTGGGTCCAAGAAAAAAAAGATTAACAACGATATTATGCATTACAATGAAAAAAAGCAGCACTGATTTTAAATAAATCATCCGGGAGATAGTGAACTTGATCAAATGGCAAGAAATAGCTTCTGGTTTCTATTCTGGACATATAATTCAAAAAGGCATATAGCACATAAATTTATTTTATCTTAATTTTGCAAAGGAGAAAACAAAGATTTAAAGCTTAGCTAGGGACTAAGTAAGCTGCAGGAATATTTAGTCTCTGCAGTCAGGATGTCAATTCAAAACATCTATTCTTAAGTATTTCTTTGCCTAATTATGCTACTAAACTATCCAGAGGAGATATAAAATCGTGTCATATGATAGAATATCACTCTCTTGGGTAGCTGTGATACTGTAAAGGAGACAGTGTGCAAACGCAATTAAGATCTCTAATCCATTAACTTTGGAGGAAGAATACCCCAGGTAGGTCTGACCTGATCAGATAAACCCTAAACTGAAGGGTCTAGAAACTTAAGAGGATCTCCAGCTGTCCTGGAAAAAGTTAGTCCCAGTGATTTCTACAATTGCAAGGAAATGAATCTGCCAATAACCATGTGATACTGGAAGAGGACCCTAAGCTTTAGTTGAGACCACAGCCCCAACTGCCATGTCACTCTCAACCTTTGTTGAGACCCTGTGTAGGTGATTCAGCTAAGCTGTGCCAGACTCATGACCTAAAAGAACTGGGATATAAAATTAATATGTATATAAAAAAGATAATAATGCAATGATTGGATACATTGCCCAGATGAAAAGCTCTATATTTATTTTACTTATAGTATTTCGAACATGTTCTTCTCTTAGCTCTTCTCGTCTACAAAAATGAGAAACTTAGTCTTAATTTTGTTTTAACTTTTTCTACCTGGTTATTTGCTTACAACTCACCATATCTGATAATAGAAGCTTTAAATGTTGAGTATGATGGGTGTGCCTGGGTGGCTCAGTGGGTTAAGCATCCAACTTCAGCTCAGGTCATGATCTCACAGTTTTTGAGTTTCAGCCCCGTGTCGGGCTCTGTGCTGACAGCTCAGAGCCTGGAGCCTGTTTTGGATTCTGTGTGTGTCTCTCTCTCTGCCCCCCACCCCCCCCCACACACACACACTGTCTCTCTCTCTCTCTCTCTCTTTCTTTCAAAAATAAATTTAGAAAAAAACATAAAAATATATTAAAAAAAAATATTGAGCGTGATGAAACTGTGAAGAACAACACTGTCTTCAAACATCCTAAAAGTCAGGATTATAGGCCTTTTCTCTACTTCGGAGTTGCCCCATTGCTGCTTTGTTTTGCTTCCTGTAGTTGCATGCCCCCATTTATTTATTTTGAGAGACAGAGAGCGTGCAAGCTCAAGTGGGACAGGGGCAAAGAGAGAGGGAGAGAGAGAATTTTAAGCACTGAGCGTGGAGCCTGACATGGAGCTCGATCTCATACTGTGAGATCATGACCTGAGAGGAAATCAAAAGTAGGATGCTTAACTAACTGAGCCACCCAGATGCCCCCATGTGCCTGCATTTAAAGCAAGCTTCTTCAAATGCCACAGCGTAATGATGAATGCTGCTTTAGGAGGTCCTTTCATGATGCTTACAACTAGGACACGAATGAAATACTTCCTATTTATAAGGTGACTGTGTCTATTAATAACTTTAAAAAAATTGCAAAAGTCAAAATGGAATCAATTAAAACAAGTAATACACCCAAAACACCTAGGGAGAATGACCCTAATTCCCAAAACTGAAAATTTGAGAATAAAAGATTGTGTGAGCTCATTTTTAAATTATCTCAGGTGAATGTTCAAATGCTCAGAAAGTTTTTATAACTCACTAAATTGCAATTTGTCTCAGGATGGGATTAAATATTCTCCCTTCCCCCTTGACTTCCTTCATTTTTCCTGGATTCCAGAACATACTGAAGCTTCAGTGGTTCAAGAAGCCATTTGATAATAAGTCTTACATCACAAGAAGGGAAGTCATTTTCTTAGTGATATTATTCTGATTGCAGTGTAAGGGTTAAAACAGAGAGGTGGAATAGGCCAGGAGGGAGACCAGATAAGGAAACTTTTCAATGGTCTTAATAAAAATGATGGTGAATTAAACAGGATTAAACCAGTAGCACGAGGGGTGGAAAGAGGCATATAATTCAAAGGGAACCAGACCAGGTCAGACTGACAGGGCTTGAGATTGATTAGCTAAGAATGAAAGAGAAGAAGAGTCAAGGTTGTGTTCAAGTTTCTCTCTTGGAGAAAAAAAAAGAAAGACAAGAAAGACGAAACAACCTCAGGAATAGAGGCCACTTCATGACATGGAAAGGAGATGACCTTTATTTCTTCATTCTGAAAAATGTGTCTGCTCGTGGAACTCCCCAAATCTGTCCTCTAGGGAATTGGAGATGCACATCTACAACTCAGGAGGTATGTCTGAGTTGAGGAACGTTTGGAAATCATCAGAATTTGGACAAGAATTGAAATTAAAGGAGTTGATCAGACTACCCAGGGAGAATGGTTTCTATGAGAAAAAGAATGCTGAGGCCAGAATCCAACATCTGATGGGTAGGCACAGGAAAAGGAGCCTGCCAAGGACTTGAAAACCAGGAAAATAGGACAGTATCATGTCAAAAGAAGGGAGTGTTTCAAGGAAAAAGGAAAGGTTGAAAGTTTCAAATACTGCTGAAGGACTCAGCAAGGGCAGGATTGCTGTTACATTGGGCATTGGGCTTATTCTCAAGTTTCCATGTTATAAATGTTGCTATAATACACGTACCTTATCTCTTAAGAGAACATCCGACTTGTGTGCCAGAGCTGTCTAGCTTCTGACTGATTTGGTTTTCTCTACTTTTTGGACATAGCTAGAAAACACATTCAAGACAAAAATAAAGCCAAGTCTCCGATGAAATTAGCAAAGGCCACTTATGCATGTGCTTGTGGTGTAAGAATCCATCTGCCGTAGCTAGTTTCGATAGAATTTTGAAGATATTTGAGAGTGAGGCTTATAGCATGCCTTAGCTTAGGCTGCTATAATAAAATACTATGGACTGAGTTGTTGAAACAACAGACATGTATCACTCACAGTTCTAGAGGACGGGAAATCCAAAATCAAAGTGCTGGCAGATCTGACGGCTGGTGATGGCCCACTTTTGGGTTTGTAAGCAGTAGCCTTCTTATTCTGTGCTCGCATGGTCTCTCCTCAATGTGTGCTCTTGGAGAGAGGAAGAGGAAGCAAGCCCTCTGGTCTCTCTATCTCTTGTTGGTACTTTTCTTTCCTCCCTTTCTTTCTTTCTTTCTTTCTTTCTTTCTTTCTTTCTTTCTTTCTTTCTTTCTTTTAATTGAAATATAGTTGCCATGCAATGTTACATTAGTTCCAGGTGTACAACATAGGGATTCCACAAGTCTGTACGTTATGCTTGGTTGCAAAGCCTTAGCAAATACTTTGGGGTGGGATTTAAAAAGAAGAAAATGTTTTAAGAGGCAAACAGTTCTCTGTGGCTGATTATTTCCTGGAAAGAATGAGTATCCATGTGTTGGTTTTCTGCAGGCAAACTACCCTGACCGTGCTCATGGCGGTTGGGGGTTAGACAGGAGGATAAACAAGTTCTTAGTTCCAATCAATAACAGAACATGAACTAAAACAAAGTACCGCTTACAAGCTTGGCTCATGAAAGCTCTCAGGCATGTTCATCCATGTTCTTTTGTCTTTGTTTCACTTCCTCAAAATCACAGTGCAAGACAGACTCATTTGGGTCCCTGAATCAACCCTTAGAAGAGAGCTCAATTAGAAATATCATTTCGAGATTTTGTTAAAAAAAAAAAAGAAAAAATATATATATAGGCTTCTGTTTTGTTAGCTTTTCAGGATTCGAGACTTATCGATTTTCACCCGATAAATTTTTCTAAAATATTTTATAGTGTTTTTCCCTGTCCTTAGTTAGTTTTTCTTTACTTTTAAAATTTCTACAGTAAGCATATATTTTATAATGAGGAAAACAGTTTACAAAACCTGAAAACAATGCATATGGAGACATCTAATGTTATTAAGATTTAATTTCTTCATCCTTCATTTATTTTTTCCTTTATCTATTAAAATGAGGAAATCTCATGTGAGTTCTCAAATTTCTCTTTCTAAAATGTGTATGAATTCTAAGACCAGTTACCAGAATCAAGGTGCAGGGTGAGCAGAGCAATTGTAGAGAGGCTGCTAAATTCACCCATGCATTAGTTGAAAATACTTTGCTTTTCAGGATGATTGCAGAGCTTAAGTGAAAAGATGTGAAAAAGATTGCGTCAAATGGAAAATGCTTTACCAGGGGTTGGTGTTGTGTTGACTAGGGGTGTTACATTTCCCTTTCTCAGTGGCTAATCAGTCCCTCTGCCTTGGGCAGAGTTAGCCTGGAAAAAATGAGTACGAGGGGTTGATTGCTGTCTTTGTTCCGCATGTCAAACTTCCGTTTTCCCTTTTCCTAAGTTTTGGGAGCAACAAGCCATTTTATTTTTATTGCAATAAATTGCAGATTACTAGGTAACAGTGTCTCTCATGTTTTTCCTTGCATCCCGGGAAACATCTGGCACATTTCCATAAATACATGAGTCCCTTAATAAACCAGGTTCAAATAACTTGAATTGAAACATATCTATGTCTATAAGGGACAGTTTTCAGTTGCTAAAAATTCTCCATAAATCACCCAGTAACTAAATTATCAATCTTCTTCCGCTCAAAGATTAAATTCTGGAAATCCCATTTATTTCTCCAAACATTTCAATGGGCACTATACTGGTTACTAAAATCTATCATAACAATAAATTGTACAGGTCAGATAATGTTAGTGATCATGAAGAAAGCATTTACTATTTATCAACTAAATAAGGTTTATAGGACACATTAAAAGTGTTATTACGGAAACTGGGAATATAGCAATGAACAGAAGTGACCAAAGTCTGGCCCCCATCCTACTTAATGTGAAATGCATGGGGGCAATATTTGCTGCCTGAAAGATATGAGCAAACCTTTTCCTACTGTAGAGAGGGTATTGCCCTCTGGGTAGGCCATGGGAATATACTGAGGCTTAGAAAACTGACATACCTTTCTCAATGCCACTCTCGAAAGGACAGAGCTGTGCGTCCATCCCAGGCATACCCTAGTTTCGGAGCCAGCACTCTCTGTGCTGTGCCTTGTCTACACACAAAGTTGACTGAAAGTTACAAAGACGACTCTAACAATGGCATAAGGCATTAGGCTCCAGATTGGTTGGCATTATTTACTGGTGATGAATGCCCTCATCACTTTGAAACTATCGTTTCCTGGTTTCGTAAGTGTGTACGTCTGTACCCCTGGCCACAGTCACTGTCTCCAGTCACTTGTTCCCAACACATAGTTCTTTTTTGACTCAACACAACTTCTTCCTGATGGAGGTCATCTCCCTGTACAGTGTGAATTGCTATGTATTGTATCCACACTCCTGAATTAGAGCCACACATGAAAACAACAACAACAACAACAACAACAACAACAACAACTATGTGACATCACTATCTAGATTTTCCAGAGACACATCTAGCATATTTTATAAAAATCCACTTGTCACAACTCACTAGTCACACTCCCCTGCTATACACACACACAAGAACTACTTCTTTCTCTGTATTCTGTAAGAGAATGCCATCATTCATCCCCATTCCTGCCTCAGACTTACTCTTCTGTGGGCTATAGAGCTCTAGGCAAAAGCCTGACTCAAGGCTTTCAGTGAATCTCACCTTCATTCAGAGGGTGCTGATTTTACTGGGTTTCCCGGAATATCTGCAGTGGTCTAACAATATCTGAAGGTCTGGTCTGTGACTGTGTTTGCATCAGATTTGATGAGGCTCTCATATGTGGCAAAGGGGACTGACAGACTGAGTCCAACTGGAACTGATAAATGGCCCAACAATTCTGGTACCAGGAGGTTCTTAATGAGGTGTGTTGGGGTGGGGAGATGTTCAGGCACCAAAAACATCTCAGTTAATGGTCTCAAAGTGGAAGCAAACAATACAGATAGTAATTTGTTGATGATAATAAATTGGGGAATATTGGACATGCTATTCTGAGTCTAACATTTAAAAAGGATTTATGTGATTAGATAAAATTTAAAAAAAAATGATTCAACTTTCGTATTTGCAAGGAAATACATTTCTGACAGACTGGGTATATTATAACATTATGTAGTGCAGATGCCCAAGGTGAGACCCTTAGAAGAAACAAGTATGGGGGTGCCTGGGTGGCTCAGTTGGTTAAGCGTCTGACTTCGGCTCAGGTCATGATCTCATGGTTTGTGAGTTCGAGCCTTGTGTCAGATTCCGTGCTGACAGCTCCGAGCCTGAAGCCTGTTTCGGATTCTGTGTCTCCCTCTCTCTACCCCTCCCCCACTTTTGCTCTGACTCTCTCTCTCTCTCTCTGTCTCTCTCAAAAATAAACATTAAAAAAATTGAAAAAAGAACATGTATGAATTCTTTGTCTGATATTTTAATGGATCATCACACTGTTTAATTTTTTTTCTAGAACAAATAGAGATGAAAACAACGGTGGCTCAGGAAGTTCAAGAGATATCTATTCAGTGGCAGAGGGTTGTACTAAAATATTGATTACTTAATTAATGTCTAGCATTATTACACATAACAATGTATCCAGAGGGAACAACTTAGACAAACCAAAGGCTCAATATTTATAATAATTCTCACCCCATATTTTTATTGCTTTTCACACATAGCACTATACCTAGTACGGTACATTTAGCGTTTCAGATAAAGTCTCTTTTCTTGGATTGGTAGGATACAATGAGTTTCCTGGTGATCACAAAAGAACCAAATGAATTCAGTTGGCAGAATAATGCCTCCCCACACACAAAGATGCCCACATTCTAATCCCCAGAACCTGTGAATATGTTAAATTACACAGTAACAGAGGTTTTGCAGATGTAATGAAGATTACAGACTTTAGGATGAGAAGATTGTCCTAGATTATTCAGGTGGATCCAACAAAATCATATGGGTCCTTAGAAGCAAAGAAGTTTCTCAGACTGCAGTCGGACAAGTGCAGACGTAAAGGGGTGGGGAAGTATTCCCTTCACCGTGGCTGGGGCCCCAAGCCGAAGAATACGAGTTGCCTTTGGAAGTTGATTATGATCCTCAGGCGACAGCAAGCTTGTAAAAAGGAAACTAAACTCTGTCAGCAACCTGAATAAACCTGGAAGTGGATTCTTTCCCAGAGTCTCTGGCAAAGAACAGAACTCTTCTTACAGCAGTATTTCAGCCTGGGAGCCTCTCCGTGGAAGAAGCAGCCAAGCCTGGCTGTGTGTAGACTTGGGATCACACAACAGCAGGATAATAAATGGGTCAAGATAATAAATAAATTTAGTCAATAAGTTTGTGGTAAGTTTTCAAGGCAAGGATAGGCAGTTAGTACATGGAACCAAAGAAAGAAGACAGTAAATGGATATTTGGATATGAAAAAATTGCCATATGAGATATACAATGTAATTTACTACAACTATAACAAAATTAATTACTGTATATAATTAAGTTTATATATATACTATATATTAACATACATATTGTGTATATATGTGTGTGTATATATATGTATATATATATATATATATATATACAGACGTTCAAAAAAATGTCAACCATTGATTGTTTCACTTGAAGCCATACATTGTTCAAAACTGTTCATGTTCAAACTTTTTGTCCAGTCGTTTGTAAATGTCAGACTTATACTTTTTTTTTAATTGTCATTTAATGATAAAAGTATTATGTACCTTGGAGAAGATCTGACAATAGAGAAGTGTGCAAGTTTAAAGTCAACATTTTTCTGTTATCTACACTCTCAACTTATAGAGTAAGTCATAGTAATTTATTCCAGATATTTTCTTATATATTTATATCCTTAGCTACTTTTATCTGTTCAAATAAGTAATATATTATCATAAAGATCCAGAAAAAAATGTATGAAAAAAAATCTCTTCCACACCTGTCCCTATGTGACCAGACCTTCTCCATCCCAAATGCAAAACCACATGCTTATATCCATGTGTGTTGATATGGAGATTTTATGCATTTAGAAGTAAATACTAATATATGTTTAACTTCTCTTTCGCACAGTTGTAAACATGCTATGCTTATCATTCTGTATCATTTGCTTTCTATTTCCACTTAAGATACATATTTTGAAGAATTTTCCCATCATTACATACAGCTTCAGATTCAAGCAATATGATTGAATCACTACTGTCTTCCGAACTATTTCTGTGCAGAGAAAGTTACAAATGTATATAAACCATGTTCTTTTTCATCAATAAACATTTAATGTAGTAAGAAACATAGCGACTATGAATAGAAATACCTCCTAAGATAGTTTTTATAAACTCCACAAGGTAACTATACACACTAAGAAGAATCTTTTCATATGAAACAAGAATCTTTTCATATGAATTCACATTTGAAACAAGCAATTTATGCTGATGGAGAAAATAGGCCTTCTTTCTTTTTTAAGTATACTTATTTTGAGAGAGAGAGAGAAAGGGAGAGAGAGAGAATCCCAAGCAGTCTCTGCACTGTCAGCCTAGAGCCTGATGTGGGGCTTGATTCCCTTGAACTATGAGATCATGACCTGAGCCAAAATCAAGACTCAGATGCTTAACCAACTGAGCCACCCAGGCATCCCAAAAGCAGGTCTTCTAAAGGTACTCCAAGGGCAGGAGCAATCATACGGTGGGAGCAATGGACATTGACATGATAAGACAGGTAGGTCTTGGTGATGTCATGTGAAAGAGTTTGAGGTTAAGAGACTCAGACAAAATTCCGGCTCTACCACCTACGGTTTATTACCGGGTGATCTAAGAGACAAAGGGAGCTTCTCTGAGAAGATGGCTTTGAGTAGAAACACAAGTGATGTCAAGTCCCACGGAAGAGCTTTCCAGGCAGAGTGTGGCCAATGTGGCAAGATGGCGATAAAAAGGACAGTGTGGCTGCAACACAGGGAACAGGGAGAAGAAAGAAAGGAGATGGGGTGGCAGACAGGAAGAGGGGAGGGCTTGTGTGGATTGTGTCCACCAGCGTAAGGAGTGTGCATTTAATAACACGCAAGATGGAAATCCGTCAGCACATCTTAGAGTAAATATGACACACATAACAAGGTTAGGACTGCGTCTGGCTCATGGTTAGTGTCAAAAATGATGACTGTTACTCTTTCATTTATCCTAGGGAGTAAGGTTGGCATGAAAGCTTTTTTTTTAGTGGATTGTTTTCAAGGGATCTTGATAAGCAAGGATAGGTAAGTAAGGATAGATTACAACATTGTTTTATGGTATATGAGACTCAAACCAAGTTTAAACTCTGGTTAGTTTAGGAGTTGCCAGTTCTGGTATATCACTCACTTCTAACCTCAACTGATGAACTGTCTCAAGTCAAGCATGTATCAAACATAAGGAGTGATGAAGCCAGAGTTTAGCATCTCACGAGGACTTCACTGCCCCCTCAGGAAATGTCCAGAAGAGATGTCTTTTAACTGTGAACCAGAAGCACCTTCATGTAAGTGGATGAGAAAAGAAGGGTGAATTTTGAGTGTGAGCTCTTATACCTGGACCAGGACATGACAAGGGGTAGATCACAAGGGACTCTGAAGGTTGTAGAGTTTAAGAACCTTTACTATGAGTAAGATGGGGATTCGCTGAAGGCTTTGAATTGGGGAGTGAAGTGAATTCACTTACATTTTTAGAAACTTGCTCTGGCTTCTCTGTGGGGTGAGAGGTGAAAGAAGGAAGACCAATTAAGAAGCTACTAACATCATCCAAAGGAAAGATGATGATAACACAGATCAGGGTGGTGGTTGTGGAGTGTTCCTAATTGATTTGATTCTGGACATATCATATGCCAGTGGAAAAGCCAATGGGATTTGTTAATAGATTGGCTGAGCACTGTGAGATGGAAGGAAGAGTCAAGGATATCATGTGATAAAAATAGTACATTACCTCTGTGCCTTCCTCCCCCAAACCTAAGAACACCAGTCTAATCAGGAGAAAAACATCTGATAACTTCTAACACAGAGACATCCTACAAAATACCTCCTCCACACTGTCAAAGTCATCAAACACAAGGCAAGCGTAAGAAACAGGCACAGTCAAGAAGAGTCCAAGAAGTCAGAAGTAACCATACTGTGGTTTTCTAGATGAGATCCTGTGACAGAAAAAGGACAGTAGGTAAAAGCTGAGGAATACTGAAGGAAGGACTGGCTTCAGTTAGTAAAAATGTATCAGTATTGGTTCATCAATTGTTACAAATTTACCTACTAATGTACCATGTTAATAACAGGGGAACTCGGTACAGGGCATTTGGGAACCCTCTGCACTGTCTTCACAGTTTTTTTTTGTTTGTTCCGTTGGTTGGTTTGTTTTTTTGTAACTATAGAACACTCTAAAAAGTAAATCCAAAGGTGACTTCAACTTTTATCCTCCGAGAGCAAGGGAGTGAAGAATGCAGATGCCATTTACAAAGGAGGAGACAAGGGGCTCCGTGAAGTCATAAATATGATCTGCTTCTCCCTTCTTCCCCGACAATCCGGCTCCATCCTTAATATACACAGACAAGGCAGGGGCGGGGGCGGGAGTGGGAGAAGACAGCAGCCACAGCATTTATTGCCACAGAAGTGACCCCAGGCAACACAGGCTGAGCTAAGGCAGTGTGGATTTCCTGGAAAGGCTTCCTGGAAGAAGTGAGGCTTCAGAATGGCTTTGAGGATGGGGTTGAAAGGGCGGGCCAATGCCAGCCCACTCCATTTTGTTCTGTGTCCTTCACCTTGACCACGCCTACTCCCCTTGAGTAACCTCCTGCTCACCGGTTCAAACTTCCCAATCAAAACACGACCTGCGGAACAGGACTCCGACCCTTCCCCAGCCAATTGGCTGAGGCCACAGCCATTACCTTACCAACTGCCCCTAGACCCCAATAAAAACCTTTGTCCTTTTGAAACTCGCTCTCTCTCCCAGGCATCTCACTGCTGCGTCCATGCAGGTAGGGGATTGAGCTCAAGCTAGCTTGAATAAAGGCTCTTTGTTTTTGCATCGGACTCGGCTCCCTGGTGGTCTTTGGGGATCATGAATTCTGGGCATAACAGGGTGAGATTTGCACATGTCTTGAGGGTAATTCCCTTGCGGGGACTTAATTCCTTCGTTTGTGATCCCCACGTTTTGATTCCACCTATTTCCTTGGTGTCTTTGGTTGATGTCTTTTGCCATTTAGTAGAATTGTTTTGCTTTTGTTTTCATTTTTTTAAATTATTTTTAATATTTATTCATTTTTGAGAAACAGAGACAGAGCAGGAGCATGGGAGGGGCCGAGAGACAGGGAGACACGGAATCTGAAGCAGGCTTCAGGCTCTGAACTGTCAGCACAGAGTCTGACTCGACTGGAACCCATGTATCATGAGATCATGACCTGAACCGAGGTCCGACCCTTAACCGACTGAGCCACCCAGGTGCCCCATAGTAGAACTGTTTTTGATGAGCTCTTTGCCCTTATTCACATTCATTTGCTCTCACTTTTTTCCTCAAAGCATGTTTATTATTAAGTAGCAGATAGCCCTTTGGGGACACATTAATTTTCTCAGGAATCCGTTCCCATGCTACGCTTGTGTCCTTTATCTCCTGGTTCCATTTGGCTGCTGTCAGCACTTTTTCCTGTCTCATGAAACATCTCTGATGAATTGCATTATTCTCACTGCTGTTATTACAAATAGGAGATGTGACTCCCCACCATCTAGAGCAACAGTGCACACTCATTAGCTGCGTTTAAAATAACTCTTTCATGGTATTTTATTTTTTATTTAATTTTTTTTTTAATTTTTTTAACATTTATTTATTTTTGAGACAGAGAGAGGGCATGAACAGGGGAGGGTCAGAGAAATAGGGAGACACAGAACCTGAAACAGGCTCCAGGCTCTGAGCTGTCAGCACAGAGCCCAACGCGGGGCTCGAACCCACAGACTGCCAGATCATGACCTGAGCTGAAGTCAGACGCTCAACCGACTGAGCCACCCAGGCGCCCCATCTTTCATGGTATTTTAAATAATTCCTTTAACTCATAAGAAGTAGAATTAAACTCTGAGGTCACTCACTCTCAACCATATTTCATTCAAGCAACGCTGAACTAACTAAATACACTAAAAACATGGAGGCATGCACACATGTAATGTAGATTCTTACAATTCCTCCCCATGCATAGGGATCAGTCAGCTTCTCTCTTAGCATCTATCTGGAATAAGTTGAAAGAAAAAAAAACAATTAGCAAACACATATTTTATAATTATGATCACGATTTAATTTCATGAGGCCTGATTCTTTCTTCTTTAAATTTCCATATTCTATCAATTGCCACTGAGGATGGGAAAAAAAATCCACCCTCTCTTTGCCAGTTTTATATGTCAGTAACTAATTTCTTCTTTGCCTCCTGCCATCTGATTTCTCCCAACAGGTAGGGCTAGGCAGTTTGCTAACCCATGACATCAAGTAAGGAGGAAAATGGTTCAGTGAGTAAAAATAATCATTGTAAAGTTAAGTTGCTACGTACCCTTCACTAGATGTTTTCCCCCTTTTCTGAAGGATTTGGGTATCCCTGTTGACCTAAAAAAAAAATGGAAGTAAACCAAGGCAAGTTCAGAATTGTCAAAGAGATGAGTTTATTCAGGAATAACAGGAATTTCAATTGGGGACACAGAAACTACAGCAGTCTACGGGAGAGGCTGTTGGAACAGGCCATTTTCATAGGTAAGGAATGATGGAGGAGAGAGTTTAGTTACAGTTTCTTTAAACAAAAAAACAAACAGATACCAGCCCTGAAAATTCCCCCAGCAGACAAAACCTGTCCGGCCGCACAAATAAAGTTCAGTCCCACCTATTTTGCCAGATCAACTTGACCTGGATCATCTCCTGCTTATCTCTCAAGAAAACTTAAGCAAAAATTTCCTAATGTTGACCTGAGGCAACCCCCACCAACTCCCTATCATTTAAGAAAATTCCAACATCATCTGTTTTCTGTACATCTGACATTTAAGGGAGATAGGTTTTCTCAGCACCTAAGTTTTGTTTCCCTGAGGGCACATGCATGAGACATTCCTTTCATGTCCTCTGCTTCCATTGTGGATGGAAATTCCTTCACACTGTTTAAATGTCAACTCAGGTCATAATGGCTGGAGGCTGCCCACAGATTACAGATCAATTGTGGATTTTACCCCTTTTGTTTTGTCTAACACTACAGAAATGGCACCTTCTTATAAGCAAGTTTCCTTTGTAAATTTCAGCTTTAGTGAGGTGTAATTGACATATAAAATTATAAGATGTTTCAGGTGTACATTGTGGCCTCTGATACACATATACAATTGTCAAATAATTGCCTTCATTTTAGTTCGGCTCTTTTAGCAAAGTTTAATCATGCAACACAATGTTATTGAAAGGAACCTATTTAAAGTCCCCCACCTTGGCACCGCCCCCCTCCCCTGCCAGCCACTCTTGCAGACAAAACTCACAGGTGTCTGCTCTTGGCCCTAACTCTGTTTTTTTAGGTCACGGTGCCCTACCTTCTTGGAAAGTGGACCCCAACTACAAAACACAAAACTCTAGCCTGACCACAACCCACACCTCTTGCTCTACCTGGCCAAGAGTAGACCCCCTCCCACCATGGGCACAGTTGCAACTCACATCCTTCAAACCTTTCGACTCTGTCCTGCTTGGGGATCCACTGTGTGCAATTCTTTGTTGCCTGCGTCACAGGCCACCCTAAAAGTTATTGACTGTTGTCACCAATTTTACCCTAGATTTTCAGATCTCGTTGACCTTATAGGTGAACACTGTATCTTTTTACCACCCTTTCCTTGTTTCCTCTACCCCCTAGACCCTGACAACCACTTTTCTACTCTCTATTTCTAGGACTTTGATTTTTTTTTCTTTCTTTTTTCTTTCTTTTTAGATTCCTATGAGTCTTACCATGCATTATTTGTCTTCATCTGGCTTCTTTCACTTAGCATAACGTTCCAGCTTTTTTACTGCCCCCTCCTGCCTACCATGGCTCAAAGAGACAGGAAAAATGTGGCATCCAGTTGAAGGGTTTTCTCACAACCTCATCCAACACTTTGCTGTGGATGCATGGCAATGGAAGGGAATAAAATGAAAATATTATAGCAGCCTGTGGGCATTGGGCACTGGTCATTCTTGTTCACTCACAGTCGGAGACCATATTTCTGTCTGGAGGTCGTAAGTGCAGTCAAAGTGGCAAGGTTACAGAGTTTGGTCCATCTGCATGAAAAAGAAACTGGAAAGCACTTGCTTACAGAGATCTAAATGGATGTATCTGTGGTCTCCACCAGTAGAATCCAGGCTGTTCCAGAGATGTTATTACAATGTCCAATTCAATGAAGACATTCAACTCTGATTACAAAGCTACATCATCCTAACACTACCTTACCCCTATAGAAGGAGCCACACTGCAGAATGAATTGCCCTGGGGAAGATAGGGCCAAGGAGATCTGTTGCAACTTATCCCGAGCTATCCTTTCCATCAACCATTCAGTAAAAATAAATGTAACAGGTGACATTGGCCGTACGACCAATGCGTTTCTTGAGTGAAACACGTTTGAAGGGCTCCCAGGAAGAGGGGAGTCCGTGATTTTTAAGAAATGTAGAGAAGAAATTCTCCCTAAGCGGAGCAGGTGACACAGCTTCAAACCTGAGCTATCTTCGGGTGGGGTGTGGGGTGAAGTTTCAGCTAGAGTCTGCTAACTCATTCAGCGGGTTTTTAAAATCAATCTCTATGGCCAGTATCCAAGTACCTCTAAAAGAGGTTTAGCTAAAGACATAAAAACAAAAACAAAAACACTAAGCAAGCAACTGCTAACATGCGTACATGAGAGACTGAGAGCATTTGCTATTTAATAACCAAAGCAGGATGGATGGAACTTTTCTTTCCTCAAAAAAGTAACAGACCACCTCCGAGTATGAGAGACACAGAGGATATACAGTCCATGGCAGGGGCCCAAAATACCCACAGAAGGTTGTATATGGAGCCATATGCTTAAATATCAGGGGTGAGAAACTTCAGAACAGAGAACCAAGAGACATGTCTAGAGATGGCAGCAGAGAAGATTTTTGTGGTGCTTAGAAACACCTTAGCCCCAACTGTGACATTCAGGGAACTGGAATATGAAGCTGGCTGAATGTTCTACCATTTCATAACTGAGAACCAAACCAGAGTGCTTATAGTTCATTAGCACTGTTGCAGTTTAATTTTATACCATAGGTTAGTGTGAGTGAAAGAAACATGGATGATTTAAACAACTAAAGATTGACCTGATTGTTGAGAGATACAAATGAAATCAAGGGCTTAGTCCCCTAATTTCTCCTTACACTTTTCTTTTCCATTCACTGAGGTATAACTGACAAGTGGACGGCACAGTGATTCAACATCTGTAATATTTTGCAAGATGGTGCCACAATAGGAATAGTTACCACCTGTCACCTTAAAATATTAGTACAATATTACAATTATAATCTCCGAGCTCTACATGACATCCCCATGACTTATTTGTTTTATAACTGGGAGTTTGTACTTCTGGATCCCCTTTACCCTTTCTGCCACCCACCCCAAACCCCTCTCCCCTCTGGCAACCACCCACCTGTTCTCTGTATCTATGAGTCTGATTTCATTTCGGTTTGTTTGGCTTGGTTTCTTTTGCTGTCCAGAAACTTTTTCGTTTGGTGTGGCTCCATTCTTCTATTTTGGTTTTGTTTTCCTTGTCTTTGGAGCCACAGCCAAAAATTCATCACTATGACCTATGCCAAGGAGCTAAGCCCCTACAGGTCTTGGGGTGAGCAAAGCTGCATGCAAGCCTTCCAAGAGGGAAATCTCAGTTTCCTGTAGCATTTTGGGACTCCTGGATGTCAATCCTCTCGGTTTTCCAAGCTAGCTATTCTAGGGGTGCGTATATCTGGTGCAGATCCCAGGGGCGGGGATGCCCAGTGTTGGGCATCAGCTCTTTGCTCCTCTGGGAGAAGCACCTGCCCAGTGAGATCTCTTTCTTTCTTTCTTTCTTTCTTTCTTTCTTTCTTTCTTTCTTTCTTTCTTTTTCTTTTTTGTCATGTGTGGAGTTTTAGTCAAATAGTCTCTCTGCCTCTCCTACCCATCTTGATGCGGTCCTTTTGTTCTCTGTTGTGGAGAGCGGTTCATCTAGTTTCCAGGTCTTGTTTCTAAGGGAAAAGATTTGTAAGAAGCTGCGGATTTCCTGTGTGCACGGGAGGAACTGAGCTCAGGATCTGCCTCCGTCGCCATCTTGCACGTCTTTTTTCTTCTATTCTTATTTTGGGTACTTGAATCGTGGAGTGTCTTTCTGTAGGTATGAACCTGGTTTTGAGTTCTACCTCATTCACGTATAAGCTTTGTAGTCTTGTCAAGTTCACTAGGCTTGTAAATGTCAGATTTCTAATCTGTAAAATGGGGGCAATATTTTATGCAACATAGATACAGTGAAACCTTGGTTTGGGAACATAATTCATTCTGGAACATGCTTGCAATCCAAAGCACTTGTGTATCAAAGCAAATTTCCCCATAAGAAATGATAAAAACTCAGATAATTCATTCCACAACCCAAAAATATTCACATAAAAATGATTACAATACAGTAATATAATGCAAGATAATAAAGAAAATGCAAAATATAAAGAAAAATAAACAAATTAACATTTGGAACCCTTTGTGGCTGGTGTGAGGGAGACAAGGGAGAAGAGGGTGATCGTGCAGGACAACGTTCACAATCACTAATGGAATCACTGCCAGCTTTTGGCTCAATGGAATCTTTTTCTGCATGGGAGCCATTGAATACACTCACACAGATGTTGACTACACTACAGTATTAATACACTCTTGTCATATGCTGTATTTAATGTAACTGGCAATAAGGCAGCAGAGGAAAGGGTCTCTATGTGCAGGCAGGCTGACCTAGACTGAAGCAAAGCGTTCCTAAGCTTACTCTTGTATGGGAAAGCAAAGGACTGTCCATAGATGCTTTGAAGTGACAAAAAGTACATTAGTGGGGGTGCCTGGGTGGCTCGGTTGGTCAAGCATCTCACTTAGGCTCAGGTCATGATCTTGCAGTACATGAGTTCTAGCCTGCCATCGGGCTCTGTGATGACAAGTCAGAGCCTGGAGCCTACTTCAGATTCTGGGTCTCCCTCTCTCTGTTTGCCCCTCCCCGGCTTGTGTGCTCTCTCTCGCTCTCTCTCTCTCTCTCTCAAAAATAAATAAACATTAAAAAAATACATTAGTGCCAGAAGTGGGTATCTTCCAACGTTCTGAAAAATCACTTTTTTCTTCCAAACAGCCTGAGACCAGGCATCCTAGCATGGGAGTCGATCACCCATAATCCTGCAGAGAGAGAGAGAGAGAAAGAGAGAGAGAGAACCATCAGCTCGCTTGCAATCATGTGACATTCGGCATCACGTACTACTCATACTGCAAGACATTGCTTGTTTATCAAGTTAAAATTTATTAGAAATGTTTGCTCGTCTTGTGGAACCCTCACAGAACAAGTCACTTGCAATCCAAGGATTTACTGTATATATAGATACAAGATAGATGTATTAGATATATACATAGGTGGCACCTGGGTGGCTGAGTTGGTTAAGTTGTGACTCTCAATTTCAGCTCAGGTCATGATCTCATGGTTTGTGAGTTTGAACCCTCCCTTCCTCTGTCTCCGTGCTGAGCCTGCCTGAGATTATCTCTCTCTCTCTCTCTCTCTCTCTATCCTTTCCCTGTTTGTGCTCTCTCTAAAAATAAATATATAAACTTTAAAAAATATATGTATATATGTATACATGTACACATATGTGTCTATATATACACATAGATATAATTACCTATATATAGCATAGATAAAAACTTTATACAGACCATATATATACATATACAGATATCTATCTTTAGCATCTATTTCTATATATATCAAAAACATTAAGTATAAGGGCTAATGATTTGTTCATCTAGTCCTTAAAGGAACCTGATGGTCAAGGTTACTTTTTTCCTTAGTGATGGGAATAAAGTAGCAATGACTCCACACATCTACCATCAGAGAGAGAGTTTCTCATGCATCTTAAAGCCTCCCCATGATTTCTTCCATCATAGCACATAACCTCTAGTCTAGAATTTGTTTTGTGGATGTCTCCCTGCTAGACTTAAACTCCTAGAGAAAATGAATGGTATCCCAGTTAACTCGTGCATTATCTGGCACAGATGTTGGAACTTCATAAGAGCTAAGAAAATAGAACTCAAGTCAGTAAGTGAGGTCATATGCTATGACAATTTCAGTTTTAAGGATTTTAAATGGTGTCATAAAAAAGTCAGGGTGTCCTTTATGTCCAAAGCCTGAAATAATTCAAATGCCCTCAAATGAAAAATTCATCCAGAATAGCATCATTGCAAAGTAAATTTTAAAAGTGTATTCATTACTCCTGCTTCGGCTGCTGTTTTAGAAACACCCTGCAGGACTCTAAGCCCAAAGTCTGAGTAGTTTAGCAAGACCAGTCTTCCTTAGAAGAGTTTCAGTAACAATTTGTGACCCCTTACTCCCCACCCCACCCCCCCACCCAGACCCCAGCACCTTCAGACTGCCCAAATCTCTGCTTAGCCCCTTACCCTCTGAGTAAACACTTTCTGCCTGACTTTTCAGATTCTGTGCCATTTACTACCAGTGAGTGCCTTCCCAAGAAGATACATTGTACCAAATTCAGGACTCCCTTCTTGGTGCCTCTCATGGGTTCAGTATTCTGAATCCTCAAGTCCCAGCTCAGTGGATCTGAATTCTAATTTTTGTACCCCAAGAATTGCAACACTGTTACCAGCTTTGCACAGCTTTTTCTCTACTTTCTTTCAGCTCCTCAACTTCTGGAGCCCAAGACTCTGCAAAAGACTTAACGGGAAAAATGAGCAGGGTAGAAAAGATACAGCTGGATGTTTTCCTTTCTGCCAGAATCCTTGTTTCTAAATATCTTATCATTTTGATAGCTTTCCAGTGTCCATAAAGAGATTTTAAAAGTGTATGTGTTTTGCATTCTAATTTTTAAAGACTATTTTTTTTATTTTTTATTTTTTTGTAAATAAAGAAATTGCAGCATCTCATAGAACGGTAAAGGTAGAAATAATATAAAAGTCCAAAATAGGAAAGAATTTTTTAATATAATTAATTGTCAGGTTAGCCAACATAGAGAGTATACAGTGCTCTTGGCTTCAGGAGTAGAGTTTAAATCAGGGCGCTTCTTTTTCTTCAATATATTCTCTTCCACTTCCAACTCTTGAATGTGTTGACGAGCATATTGGTTCAAATCCCTATCTTGTGCTACTAATGTCCTGCAAAGTTCTTTTCAATCACAGTTCTCAAAAATCCTTTATTCTTTGCTTCCTTCTGCCTGCTCACTCAAGTCCTCACTCCCTCAACGATGCTACAGGGAGACCTGAATGGGGAAAGCATGCTCTTACCCTGATTGTTGCCCTGAGTTGTTTCATTCAAACATTTATCACGTTTCCAAGCTTCTAATAGCAGTTTTGAAATGTTCTTCACCAGGCCGCCTGGGTGGCTCAGTCGGTTAGGCATCCGATTCTTGGTTTCAGCTCGAGTCATGATGTCATGGTTCATGAGCTTGAGCTGCACATTGGGCTGGGCTCTGTGCTGACAGCACAAAGCCTGCTTGGGATTTTCTCTCCTCTGCGGCCTTTCCTGTGCACGTGCACTCTCTCTCTTAAAATAAGTAAGTAACTTAAAATAAATAAATATAAATACAAAATAAGTATAAATATAAATATAAATATAAATAATATAAATATTCTTCACTGACCATGAAGCCAATGTGATGTATTTCAGGGCAAATATTTTGACAACACTCCACTTGCAGGGCCGATTTCTGTAGAAGTTACAGTAATTAACACAAGCTACCACAAGGCACAGACCCTGAATTTTCGGTAGATTAACATTAGAAGGGCTAAATTCTTGCTCACATCTCATTAAGAGGGCTCTAGGAGACTGTGTCGGACTGCTCTTTTCTACGCAGTGCCCCAAGAATGAAGGCTACTTCCCTCCTTGGTCATGCCTTCTGGGATCTAGAACCTTCCAGGTCTTGGCAGGCAAAGTGAGAACTAGAGAATCCTATGGGCTATTTGTAAAAGGTAGTGATTTGTGCAACCTTCTTCTATGCACTACCAGCCAGAATTAGTCACAGGACCGTGACTAGGTGTGAGAAGCCTAGGAAATAAGGAGACACATCTCCACCACAGATGGGCCATGCAATAAACAAGTCCATGAACACAAAGCATGTAAAAAGCATTCACTTCTCTGGAGAAGGACGTTACAACAGAAAGAGGGCATAAAAATATTTTCTAGCTTTATAATTTTGTCTTTTCACTCACCTGTGTCTTCCAATTAGCACGAACTTTTACTGCACGTCATTGAGTCCAAGCAAAACAATTGATATTATTAAAAAAGAATCTAAATTTCTAACAATTGATACATTACTCAACTCTGGTTTTATTTTTGGTGTGTATTAATGCAAAGCATTTAACTTGTTCTGATGCATTCCCTGTAATTAAACACTTAATTTCCTCAGGTTTTTCAATATTGCATTCAGGCCTTGAATAATTATCAGAAAGAGAACAATCTGAAAAATTCTGTGTGTTTGATGAATATGTTTAAAGATTCATAAATGAGAACTGAATCACTATATTTTATAACATAATTACCTATAGTTGAAAAAATGGGTAAGATTAATACACATTTTTGAACATATGGCTAGTTATTTAAAACAAATTATTAGACCAAGCTGCTATCAATGTATTTGTAGTGACCAAATTGCCCTCAGGGAACATAATTTTCAGCCTAAGAATTTAGAGAACTACCTTTGCCTATTGTGAAACACCAACTCTCACATATCAAAGTTTAGTTTCCATGTTCTAAATAGAGAACATAATTGGGAGATTAACTTAATATTTCATCTAGTGAATATTTATTCTCTCTCTTTTTTCCTTTCATGTAGAGCTGTCTCTGTTTCTATTCAACCTGAAAGTATCAATTTAGTTCCCTACTTCTTTGTCTTTAGAGCTATCTATGTTGTACTTTCTCTACCAGTGAATTTATATATAGCTTCCCTCATGGGCACCTTCACACTGAGCCTTGTTTGTACTTTTTTACCTTCAAGAGCACAAGTATTTGACTTGAGATTATCTATCTATCTATCTGTCTACCATCTCTGTATCTGTCAATGAAAATATCTATCCATCCATCCATCCGTATCTCTCACTCCCTCTCTTTACATATGCACACAGATGGACACACTCAAGTGTCAACCAAGAAAGAATTTCCTGAAAATCAAGGCAAATAGATGTGTAATTGCACAATCCAAACTGCAATTTGGGAGACACAAGTTCAGGTAGAAACCCAAATTGTGTTCTTGGAAAAACAAAGAGAGGAAAGAATTACAAAAATTAAAAAAAAAAAATTGCAAGTATAGTTCTCATTCAGGTCCCTTGTGCAAAACAGGGATTGAAATTGGGTTAATTTGGATTGGTTGGGTTAATATGCAAGTGAGATATTGAAACTTATTGAACTGGATTGGCTCCTTTTGAAGTGGGTGGTCTAGTTGTCATGGTGACAGGGAAGCTGGTCCAGGTTGAGTGCTTCAGGCTGGCCTAAAAGTTTAAAAAGCTCATACATAGTTCATCCCATAGGATGTACATAAACTCCTTTTCCGTTAGGGTCTTCTGACCCTATTTTAAGAGACTCAACTAGGCTTGCTTCCTGTAATTTGAAATCTTCTTGTACCCAAGAAATGTGTAATAGATTGAAAAGGAAGAAATTGGTAACTTTCTTATTCTCATGTGTTTCTCTCTCCATGTTAATTCGGGATGTGAGTACATCATATCACGGTCATGGAAAATGATTGACAGTAGTAGGATTATGCAGGCAGAAAAAAGAATGTGGACATAGAATGAGTGATGAACTATGCAATTGGAAGAAAGTGATGTCTCTGGCTACCCATATGAAGATTATATTGAGGGAGGAGACTGTGGGAGGGATCAGGGCTTAATTTAAATGTAGAAGAGCAAGAAGGAATGTACCCAAACGCTAAACACGCCAACTACAAAACTATAAAACTTAAAAGACTCATGCTTCTCATTTAGTACTCATTGCTTGTATGTTTTGTGGAGAAAAGCGGAGAAACATAGAGAAAGCAACCTTTCATTTAGATATTTTTCCACCTGTGGTCTTCTACTGTCAACTTATATCTTAATTATTTGGTGGGTTGTACCACATCTGTTTTCTTCTCACTAAAAACCACCAGAGCAAATATATAGGTGTGATGTAATTACTAAACTTTATGTCACTTACTGCATGTTCTGAATTTCATAGCATCAAAGTTGTTGGATATATATTTCTCTCCATGGCAAGAGTATATTTACTGTCATATCCATGTGCTGTATTTGAACAAATGCATCAGAAGGAGCACTTGGCACAGACTAAATTTCAGCAAGTCATTTTGAGCGCGAAGTTAAGAAGAAAACACTAGTCAGCTGGTTCTAATAGCCTCTGGACACCATAGGATCCTGTATTTGAAAGGCAGCCTTTCCTAAGTCCCTGTTTTCACTGTTCCTGATAGCTTTTTTGTAAAATCCATTAATGTCTATCAAAACAGGCAGGAGGAGTAAGGTCAAGAAAGAGGAAGGAGTAGTTAGTCCAGGTGTCTCGGTTATCAGTAGAGTCAGAAGGAGAAATAAACCAGAGAAAAGGTGGGTGATTCAGATTAAGATTAAGCTCTGAATGAGCAAACTCACGATCTTGACTGTTCTTTTGTCACAGCAGAAGCCATGCCTGCTCCCAAAACAACCTCTGGGTACTCATATGAAATTCTTGGTATCTCTTTCTGCTTTTTTTCATTGTTTAAGTGATCTCTACGCCAGACATGGGGCTCAAATTCACAACCCTGAGATAAAGAGCCACATGCTCTACTGACTGAACCAGCCAGGCACCCCTAGGACCTCTTCTTGGATATCAAAAGAGTGATGAGCTCAAGTGGTTTTTATATGATTCCAGGTTGGGGCGCCTGGGTGGCTCAGTCGGTTAAGCGTCCGACTTCAGCCACGATCTCGCCGTCAGCGAGTTCGAGCCCCGCATCGGGCTCTGGGCTGATGGCTCAGAGCCTGGAGCCTGCTTCCAATTCTGTGTCTCCCTCTCTCTCTGCCCCTCCCCCATTCATGCTGTGTCTCTCTCTGTCTCAAAAATAAATAAATGTTAAAAAAAAAAATTTATATGATTCCCAGGTTAAGTGCTCCCTATCAGACTGAGTTTGTAAAAACCTTGAACTGAGTGACTTTTATTAGGTTAAATGATCTACTGCAAAAATTAAAGAAAAAGAACAAGAATCAAGACATCAAAATTGAGTAGTTTAAGTGGTTTATTTCTCTAACATGGCAGTCTATCTCCTCAAAGATTACGGGGTAGTTTTGTTTCCCAACGTTATTATTCAGGGTCACGAGTTCTTCCTTCCATCTCATTGCTGCAACACCTCCCTCTCTGCCCGCCCCACAATGTTCTTGTACTCATCTGCATGTTGGAAAGGCAATGATTTTGCCATCTATGTTTTAGGCCATGGGAAGGGGAAAAATGTCAAAGTCCAAGGAGAGAGGCCTGTTTTTAAAGTCTGAGATGGACTGGGAAGTTGCTTCTGCTCTTTCCCCCTACTTTTCATTGTTCCAACCTAATTGTATCATCTTCTCTAGCTGCACGATAAATGCGGGAAAGATAGATACATGTCTCAAAATGGGCAAATAGTTTTTGAGGGATGCTAACCTGCTGCTACAGCACTGCATCTATATATTACTTTCCCATCTCCACTCTCTTTCATCCCATCTGAATGTCTGTCACCATCTGGGACACATACTCAGCACTAATGGTTTCACATGAATGGATTAATTTATAAGCAAACTGTGGGGTCACAGAGATCCTGTCTGCCGCTGCACGTTCCAGTACCTAGAATCAGTGAGAGTGTTAGATTCTCTTCTCTCATCAAAGCCAATAAATCTACAGAATAGTGGCACAAAATTGTAGCCACAGACCAGACACATTTTTCATGAAGTAGGAGTTTGCCTCGTTATCAAACAATGGGAGGAGGAAGGCTGTCGGGACTATGAAGAGCTGTGGGTTTGAAGGCTAATGACAGACTTCAGACCCTGAGTTGTATTTCAAAATTCACGGTGTAATTGACTTAAAAACAGAATTCTTGAGTAAAATAATAAACTGAGAGTTTAAAAAGATTAATGACAAATAAAAACTCTAAAACTACTCATGCAGCAAGCCAAATAGCTCAATTTGTATCAAATTCTTGTCAGAGACGGTGATGCGATCATTTTTACCAAAAATGTCCCTGTAAATTGCCATGTGATTAAACCAGAATCATTTATTTACAAATTCTAATTTGGAAGACATCTAACATATGTTTTCCAGTCTATTTAATTTCCCTAAGTACTCTCTCGGACGTTTTAGTATTAACAAGATTTTTTTTTTCATTATATCTTACAGCCTTGAATAATTTGGCCATAATAAAAATGATTAATGAGTCCAAATGGAGATCGTGTGCATATGTCCTGTATCACCTACTCAGGAGCAGTTTTTCACCCGAGATAAAGGCTTCCCCGAAGAACAGAGAGATTTCCTGCAGAGGTTACTTGAAAAGTCAAAGCAGCTTTAGTGATCGCCCATTGAGCCCTGTGTGAGGATATACAGTATATTAAATATCTTGTGAAGAATTCCTCGGCCAGTCTCTCTATACTCACATATGTCTTCTCTGCTGTCAGAAAAATCTTTTGATTGCTTGCCAGTCTTTTCCTTATGGTCCCTGGGTAACCCGAACAAATAATGATAAAACACCTGTGTCAGATACCTAAGTCAGCCTCTGTCTTATAGCCCTGTTGCCAAGTCAAGCCTGTAAATCCTCCCTCCGTAAACACCCCCAGTTTGGCCTCCTCCTCCATGGACACGCTGTCTCATCGAGCTGAGGAGTCGGTCTACTATCCCAGGGAAATGACAGCTTTAGAAAGGACAGGCAGGTGGGGGAAGTGTTGTAGCTTATCCCCCACGGAAGCTCACTGGTTCAAGTGTTTTGTGACTGCTTCTCTGGACCGGAGGGAACTTGATGTGGGAGTGGGAAACATCACTTGGGTGGGAAGAGGGAAGCAGGATAGAAAAAGAAGCTGGTCACTGCAGGCATCACCCACTGGGCTTCATGGTATTGTTATTTTTTTACGAATTAAAACTCTTGGGTTGGAGTTAGATTAACAACAGGACGGCAGCAATTAAGCCGAGAGAAAAAGTAGGTCATCTGACAGTAAAAAAATTCTCTGAAATGAGCCATATTCTGTGATTTATTTTGGCCAGTGGTAAGATGCGGGGGCAGGGTTTACAAGATTATCTTTAGCTGTTACACCAAGTAATTCCACATTTCCCCCTTTTAGGCACATGGCACTTTTGCGCTTCTTCCCTCTCTTTAAACTTAGCAAGCTGAACATGTCTTGCTTCGGTCAATGAAAGAAGCCAAGGCATAGAACGCTCTGATAGCAAATCCTTGCAAGAATCCTTGCTTATGCTCCCTTAGAGCTTTTCATTTCCTACTGGTTCTGTTTCTGTAGACAAAGGGTCAGAATGTAAGCTCCCCTTCTCATAAGTCCCTGTTAGAGACATGTACCAGCCTGAAAGATTTCCTTATTTATGCCAGTCGCCACTGTCCTGTCTCTGGGGTCTGAGAGAGATGGTGACTCAGAGAGCAGCTCAGTTGGTTTTACACCAAGTTCTGCAGATAAAGGTGAACAACATTCACTGCAGCCTAAGTTTTAAGTGGTGCACATTCCGTAACACTGGTCTCCTGTGACTTCGTGTGTGATTGCCTGCAAATGAATGGCCATGACTCCAAGTTGAGTCTTCGTGGCCATTTGGAAGGGGAAGGAGAAATAAAACAGCCAGATGGGATACAGAAAAAAATTGTAGGCACCTCATCCATGAGAGAATAAACTGAAATGTAAAATGTGTAAATTCACAAAAGAATTATAAATAGGCAGCAAATGACATTGATAGGATGTATCATAAGAGGTCAGGAAATGAGGGGGATTTAAAAGGCCATGAGTATGGCAGGTAAGAAAGTGGAGTGTGACTATTTCGGTGTGACAGCCACTGCAGAGAATTATAAAGTACCTTATAGCATGTCTATAACATGAGAGGCACATCATTTTTACCTTTTTTATAAGAAAGGGCTGACAAGATATTTACGAAGCTTTTTAATTTTAAGGTCAAATATAACTCATAGGGCCAGAACATTCTGCAATGTCTTCACAGAGGAGAGGAATATATTTGGTTCTGGCAAAACAGAAAGGCTGATGAGGGCATAACATCAAGAGGCAGTATGTCCAAATTGTAGTAGTTGAAAAGCACAAAATGTATTTGCGGTAAAATACTAACAGCTAGCGTTGATGGAGTGCTTTCTATGTGTGGAACAAAGCGGTAAGCAGTTTACATGAAACCACCTGTTTCTCAACTCAGCGAGGTAGGTTCTCTGCTCTCATTCCACAGATATGAAAACGAAGACACGAGGTTCAGTAACGTGAGCAGAGGTCGAGTTGTAGCCAGAATCCCCAGCTTACCTGCTGTGGTATGGAGTTCACTTGACAAACCGAACTGAAAAGTTTCCTGTAAACAACCTAGAAATAAGGATCGAGAGCTAGAGTGAAGTCAGCTTGTGGGAAAATCTCAAATGCCAGGTTCAAAGGTTTGGATAAAGTCAAAAGCTATTAAGTACACTTTCAAGGACATGGACATTCTTGTTGAGAGAGGTAAGCACTAACAAAGGTTAAAAAGACAGTGCACAGCAAGAGAGAGTTTGGGTACAAGCATAAGGATACAAGCCATCTTAAAGTTGAATGAGAGACATTCAACCCAAGCTTTAGAAGGCCTGACTTTTTGAAATGAATGATTCTATCATTCTATCCTCTATATTGGTTACAAATCCTTGGGGGGGGGGGGGTTGTTTCTGAATGCAAAGAGAATAAACCAAACTCCTGCTGGCAGCATTGAGATGTTACTTTCTCAAGTTCACTGGCTGGTTTGGATAGATGTATTAAATTTCAGTTTTCACCCATAGCTACAGTAGCCCTTTTCTGATCTTTTTTTTTTCTCTACTTGTTGGAAGACCCTAGATTTATAGCTAGCTGTGGAAAAGCAATAATTTCATGCTGTAACAAAAATTCAGTCTTATTTCTGGTTGCTTAACATTTCAATCTTAACTGCAAACAGACTTTGTAGATTACAGGAAATGGACTTTGCGGATTACAGCATGGTCCTCAGCAAAGGAACTTTGTGGATCATAGCGGGGTCCTCAGCTAACAGACTTTGTAGATTACAACATGGTTCTCAGCATTTGGAGATTTCCTTGCAGCCATCCTAAAGAGAACTCTTTACTGCACTTCTCCTAAAGAGATTAGACAGGATGGTGAAGCATCTTGTTCGATCTTGTTTCTTTATCCTAAAAACATGCATGGCATCCTATGAAAGAGAAGAAAGGGAGACCCTCCAGCATTGGTTTCCTTCTGTTCATTTGCTTTTAGAGTAGTCTTCCCTCACATCCACATGTACCTGACCATTTGTGGGTGATTCTTGCAGGAAGTTAATGATTGTAGTTCTTAAACTGGGCTGGGAGTGGCAAATGATTCTTCCATGCATGGCTGTTCTCAGAACGTTCTCTTCTAATGGGGAGTGGGATATAGCATTCCCTTCTGTGGATTTGTTGTTGTTGTTGTTGTTGTTGTTGGCTTTTTTTAATCCCTTGTGTCATCTTGGGGGAAAAACAGCCTGTAACTTATTGAATTTTGGAAACTCAAAATAGTATGGTGAGAAGATTCGTAATTATACCTAACTCTCAGGGCATAATGACTTAATTAATATACCCTTCATGAGACTTTGCACTGTGGGAAGCACACAGCTGCACCGGCTGATGGAAATTAAGGTGTCGTGAAGTGCACAAGCCTGAGAGTTTTGATTGTGTGTGTTTTAAATGTTTAATATAGACTTTTTTTCCTTTCTTTTGGTTTAATCTGTGCGCAGAAATCCGCTCCTGCCTTTCCTCTGCCGGTAAATGATAAATGAGGAGGAGAAAAGTATGTATGGTTGAAGCCCCTGAAGTTGGTAGTGACATAAATCAATCTTGGCTGGATATTCCTGGCTTAAGGTGATTTCAAAACATGCATTTCATTATGTTTGCTCCGTTTTTCTCAGCTGTTAACCTAAGAGTAGTTCAAAATGGTTTAGGGGTAGTTGTTTTATTTTTAGTCTTACCACCTGCATGGATTCTTAGGAGCCATACATTTCATTTTTTAAGTCCCTTTGAACTCATGAGAATTTCTACATTCCCCGCTTTTAAAAAGTTACTGTATCGTATTGCACTCCTTTTTTTTCTTTTTTTTTTTTAACTTTTATTTATTTTTTTGAGAGATACAGAGTGGGGAAGGGCAGAGAGAGAGGGAGACACAGAATTCAAAGCAGGCTCCAGGCTCCGAGCTGTCAACACAGAGCCCAGCTCAGGGCTCGAACTCATAAGCCTGAGTGGAAGAAGGATGCTCAACCAACTGAGCCACCCAGGCGCCCCTATTGTATTGCACTTCTATGTGCCTTTTGTTTATTAGAAGTGAAAGCCGAATATGAGCCATTTGGGTTCCCTCCTAGAAAAGTACAAATGTCCGTGAAGCTGAACCAGACCCCTGAGTATTTCTGATGGAGGGAAATTGAGCTGAAGTAACCCTAGTGAGGCTAAATTAGCATTTGAGCACAGGCCACGTGTTCTAGGTTTCTCTCTCTCTCTCTCTCTTTCTCTTTCCCCCTCTTTCTCCCCGAACTCCTACAGCCCCCATGCTCCTCTTCTCTTTCTCTTCTCTTTTTCATGTCAACCTTTAAGAAGACGGGATCATATATGTGTATGAGTGTTTTTGTCTATTAAGCTAAATTCATGTGCTGGAAATCTGGGTGACAAGAAGCCTGGAAAAGCTCAATCTGAAAGAGTGGTCAAATAATCAGAGAATAGAAGTGTGTGAAAAGTTCGTGCTCAAATGTAGGCACCGCCCATAAATGTGGAAAAGTCAAGAAAGAGGAAAAATTCCAAGTTAGAGTTCTGTATGTAACCTCAGGCACATCCAAGCCAGCTGCAATACAGATACTGAACCCACGGGCAAAACTGAAACATGACAGTTACCTCTAAAATCAGTTTCTGAAATTTTGGAACCCCAGCGCTCACAGAAGAGAGCGTATTATTAGACAGCCTTGGATAACCACCCTTGGTGGTTTGCCAAAACACTACTTTCTTCCCCTTTTTACCACCAGTCCTCTGTATTTTTAAACATCATACATCTCTGTGTACCTTCTCTTCAGAGGTCTTGCAAATAATTTGAAAACCTAAGTAAACAGAATTTTGTCCATTCTGCGCAGTGATGGTAAGTGTCCGGGCATAATGGAAAATAAATATTTATTCATGGTATTTACCCTAGATACACTGATGAGCCCAGTATACTTACAGCCAATAGGTATGTATTAAATGAAAGTGCTAAGAATTAGAGAGCACACAGTGTTTTGATTTACTAAATTAAAGAGGCAGAGTAGTGCAATGGTAACAAGCACTGGCTTGAATGTGCCTTTATTCGAAGAAATCTCCACGTACTCTCGGAATAGGCTTGAACATATCATTTTTTGTAACCTCATCATCTTCATCGGAAATGCTTAAAGTGAGAATGGACATATCACAAGATCTTTCTGAAAATTTAATTAGGTAGCACAGTATCGTTCATAGTTGCTACATGGAATATAAATGACTACACACAGGTCATATGGCCATATGCATAAAATATAACATAAAATATTTAAATCATAAGTAGTAATTGATAACTACTAACAGTCCAGCTAATAGTACAAGGAAGTCTTTCCTAAAGAAGCTTTTAACATATTTGAAAAGATGAGGCATACATACCCAAAAGAACGTTTATTGTTTTAAAATCCACATATGCAACAAAGGTCCATTCATCAAGATTTCATAACTCTTGGTCTTGTTATGGTAGAACACAGTATGCTGGGAACAGAGTGATATGTGGCCAGTTTCCAAACTTCAGTACTAAATATATTTTCTATTAAAATGGCTTAGTCTGTTTGGAGTCCAAAAAGCTCTGCATGGAGAAGTGGGTATATTCTGAAAATTGCAGAAGACACCTCGATTCTGTTTTTTAGCAGGGGATATGCCCTTGGAACTGGCTTTGGTAGAGTATGATTGAGTATCCATATGTCTGGAAAAGAGAATTTACAGGTTGAAATGGGTTCTTTTGGTGCATGGCCTTGCACAGGTATGTGGGCGAGGGCAGGTGGACTGATTGGGTCCCAAGGCAGCCTCTGTGGCGAAATCTACCATCTGCTGGGCTCCAGCCCTACAGGGTCTGGAACTTAGACTTGATCGCATCTGAAGATGCTAGCTCATGCTCACAAAGCTCGTGTGACCAGTGTTTAAAACTATGGTGCCAACTAAATAATTCACAATAAACAGAAACAACTACAAAACATGTTGGACTCTCGCATAGAAGAGGTTAAAACGTTTTCTCCCTACTGGCAGATTCTACTGATGGGAAGACAAATGGTATTTGGTGTTTCAACATCCATTTCCCTTATGTCTCTATCTATTCAGAACCCCAAGTTCCAGCTGGACATATGACCATCCAACTAAAGACTTCCATGCAGTTTGGATTGGCTGTGCATGCAAGTTTCTACCAACACTCCTATAGATGGACATGATGAGTAACTCCTGAAGAAGGAGTTATACCGTGTAACACCCACTGGGATGAACATGTGGTGGCAGGTGCCAGAACAGCCACTTTACTCCAAGAGACGAAAGTCACACACTGGGACTGGCAGAGCAGTACATGCGAAGAATTATGGAATCCTAACACATGGAATCTCGTTGTTAGCACTCTACTCTTTAAGCTGGGAACGCTTTGATAGAGAGGAAAATAAGAATTGATCTTTCAACTACTGATATGCTCTGCTTTGTTACAAACAACCAAATTCATTCCCTAAATAATAACCGTGTTGACCCCATTCCATGTTCTTAAGGTGATCACCTCTTGCCCAATACATGTAGCATCTGCATCGGTTTAAGTACCATGGAAGTTGAGAGAAGTTTGCAGCCAATGAGTTTTGGAGGGATCAGAGAGTTATATATAGAAGGATTTGGCAAGAGAGAGCCATGCCGAGCAGAGGCCAAAGAGGGAATGAACGTGGCATGCAGAGAGCAGTGTGCAGCCTATTGTGCCTGAAGCGATGAAGTTAATTTAGAAAATAAAGTCAGATAAATGAGGGAGGAACACATTAATTATCAGCTAGATGATTCGATTAACTAAAGTATTCTGTTTTTCCATAATTCTGAAACATTTCCAAGAAGCAAATGCAATGAAGAAATTGAGAAATCTATTACAGATTCTCCATTTTCTTGTGACCTATTTCATTCATCTGTTATCCTGTTGAACTCTTTTGATGCTTCTGCAAAATACACCCAGAGAGAGCATGGAGAAGCATGAACAATGACAGGAGTATAGACTATAACTGCTCATTTCCTTAAACTTCTACATGAAAAGCTGTTATTATAAATCCCGTCGAAGGAAGGAAGGAAGGAAGGAAGGAAGGAAGGAAGGAAGGAAGGAAGGAAAGAAAGAAAGAAAGGGAGAGAAACAACCACACAAAGTGCATGTGTGAGCTCCAGGCTCAACGTTTGGGAATGATTCATAATCTCAGATAGCTTTAGCCTGCCAATTGTCTAAAATAAAATTCTGTTATCCCACTGATGATTAATCATACTCCAAAATAGGAAAGCTTAAAGCAGTGGATAAAAATAGGAACAGGAAATGAAGAATGGAAGGTTCATAGATGAAAATGTAATTTTTGTGGAAGAATTAGCTATCTTCCCTGGTGGGATCTTTAAAGCTTCTTCTCTAAAGCAAAGCCATCTGGGTTAGAAGGATTTAGTATTTCTCTCTCTCTGCCTTTTTCAGGCCAGTACTTTATGACACGGTTAGTCATGCCCACTCAAGTCTCCTCTTAATCCTCTTGTGCCAGACAGAGAATGGTAACCCTAGGAAGACAAGAGGTTTTTCTGCCTCTTCTCTCTTACTGCTGTAAGGTTTCTTTAAGATCATCTCTTAATGGAACGGTTGGCTCTGTTTATAAATGTATGATTTAATGCGTTTGATAGTAATTAAAAAGTGTTTCATGGGGACCAAGTATTTGTTGGACTATGGGTGGACCTGTAAAATTTACTTTAGCTTGTACTAATGACCTTCCCCAGACTTACTCAATTCTTGTGAGATGTCATTTCCATTGTCCCAGGATCTCTCAGCTGGAATGTGATACTGCTAGCCTACATGCCCACAGGTCTGATCTCATAACTACATTCCTCGATTCCACTGAGTCTGTAGTCTAACATCCATGAACTTCCATTTCTCTCCACCTCGATTTGTGTCACCGGAGACAAAATCTACTGTCATCTGGTTAAGGGTATTTATATATGGCTCCTCCCAATTACCTGCCTACAAAAACAGACACATTGTCTTTATAGGGATTTGAGGCTAGTGGCTGTGAGTGAAATGGCAGCCACTGGAAGATTTTGAGGTTGAATGATATGATCTAAACTTTCAAGAGGATCAGTCTGACTGCTGGCTTGAGAATAGACTTGAGGAAAACAAGGAAAGAGAGGAAGATGTGTTAAGAAATAACTTCAGTGGGGGCGCCTGGGTGGCGCAGTCGGTTAAGCGTCTGACTTCAGCCAGGTCACGATCTCGCGGTCCGTGAGTTCGAGCCCCGCGTCGGGCTCTGGGCTGATGGCTCAGAGCCTGGAGCCTGTTTCCCATTCTGTGTCTCCCTCTCTCTCTGCCCTTCCCCCGTTCATGTTCTGTCTCTCTCTGTCCCAAAAATAAATAAAAACTTTGAAAAAAAAATTAAAAAAAAAAAAAAAAGAAATAACTTCAGTGTCTCAGGCACCTAGGTGGTTCAGTCTGTTGAATATTGGACTCTCGATTTCAGCTGGGATAATGATCTCAGGAATGTGGGACTGAGTCCCGCACCAGGCTCTGCACTGGGGGTGGAGCCTGCTTGGGATTCTCTCTCTCTCCCTATCTCCCTGCCCCATCCCTTTTTAAAAAGAAAGAAGGAAAGAAACCACTTCAGTGTATCGTGAATAACAACAGAGTAGGAGAGAAGTGGTAGGAATATGGATATATTTTGAAAGTAGAGTTAGTATCTCCTGAAGAATTAGAAATTTTGGTATGAGAGAGAGGGGAGTAAACACAAAATTCAGCTCTAGGCCTGGATAAGTGGAAGGCTGCCATTGATTGAGATGGAGAAGATTCATGATGGAGGGTGTTGGTGAATGTATGGGGGCTGGTGTGAATCAGGGAGTTAGTGGAATGTGTTGGGTTTGAGATATGATTTGCACAGGTAAGTGGAGATGTTGAGTAGAAAGGTGGATAAATAGCCTGCAGTTTGGAAAAGTGGTCTAGGATGGGAGTCCATATATAAAGATAGTATTTAAAGCCATGGGACCAAATGAGATAATTTAGAGTATAAGTATAGTTAAAAATGAGATGATAATCAAGGGCTAAAACATTAGACATATCAGTATGAGGTTATTGGGGAGAATAGGAGGAGGCAGCAAAGGAGACTATTATGGGATATACCTTATCGGAAAGTAAATCCAATAAACTCTCACAAAGGGGTTTTATACTAATTGCATCTATGCCTAACAAACACGTGCTCTAGTTAAACTTTATTTTCTTGTGGGACAAAACTTCCATGTGTGATTACTGTTTCAGGCAGCAAATAATAATTGAACACTTACTCAGTGCCAGGTATTGTCCTATTTGTTTGCAAAAGAAAGGCAAATTTTTCAAATCCCTACCTTCAAATAATTCAGTCCAGAAAAGAAAAAAATGCATAATGTGGGGAAACACAATTAAAACTGTCAAAGCATTATATCATAGATGTAAGTCAAGTGCTGTGCTCCATGACTCCCAAATCCCCTCCATGAACTTTGTCAAGTTCAAGGAAGGAAGTCATGTTTGCAAATACAAAAAGGGGCCATGTAATTGCAGTTTGGAGTTCCTTTTTTTTTCTCATTTACAAGGCCTTTTGGAGAGCTCTGATGACTCTAAAAATTTCATATTTCACATGTGCTCATTTGACTTACAAAGGACATATGTTTAATATGGCAGAGTCCAGGAGAGCTCCTTAACTACTTACTTTTCTGAAACCAAGTGACCTTCAACCCCTCTCTCTTCAATCTGATATACAATAAACAAACCAAGCCCTTTAAAAACAATAGCTCCATATACAACAAAAGAATATAAATAGCAACTGATGAAATCCAGGAAATAATTAAATAGAAAAATCAATCCAGTGATATGAATATCTACCTTACAAGAAAAAAATGTAAGAAGCCACTGCTGAAAATAGCACTTGGGGTATGGGGAAAAAAAAGAGTATGTAAGTATGTTAACATTTAGTAGAATAAATTTGAAAAAAAAAAAGAGTGTTAAAAACAATAAGAGAGAAAGTGATAGATATTAAAAACAAATGATGTTAATCCAACATACTTGTTATCTTTGCAACAAATAAAACATAGACCTATCCAAAATATAATAGAAGAAACTCTCTTGAAAAAAAAGGCACTGTCCATATGTTCAAGAATTATTAGAAAATGCAAGAATTCAAGAAAAATGGTACCCATGACTCTTTTCTTAAAATTACCTTAAAAAAATCTAGATGGTTATGTTCATCTAGAGAAGTGTACTGAAAATTAAATGAATTTAAATACATAATTAAAACACAATAAAAAACCTGTGGGAATTATGTTGATAGAAAACAATGCATTTTTTTAAATATTAGTCAAACCAACAAGTAAAAAGAAGATGGATTTAGTGTAAGTTTGCTTATTTCCTTATTATTCATTCCCAAGTCAATAAATACTGCTTAAACATAAATCAATAGAGATATGCTTAAGCATATACTTTAAAGTTATAAAATAATCAATTAAAAACTGAAAGGAAGAGACTGTAAATTGTTCAAAGAAATAGGACAAAATTTATAAAGGAAAATTTAGAAGGGTGCCTGGGTGGCTCAGATAGTTAAGCATCCAACTCGATTTCTGCTCAGGTCATGATCTCAGGGTTCACAAGTTTCAGCTCTAAATCAGGCTCCTTGCTGACAACGTGGAGCCTGCTTGGGAGTTTCTTTCTCCCTCTTGCTCTACCCCTCCCCCATGCTGCCTCTCTCTCTGCCCCTCCCCAAATCCCACGGTGAGTGTGCACTCTCTCTTTCTCTCCATATCTCTCAAAATAAATAAACTTCAAAAACATATTTAAAATGCAATAAATAGAAAATCAGGTAAAATAATTATGCAAATGAAAGCTAATTATACCTTTCAATTAAAGTGCAGTGTTGAACAGCGGGTATGGTTGACCATACGGGCCCCAAGAGGCTAAACTATGTATTATTTGGCCCTTCACAGAAAATGTTCTTGACTACTGCTTTATTCTCAAAAAAACATATTATAACTATAAAGCATCTAAATGCCATGAATCTTTATTCTCCACCCATCATTGCATTAAAATATGTGAAGAAAAAACACGAACAAATGAAACTTAAAAGTAGTCAAAAGTCCAACTTTATAATGTCTATTGTAACACCATGATGGATCAAGTGGTGGATCTAAATAACCTAACTGATAAAACCAATCTCACCGTCCAAACTACAATCGAATGAATACAGGCACATACATTGTTAGCGAATGTGTGTGCGGACTCAGTGAAGAGCCATCTGGGATTACCCACCAACAGCTACAATCCCACTTCTAAGAATTTGTTCTGAATGTATACCTTCATGTGATACAAAAATCTCCGTCCAGCTTGTGAAGCATTGCTTGTGATAGTGAATACAACAAAAATTCAAAACTAAAACACAAGTAGAAATAACCAAAACATTAACCAAGAAAAGAGTAGTTAATATATAACTCTTATGGTGCGTATAATGTAGTCATTAAAAAGAATGAGGAGACTTTATACGCTTCCTAGAGATACAAAGTGAAATGCGTAAGTAAGAAGAAAAACACAATTATAAGCAAACGCTCATATATATGTAAGTACATGCAGGGAAAATTTCTGAGTGATTACATAAACATATTAAATGAGCTTATCTTTCAGAAATAACCTTAGGAGTCAGGGCTGGGGGAGTTTATTCTTCTCGTTTTTAAGTTATATTTTGACAATATTTTTATAATAATAAGTTATTTAATTTGACTTCTAAAAAAATGTAGATGTCACAGTTATGTGGTAGTGGTACTGGGCTGGATTTCTCTTTTTTGATTAACACGGACTGTATTAAAACCAAGAGAATGGCTGAGGCTTATTCCAGGATTTCACATGCTAAACTATGGACATATCCCCACCCTCCCTGGATCCTGTGAGACTGTCTGTTTGTCATCATGAACATTTGGGTAAAGGAAATGTATCATCTACTGCTCTTTAAGAAGTTATGTGGACAGGCCTGAAAGCTTTGATTTTCTGCTTTGTTCCTGGGATATCATGACAAACCTGCCTGTATAATTGTGTTATATCTGAGCAATTCATGTCCAGAGGCAGTGGGCTTCAGGACCTCCCTTTCCCTCATTTCCCTTTAATAAGATACCCAATTTGGACATCTCATTTCACACTTGTTTTGTCTCTCTGCAGGTGATGTGGTACTCACTGCATGCTCATATTCCTAAATGTAAACACATCAGCACCTACTGACTATTCTTACACAGTATTTTCTGGGTACTGACTCCATGAGTCTTTTATGTGTTGTGGGATTTCTTTTTCTCTCCCAATGCTGTGAGTCAGTTCTATCTCTCCCTCTCTTTTATCCTAAGGGAACCTGTAATTAGGAGAGCAAGCCTGTACCTAAAAATCTAATGAAGAAACTATTTATTTAGTTCTCATTAAAAAGCAAAACGCAGCTTGAGTGTTATATATTTTTTGACATAGATGGAGACTCAACATTTAGAAACTATAGTTTTGCTAGGTTTCTTAAATCTCTGAACACTAGATCTCTAGTACTGAGGACATAGAGATGGCCGGGTGAAATGACTTCAATCACTCTGCATGAAAGAGACAATAGGCTGGTCTGCAGAGACAAAAGCATGAGGTAGATATGCAGAAATAAAGGAAGGAAGAGATTACATCCAAGGAGAAGCAGAGTAGGGGTGCTGATGACTTTCTAGCAGAATCTTGGTTGCCACAGAATTCTTTATAAGTGACAGAGGGGCATCTGGGGGGTTCACTCAGTCAAGCATCTGACTTTGACTCAGGTCATGATCTCATGGCTTGTGAGCTTGAGCCCCAGGTGGGGCTCTGCGTTGACAGCTCAGAGCCTGGATCCTGCTTCGAATTCTGGGTGTCCCTCTCTCACCTCCCATCCCCTGCTCATGTTCTCTCTCTCTCTCTCTCTCTCTCTCAAAAATAAATAAACATTAAAAAAAGGGTAAAATGAAAAAAAAAATAAGTGACAGAAAATCTAACTGGAACTTTCTTTTTTTTTTTTTTTAATTTTTTTTTTCAACTTTTATTTTTTTTATTTTTGGGACAGAGAGAGACAGAGCATGAACGGGGGAGGGGCAGAGAGAGAGGGAGACACAGAATCGGAAACAGGCTCCAGGCTCCGAGCCATCAGCCCAGAGCCCGACGCGGGGCTGGAGCTCACGGACCGCGAGATCGTGACCTGGCTGAAGTCAGACGCTTAACCGACTGCGCCACCCAGGCGCCCCTAACTGGAACTTTCTTAAGCCAAAATGGGAATTACTTATTCATTCAGATTAAAATATCAAAGGGAACCTCAGGTCAGGTTTCATCTAAGACCCCAATATTTTTCCAACACCAATTGTGTTTTTCTTTGTCCATTCCCTGCCTCTACTCCCTTAAAAATCTACCCCTTCCTTCTGAGTCCATTTCATCCCACATGGTGTCAAAGTGGGTGCCAATATTTCCTGATGATAAATTCAGGTTAAAGTCAGAAGGAAAGAGAGAAATCTCTTTTTCCAGAAGTCCATTGAAATTCTTATGTGTTTTACCAGCTCATACTGAGTCCTTGCACCCAAATTCTGAGTCCAGACTCACTATGGACAGAGTTTTGTTCATATGTTGAAGCCCTTCCCAAAATGTGAACATATTTGGAGATAGGGCCTTTAAGGAGGAAATTAATGTTAAATGAGGTCATAAGCATGGAGTTCTAATATGATAGACCTAGTATCTCCATAAGAAGAGGAAGAGGCACTAGATATCACTCTCTCTTTCCCTCATTCCCCCTCCCTCTACTCCTCCCCCATCCCCTCTCACTCTGTCTCCCTCCATCTCTGTCCTCCACTCCTCCTCTCTATCTCCCTCTGTCCCTACCTTTCTCTCCCTCTCTCTCCACCTCTGTCCAACAGAGAAAATGTTATGCGAGCTCACAGGAAGAAAGTGGTTTTCTACAAGCTATGAGGAAAGGCTTGAAACCAACCCTGATGGTACCTTCATCTTGAACTCCTGGGTCCAAAATGGTAAGAAAATGCATTTCTGTTGTTTAAGCCACCCAGTCTGTGGTCTTTCATTATGGCAACCCAAGCAGGTGAATACAAGTATATTGTGATGTTCTAGTGGAACTAGGCCCGCTTGGTGTGTTTTCTAAACTGTCATTGGATGGGGCACCTGGGTAGCTCAGATGGTTAAGTCTCTGACTCTTCGTTTCAGCTCAGGTCATGATCTTGTGGTTTGTGAGATCAAGCCCTGCGTCAGTCTCCATGCTGACTGTGCCTGCTTGGAATTCTCTCTCCCTCTCGCTCTGACTCTCCCCTGCTTGTTCATGCTCTCTCTCTCTCTCTCTCTCTCCCTCAAAATAAATAAATACACTTAAAACAATAAAGCATCATTGGATGAGTTCCAGCTTTCCATGAACTCCTGGGTATTTAATACAAAATGTTTATTTCCTGAAATAACCTGACCCTTCCACAACAACATCATCAAACACTCAAAATTTCCATGATTCCCAACCCCCCAAACAAATTCTCACCCTTTCATGTATATCAGCATGATCTGGAGGCCTTATTAAAGCAAGATTCTCGAATTCCATTGGTCTGGGCTGGGGACAACAATTTGCACTTCTAACAAGTTCCCTGACCAGGGCTGGTCAGGGCACACAGTTTGAAAGTTCAAAATATCCTTCTCTCATCAACTCTCTTTCCTGAGAAGCACATCCAGCTTCGGAACCACTGCTTAGATACCCCAAAGGAACCACAAACACAATACACGTACAACCGAAATCTGCATTTCCCTTACGAGCCTCCTTTCTCATGCACTCTCCTCTGAGCCCTCCTTTCCACCATCTTCCAAGCTTGTAATCTGGAAAACACCCTTGAAATTCCTTCGAGGGCACGTCATCCTACCTCCCTAATAGATTTTAATTCAGTTGGCATTTTTTTTCAACCTCTCTGACACTATTTAAATCTAGGCACTAACCTATCTCACCTGTGAGGCTGGAAGACTGTGGAAGTTGCTGTCGTAGACGACATTCCAATTCCAGAAACACTTGACTGTCATTTCCCTGATGAAGTCCCTCAGTGATCCCATGCTGGTTACCAAATGCAGATTCCTAACCACGCATTCTGTCTCTTTGGGATTGGCCCCAGTGATCTTTTATCTTCTGCCTCTACTCACTTCATATCCTTTGCTCTATGGAACTAATTATCTGATTGGAGTAAGGTCTGTTTTTCAGAACTGATCTCAAATGTGGCTTCCTTCAGGAGGCTTCTTTGGTTATATTTCCCCACAGGTCTGAATCAGTCAGACCTCTGTGGTCCATGCAGACCCCAGTAATGCCACATGCCATACTGCATCACACTCACATTGTGTCACAGTATGAGAGGCCACAGGTGGCTTGATTGTGGTTGCTTTTGTTAGTCCTTTCTAAAAGTTTATTTATTCTGAAAAGGGGGGAAGGGCAGAGAGAGAGAGGGAGAGAGAGAGAATCCCAGGGAGGCTCCGTGCTGTCAGCTCACAATGGTGAGATTGTGACCTGAGCTGAAATCAAGAGCCGGACACTTAACCGACTGAGCCACACAGTTCCCCCAACATATGTTAGTATTTTAACTTTTGGTACCCCTACTACCCCACACACGAACACAGCAGAGACTCAGTAAGAAGAGCCTCTCCTCCTCCGTCGTCAGTCCCTGGTAGGGAAATAGTAGCCATGTCTGGGGGAAGCTTTGCTGCCTATTGAATATTGTCCTACAGCATCGTACTGAGGAGTATGCATGTTCTAGTATGCATGTGTGTATAACCTATTGGTTGATTTCCCTATAACTTGCCTTCACAGCTCTTAAGGTGAACTGTGAGATATTAAACATCTCGGTCAAATGCAGACAGCAATTTGCAAGAGAATCCACCTGAATGTTCTTCTTAAGATCTTGTTACTATAATAGCACAGGACTCTCTGTAACACATGTGCATTGATGACTTATAAGTACAAAAAATAACCTGAATTTATGCATACTTAGTTCAATTATTGTAGCTTATTCTTGAGGCTAGTTTAGGAGGAATGATAATCATCTGTAGACAAATGCAATTTTGCAGTGAATAAGCCTCTTAAGATTAGAGAATTAAGACTGACATTAATTATACATAAGTCATTATTGTATTTAACTCCTTGGCTAGGGAGGGAAAGACATATATAATGATGGTGGAAATTACCAGTATTTATTCAGGTTACAGTTAGAAATCTCCTTTCTTACATCCTTGAGGAATACCATCTGGCTTGAAATATTGGAGCTTGCTAAATGTTCTCTAATTACAAGAGTACATTGAATTGATTTGAAGAGTGTTTTAATTTTTTTTCTTTTCGAATAGCAGGGATGAAAGTAATCTTTGTAATTCTAATTATTCTATTACATTTTGGTTAAGGGGACAGTTTTCTTTCAATTCTCTCTACGTTCCCTGAGAACATATATTCCAACCAAAGTGGATATCTAGGATTGGCTTCCAGAATCACCTTTATCCTTCCAGTTTTGGTTTAATGTTCCTGACACTTCATCATATTTGATGTTTGACTCATTGATAGACCGTCGTCACTCTACAATGTCCACATAATTAGATGAGTAAAAGTTAAATTTGATGTTGACTTATTGACAGACATAGTCACTCTACAATGTCCACATAATTAGACGAGTAAAAGTTAAATTCTCTTGCTCTGTCATTGGCTGTGGTTATATAGTAGAATGGAAAGGAACTGACTTAAAAAGTCTTGCTTCACATATGTGATGCCCCTGCAACCTTCTGAATCTCCATGCACGAGCTTTTTTTGATAGCACAAAAAAGAATAAGACTATCTTTCATTCCCTCCCGTGGCAAATTACACACTTTGGGCAATAGAATACATCACATGAAATATCTTCTGTTTTCCCTTCTGCAAACTTGCAACAATTTCCCGTTTTATATTTATTTTGTTATTATTTTGGAAAGATCTGCCCGACCATTTGGCTATGGTCTCCATGACAGTGCAGAGACACCTGCTTTGTTGGTGTTGCAGTTTCTGCACCTAGCGGGATGCCTGGCACGTGCTGATAGCTCGGCAAATATTTGTGAGATAGTGAATGCTAAAACTGCAGTTTTAATCAATAGCCAAAGACAAAAGTTTGGCCTCATTGCTAAGCGAAGAAAGTACCCTTACAGTTTTCTGAGGACAGAAAATGCAAGTGAGTATGGTTAAGGATGTGGTCTGCAGTTCTAGCCAGTGTGATGCACGAAAGTGTTAAAAATATTTACAGCGAGGGGCACCTGGGTGGCTCAGTAGGTAGATTAAGCACCAGACTTTGGCTCTCGTTAGCATGTTGTGGCAAGTTCAAGCCTCACATCGGGCTCTGTGCTGACAGCTCAGAGCCTAGAGCCTGTTTCAGATTCTGTGTCTCCACCCCTCTTTGTCCCCCCACTGCTCACTCTCTCTCTCTCTCTCTCAAAAATAAATAAACATTAAAAACTAAAAAAAAAAAAAAAAAAAAAAAAAGTGGACATTGTTTACACTTGGGACTCATTGCAGTAATATTTACATTCTGGAAACTCCTTGAGCTGAAACCACCAGGACATGCTGGAACCAGAACTTACATACGTTTAGATTTTCCTATGTAAGTGCCCCTGAAATAATGGAATATGAGGCTTTTTAAAATAAAATTAACTTGAAAAGTTGTCTAGTTGAACTCTTTCCTTTCAGGGATTGGATACCCAAAGTCCTGATGCATGGAGAGACTTGCCCATCATAAAGAAGTAATTGAAATGGGTCATGGTAGTCTCAGAGGGCTAGCTATCTCCAAAGATTGTCCTCTCTGAGAGCATCAGTCAATTTAAAGTGATATTTGGAGCAGAGGAAATGTGCTAAGCTAGGGACTGTGGAGCCAAACCAGCAGAATAAGTTACATGGATGACATTTGCAAGATGAATGGAAAGGTATTAGCTTCATTCATAATATGAACTTAAATGCGACACCTTAATTTTAAATATCTAGCAATTTCCCCCACCTCCTTTTAAAATTGAAATTAAGGGGTGCCTGAGTGGCTCAGTCGGTTAAGCGTCCGACTTCAGCTCAGGTCACGATCTCGCGGTCCGTGAGTTCGAGCCCCGCGTCAGGCTCTGGGCTGATGGCTCAGAGCCTGGAGCCTGCTTCCGATTCTGTGTCTCCCTCTCTCTCTGCCCCTCCCCCATTCATGCTCTGTCTCTCTCCGTCCCAAAAATAAATAAACGTTAAAAAAAATAAAAAAAATAAAATTGAAATTAAGCTAGTCCCCTTGGACCTGCAGTTCTTCATGTACACCTCTGACCCAGGACCCAGTGCATAATTTTTAAAAAGTTTATTTAGAACAGAGCAAACCGTTCTGAAATTTTCAAATTTTGTTTTGAATTAAAAGTTTTAAAAAGCAACATTTACCTCTTTGTGGTGTACAGTTCCACAAACCTTGACAGATATGTCGTGATGGTAACACCATCATAATGAAAATAAAACACAGTTCTGCCGCTGCATGGAGCAGTACTCCCCCCTCCTCTCCTGATCCTGGTAACACCGAAATCTTCTCTTTCTGTAGAGCTGGGTCTTTGTGAGAATCAAAAAGAGCATCAGGGTGCCTGGGTGGCTCAGCTGGTTGAGCTACCCAACTCTTGATTTGAGCTTCCTGACTCTTGGTTTCAGCTCAAGGGCCATGGGACCAAGCCCCACATCCGGCTCTGCACTGAGCATGAAATCTGCTTCTAATTCTGTATCTCCCTCTCTCCCTGCCCTACCTCCACTCATCTGCATGCCTGTGCATGCACACTCTCTGTCTCTAAAAAAAGAAAAAAAAGCATTGTAAAACAGGCACGCTCTTGAAACTGGCTTCTTTCATTCAGTAGAATGCCGTTGAAAAGGTCTTTGTGAGTCATCTGAGTTAATCCACATATTAAGAGCTTGCTCCTTCTTCCTGCAGAGTAGTATCCCTTGCTATGGATGTGCCATAGTTTATTTATCCATTCACCTGTTGGAAGATATTTGGGCTGTTTCCAGTTTTGGCAATTACAAATTAAGTTGCTGTATACTTTTGTATACAGATCAGTTCTGTGAACATAAATTTTTATTTCTCTAGGAGAGGGATTGGAAAACTAAGGACTACAGGCCAAATCTGGCCCACTGCTTGATTTTGTAGATAAAATTTTATTGGAACACAGCCACGATCATTTGTCTGTGGCTGCTTCAGGCTACTCTTGAGTAGCTGTGATAGAGAATTATGGTCCTCAAAATCTAAAGTCCATTTTATTTATTACAGGTTTTAAAGTATTCTTATCTCTGCTCTAGGGTAAATACCCAGGGGTGTGCTAGCTAGGCTTTTTGGTGTTGTGAACAAACTGTGAGGTAGGTCTCAGCAATCTTCTCCTATGGGCATTCACTCTTTCATGAAGTCCCTTTGAGAGTGGACGGGACCCCTGACGCGCTTCTAAATAACACAGTAGGACAAAGATCTCACTCCGGTGATTATATGATGGTATGTGACTTTTCTTGCTGCCTTAGTGAAGAAAGCAGCCATCTACGGAATTCTCACGTGCCACCAGGGAATTACCCCAGCAGCCTCTGGGTACCGTGAGAAGCCCTCGGCTAATGACAAGCCCCAAACCAGTACCACATCTACCAGAAAATGAATTCTGTCAACAACCTGAGAAAGCTTGGAAGTAAATTATTCTCCAAAAAACTTCAAGATGAGAACATCGCCTAGCTCACACCCCGAAAGCAGCTTTGTGCAGCCCTAGGCTGAGGACCCAGCCAGGATGTCTCTAGACTTGATCCAGCAACTATGAGATAATATGTCTTGTTTCAAGCCAGTAAGTTTAGGGTGATTTGTTATGCACCAGTAGACACATACAGTAAATGCAGTGTTTATAAGAGTCAGTCAAACTGTTTTCCAATGTGGCTTTACCATTTTGAATTCTTATCAGTCGTGTATGAGATTTCTTTCCTTGCCTCCTTTGCCTGCTGGGATGTGTGTGTGTGTGTGTGTGTGTGCATGCACGTGTACGTGAACGTGTGTGGGTGTGGGTGTACACAGGCATGTGCATTTAAAAACTCTAATAGAAGCATAAAATATAGCATTGCTATAATTTGAATTACTCTTAGGGTTAATGATGTTGACCATTATTTCATTTATGTATTTACCATCCATATATTGTCTTGATGAATATCTGTTCAAATATTTTATTCATTTTTAATTGTATTTTTCTTTTTTTATTGAGTTCTGAGGGGTTTTTTTTGATGTTTTTATTTATTTTTGAGACAGAGAGAGACAGAGCATGAATGAGGGAGGGGCAGAGAGAGAGGGAGACACAGAATCAGAAGCAGGCTCCAGGCTCTGGGCCATCAGCCCAGAGCCGGACACGGGGCTCAAACTCATGGACCGTGAGATCGTGACCTGAGCTGAAGTCTGACGCTTAACCGACTGAGCCACCCAGGCGCCCCAAGTTCTGAGTTTTTTAGTGTAGCCTAGATATAATTCTTTTAACAGATGTGTGATTCTCTAAATAGTATACTTTGTAGAGTGATTTTTTTTTCCTTTTGTATTATGTTTTGGTATTATGTCCCCAAATTCTTTACCTAAACCCAGATCACAAAGGGTTTCTCTGGTTTACTTTTATGCTTTATATTTAGATCTATAGTCAGCTGTGAGTTGGCACTTACATGAGGTATAACATATATCAAGATATATGTTTTTACTTTTGGATGTCTAATTATTCCAACACCATTTGTTAAAAGACCCCGTAGCCTCACTGACTTGCCTTTGCATCTTTGCATCTGGCTTTGCCAGAGCCAATAGCCTTGTTTGTGCAGGACTTTTCTTCAATTATCTGTTCACTTCCTTCAGTCTGTGTTCATCTCTTTGTAAATACCACAATACCTTTATTGCTGTACTTTCCTAGGAAGCCTTAAAATCATGCAGTATAATTGCTTTTATTTTTTTCCTCTTTTCAAAATTGGTTTACCTATTGTGTTTGTTCATTTTTCCTGCATATGTGTTAGAACCAGCTTGTCTATATTTGCAATAAATCCCTCAAGGATTTTGATTGGAATTGCATTAATCAATTTGGGCAAAGTTGACATCTTTAAAAGATTGAATCTTCCAATAGATGAACATGATATGTTCTCTGACAATTTAGGCCTATGATTTCTTTCATTAGCCTTTGTAGTTTTTAGTTTTCAGTGAAAAGAATCTGAATATGTTCTCTTAGATTTACAATTAAGTATAAATTTTGGCCTACATTCAAAAAATAGTGTTTCTCAATCTCTTAAAAGTGACATTATTTCTTCTCATTTATTTCTGGTTGCTTATTGCTAATAAATACAAGTATAGTAGGTTTGGGTCTGTTGAATTTGAATCCTGTGAAGTTATATTTTAAAGGTTTCATGAGATATCCCGTAGACACAATCTTATTGTGTGTTCATGGGGACAGTTATTTTAGTTGTTGTTTTAACCTGCGTGTCACTTATTTTATTTTCTTGCCTCGTGGCAAAGTAAACATCTTTTCTTTGTTCTCTGTCAGGGTATCCACTTTATCCATGTGTGAGTGTCGGACTCAAAACCTTTGTTATTTCCTACTTTAGCAAGCTTGACTGACAGCTTGGAATCTTCAGTGAACTTCCTCTGCTCTCCCCACCCCTGTGAGCCAAGCCCATGCCCAGAGGACTGCTGTGTCAATCTCTTCCCCTTTGGAGTTGTTACCATGGCCTCTCTGAGTCATTCTTGGTGGAAGGAAGAAAGCACCCTGGGTCTGCATTTACACAACGACAAGAAAAGGCAAAGAGATCCATGTGAGGACCTGCTTTTCTCCTTGATTCTTCCAGGAGCTCCTTCTCTGAGTGGCGACATGGGGCATTGGAAAAGGGGAAGGTGATGATAGACTGGCTGAGATGGGAGTGAGGGGAGAGCAGGGTGTGTGCAAAGCAAATGCAGTCCTCAACCAGAGCCCGTGCTCATACCTCAATTTTCCTAATTTGAACTGCTTCACTGTTTTCCTCTCTTCATTTTATTTTGGCTTCCTTGGCGGTTACAAAGAGAATTGATTACCCTCTCTACCCCTGCCAACGAAACATGGTTTCCTATGAATCACTTTCCTAATGAGTAAATCAATACATGATTGCTGAATGGTCACTCAACCCTGGCCACACACTGGAATCACCGAGGGAACACTGGAACCCACTGCTCAGATCTAATTGTGTGAATGAGGCCCAGGCATGTGCTAGGAGCTTTCCAGATGAGGTTAATACAGAGGCTGGGTTGAACACCGCAGAGCTACATCATGTCTGGCAGGGTGTTAGTCTCAAAGGAGTGAAGGCCTGGGAACCCACCCACAGTTTCTAACAGCCCAGTTAAGTGGTGTTACCAAGTCTGCAGCTGCTTGGACACCACAAGAAATGCTTGATATACAGTGTTCAGGTCTCAAATGAAAACTTCCATGGTTGGCAGAGAAGGTTGTTGAGACGTGAATGAATGCTGCTGGTTGCAGGGCCACGTGTATTTGAGTGTAGTCTCTTCTTTTCTAACAAGATCTTCATTTGTGCTTGCAAGAAGCTCCAGACAATTCCTTTGATCTGACCAGTGTCTGGGAATCACAGGTAACTAACAGGCTAATGTATCATAAAACATGGACCAGAGGGTCAAGATGGGAGAGGGGACTGAGGCCATAGGTAATGAAGGAAGTTTTGCTGGAAGAACATGGACTGAACCAAGACAAGAAGTTCAGGTAGGTGTTTGATAGGCAGAAAGGGCTGAGGTTTGGGATGTGCAAGCTGTATTTCAGCAGTCATGAGAGACAATTACTGTTTAACTTTTGGCTCTCGCAAGCCTCACAGTGATACATAAGACAGAAGCTTTTCTATCCACCTACCATCCTGCTGGCTTACAAAGAACAAAATCTTTGCTTTTCCTTTTGACATTGTCCCTAAAAAGCACACACTAACACCTCAGTTACCCATCTTTTTTTTTTTTTTCCCAAAGAAGACTATTTTTTCTAAAGAAGGATTCTTCATACCAAGGTACTATGGTGCTTTAAATTATTAGGTCATTTTATTTCTATTTCAGATATATGAAATATTCTTATTTCCATTTTATAGGTAAAACACATACAATGCAGAGAAAACATGTAATTTGCTCAATACTCTGCAGTAAATAATAAGCTAAGGGAGGCTCTAAACCCTGATGTGACTGGTTCTAAAGTCAAAGGGAACCCAAATATTTTAAGTGGAAAACAAAAACCAAACCACCTGTTTGAATGCAAATTAAGTTTTGATAGCACATGATCCTCTCAGCATTGGGGAATATCTTAGATTAATTCAGCAAAATGCAATTAGGTCACGAGACAGGAACATACCTAAAAGTATAAATGGAAGGATGCGATAAACCATGACACCAAAAAGCAGGAAAAATAGATTTTGGTCTAGCAGCATTTCACTCCCTTTACTGCCAAACATTGAGGGTTAACTGACCAAATATCTATGAATAGGGAAAAAGCAAACCATCACACTAACAAGAGCAACAAAAGATATGTGAGGCTCTGAGGAAGTGATTAATGAGGTACATTATGAATAAAAGACTGCAGCAGAATGAAGTGTCGACAGGGTCAATAAAGTTCAAGTAGATGGGTACGATGCAACAGAGCCCTCCCCCCCCCCCCACTTCTGAATATCAGGGTAGAAAAATGAGCAGCACGCTTTCCCCTTTTTGTTCAGAATGCTTTTTTTGCCCCAACTCCAGGACTTTAAGGTGTCTGACATACCCGCTGAAGGATTTTGTCCCCCAGGATTGGGGCTGTGCCAGTCCTCTGGGCATACACGACTCACTGTCTGGCTTGGACAACCTTGAAGTTTATGGGAGGATATTGACTCTCAATCTGTACCTGCTGAGAGCAGGAAGGATCCCTCATTCTAGCTGTGATCTCCAGGACGCAAGCTGCAAAACAGACCCAGCTGAGGAAGAGTTATCATAATTAACATAATAAATTCTTAGATCTGTGTATCATCCTCAACTAATCCCCATATGTGGGAGGATCAGATGGGTCAGCTCCCTCTATATATGAGAATACTTTGGTATAAAAAAGGACCGATGTTTACGGCCATGAGGTGACTCCTAACAGCCGGGTCACGGCTATTTCCAGGATGAAAGGCTGCCAAAGACTAGAAGTGCCACTACCAAGCCATCTCCCTAGTGGATCTTGAGGCTTCTGCGGGGAGAAAACAACCACCACTGTTATCTTCGACTCACATTCATTACGAGTTCCAGGTCTGGCGACACTGCTGGAGGATTTATATAATGACAATTAATTGTACATTCAGGATGAGCTCTTTTCCTCCCCCGCAGAACATGTAATTCAATTATAATAACACTTTTAACAATAATGCAGCACTTAAATGTGAGATTACTGTGCCATCATTAATTAATGCATTCTCCCAAGGACATGCATCTTTATACCTCGGATTCCTCCTGCCTGTCTCTTGCAGTTTAAAGAAAACCGCTCAGTAGAGCCATCCTTCTCTGTACAAACACGGGGACTCATAGCGTGGGATCAGGTGACCTTATTTCTGGCCGTATTTGCCACACATTTCACGATCATTGTCAAACACGCAGCTTAGGTCGGCAATTTTTTTCTCAGTCTATTTTCCGTAGCTCACTTTTAATTGGAGATTAAAAGTCAGTGAATAGATTAAGTTTAATTCCGTTCAGATGTGAACAGTTACTTGCTCAATCAGCTATGTCTGCTGAATTCCCATGTCCCAGGCTAGGTACACATTAACCAAATCCACTTTATTTTTAGTTCTTGTCATATGCTCCTATATACTGTAATGCAGAGTCCCAGCAAAAAAAAAAAAAAAAAAAAAAAAATCTGACTGAAAATATAAAATCTTTCATCACCTTCGACAAAGTGCCTGGGTACACAGATCTCTTGGGAGCTTTATATTCACGCTGAGCTAGATCTACATAGCTAATGCAGTGATTTGGGGAAGTGAAAATATTATACAAGACTTAAAAAAATGTGAAGGTAAAGAGATGAAGGTAATAAAAGGGTCCTTGTGAATTGAACGATGGACTTAATCTTTTCATATAAAAATGGAATGCTGCTATGAATTTACTGATATGGAGAATATCTCTGTCAGGATGTGTTTTCTTTGTGTCAAATATTCATCATGGACCCCACTTGCCAAGGGCTGGGCGCTACAGTGCTAATAAGCCCCAAGCCCACTGGGCATTAAGATAACAGATACCTTTAGGTTTTAGATTATTTGTTTGAAAACAGATATCCCAGTTCCTTTAAGCTCTAATATATCAGAATCTAAGTTGGGTTCTGAGTTGGGGGATGGGGTAGCCAAGATGGGAGTTACCAATAGAATAATCTTTTCAGGTAAGGACTCGCTTGGTCCTTAGACACTTGGGCTGTAGGGGATAACAAAGCAGGGCTTCACCACCTGCTCATCTGTAGACTGGTAATATAAAAGCATCTTGCTTATCATTCGATGCATTAGGGTGCAAGGATTTATCCTTGGGTCAGCAAAGGGAGACCTGTGGGCCACCCTTGGCCCTGTTCCCTGCTTTTGTATGTCCTGAGAATTAAGAAATATTTTGCTATTTTGGCACAGTTGAACAAAATCAAAAGAAGAGCAATATTTCATGTCACGTAAGAGATACATGAAATTCAAATGTCAGTGTCTGCAAAAAAAAAATTTATTGGACCCCGGACACACCCATTTGTTTACGTATCGTCAATAACTGTTTTCATGCCACAGTGGCTGAGTTAAATATTTGCAACAGAGACTGTGTGTGAACCGCCAAGCCTTAAATAATTAATACCTTATCCTTTACAGAGAAAGTTTACCAGCCCTTTATTCATCCCTTAGTCTCAACAACAACAACAACAACAATTCATAATGCCTGCTTTACGAAACAAAGCATGTTAGTAAGAAATTGGAAGTGAACACGCATCCAAGATACAGAATGGAAGCAGTTATATGTCAGGAAAGAAAACGTGGGCACCTTATCTTCTGTTTCCAACAATCCACAGCAAGAAAGATGTTCTCTAGGAAAGACAATGGTTCTCAAAGTTTTTCCTGAGAACAACAGCAGTAGCACTGCTGGAGAACATGCCAGAAATGCACATTCTCAGGCTCTACCTACCCCAGACCTACCAAACCAGACATCCTGGGGGTGAAGTCCAGAAATCTATGGTTTAACCAGCCTTTCAGAGGACCCTGATACACATTTGCAGTGGCTGGGGACTATTGGGAATCATTGTGCTAAGCATCATGTAGAAACAAATCAGAAAATATTTATCACCAGGTGGAGGAAGGGCTGTGCAACCAAATGTGTTAAGTCCATCTTTCTGGGCATCTTTGCTTGAGTGCTGACAGAATCCAGACATTTCTGGACAAACACGGAAAAGAAAGGAAGAAGGGAAGAAAGGAAGAAAAGAAAGAAATAAGAAAAAAAAGAAAGAAAGAAAGAAAGAAAGAAAGAAAGAAAGAAAGAAAGAAAGAGAAAAAGAAAGAAAGAAAGAGAGAAAGGGAAAAAGAAAATTCTTTTCTGTGTGGCAGAACACAAACTTAGAAAGTTTCTTGGCTGAGATTTCAAGGTAACAATGGTCCTACATTTTATGTTGGTGGGACGTTTCTGATCGAGATCAAACAGTGAGAGAAATTGGACATGTTTCTGACATCTGACATAAAAAGCCAATTTATGGGAGGTGAACCACGCTCATTCTATATGCAAAAGACAGAATATCATTAACCTACCTGCTCCTCTGCAATTCTTCTATCCTCTCACACTCTCAGGAAACCTAAATAATTCACTGTGAAGATTCTCACCTGCTCAAAATGCATTCCTAACAACACATCCTACCTCCCTTTCAGAAACGTAATTCTGAAAAGACTTAAAAGGACGGAAACTTTGAAAGATGAGATCATAACGCTGAAGAGGCTCTCCAGAGGCAGTAAGAACATTTTCAGGCAGTGACAGAACACATTTTTCCCCTCAGAATTCTCAACTGTGTCATGTTTTAGTTGATAAACAAAAACAAAACCAAAGAATCCCACAAATGTGTTTCTTGGTGGCAATGATGATCCTAAAAACAACAATAAGAACGTGTCTCCCATTTATTGAGCACTCTCGGTGTGCCATGGACTGTTCCAGAAATTTTCCACAGAGCATCACATTTTATCTTAACAGAAATCCAATGAAGTAGATATTATGCCTACTTCTTAGAGGTATGAAATTTGATTTGAGTTGGTTTTGAGCTCTTTGGTGAAAGAGGGGTTTGAAGGTGGTCTTCAGGAGAAACATTAAAGCCTCTGGCTATAAAGAAATTCTTCCATGAGCAAGAGACAAAATATGCCCAAATTGCCCCCCCCGTCCCCCCACTTAACCTCTCCAGCAGAGAACACAGCACAACTTGGTCCAAAATCCTACATTTCCATCTCCCACCAAGGCTCAGAAGCTGCAAGGGGATCCAGCAACTTGTTCTTGGCACCAGCATTGCCAAGCTTTTCTCTCCGGATGGCACTCCCAGCCACCCATGTGGACAAGTAGAGACGACACCAGGGGCTACAAGGCAGGACAGAGTCAGCACAATGAGAGGTGCTAGGTATCCACGGGAGCCATCACTGTGGGGCCTCCCTGAATTCCTCAGGATCCTAGGGGGCTGCTTCTCCTCCTACTCAGTTGAAAGCCAGTGGATATACGGGGTGTGGTAGGTCTTGAGGAGTATATTATTATTATTTTGAGGATGGAAGGTGGTCCTCTTACACTATAATTTAGTGGTTTAATATATACTAGGATGGAAATGGATAGTAGCATTTATTTCAGCTACAAGGACCAAAAGCTTCAAAAATCGCCTCTGGGAGTAGAAGAAAGACGTCTAACCTTGGCCCCTGAGGCAGCTCCGAGGCAAAAGAGCAGAATGGTTTTCTACCGCTGATTGGCATCATCTCCATCAGAAGACTGGACTTAAGGGAGCCAAGGATAGGTGAGGAGGAGAAAGCCAGCTCACATTTCTATCCTGCTTAACCAAAGTTTTGACCAAATAGCTCATTTTCTCTACCAAGGAGAATTTCTTGTTCTCCCATGTTCTTTCCTGTTCTCCTTCTCTTTTTGGCTCTCTCTCGAACTCACTCTCACACTCAGAGGCAAACATATGCACACCAACATTCAGATAAAAGAATGCACTCCTGAAATCAATTCATATATATCTCCGCCAGTGAACTGCTTTGGACTGCACATGGTTATCAGTGAAGAACTTACTCTGTGCCCTATACATAAAGCGTCACATTTTATCTGCAATCTAGCTCAGTAAATAGCATTATCACTACGTCTTAGAGGAGAAACCGAGTTCACAAAGCGATTTGCTCAAAGGCACACCTAAATTTGACTTTGGGTCTTTTGAGCGATGTCTCGCATTCCTTATATGCTCATGATGGAAAGTCTCTTGGCTCTAAGTGGACCTCTTGAAATTGCTGCTGAAAAAAATGTTACCCTCACATGGCACTTCCACTTGACTGACGCATGGAGTGGTTTTAATGCTTCCCAGATATTTTCAACCTGGTCCTGTCATTCGAAATTCTAAAATAAATTCTTCCATTGAGCAAACCACAGATCTGAATGAGAGTGAATAACCAAACAGTTTTGCTTTTAAGGCTTTCGTGTCATTTTATTGTCATTGGGCTTTTAACCATATTCTTGATGGTGATTTTCCAAGAGATAAAGTACCCTTTGGAGTACGCACCAAAATTTGAACTCTGAATGCCTAGACGTTGTCTCTCTAGGTCCTTTGTAATTACGGAAGATGAGTTCATATTGTTTGAGAGTCATCATTTCTGCCCCAGGGTGCCTTTAGGAAATAGCTATTTCAGCAAAGAAACAATTGCCAGACTGATTATTTAAATACATACAATAAAATTCGGTTGACCTATGACCAGAGGACATCATTGTGGAACAGCCTGGAACAGGGCTATGCGTTTGGTGGCAGGCTGGCAATTCCAGAACAAAGCCTTCCCCATGATTTTAACTTGAAAGTGAATCTACTTTTTTTGTTATTGTGCATTAATCTCTTAAGTTAATTTTAATGTCCTCAAGATGTAAATCTTTTACAATGTGGAGATGAACTAATATAAAATATTCATTAGTTCTGAATAGAACTGGACAATTTCAGCTCTGTCCTACAAGCTTTTACAAATGAAAGATAATCTCCATGAAGAATTTAGATGCCAGTTTGAGTTATGACTCTTGAAACAAAATAACCTCATGCATATTTAGATCTTGTATATTCATGACTGTTTTTTTGTAGGAACATTTATTATTGGTCACAATAGTACTCAGCTAACAAATCAGCCCTGAACTCTGACTTACCAAACTCCTTGCCGTCAATTAAAATGTTAGTCTTATGGAAGTCTGTCCGTTTGCAAGAGGTTTTAAATAGATAAGTCTTTTTAAATTTTTTTTTCAACGTTTATTTATTTTTGGGACAGAGAGAGACAGAGCATGAATGGGGGAGGGCCAGAGAGAGAGGGAGACACAGAATCGGAAACAGGCTCCAGGCTCTGAGCCATCAGCCCAGAGCCCGACGTGGGGCTGGAACTCACAGACCGCGAGATCGTGACCTGGCTGAAGTTGGACGCTTAACCGACTGCGCCACCCAGGCGCCCCATTAGATAAGTCTTTTATTTGAATTGTATTGTATATATGACTCATTACTGTTTTGGCACGAAATGGATCAAAGATAGCACAACTTTTTTTTTCCAATAGAATAAAAGATACATAATTTTTATATATCTTTACAAATAAGATATATTTTAGCTTATTTTCAAAACTTAGAGCCAGAAATATCTCCAGTAGTGAAATCCTTGAATCATCTTAAACTCTACTTAAAATGGTATTTACATGCAATCATTCTGCCACACACCCCTATGATTGAAGTATTATTGTGCGTGTTTGACAGGAAAGTGTACGGGGTCCAGTTCTTATCAGCCTAGTGTAGGATTGTACTGATTTCTCTAATGTCTTTCAACCCCCAAAGCTGACCCTTTGTATTTGTGTTTTATAGAAGAGAATCTTCTTTCCAGGTTTTGATAGCCCTGTGATACAGTTCTCGAACAGAAGGTGATGACCAATGGCCATTCCCCCTTTCCAAAAAAAAAAAAAAAAAAGTCTATTCAGTTGTTAGAGACTTCTCATTTGTAGGTAAGTGTCTCTGAGAGACACATAGAGCAAGGTGTTTTCCAAATCATTTGGGTCACAGACTCCTTTTCATGGCATAATTCCTTATTAAACTCATAAGAACACAGTCTTGCTCTCTGTGGCGGTATGAGAAATTTGTAGAGATTAAAAAACAAAATGAAACAAAACAAACAAACAAAAAACCCGTATGATTTCCAAAACCTTCAGTTGCTGTCAAAACTTTTGACTTTTCTTAAAACAACAACTGCAACAACAAATACGCTCTTGAAAACTGTTGAGTGAAGACATTGTCTCAGTATTTAGCGAGGACATAGTTATCCAAATTAGTTTTAGGGTTCTAGGAGGATTCGGCAACCCGTGTGCCTCTTTTCCAATAACTGCCATTATGTATCCAAAGGGATTATCTAGAGGTTTTAAAAACTGAGCCAAACACTTATGTTTTGCTCTCCTGTACAACACCAAATAATGGATTTGACGATAATTGATCATTTGCAACTTTTTTAGCTTCCATTGGTCATTATGCACAAATGTCTCAACAAATCTGAAAGTTCCTCCCTATTTGTATTGCATCAAGATCTGTCTTGCTGGAAATGACAGAACTTCAGCTCCTCACAGCCTGTTTCAGCGGTCAGTATGTTTAAAAATTAAAAAAAAAAATAAAAAATTTAAAAAAGGATGTAGGAAAAGGAGACGATAAAAAATGATGAGAGGATAGACATCACAGAACATAGAAATAGGATCTAACTATCTTCTGGAACCAATTTCCTAAAGTTGACATGAGTATTTGCTCCATTACTTCCCCCGATGGTGCCCCTGTAAATCATGCTCCCTCCTTGGCGTTGGCGCTCTTCAAATGCCATATGTTGCTCTCATTATTGGAACTTGCCTGGGGCTGTTATGACAAGTGCCAGATACATGCAGAAATGGAAGGGAATAAGAATGCTTAAAGATACTTCCCCCCTGGCTATTGCTAGGTCATAATAAACATGTTAATTCTTTCAACTTTACTTCATAAAATCTATCCTTCCAGCTTCCACTCAATCATGTTTTGGTGTGAGTGATCATCAATGCCATTACCATCCAGAAGCACTTACTGGATGTATGCATGTAAATGCAATTTGTTATTCAAAGCAAATTATACAGCCTGGATCCTTTCACCTTGCATTCTAATGTTTGGAGGGAGGCTAAGGGCAGGAATGTGTATCTTGCAAGCACTCTTCCATGCAAAAGAAACAAAGACTGTGAGTGGTGGTACAAAATGAGATGACAGGCCGGCATCTCATTTTCCTGCTTTTTAGGTTCATAGCTGAGGGGGTGTAAAGTTGTGCAAGGAAACCATCATTTTAAACAGGGGTTGGAGTAGTTGAGTAAAAACTAATTTATTGAGCATTTTGACATTGTTTAAGTCTTATTTTTATTTAAAAAAATTTAAGTTTCTGTATTTATTTTGACAGGGACAGAGATAGTACACATGGGGGAGGGGCAGAGAGAGGAGACAGAGAATCCCAAGTAGGATCTTCATGTGGGACTCAAACTCATGAAACCCTGAGATCATGACCTGAACCCAAACCAAGAGTCGGACGCTTAACCGACTGAACCACCCAGGTGTCCCAACTGTATTTTTATTTCAGAGACAGAGAGAGAGTGTGAGTGGAGGAGAAGGGCAGAGGGAGAGAGAGAGAGAGAGAGAGAGAGAGAGAGAGAGAGAGAATTGTAAGCATGCAGAGTGTGGAACCCAACACAGGGCTCAATCCCACAACCCTGGGATCATGACCTGAGCCAAAATCAAGAGTCAGGCACTCAACCGACTGAACCACCCAGGTGCGCCATAATTGAGCATTTTTTTAGAACTTAGAAATGCAGCCACACTGCAAATGGCCAAGAGAAAACTTCCCTTCCTCAGAAACTATAATGTGTAAGTGCAATGTAGCAGACAACTGTGGACACACAGGTAAACACTATCTCACCTCTTCGACATAATCCACACTTAATCCGTATGCTTTCCTCATTTTGGAGATGAGAAATTTAGGCTTGGAAAGCAAATTAGAAAAACCTCCTGGTTTCAAATTGAGTTTCCTCTTCATTGTCTCTATGCAGAAGACAATTCTAGATGGTAAATAAATAAGTCCCTAAAGGAGGAGAGCAGACTTTATAAATGATGTTGGAAATCAAAGGAGGAAGAAATCATGGGACAGAAGACATGAGAAGTAGAGACAGAACCTGAGAAGTGCTGAAGATGTAGGCTTCGATGATGTATTTGGAGGGAGAGGCCACAGGATTTCAGATTGAGGAACCAGCCCACACAAACACACATATCAGAAGGATCAGGTCCCTTAGGATAAAGAGTGGGTGCGTCCTGTTTGTTTGTTTTTAAAGTTTATTTATTGATTTTGAGAGAGACAGAGACAGCGTGAGTGGGGGAGGGGCAGAGAGAGGGAGACAGAGAATCCCAAGCAGGATCTGCACCGTCAGTGGAGCCCCAGGTGGGGCTGGAACTCAGGAACCTTGAGATCATGACCTGAGCCTAAAGCACGAGTCAGATGCTTAACCCACTGAGCCACCCAGGCACACTGCATGTGTGTGTTTTGATCTATTGTGTTTGATGAAAAGTGGTAATGGCAAAGAAGCATGATTGTGTGTTTGTTTTCCCAGGAAGACCAAACCCTTGCACACAGCCCGTCTTTACAGCTTGAATCAGGGAGCTGTTGCTGTCTGTGGGGGCTTATGAAGCAGAAGGCGGATGTTGGGATTTCATGTGTCCTAAATCACTTTAGGATTGACGTTCACGACTTCCACTCTGCTCTCAAAATGAGGAAGTTTAATTCACAGCAATTTTCTTCATATCCCCAGATGTTATCTCACTCTGTGGGGAACTCAAGTATCTCTCAGTTTACCTAAGAGCTGCACAATGGTTTGTGGGTGTGTTTCTGAGTCGGGCTGGAAGCAGATTTGGAATCCCATAAAGATTACTTTAAGGATCAAGGGGGGAAAAATGAAAATAATGCACTGAGCAGATTTTAGACGAAGACTAATTCCACGCATCAGCTGCCAGAGCCTGAATCCTGGCTTCTCCCATCAGGCTACTGGTCGTCAGCCTTTCAGTATTACACAATACTTTAAATAATTAATCTGTTTTCCTCTTCTCCTCCCCCTCCTCCTCCCCCTCCTCCTCCTCCTTCCACTTCTTCTTCTGCTTCCTCTTCTTCTTCTCCGGCTTCTTAAAGACAGAGCTCAATTAAAATTTGGATGGACTTAACACCACTTTGGAAAACAAAGTAAACATTGAGGCCCTGTTGGTGAAATCATGTAACTTGATCCTGGTCTCTGTTTAGCTAGCAAATTACCTTGGGGCCCAGGGACTTACAACTCATGGCAGTGTGGTAACAACAGAGACAGATTCTCTCTTCTGAAGGCAGTGCTCACTACAGTGTCACCTGGTTGCCTGTCATCACCTGGTGTTGCTCATATAAATTCAAGTCTCATGGGCTTCGGATATTATGTGACAAGCCCTCCTTACTCATCTGCTCCTTCCAATTTGGGTTTACTTCTCTGACTTTCAGATATCATAGCATGATATGGGAGCACTGGGTGAGGAGTAAGTGGTCTATAGACTGCCATCAATTACCTGTTTATCACTCTTATTTTCTTTCCCTCTCAAAGTCCTCTGTGAGCCTCAGTTCCCTTCCCTGTAAAATTGTGTAAGATCCATCTGGTGTTGACAGTGTGTGAACTAAAGCTTTAGATCCAAATCTTCTGGACGAAAACAAAATGTCTAAAGGCAAGACATTTAGTTTAACACAGATAACGTGTTTAGACAATTACTATCAAAGATTAGTTGAACTCAGATACGACTTTCTCCACCATCCTTTTTCTTTACCTAATTGTTAATTGCCAGAAACATTGGGAAATCCGAGTGATGGCTTTCCTCTTCCTAGCCTAAAAAGTTTTGAAAAGCTCCTAGGATACCAAATGGGCAGATTGAAAGAGAGGAGGAAGGAGAGGGACACATAGCCATCCATTTGTGGGCATTTCTTATGGGCCAGGTATTTTACCATATTGTCAACAAGTACTGCAATATAGTCAGAATCAGCCCTAGGTTTGAAATAAGTTATTAGAATGCAAAAACCATATCTTGTTTGAATTTAGAATCCTAGTGTCCCAATGCTGGCACATGCTGGTGCTTAAATTTTTTTTTTTTTTGAATAAGACAAGAGAGAGAAGAAGAGAGATGAATGAGGCATCGTCACTTTCTCTAGGCTAGCAGGACCAGAGGAAGGGTAAGTAATCCAAAACCTTCAGCCTTTAACCAGAGCCTTCAAACTCTGGGCTCTTCCATTCATTTTTAGAGCCAGTCAGGAAAGCAAAGCAAAAGCAAAACAAAACTGTAGTGTCTTAAACCTTAAACATACTCCATAACCAGACATTCCATTCATTAAAAAAATAGCTCAAGCTACACTGTTTTTGCTGACGGTAGACCAAGTGAGAACATGACATGTGAAGTGTGTATAACCAATTCCTATTGTCTCAGCTCAGTGTGGCCATATTGATCTATTTTTCAGGGAACTCTACTGAAATTAAAACTCAATTATTTAAAATGCACGTCATTTTAAGGGAGAAAGTTGTTCTCCAGGGTATTTGGGGAGACAAATGACCTTCTGGGTGGTGCTGATGGTTTCAGGTAGCAGAATCCCATTAGCACCAGCTGGCCATTTGTCCTAAAGAAATATCTTCTGTGCGAAAGTTATTGCCGACAGAAGCTACTTTTAAAAATATTAACACATGGATGAATCAGGGACTTGCTGGTGTATAAATTGGGCACTTAGAGCAGGCAACATGTTGATGAGCCCGTTGTAAAATTTGGTAATTAATATCATCCAAATGACTCAAGGATCCTTGGGTGGGATGACCTTTGCCAACACTAGCAAAGGCATTGCTGGTGTTTGTGTTTTCTCACAGCTGAGGAAATCACATGCTCTCTCATTATAGTAAACCCATGTACTCATTCATTCTGTCACTCATTAATTTTCTTCTTATGTTTTTTTTTGTTTCCTCTCAACAGTGAATATCTCCTAAAACATCATCATCTAATTTTAAAAACATAGAGATTCAAAGGTGAGAAAGTTATAATTATCTTCCCTAAAGACTCAATCTGGACAGAGAAAAAGTGATATCAACAAAAACGTATGATACAATGTGGTACATGCACTGATAAAGATAATATGTAAGATCATAAAGGATCACAGAATAGGAACAGGGGCACTGAACTCAGCTTGGATCCTATGTGTGTAGTGTGTGTGTGTGTGTGTGTGTGTGTGTGTGTGGAGGGGGGAGGGGAGTAGTTGGGTGAATGGCTAAGTGGCAAAGTATTCTGGTAGAGCAGTTACTGAAGTAGTGACTTCTGAATGAGCCTTAAGATATATATGAAGTTATATAGGTGAGGGGAAAATGAAAGGTAGGATTGGCAGTCCAGATAAAGCAAATCAAAAAAAGTGACAAAAAGCTTGGTATTTCCTTGGAAACATTAGGAGTAACCTCATATAGGGAAAAATAAGGGGCCTCTTATGGCTACAACATGAACTTCAGAGGAAGAATGAGTAAAAGATAATTCTTGCTCAGTAAGATGGAATCAGAGCACAGTCAATCTTTTGTAGCATTTTACAAGTGTTGAGATCTCTCATGCCGTAATTGGGCAGCCATTATAGTATTGGAAGCAGGGGAGTGGCCGGGTCATGTGATGTTTATAGAAAAACAGGTCTCAAACACCTCCTTATTTGTATTTACAAAACCAAAAGTAATAATTTTTAAAATCTGAAAAACATTTGCCACTAACTTATTTTATGATAAGACCTGTCCTGAAATGTTGCAAGCTACTTATAGTCCTTATTTATTCCACATAGAATGCATGTTTTTGTTTTACTAGAGAAAGATTAACAGGTTCTGATATGAGATGCTTCTCCAGAACTTACTGGCTTGTCATAAAACTAATAAAAAACACCCCTTTGGAAACTGCTAAAAATTCTGAATTCTGAAATCATCTGGCCTTGAGTTTTGGATAAAGGAAGTGTAACTGGACCAGCCTGGAAGCCGTGTAGCTGGTGGAGGCAGACTGGTTAGCAGTTAATAATATCCAAGAGAAGCTTCTCTCAAAAAGATTTAGCAAATTATAGCCCATACCTTATGGGATATTAAATGAATCCAAAAATGGGAGATTTGGCTCTGAGGATACTGTAGAGTATTTATGGAGTGGGGAAATCTCTCATTAAAAATGATACAGTCCTCATTACATGGTTAGGGTGTTTGGGTAAGAATGGGTCATGGAGAACTTTTTTATAACTATTGTTGGCCTAAGAGATTTCTCATATCAGAGAAATGCCCATACCTGTAGAGACCCTAAATTCTCTTCGGTTCCTATTTTTTTAAATACTTAATAACAATTAAATTTTTGCTCAAACTGCCCAAAGAATTGAGCTTTCTTTATTCATGTTGTACCCACTGAAACTGAGCTTGACTATATTGCAAGTATATAAACCCAAGTCTTATGCCTGAAAATCAAAGGCAGACAACAGTGATCTATAAACTGTTTTATCCATTTTCACTGTTGGTGTCCTAATTTAGGATGCATCTGGATTATTTAAACTTTCTCCTAACTGGGATTTTTGCCTCCAGTATGGGCTTTCTCCAAATAATTCTTTTAGTTCCAGGCAGATTTGGTGAAGCAATGTTATGCGTATTATGCTTTGGCTTGATTGTATAATTTATCTTTTTCTTTTCTTGTGGCCTTTTTGCTCAATCCCCTTTTTTACAATATCTTTACATGGGTCCCATGCTGATGCATTTCTTTTTATTATACATTTCAAGAGCCTTTTAGGCATCACTCATTTGATGACAGGCAGTGAAGAAGAAAGGCCAAGGGAATGAATTGGACCCAGAGATTATTGGATCCTGTTACACTGTTTCTGAACCTTTGTCACTAAGAGTCAGCTCCATGAGCTTGGCTCCTCTTTGAGCCAACTGGAAATGACTTGGGTAGAAATGATGCCTTATATGTCACAGCTCTTTTACGAGACCACTTGGCATTTATCTCTCTTTAGAAACGTAAGACACTCAACTGATTGCTATCTTCTTATTCTGACAACTTTCTTTTGCAAAAATGTAGTGCCCACCTGTTTATTCTGTTATACCTTCCATGGTACTCAGCAGTGTCAAGAAAGAGTTGTGGAATGCTCTGGAAACTTCCACTCACCCAGAGCCTCTTGATCCTTTTTCTTTTAATGTTTTTTTATGTATTCTTTTTGTTTTTTTTTTTTTTTGTTTGTTTGTTTTTGAGAGAGAGAGAGAGAGCAGGAGAGGGGCAGAGAGAGGGAGAGAGACTGAATCCCAAGCAGGCTCTGAGCTGTCAGTGCAGAGCCTGAGATGGGGCTTGAACCAGTGAACCTTGAGATCATGATCTGGGCTGAAATCACGAGTCTGGCACTTAACCAAATGGCACTTAACCCAGGAACCCCACAATGGATTCTTAATAAGCATATAAACTTTGAGATCTGTGTTGTCATTGCCTCTGGGATAAAAGCTACCTTTTACTTGGAGTCCAGAGTGGTGTTTCTAAAACAAAATCCTAACCTCTTTGTTTAAAATCCTTCTAACTCTCTTCAGAGGTTCTCTAAAGTCCCTACATCGGCCTTCCATGTCCTTAGCGATCTGACCCCTGCCAACTCTCCAGTGCTATTGCTAAAAATTCTCCTTTCGTATTCCAGCCTCAAGATATCCTCAGTCATAACCATTCACGATTTTCTGCCAATATCCAAATTCTGTTCACTTCTAGGACTCTGCCATTCATCTGGAATTTCCTTTAAAGTGAGACAGACAATTTGAAATTGCTCGTGGGTAGAATGCTGAGATAATTATTCTAAATAGTAATTTCTATTTTTAATGGGATGCATGATAGAGTGAAAGTTGTATTTTTATTCTTCAGGGACTCAGTTCTAAAAATTAGATTCATTTCCATTTCAAAAGGAAAAATATAAAAAGAAATAAGGTCCATCTACTTGTTCATTCTCTTGTAATGTGTTAATAATAGGATGAACAGTGATATTTAGAAAGAGCTGGTATAAAATCATTCCATCTTCATTTGATTTTGTATTAATTGGAGTACCAGCAGAAGGTCAATAATCAAATCCCCAATTTTCAGAAGTTTATTTATTTCTTATGTATCAGTCCATTGCTGGTGCTTCTGGATGGAGCTATTTACCACCATCTGGTGATTCAGGGACCCAGGGTCTCTCCATTTCAAAGCTTTGAAATCTTTTCTTTCCTTAGAGTTTTCCACATCCAGATGGCAGAGTAAAGACGATAGAATAGAGATAGCACAAACCTTTGTTAAAAAACCCAACCACAGGGGCTCCTGGGTGGCTCAGTCAGTTAAGCGTCCAACTTCAGCTCAGGTCATGATCTCACAGTTCGTCAGTTCGAGCCCTGCATCGGGCTCTGTGCTGACAGCTCAGAGCCTGGAGCCTGCTTCAGATTCTATGTCTCCCTCTTGCTCTGCTCCTACCCCACTCATGCCCAGTCTCTCCCTCCTTCAAAAATAAAAACATTTAAAAAAAATTAAAAAAAAAAACCCAGACCACAGTAGCATATATAACATGGGATATATTCATAGGCTAGATCTAGTTGCAGAGTCAAACCTACATGCAGGGCAAGAGTTGGGAAATTGATCTCATGACTGAGAATCTTCTTCTCAGGGGAAACTCAATACATACTACAGAAGAGGAAGCAAAAATGTAATAATTTCTGGCATAGTTGTGTACTAGGTCATATATTTCCTATAACTTCATCTTTCAATAGATTTCTCTTTGGAAGTTTGTGTCAACAAATTAATACTTTATCCACAAAATCAAACAGTTAGTTGAAAAGGAAGAAAAAATACATGTTTGATTATAGGGAGCATTTTTAGTTTTCAACCTACTAAAACCACGTGCCAATGTTCCTTCTCTCAAGCCAGGTTTGGGATCATCAGATCTCTAGTCTACAGATATAGGCCTCAACTGGCCTAAGCCAACTGGTATATCCCGTATTCCAGGCAGTGACAGTTGGCCAAGAATGCTCATATGCCCCATTTTAGACCAATGAAAGCCATACATGGGCATTTTATTTGCTTTGTTGCATTTTCTCATTCATCTTGAAGATGAGGTGTGGATATTGTGTGGAACTGATGTCCATTTTACTATCAGCAGGGGTGAATTTACCTAAAAGTACAGCTGACATAGAGAAAGTGGACCTGAGGGAAAGAGAAAGAGAGAGAAAGGGAGAGAGAGAGAGAGAGAGAGAGAAAGAAAGAGAGAGAGAGAGAGAGAGAGAGAGAGAGAGAGAGAGACTGGATTCTCTTGACATTTTGCAAGGCATCCTAATCAATTACTCCTGAAGTCTACCACAAGAATTTTTTTTTTCTGAGAAAATAAATTCCATTTTACTTATATTTATTTTGGACACTTTTTTTTATCAATTGAAATGGAATTCTGAGTGATATACATACCAAATAAATATTGTAGAGTTTAAAAGATCTGGGTCATATGCTGAAATCTAATTAGGAAATACAGATTACCGACAAAAGCCCAAAGAAACATCAACAAACTATTACATTCCAGATAAGGTTGCTTATGGACTTTTATTCATGGATAAAGATCTTCCATCTGAATGAGATACCGATTAACTTGTCCAACATCTGATAAAAAAAATGAGTGGAAAGAAAATAATGAACCATAAGCTATTTGGATTTGAAAGGAATGAAGGTAGTATTTGATGATTGTTTTTTGGTGGCAGAAAACGAAAGCTGGATAATATCTAGATATTTCCTACTTAATCCTAGTTTTGTCTAGACAAGGATTGGCAGGAACACAATTAATTGGATCGAATATATATATTTGAAATAGGTGAAAGCCTTCTATGTCAGTCAATAATATACATGCCAACATGCTACAATCTTTGATGACTCACATATGGTGTGGAAAAAAGAAGTTGATAGATAATATAAAAGCATTTTAATATATTACAAAAATATATGGCAAGTATTATTCCCATGGCTATGATTATGCAAGAAAAAATTAAAGTCAACCAAACTCTCAAGTGTGGGAATACTAATAATATTTTAAATAGAAAAAGAAGTCATTTATGTAAAAGCACTGAAGACTAACATCCGAATTCTTTAAAAAATAAAATTGTTTGCATTACATGCAAATACAAGCTTTCAAGATGCACTTAAGCCTATAAAAGAAATTTGCCAAAAAGCATTATTATCTTGTAGACACTGAGCATTGTAAATGTGAATATATAATTGCATACTTAACACTATAATGTCTTCATTTAAAAAATAACACCTAGCATTTATGCAAAACACTCCAAAATGACATAAAATCATACAGAAGATAAGGTGCTGCCCAACCACTGCAGAAATTGGAAAGAATCAAAACTTGAAAAAGGATCACTGATTAAGAGGTACATAAATATATTTAAACAAACTGTAAGGCAGAAGGAAACCATGTTGAAACATCTCAGATTGCCTCCCCGTGATTCATATTACATGTGAGACTTTTTCCTCATCTTTGTTTAGCACAGACTTCTGAGTTTCTTTTATTTCAAACATTTATGCTGTAAGTAAGGCAATTTGGCAAGCAATTTTAGAGGTGGTTGCAACATATCCTGCTAAATTGTCTTGTTTTTCCCCACGAAACACTTAAATAGCACAAATACTTTGTCAGATCAATAATAAAATACTTTCTAAATGAAAGACTGAAGACCATTAATCAAACCTAAATCAAAGTGAATGCCTTAACTTTGCTCTATTTGGAGATTAAATGTAAGGATTTAAATACACACACCATAAAAATGTACGGTTTTCAATATTTTCCATCCATTCACTTTCTATATGACAGTAATATTGCCAAATTTGAAGCTTTATTTTATTCAAGATCTGTCTTGCAAATTACTTTACAAAATATTTTATATACTTAAAGAGTGGAGAACCAACATTAGAAATAATGCTAGAGGAGGTAGGAATTGAAATCTGGAAACCTGAGGGGAGTAAGTCACAATCAAACTGACGTGTGTGTTTGTGCCATTAGGAATTTCCCAACATCTAGAACCTCCATCTTCAAGGGAACTGCATAATCCACTGTTTTTGTTTGTTTGCTTTTGTTTTTCATGCTCTTAGGACCACCTCACTTAAAATTAGGTCCTCTTCAAATAAAAGCCCAGGAAGGAAAACTCTGGGTCAGAAATCCACCATGTGTGTTTTTGTTGTTGTTGTTGTTGTTTTGTTTGTTTGTTTGTTTGTTTGTTTGTTTTTTGCCAAATTGGGCTCTGTATTCCTCTCCTTTCTATCCAGTTTAAGACAGTTTGGCACCTGCTCTCTTCTTTTCTTCCAGACAAATCTATTCTGCCACCCTTTCCTAGCTACACTCTTGGGTTTTTTTAGCTGAGAAAGGATTGATTGTCTCTCCATTGTCTAGAATTTTTTTCTAGCTCCAACTTTGTTGGTCATATTTTCCTCCTGTATGAATCCATCTAGTTGGCGCTAATCCCCAGTCTGATCTGCCAGAACTTGTTATGTAATTCCTGGCTCCATATTACTTTCATTTAAAATCTGCATCCTAGAAAGAGGTCCTCAGAGTAAACCCTCCCCAAGAGAATATAGACATCTTTGCCTTCACACTTGCCATTTTTTATTTACTCATATTAAAAGAAGGCCAAACAACAGATCTTTTACTTAAAAATAAAATAAAATGATAATATTTCCCATCATTTTTTATTTTTTTTTTTAATTTTTGTTAATGTTTTTATGTATTTTTGAGACACAGAGAGAAAGAGCATGAGCAGGGGAGGGGCACAGAGAGAGGGAGACACAGAATCCAAAGAAGGATCCAGGCTCTGAGCTGTCAGCAAAGAGTGTGATGCAGGGCCTGAACTCACAGACTGTGAGATCATGACCTGAGCTGAAGTCAGATGCCCAACTGACTGAGCCACCCAGGCGCCCCACCATCATTTTTTTTTCAAATGAAGACTTATTCTCTCAACACTGTGTTACAAACTTTCCAAATAATGTTGCTAATTATTATATAAAAGATTACTAGATTGAAACTAAGACCTTAAATTTTATTTATTTTTATTTTTATTTTTTTTACAAATGTTTTAATGTTTATTTTGGGGAGAGAGAGAGAGAGCAAGTGGGGGAGGAGCAGAGAGAGAGGGAAACACAGAATCAGAAGCAGTCTCCAGGCTCTGAGCTCTCAGCACAAAGCCTGACGTGAGACTCAGACCCATGAACCATGAGATCACGACCTGAGTTGAAGTCAGATGCTCAACCAACTGAGCCACCGAGGCACCCTGAGACCTTAAATTTTAATTGAAATATGTATAAGTAGATAATGGTGGAGATAAAAATACTACATAAGACCTATGGGTAGTTTCTATCTAGTAAGCAATTAAATTGAGAAGAATTTTTCTTTAGCTAGGGTTGGGGCAAACTTGAAACAGGTCTTTTGGTAACAAAAATGCCAAACATGTACTCATGTACTTGTTATTGGGGGAAAAAAAATATGACGTAACCCTGAATGTGTGTTGTTGACTGAAGAGTATGATGTGGATTGGTAAGGCACATCATTTCGTATTTGCTTTAGCTGCCACGGGTAGGTCTTGGTCTACTTGGTAGGTATTGTTTGGTTTTTTTCCTATGGATATACAGAGGGTGCAGTGTGACCCGCACACCATTGGCGGATCTTGACACCTGTGTTCTTATTTGAACAGTAACTGCTAAAAGAAGCTGAGTTTGAAATTGCTGAAGAGCTTTTGAAGGATGCTTCTTCCTTCCTGCAAGAGGAAATGTTGTGACAAGGAACTCAAAAGAGTTTACCATGATTGAAGCTGGGCTGGAATTTGAATGCTTTACACATGGCATTATTAAGGCGATAAATGATGCTGGGTTATGTATTCTGATGTCGTTGCTGTCTGGCATCAGCATAGAAGGACATGACTTACGGATGAGGTTTTCTCTGAAGGACGCTCATGTTTCCAATATAAGTATCCTGAGACGAGACTTAACTTTGGATAGGAGATGAGAAGTGGGGTGATCGACCATAGATTAAATAGAAGAAGAAAAAAAAAAACTTTCCATTTTAGGAATTTTTAAGATAGTTGAACTCCTAGAGGGCAAGTATTCTTAAGAAGATTCACATTGGTGGGCATTTTCTGATTCTCCAAAAACATGAAAATAACTTGTGCTAAACAATCCTAGATATTTTTTTTACTACAAAACTTAACTGGGAACAATGGCAACTCATCTTTCTAGTTGTTGAGGCAAAAAACTTGAAGCCATCTTGGATCCCTTTCTTTTGCTCACATCTCACATTTAATCTTCAGGAAGCCTTTCTGGCTTTTATATATCCAAAGTATAAACACTTCACAGTGTTCTCTCTGCTACCACCTGGGCATCATTGCATGGATTATTACAATGCCCTGCTAACTTCTCCCACTTTGCTCATGGACTGTCTATTACAGTCACATTTCAGTCGGTGTATTCCTTTCATTTTAACTCAGTTCATTTGGCTATGCCACCTCTGTACCCGTGGTGGCTCCTCATTTCTCTCAAAGTAAAAATCATGTCCCTTATGGTCTAAATGATCTAAAGTGCCCTATATCATCTGGCTCCCCATTAACTCTCTAAACTTAAATCCCATTTTTCTCCTTTTTGTTCATCCTGTTTTTTACCACTTTTTGCACTTGTTTTTTTCTTTAAATGACAGGCCAGGACTGATGTCCACAAAAAGGGGGTTTAAGAAACATCAGGCCCTTGCTCTCCCATGAAGACATAAACTAAGGAACTAGACTGTAACTAACATTATAGGAGCTTTGGGAAGGACTACAACAACCAAGAGAATGCCCAATAAAAATTCAAATGGTAAGAAGTTTTGTTTTGTTTTTACTTACCCTTGTTCCACCTCCTCTTTGGTATAGCATGGCACAGTCTGGGGGTAGCAGTGGGCTGGTTCCTAGTTCCCATCCAGGAGCAACAGAAACCAGAACAAGTCGAATTTGAAAACTTAGGGGGCTCCTGGGTGGCGCAGTCGGTTAAGCATCTGACTTCAGCCAGGTCACGATCTTGCGCTCCGTGAGTTCAAGCCCCGCGTCAGGCTCTGGGCTGATGGCTCGGAGCCTGGAGCTTGTTTCCGATTCTGTGTCTCCCTCTCTCTCTGCCCCTCCCCCATTCATGCTCTGTCTCTCTCTGTCCCAAAAATAAATAAACGTTGAAAAAAAATTAAAAAAAAAAAACTTACACCCTGTGCACAGGCTGCCTGAGTAATTTGTCTTTGTGTTATCCAACTCAGAGCTTGGGTGGTCAAGAGCTGTGAGTAGAAGTGGGCATGGGTTGTGGAAGCCAAAATGGGACCACAAACCTGCAGACACGGTGGAGAAAGAGATTACACTTCACCTAACAAGGGCAGAATACATATTTTTCTCAAGTGAGCATGGAATATTGTCCATGAGAGACCCATTTTAGACCACACACACAAATAAATCTTAACAAATTTATAAGGATTCAAGTCATACAAAGTGTCTTTTCTAATCACAACGGAATTAAACTCAAAGTCAACAGCATCAGGAAAAGTGGGAAATCCACAAGTATGTGCAAATAAACAACATACTCTTAGCCAATGGGTCAAGGAAGAAACAAAGAAAAATTTTAAATATCTTAAAAAATAAAAACACAACACATCAAAACTTACTGTACAATGAAGACAGTGTTAAGAGGGAAAATTATAGTTGAAAATGTTTACCTTAAAAAAAGAAGAAGAAAGAAAGGAGACCTAACTCACATCAACAACCTGACTTTACAGCCCGAGGAACTAGAAAAAGAACAAGCGAAAGCCAAAGTTATTGAAGGAAAAAATTAATAAAAACTAGAAGAGAGGTAAATGAAATAGAGAATATAAAATAGATAAAATCAATGAAATCTAGTTGGGTCTTTGAAAATAACAACAGAACTGACAAACCTTTAGCTCGACTGACACAGAAAATAGAGGACTCAAGAAAATAACATCAGAAGTGAAAGAGAGGACATTACTATCAATTGCACAGAACATTTACAGAAATTTTACTACCTCTGATAGCCTTTCAAAATGCATTTTTTAAAAATAATAAGACATGAAAGTCAAAATTACTCCTTGATTCATGGACTTTGGAATGGATATTGTGTTAACAAGCATGAAAACAGCATCAATTTCATTGTACACCTCCATCAGAGCTCTTCAGTGAGCAGGTACATTGCCAATGAACAGTCATTTTTCTTCTGAGCAGTAGGCCTGGAAAGATCTATGCATCCCTATATTTATTGCAGTATTATTCACAATAGCCAAGATATGGAAGCAACGAAGGTGTCCAGCCATAAGTGAATGGATAAAGAAGGTGTGGTGTATATATATATATATATATATATATATATATATACACACATATATACACATATACATACAATGGGATATTAGTCATAAAAAAGAATGAGATCTTGCCATTTGCAACAACATGGATGGACTTAGAGGGTATAATGCAGAGCAAAATATGTCTATCAGAGAAAGACAAATACCATATGATTCCTTTCATACGTGGAATTTAAGAAATGAACAAAGTTAAAAAGGGCCAAATAAAAACAGACAGATAGAACAAATGAGTGGTTGCCAGAGAAGAGGTCAGTGGGGGGGATGGGTGAAATAGGTAAAGGGAATTAAGAATACACTTACCTTGATGAGCACTTGAAAATGTATAGAATTGTTGAATCATTATATTGTATACCTGAATCTAAAATAACACTGTATGTTAATTATACTTCAATAAAATATAATAAAAACCCACTAAATAGCACAGTTATAAGTGATTTAATTTGGAAATTTTATGTTATGGATATTTTGCCACAATAATAACAATGATTTAAACACAAAAAACAAAAGGGGTGCCTGGCTGGCTTATTCCATAGAATACAAGACTCTTGATCCCAGGGTTGTGAGTTCAAGTCCCACATTTGGTATAGAGATTAGTTTTAAAAAATTACTAACAAATGTGTAAAAAAAAATCCAACATTTGATTTCATCTCAAAGTCTTTGACTTCCTGTTTCTTCTGCATGGACCATTCTGTCCCAATTTATCTACAGAATTAATTTTCTTAGCCTTTCTAATCCTCACTCAAATGTCATTTTTAAATGAGTCTAACCTTGAACATACCATATAAAATTACCTACCCAGAATCTCCCAAACTACCTGAACCCAATCTACTTTTTAAATAATACTTATCACATTATACTTAACCATTTATTATTTCTACCATTTTTTATCTGTTTCCTACCAGACAGTAGGCTTTATGAGAGCAGGGATTTTTATCTGTTTGCTTCCACATGTATCTCCAGAATCAATGACACAGTGCCTAGCCCAAAATAGATGTTTCATAAACCTTAACCCAGAAAGTTGAAAGGAGAATGCCATACAACTAAGTATATGTATGATATTATGCGTAGGCCTATGAGTACTGAGACATGCCAAGTCTAACTGTAAGCTACTGTGTACACTTACTTTTCAGTATCACTGAGCCTTTATCAAAGGTTCACCATGATCTCAGCTGATATCTTTGAGAAAGAAACAAAGGATATCCATCTAAGCTTGGAAATGGTGTAAGAAACAACAACAACAGCAACAACAACAACATCGTAGGGAAAGTTCAGTACAGAACTTGTAGATACGGTCACAATGAAACAAACTGGAGAATGCCAAGAGGAAAGAGATCTCACAGCCAGATAAATGGTCAAGATGTGAGGAATAAGTATATTTTACCTACGGTTATCTCCAGGGTGCACCCAGAAATACCTTGTGTTGTAGAACCTAGTGGAAAACTGGTTTCTAGCAGTCAAGAAGGTTGGGATCCCAAAGTCAGTGTGTTTCATAATATTACCAGAAATATTACTTCATAATTTGGTGAAGAATGGAATAGTCCGCTAATCTCATAATCATGCCACTCTAAAATAGGTGTTAATATATTTTAATTTTATAAATGGGAAACCTTCATTCCAGAAATGTCCTCTAACTTTCTCAATTATGTTGTACTCTCATCTGTCTGATTTCAACATAAAATACTCCCAGGACCAAGAAAATACTTTTCTTTTTTTAATTTTTATTTTTCTTTAATTTGAGACAGACAGGTCAAGTAGGCAGAGGAAGAGGGAGAGAGAGAATCTTAAGCAGGCTCCATGTTCACTGCAGAGCCTGATGCAGGGATTGAACTCACGACCATGAGATCATGACCTGAGCCGAAACCAAGAGTTGGACATTCAACTAAACTAAGTCACCCAGGTGCCCTGTCACTTTTAATTTTTAAAGAAAGTATACAACTCAGTTCTAAAATTTAATTTTATTTATGAAATAAATAAGAATAAGAATTAAAGGGAAAATTATGACATGACTCAAAACTTTTCTGGTGAAACAGTTTATATGTTCTTCCTTACTGAAAGTGTAATTGTTAAAACATAGCAGCCAAGAAAACAAAATGACATATAAAAATGTGTAAAAAGATATAAAAAAGGACATAGAAAACAAGTAAAATAATTCATGAGTCCTATCTTTCAAAATATATAATATTTTAATGAACATCTTTTGAATATTGTCATGTAATTTTTCTAAAGCATTTTCCCTTTGAAATTGCAATAAACTGTTGGAGATAACGTCACCAAATATCTATTTCTGCCAGAACACGGTGCATCTGGGTATAACTTAATGGTTTACATATTAATTTTCTCATCTCATTCTGATGAGCAGAAAAATGCTTTAATATAAATGCAGTTAAGTTTGTCATTTTGTATCTATGCAACATAATTCCCCAAATTTATTATTGGTATCATCAATAGTTCCTACCAGTTTCAAAGCATTCAGGGAAGAAAAATGTGTCAAGTTGAAGAAGAAGCAAAACTTTCCTCAACATAATTAATGTCCATTTTTATTTTTATTGTCTGATCAATTATTTTAAAAGGTTACAAGATAATACAATAACGTTTTGATTGATACACACAACCAATATCTTAGCACTTCAGGAGGTAAAACAAATTTCAGTAAAAACAATCATAATAAATTCTACCAGAAAGGAGAAAATAACTAATTCAACTGAGATTTCTCACTGGGCTTAAAAAGGTATGAAATTAAGGGCTAAGGAAAAAGCATTACAACCTATGGCTGCAGGATGCCCCACAATGTGATTGATTTACTCTATTTCAGGACAAATTTTCAAGCTGATTTCTTTACCTTGTGTAACACAATGCAATTATTTTCTCTGAAGATTTCTGGTGATTGTCTAATTGTCTAATATATAAATGTGCCTCTTCTGGCTAAAGACTCACCCCACAGTTACATACAAAAACTATAGGCAAATCTTAATCCTAATTCAAGTTCTCTTTTCTAGTTCTGCTCTTGTAAATAAGACTTTGCTGTTTTCATCTGAGATCCTGGGAATTCCTAGATAAAATAATTTTTAAAAACCCTAAGATATGTTTTAAACAGTTAGGTGTGTGGAATCCATGTACAATTGCTTATGTGTATACAAAAATACCTTAAGCATCTCTGACAGTTCACCAAAACTGATTCAAATAATTAAGGGCTTCCTGTTTACAAATTTTAAAAATAACAAAACTACGTACGATTAATTACAAAATATAATAAATAAATATGCTTCTGAATACTTCAGGTCGTTTGCTAAGCCCTAGAAATACAAGCATTCTCTGTGATGTCAAGTGGCAATAATCAGAAATGTCATGGAAAATGTCCTATAGGAGACAGGAATTCACTGGAGCAAAGGTCAGGGCTAGAGGGTGGTGGATATGATTCCCAGCAAAGCCACTGAAAATGAAAATTGCATAGCATACAAAGGGAACTAATAAAGTGGTTTTGAGCTGCTGACCAATAACAAGTAAGGCAGGGGAAAAATAAGAAAGGAGAGGTAGGAAGGAACCAGAGAATCACAACTATGGAGGAAGCTTGGATTATATCCTGTGGGTGATGTGAAACCATTGAAAGGTATTAACCAGGGAAGTTACATCACTGGACATGAAGAAGTAATTTTGTCAGGTGAAGCAAAACAACTAAGGACCAAAGATTCCTAAAAGAACCATTGTGAAATATCAAAGTCTCAACTGCACCTTAAAATCACAAGATAAAGTCTGCACAAGTTCTCAGAAGAACTAGAATGGGGTTTTACTGAGTATATATTCATCACACATTTATCCATCCACACTTCCGTCCATCCATCCATCCATTCTTCCATCCATCCATCATCCATCCCTTTACCTATTGCTGAATTCATTTAAGTTCATTCATTCATTTCTCCTCATCTTCTTGCCCTGCCCATGCTCTCCCTTCCCACTGTGTTTGACAGCATCTTCATTTTGAGTTATGTCATTCCAGGCTCATCTAATACATTTCTTGCTCCATACCTGGAATCCTGGAATTGACCACTTATCTAGGAGGTCCTGTTTCCTTTATGTACAATATTATGTTATCTGGGTGCAAGAGATATTCTTTGTTACTGACTTGGCCATTATTTTTAGGACTTGTCAGTGGACACAGCTAATCTATCTATTATCTCTCTCTCTCTCTCTCTCTCTCTCTCCCTCTATCCATCTATCTATCATCTATATCTATCTATCTATCTATCTATCTATCTATCTATCTATCTTTAAAGAGAAAATACATCATGAATCCATTTTAAAATGTTAATGTTGGTGAAAATATATAAATACCCATGTAGCATTACTCCATTTACATAAAACTCAAGAATGCGCAAAACTAAATCGTTTCATTTGTGGATGAATCATCAGGTTGTAAAACAAAGCAAGTAAGTAATTTCCGTTCCAGTAGGGATATGTGTACCTCCAGAGGAGGGGAGGCTGTGATCCAGTAGGGGCGTTCAGAAGCTTCTGGGAGCGCTGACCATGCCTTTTCCCTTGATGGAGGTAGTTATATAAAGTGTCTGTTAACTTTAGAGTCGTTTGCTAGGTTATACATATGTTCATACAATTTACTGTGTTAAAATTCACAGTATAAAGCTAATTTTAAAAAGTTGCTGTGGCCTGCTGTTCCCAACTTTTCTTAAGCATCACTGATTTTACTCTCCAACTTTCTTTTCCCAACGATTTCAGTGCTATTTTTGAATATTCCAAGCTTTAAAAATTTCATGCACAGCATTTGGAGGTTTTTGGAGGAATGACACCAAAGCATTCTAATAAATATGCTTTATTTAGCTTGTTAGATTAGCTTTACCAGGACTTTTTTTTCCCTCTTTTTTTTTTCTGCCTTGCACTATTGATCCACACATGAGTAATAAATAACTCCATTTTCTCTCATTAACTGAATTATCAGAGTCCATCATCCTGGCCTCTATATCTTTAATTTGTGCTCAGTGTATTTTAAACTAAAAACATTTGCTGAGCATTTTGTAGTTGCCCAGAACTGTGCCACGCACCTACCAAACAGCATTTCCCCATCCCTTTGAAAGCATTTGCATTATGTTGATGAAATATAGTGTTGAAAAATTAAATTATTGGGCATTATTTTGCACTCATAGTCTATAGGCCGCTAAAACACAAATGCTATTTTTATTTATTCAGATTTCAAATTAGAAGAAACGAATCTGGTTCCTGACATAGGCTGTATTTATAATAGGAGCATGGTTCTATGAAGGAGAGGTAAATATTTTGTCTTATTCACATTAAATAGGCCCAGAGGAGCAGATCAATGTTATATTTTTGTGGTTTAGTTTGTTTTGTTGTTATTGTTTAGAAATAACTGGTAATTGGTGGGTCTGGGATTTGAACCCCGGTCTTAGTTTTATTACCTACTCCAAGGTTTCATTCCAACTTCCTCTACCACACATCCCTGATGCACCAACCCTACTAATTGCCACAAAGACGATCCAATCCTATTTGCAAGCCAAGCTTTCACTGCGTCTATCTGGTGTCTCTGAATATTCTAAATCCCAGAACACTGGGTAAATTGGGCTCTCATGTGGATGGATACAACGCAACACACGGGCTGAACCTGAAAATATCACTTACTTATAAAACTGGGCAGCTTTGGTAAAGGATTCTGTTGCCATTATAAATGGGATAAAAGCTAAATTCAATGATTTCTGAGGCATGCTGAGCAGTGGAAAGAATCTTGGTTTGGGAGTTGGGAAATATCAATTTGTACCCAGTCTCTGTCGCTTCTATGAGGTAGTAAGTAGGCAACTCCCCCTTGTTTTACAGCTCTAAATTCCACTGCATTCTGACTCTAGCCTAGCATTGCAGGCTAACCCCATTCATTAGTCCTCTCTTTCTCCCTTCCAGATCACCCACCCTATCACCCTTTCTGTCCAACACGCACGCGCGGGCGCACACACACACACACACACACACACACACACACACACACATCCTAGTCATTCTGAATTTTGCCCTGAGCACGCCGTGAACCTTTCAGCCTCACTGCTAACATGTGGGCGGTTCCCAGGAAGTATCATTTGATTTCTTCCTGAATCAGCAAAACAATGTTCTATTGTCTTTGTTAAGGTGACAGAAAGACATGAAATAAACTGACCTAAATAAAAAGGGAACATATTAGGCAAGGGCTTTCAAAGGAACAAAACACAGCTGCAGCTGCACCTCTTAAGAGCATAGGTTACAGAGGTTAGACACTGAGGTAAGTATCTGACTCCTGAGGTAATGCTGGGGTGGGAAACTTAAACTGTAATTTGCTTGAGGCTTAGTGTGGGTGAATCTGGGTGTTAAAAGCTCCAGAGGGGAGTTTAATTCCTAGACCTCTACCAGGTTCTCACACTAAGGATCAGAGAAAAATCCCCTCATACTTCTGGATGGGAAAAGGAAAAGTGGCCATTTGGAAATATGCTAGGGTATTCTGTTCTTTTTTTTTTTTTATGTTTGTTTATTTATTTATTTATTTATTGAGAGAGAGAAAGAGAGAGCGCGTGCATGAATGGGGGAGGGGCAGAGAGAGAGGGAGACACAGAATCTGAAGCAGGCTTCAGGCTCTGAACTCTCAGCACATGGGGCCCAAATCCACAAACTGTGAGATCATGACCTGAGCAGAAGTCAGATGTTGGAAGTCGGATGTTGGAAGTCAGACACTCAACCAACTGAGCCACCCAGGCGCCCCGTATTCTGTTCTTTTTTTTAATTAAAATTTTTTAGTGTTTATTTATTTTGGAGAGAGAGAGAGAGAGAGAGAGAGACAGAGTGTGAGGCAGAGAGAGAGGGAGGCACAGAATGTGAAACAGGCTCCAGTCTCTGAGCTATCACCACAGAGCCCCACGTGGGGCTCAAACTCTCGAACTGCAAGATCATGACCTGAGCCAAAGTCGGAGGCTTAACCAACTGAGCCACCAAGGTGCCCCCCAAGGATTCTGGTCTTTTAAAACAGGATTGCTCTTAAGGGAAACTGTTCTACCAGTGCTTAACCTATTGTTTTTTTTTCAGAGCCTAATTGAGCTGGGGGAAGGGAACTACCCAAAGCTAGCCCATTCTAGCATCCCACATAGGGAACAAAACTATTTCAGCTCCCTCCAGTCATCCTGTCCCATCAAAGTGGGGAAGAAGAAACTGAGAGTCACTTTTAAGGTTCACAGCTGAGAGGCATGGATAGGCTCACTAAGAGACTGTGACCTAATCATGGGACTACAGAATACTACCCCTCTCCTCACACCTCACCGCAACACCATAGACCTATTTGCCAGAGTTACTTTGACCCACTACAATATACCAAGCTTTCAACAAGAAGTTACAATGCACACTAAAAGGAAAAACAAAACAAAACACAGTTTGAAGAGATAGGGCAAGTATCAGAAACAGACTCAGATACGGCAGGATTCTGATATTTCAGACAAGGAACTTTTAAAAAGCTATGATTAATAGACTAAAAACTCCAAAAAAAAGTAGGTAACATGCACAAACACAGACGCTGAAATCAGAGAGACTGAAATTCTAAGAAAGAACAAAAAAGAGATGCTAGAAATCAAAAATGCTACAATGGAAATGAAAAATGCCTTAGATGAGGTCTTAGTACATTGGACATGGCTGAGTAAAGGATCCCTGAACTTGAGAAGATATACATAGAAACTTTCAAAACTGAAAAGCAAAGAGAAAAATAGTAAAACAAAGAAAAGAAAGGAAAAAGTAACAGAAAATTCCAGAACTGAGAGGCAACTACAAAAGGTTCCTATAATGGGAAAACCAGAAGAAGGAGAGGGAGGAGGTGGAGGGAAGAGGAGAGAGATAGGAGAGGTGGGGGTGGGAAGACCGAGAGGAGGAAAGGAACAGAAGAAATATTTGAATAAATAATTACAGAGAATTTCCCCTAATTCAATGTCAGAAACCAATTCAGAGATCCCGAAAGCCCAGTGACCATCAAACAAGACAAAAATCCAAAAAACAAAAAACAAAAAACAAAAAAAAAGAAAAGAAAAGAAAAGAAAAGAAAAGAAAAGAAAAGAAAAGAAAGAAACCAAAACACACAAACAACTGAAAACTACACCTAGGTGTGTTTCACTCAACTTGCAGAACATCAAAGATAAAGAAAAAAATTCTGAAAGAAGCCATTGGTAAAAGACACTTTACCTGTATAGAAGTATAGATAAGAATTACATAGGACTTCTCAGAAACCATGCAAGGAAAAGACAATGGAGTGAAATAAACTGTTGAGAGAAAAATTCACCAACCTAGAATTCTGTAAACTGAAAAAATTATCCTTCAAAAGTAAATGAGAGGGGTGCCTGGCTGGCTAAGTCGGTAGAGCATGTGACTCTTGATTTCAGGGCCATGAGTTCAAGCTCCAATGTGGGCATAGAGCTTACTTAAAAAAAGTAGATGAGATATATAAGAATTTCCAAGACAAACAAACTTTGAAAGAATTTGTTGTACAAATTCTAACTTGCATAAAATGTTAAAAAGAAATTATTCAGAGAGAAGGAAACTAATATAAGTCAGAAACTCAGAACTATTTAAAGAAAGGAAGATCATTAAGAAATGCATGCTTTTCTTGTTCTCAGTTATCTAACAGAAAACAATTTGTTTAAAATAATGATAGAAAGTAGGTCTTCATTTATGTGCTTGCATGTATGTTAATGTTTGCTTAGATGACTTATATACATATATGCATGTATTTACTTACATAAGTATAAATGAAATGAATGACAACTGTGATACAAGGTATGGGAAAAAGGAATTGGAATATTGTACTATTATAAAGTACTTGCATTATCCAGGAAGTGGTATAGTGTTATTGGAAAGTGTATGGATAGGCAAAGCACAGAGGACTTTTAAGGCGGTAAAATTGTTCTATATGATGTTATAATGTGTATATGTACCATTATACACTTGTCAAAACCCATAGAATGTATAACCCTAAGAGTAAACCCTATTTAAACTATGGAATTTCAGTGATAATGACGTTCTAATGTAGGTTCATCAATTACAACAAGTGTACCACTCTGGTGGGGAGGGAGGTTCTGCATGTGTGGGGACAGGGGGCACATGGGAACTCTATAGTTCTGCTCAATTTTGCTGTGAACGTAAAACTGCCCTAAAAAATAAAGTCTATATAAAAAGGAAAAAGATAAGGAGGAGGAACCATTGGGCTTTTCACTGTGGGTGAGACCTCAGGCCAGGTTTCCACCTGCCGCTGGAGATCTGGCTGGGATCTAATCTGATCTTTCTTGATCCAATCAAAGGAGGTGCAGTCAAGGATGCCATTTGAACATTATTTAGTTGTTCTTTTTAGTTGTGAGTATGAGACTAAAGATTAATCTTTCAGGCTAAGAATAGGTCCCCTTAGGGAGAGTGTTTTAGGCTGGCCTAGCTTAAGTCCCACTGCTGATGGGCAGGCTCATTACAGCAAATGACCATTGATTCACTTTTTCATTCCTTCAAGCAAATTTATTTGGTGCCTATGTATCGGACACTGCTTTGGAGTTAAAAGCAAAACACATGGGTTATTACTCTGGGTGCAGACACAAGACCTAACACTGCTTAGAGTCAAATTGTAACTTTGCTTCTGATGAGGTTTTTGAGATGACAGTGGGGTTGGTGGGGTCTGGAGCCAACGGCCAAGAAAGAATTCTTGAAGGTGTCTCTAATGCAAAATGGGGATTTTATTAAAGCAAGGCGATAGGACCCATGGGCAGGAAGAGCTGCCCCCAGATCAGGAGGAGAGATGGGAAGGTAAAGTCCAGGGGAAGTTTCCAGTGAGATTTTCATATGCTAAGGAAGACTCACAGGATACTGGAGGCCTAGCCATTGTCAAGCTAAGGTTGTTTGCCTTCTAGCAAATCATTAGCATTAAGACATAGGGAGTTCCTGGAGAAATATTTTACTCTGCCAGCCTCAAGTATCTGTCACTGGGCTGCAGGTTATAAGGAAATTTAATTCTATCTGCCATTTCCTTCTGCCTTTGTTCCCCACATCCTTATGGAGGGGTGATGTTTAGGCTCCAGGAAACAGAGTCTATAGGTTTCTGGAGATTAAGCTATTCATGAGATTGTTTTTTTCTTGTGATTTACTAAGATATTTGTAAACAGATGGAAACTGAGGTCCTGTAGGACTATGATCTCTATCGGTTAACCATTTGTTTTTCCCCTTTTCTTTGTTCTAGGGCAGCCAAGAGAGCCTGAGGAAGATCAAACATGTCCCACCTGGGGGTGGGGGGCTGTTTGTGGGCCTGCCATCTTGCCTTATGCTCCTTATTCACTTCTATTACGTGACTGTGTGAAAGTGAATTTGATCTCCCTGAGCCTCGGTTGTATCATCTGTAAAATGGAGATAATATAACCCATTTCCTCGGGTTGTAGTGAGGCTAAAATTAAGCTAACCACTGGCACATAGCCTCCGTCTAGGGTGGTCACTACTGAGGGGTTGATCTTGCTGACTCTCTGGTCTGAGAGTGGGCCAGCCAGCCCAGGGGCCATCAACAGGTGTCTCATTCAGTCATGACCCACAACTCCCTTGCAGAAGTGGAGGTAAGTCGTGGTTAAGATTTGTAAGCCCAAGTGCTGGGGTTTCCTTCAGTCTCGGGTGACACACTGGAAAGTTGTTCCAGGCTAGATGTGTGGCTGCCCAAAGGCTTGGCAGGAGCCAGCAGGCCCAGACCGAGTGGTTCCCAGTGCCATGCACACCCGGGCCCAGGTGTGAAGCCCACATGTGGCCAGTAGCACCTCAGTCCCCACCAAGGATGCGTGGAGACCAGAGCTGCAATCACAGGACTGTACCAGCCCCCTCCCTGCTGGGACGGTCACACTGCTGGTGGCCGGGCTGGTGCTCCAAATGGTGGAGAAGCTGTAGGCAAGCCTGGCTGCAAACCTGGACCCTAGGAAGCTATGGAAATATGTAAAGAAACACTCCACCTTGCCTGTTACAGTAGCCATTGTTGTGGAGAGTGGTCATGAGAACAGTAAATAAACTGTGAAAACACCAGCATTGGAAGTTTTGCCAGGGACTCAGTGGCCCAGGGGAATAAGCTGATTTCTGTGTAACCAGATGGTTGAAACTGATGAAAAAGACTTGAAAAAGAGCCATCGTTTTTTGTTGTATTCTGCTTTTTATTTTAAATTTTAGTTCATTAACATACAGTGTGATATGGGTTTCAGGAGTAGAATTCTATGATCACTTACATGCAACACCCAGGGCTCATCACAAACGCCCTCTTTAGTAACCATCACCCATCTAGCCCACCCTCCCACCCACCTCCCTCTGTCAACCCATATTTTGTTCTCTATCATTAAAAGTCTCTTGTGGGAACACCTGGGTGGCTCAATCGGTTAAGTGTTTGACTTCAGCACAGATCATGATCTCATGGTTAGTGAGTTTGGCCCCACGTTGGGCTTTGTACTGATAGCTCGGAGCCTGGAGCCTGCTTCAGATTCTGTGTCTCCCTCTCTCTCTGCCCCTCCCCTGCTCACACTCTGTCTTCCTCTCTCTCTCTCTCTCTCTCTCTCTGAAAAATAAATAAACATTAAAAACTTAAAAAAGTCTCTTATGGTTTGTTTCCCTCTCTTCTCTCCCACCCTGTCTCCCCATACATTCATCTGTTTTGTTTCTTAATTTCACATAAGAGAAAAATCATATGGTATTTGTCTTTCTCTGATTGACATATATCGCTTAGCATAATACATTCTAGCTCCATGTATTTTTTGATGGCTGGGTAATGGCTGAACGTGCCCCAGAGAGGACCTTCAGAAGAAGTAGGACATAGAGAAAGACTACCAAGAAAATTCAAAAGCTTCCAACAGCCAATCCACATCCTTGATCACAGGGAAAAAAGACGACAACAACAACAAAACTTAGAAAACTCAGACCTGGAAATACCTCACAAAGTGTCTCACAATCTTGATAGGAGAGATGAGAGGAAGAGGTGCCCCAGAGTTTCACCAGCTTCTTCCTATTCCTATTTCTCAGTCCAGGAATCTTCTGATTACTGCCATGTTCAGACCCCTCCATCATCCACCTGTCCTCATCAAGTGTTTGTGGACAATGGTCCGGATCTCCAGTGGAGGACCAGCAACCCATTATTCCACACCAGAAGCCTGGTCACACAAATGCCTCCCAGGACAGTCTGGGGCTCAGTCAATAATAGCACCTGAGTGAGCCCCAGAGGAAAGGGGCTGTGGGTCAAAATAAGGAGCACAAACTGACCCACAAGGAACAAACTTTTGAAGGATACCAAAGGGGATGGAAAATCCTCCTGCTTTGATCTGCAAGAAATCCCACAAGGGGGTATCCATAGAAGAAAGTCAAAGGCCACTCAAAGGGATGAAGCAAAGGAGAAACCACCCTCTAGTGGTATCAAGAAAGAAGGAAAGAAAAGGCAACAGCCTCAAGAAGTTTTTGCTTCCCTTGGAGGTTGCTTTAGAAAACCATCTTAAAAAGCTCAAACATAGTGTCAGCGAAAACCGAACCAAACAAGCAAATTCCAGAGGTTGTAAACACAAGAGAGGGGGCCAGGGTAAAAGAGGTTTCTAACAACCTAAAGACTTAAGAAGGGAAACTTCTTAAGACTTCTAATTTGGATAAAGTCAGTGGTCTCCCTCCCTGAAGTTGAGGAAGATATGGATGATTAATTCAAGCATCCCATCATGTCTTTGGAGTCATACCTTGACTATGTCCAGCTCCGGAAGTAAAAGACAATTTCATTTTTATGGAAACTTTAATCACTGCACTTGAAGAAAAACAACACATACAAAAATAATATTCTAAAAGCACTAGGTAAAAAAACATGGACTCCATTCAGAAATTATCTAAAGTGAAGGAAGACAAGTCAGAGAAGCTACAGCCAAGTGGAGCTACTTCTGCCAAATTGGAAAGGTCCCCACTGAGGCATTACCAGTGTTATCAGACTTCTTTTTCTGAGGCTAGAGGTCCATTACCATCCACCTCCTGCCCTCAAAGTGGTGTTCTCCTTTCAACAAAACACAAAGCATTCTCTTCACCCCAGGAAAAAGAAGTTGACTTACTGAACTCAGAATGAATTCTAAGATGCAGGTATATTCTGGTTCTCCAAGTGCCTATCTTCTCAAAACTACTAAGAGCAGAAAAGAGAAATAAAGTTGACGTTACAAATACTTGCTGGTGACTTTCTGGCATCTTCCCTTGACAGCCAGATCAAGGAGTCCCTATTTTTAATGAGCACATGGTATTAGCAACTGCAAAATGAAATGCTATGTCTCCTTTAAACCTAGAAAATTTTCAGGAACGCAGTTTACATGCTAATGAAAAAACTTAGAAGTGTGATCCTTCAGTCATAACTTTTCAAAGATATTTTGTAAAAAGTGCTTCTTGGGTCCAAATTTACTTTTATTTAACAATTTTCTTTACACCATTGTTTAAAGTGGCATTTCCCACACACATTTGTAGGTCTCACCACACATATGTACAAAGCAAACAAGTGTTTTCAAATTATTTTTTTCATTTAAGGAATCATAGGATAGCTTAGTTCTTAGTAAAGAACAGAAGTTTTCAAATTGCTAACGTTTCAAAACTTTATTTAAATAAAAAATCAAAGTACTTTGATCAAACCAGGCTAGAATAAAATGTTAATAATGTCCATTCTTATAGCTGTTAACCCACCTGTGTTTGAAAACAATCTGAAAATAATAAGTACTTTATTTTTTTTTAATTTTATTAATGTTTATTTCTGAGACAGAGACAGAGTGTGAACAGGGGAGGGGCAGAGAGAGGGAGACACAGAATCTGAAACAGGTTCCAAGCTCTGAGCTGTCAGCACAGAGCCTACGTGGGGCTTGGACCCACGAACTGTGAGATGATGACCCAGGCTGAAGTCAGACGCTCAACCAACTGAGCCACCCAAGCACCCCATAAGATGTACTGTAATAAGCCTCAAAATAGTTGGCATGAAAAATGGTTATTGAATTAAAAAAATGAACAGATATTGATAAAAGTGAGTTAGTATCAGGAAACATAGTTGAGAGTTGAAGTGTTTAGAGTTTGAATAAATGGAATTGCCTCAGAATCATAGTTAGGCAAATGCAAATAAAGTTTCATTTGCACATGGCAACATATGTATTGTCCTCCTCCAGCCTAATACTTGAATACACATCACAACAAAAACTGGAAGGAACTTGGGAATGAAAGAAATTAAATGCAAAGTCATACATACGGGGAGCCTGGGTGACTTAGTAGGTTAAGCATCCAACTCTCAGTCTTCAGCTCAGGTCATGATCTCACGGTTCATGGGAATGAGCCCCACGTCAGGTTCTTAGCTGACAAGGCAGAGCCTGCCTGGGATTCTCTCTCTCTTCCCTGCCCCTGCTCGTGCTCTCCCTCTCTCAAATAACTAAACTTAAGAAAAAAAAAGTAATATATGAAGACTGTTTAGAATAGTGTGTGGCACATATTAAGTGCTTTATGCTTTAAGTATTATTATTATTAGTGCTACCGACACTATTAATAATGCTACATCTTCAGATAAAAGAAGAATATGAAATATAAACAATTTAAAGTTAAAACCATCAAAATTTATTTGGAATGTTTATTTCAATAAAATAACATGACTAAAGGTGACTGGCTGGCTCAGTCAGTGGAGCATGTGACTCTTAATGTTGGGGTCATGAGTTTGAGCCCTACATTGGGGGTAGAGATTACATAAAGTAACTAACTAACTAACTAACTAATAATATTATCTTTCCAGAAAAATTTACACAAACACTCCCAAGAACCAATAAGCAAGTATAGCAGGATCACTAGATACAAAACTAGTATACAAAATGCAATTACTTTCCTAGAAGCTTGCAATGAATATTTTGAACTGGAATTAAAAAAAAATAGTATTTATAATAGTACTAAAAATTGAGGTTCATGGAGGTAAATATTGCAAAAAATATATAGAATCTACATGCTCAAAACTACTAAACACTTTTGGAAGATCAAAGATTTAAAGAAAGGGAAATATTTTGTTCCCACTCATGGGAAGATTCAGGATTACTAAAATGTTAATTCCTCTCAACTTAATCTATAGATTCAATGCAATCTCAATCATAGTAATTGCTGCCAAGGATGAAAGGAAAATTACTCTAACTCCTTGCTGGTGAATGTGGAAGATGGTATAGCCACTTAGGAAGAAACTTTGGCAGTTTCTTACAAAACTAAATATAATATTACCATAGGAACCAGCAATCATGCTCCTAGGTATATATTCAAATGATGTGAAAACATATATTTACATAAAAACCTGTATGCAAATTTTTATAACAGCATTATTCATAATAGCCAACAATTAAAAGCAATGAAGATATCATTCAACGGTTGAATAGAATTTCATATATTTAATAAATAAATAAATAAATAAATAAATAAATAAATAAAAACAAATAAATAAAAATCAACAGTTGAATAGGGAATTAATCTGGTATATATGTACAAGGGAATACTATCCAGAGATAAAAAATAAATATCTCATTACATCATGCAAATACATGTATGAGTTTTAAATGCATATTGCTAAATATAAATGTATTTGCATGGATGTAATCTTCCACTCCAACAGCAGGAAATCTAACTCCTGCCATCTGTCTTATATTACATACCTTTTCATTTACAGTATAAATAAATAGTGGTTTTTGAATTATTGACCCAATATTTAGGAAAATCTAAAGAATCAAGTCTGAAATCTACATATGATTCCATTTGTATGACATTTTGTATATACCAAAATTGTGAAGAGATTACACAGATCAGCATTTGACACACTTTTGACAATGGTGAGGTTTAAGTACACAAAGCACAGATAAATTTTTAAGACTGTAAAATTATTTGTGACATAGAGATGCAAAAAACCTTCAACAAAATATTAGCAAACCAAATTCAATAATACATTAAAAGATCATATACCATGATCAAGTGGGATTTATTCTAGGAATGCAAGGATGATTCAACATCTGCCAGTCAAACAATATGATACATCACATTGACAAAATGAAGGCTAAACACCATAGATGATCGTCTAAGTAGATGAAGAAAAACATCTGAAAAAAAGTCAACATCCACTTATAATAATAACTCTCAAAAAACTGTGTATGGACAGAATGTATTTCAACATAATAAAGGTTCAACATAATAAATGACAGCTAACATACTTAATGTTGAAAAGATAATACCTTTTCTTTGAGATCACAAATAAGAATGTTCTCTCACCACTTCTATTCAACATAGTATTGGAAGTCCTAGCCACAGCAATTAGGCAGAATAAATAAATAAAAGGCATACAAACTGGAAAGGAAGAAGTAAAGCTATTTGCAGATCACATGAGTTTATTTTTAGAAAACCCTGAATAGTCCACCAAAAAACAGTTAGAACTAATAAATTAATTCAATAAAGTTGCAGGATACAAAATTGATAGGCAAAACTCTGTTGCATTCTTGTGTACTAACATGAACTATCAGGAAGAGAAATTGAGAAACAACCACATTTATTACTGAATCAAAAAAGACACCTAGGAATAAATTTAGCCAATAGATAAAAAATCTGTTCACTGAAAACTATGACATGGATAAAAGAAACTGAGGAAGACACAAATAAATATAAAGATATTTCATGCTCATGGATTAGAAGAATTAATATTGCTAAAATCTGCATATTACACAAAGCAGTCTACAAATTCAATGCAATCCCTATTAAAATTCCAATGGAGGGCTGTTGGGGTGGCTCAGTTGGTTAAGCTTCAGACTTCAGCTCAGTTTGTGATCTCACGGTTCTTGGCTTTGAGCCCCGCGTCAGGCTCTGTACTGACAGCTCAGAGCCTGGAGCCTGCTTCAGATTCTGTCTCCAACTCTCTCCGCCCCTCCCTTGCTCATGCTCTCTCTCTCTCTCTCTCTCTCTCTCTCAAAAATAAATAAACATTAAAAAATTAAAAAAAATTCCAATGGAATCTTTCACAGAAATAGAACAAATAATCCTAAATTTTGTATGGAACCAAAAAAGATCCTGAATACCAAAACTCATCTTGAGAGAAAAAGAACAAAGCTGGAAGGATCATGTGCCCTGATTTCAAACTATGCTACAAAGCTATCATAATCAAAAAAGGCATGGTTTTGGCATAAAAACAGGCACATAAATAAATGGAAGAGAGTAGAAAACCCAGAAAATAAATGACCCCTAATTAATTTCTGACAAAGGAGGCAGAAAAGTTAGGGAGTAAGCTCATTAACATTGATCTTAGTAATGAATGTTTCATACCAATGAATTTTTGAATCTGACTCCAAAAGCAAGGACAACAAAAGCAAAAATAAATACATGAAAAGTCAAATTAAAACCTTCTCCACAGCAAAGGAAACCATCAGCTAAATGAAAAGGAAACCTGATGAATGGGAGAAGATATTTGCAAATTATACATTTGATAAGGGATGAATATCCAATATATATGAAAAACTTATACAATTCAATAAAAAAAATCATTTAAGAAATGTGCAGAAAATCTGAATACATGTTTTCCCAGAGAAGACATATAGATGGCCAACAGACACATGGAAAGATGCTCAACATTACTAATCAGTGGTAAAATGTGAATCAATTCCATAATGAGATACCACCTCACACCTATCAGAATGGCTAGAATCAAAAAGACAAGAAATAAGTGTTAGCAAGAATGTGGAAAATAAAACATTTGTGCACTATTTGTGGGAATGTAAATTGGTGCAGCCACTATGAAAAACCATATGAAACTTCTTCAAATATTTAAAAAATAGGAATAGGCATGTGATTCAGCAATTCCACTTTTGGGTATTTATCCAAATAAAATGAAAACCCTAACTAGCAAATATGTATGCATCTTTATGTTGGTTGAAACATTATTTAAAATAGCCAAGATAAAGGATCCTGGGAAGATGGCTGCGTAGGAGGACGCTGGGCTCACCGCGCGTCCTGCTGATCACTTAGATTCCACCTACACCTGCCTAAATAGCCCAGAAAACCGCCAGAAGACTAGCAGAACGGAGTCTCCAGAGCCAAGCGCAGACGAGAGGCCCACGGAAGAGGGTAGGAAGGGCGGAGAGGCGGTGCGCGCTGCACAGACTGGATGGAGGGAGCCAAGGCGGAGGGGCAGCCTGCCGGCCAAGCAGAGCCCCCGAGTCTGGCTTGCAAAAGCTGAGGGCCTGGAGGGAGTGTGTTCCAACAGCAAGTGGGACTTAGCATCTGGGAGGTCATAAGTTAACAGCTCTGCTCGGAAAGCGGGAAAGCTGGAGGACAATGGGAGGGAGAGTTGTGCCTCCCTCCCTGTCAGAGTTGTTGAGTCCCTGACGACAGAGCTCAGATTGGCAAGGAACAAAGGTGCTCGCCAGCGCCATCTCCCTTGCCCATCCCCCAGCCAAAATCCCAAAGGGGATTCCCAAAGGGAACCAGTTCCTGCCAGGGAACTTGCTTGCACCTTGCAAACACCCAACGCTGTGCTTCTCCGGAGGCACCCCTCTGGCAGCGGGTCTGACTCCCTCCCACTGTCACAGGGCCCCTCCTGAAGTGGATCACCGAAGGAGAAGTGAGCTAAGCCTGCCCTCCTGTCCCCGAGCACCTTGCCTACCCACCCCAGCTAATACGCCAGATCCCCAGCACCACAAGCCTGGCAGTGTGCAAGTAGCCCAGACCAGCCACGCCACCCCACAGTGAATCCCACCCCTAGGAGAGGAGAAGAGAAGGCACACACCAGTCTGACTGTGGCCCCAGTGGTGGGCTGGGGGCAGACATCAGGTCTGACTGTGGCCCTGCCCACCAACACAAGTTATTCAAGACAGCACAGGGGAAGAGCCCCGCAGTCCCGCACCACTCCAGGGACTATCCAAAATGACCAAACAGAAGAATTCCCCTCAAAAGAATCTCCAGGAAATAACAACAGCTAACGAACTGATCAGAAATGATTTAAACAATATAACAGAAAGTGAATTTAAAATAATAGTCATAAAATTAATCGCTGGGCTTGAAAACAGTATAAAGGACAGCAGAGAATCTCTTGCTACAGAAATCAAGGGACTAAGGAAAAGTCATGAGGAGCTAAAAAATGTTATTAATGAGCTGCAAAATAAAATGGAGACAACTACGGCTCGGATTGAAGAGGCAGAGGAGAGAATAGGTGAACTAGAAGATAAAATTATGGAAAAAGAAGAAGCCGAGAAAAAGAGAGATAAAAAAATTCAGGAGTATGAGGGGAAAATTAGAGAAATAAGTGATGCACTAAAGAGAAATAATATACACATAATTGGTATTCCAGAGGAGGAAGAGAGAGGGAAAGGTGCTGAAGGTGTACTTGAAGAAATAATAGCTGAGAACTTCCTGGATCTGGGGAAGGAAAAAGGCATTGAAATCCAAGAGGCACAGAGAACTCCCTTCAGACCTAACATGAATCGATCTTCTGCACGACATGTCATAGTGAAACTGGCAAAATACAAGGATAAAGAGAAAATTCTGAAAGCAGCTAGAGATAAACATGCTCTAACATATAAAGGGAGACCTATGAGACTCGTGACTGATCTCTCTACTGAAACTTGGCAGGCCAGAAAGTAAGGGCAAGAGATCTTCAATGTGATGAACAGAAAAAAAAAAATATGCAACCAAGAATCCTTTATCCGGCAAGTCTGTCATTTAGAATAGAAGGAGAGATAAAGGTCTTCCCAAACAAACAAAATCTGAAGGAATTCGTCACCACTAAACCAGCCCTACAAGATATCCTAAGGGGGATCCTGTGAGACAAAGTACCAGAGACATTGCTACAAGCATGAAATCTACGGACATCACAATGACTCTAAACCTGTATCTTTCTATAATAACACTGAATGTAAATGGACTAAATGCGCCAACCAAAAGACATAGGGTATCAGAATGGATAAAAAAAACAAGACCCATCTATTTGCTGTCTACAAGGGACTCATTTTAGACCTGAGGACACCTTCAGATTGAGAGTGAGGGGATGGAGAACTATTTATCATGCCACTGGAAGTCAAAAGAAAGGTGGAGTAGTCATACTTATATCAGCCAAACTAGACTTTAAATTAAAGGCTGTAACAAGAGACGAAGAAGGGCATTATATAATAATTACAGGGTCTATCCATCAGGAAGAGCTAACAATTATAAATGTCTATGCGCCGAATACCGGAGCCCCCAAATATATAAAACAATTACTCATAAACATAAGCAACCTTATTGATAAGAATGTGGTAATTGCAAGGGACTTGAACACTCCATTTACAGAAATGGATAGATCATCTAGACACATGGTCAATAAAGAAACAAGGGCCCTGAATGATACATTGGATCAGATGGACTTGACAGATATATTTAGAACTCTGCATCCCAAAGCAACAGAATATACTTTCTTCTCGAGTGCACATGGAACATTCTCCAAGATAGATCATATACTGGGTCACAAAACAGCCCTTCATAAGTTTACAAGAATTGAAATTATACCACGCATACTTTCAGACCACAATGCTATGAAGCTTGAAATCAACCACAGGAAAAAGTCTGGAAAACCTACAAAAGCATGGAGGTTAAAGAACACCCTACTAACGAATGAGTGGGTCAACCAGGCAATTAGAGAAGAAATTAAAAAATATATGGAAACAAACAAAAATGAAAATACAACAATCCAGATGCTTTGGGATGCAGCGAAGGCAGTCCTGAGAGGAAAATACATTGCAATCCAGGCCTATCTCAAGAAACAAGAAAAATCCCAAATACAAAATCTAACAGCACACCTAAAGGAACTAGAAGCAGAACAGCAAAGGCAGCCTAAACCCAGCAGAAGAAGAGAAATAATAAAGATCAGAGCAGAAATAAACAATATAGAATCTAAAAAAACGGTAGAGCAGATCAACGAAACCAAGAGTTGGTTTTTTGAAAAAATAAACAAAATTGACAAACCTCTAGCCAGGCTTCTCAGAAAGAAAAGGGAGATGACCCAAATAGATAAAATCATGAATGAAAATGGAATTATTACAACCAATCCCTCAGAGATACAAGCAATTATCAGGGAAAACTATGAAAAATTATATGCCAACAAACTGGACAACCTGGAAGAAATGGACAAATTCCTCAACACCCACAAGCTTCCAAAACTCAATCAGGAGGAAATAGAAAGATTGAACAGACCCATAACCAGCAAAGAAATTGAATCAGTCATCAAAATCTCCCAACAAATAAGAGTCCAGGACCAGATGGCTTCCCAGGGGAGTTCTAACAGACGTTTAAAGCAGAGATAATACCTATCCTTCTCAAGCTATTCCAAAAAATAGAAAGGGAAGGAAAACTTCCAGACTCATTCTATGAAGCCAGTATTACTTTGATTCCTAAACCAGACAGAGACCCAGTAAAAAAAGAGAACTACAGGCCAATATCCCTGATGAATATGGATGCAAAAATTCTCAATAAGATACTAACAAATCGAATTCAACAGCATATAAAAAGAATTATTCACCATGATCAAGTGGGATTCATTCCTGGGATGCAGGGCTGGTTCAACATTCACAAATCAATCATTGTGATACATCACATTAATAAAAGAAAAGATAAGAACCATACGATCCTGTCAATCGATGCAGAAAAGACCCTTGACAAAATTCAGCATCTTTCTTAATAAAAACCCTCAAGAAAGTCGGGATAGAAGGAACATACTTAAACATCATAAAAGCCATTCATGAAAAGCCCACAGCTAACATCATCCTCAATGGGGAAAAACTGAGAGCTTTTTCCCTGCGATCAGGAACACGACAGGGATGCCCACTCTCACCGCTGTTGTTTAACATAGTCTTGGAAGTTCTAGCATCAGCAATCAGACAACAAAAGGAAATCAAAGGCATCCAAATTGGCAAAGATGAAGTCAAGCTTTCACTTTTTTCATATGACATGATATATATGGAAAATCCGATAGACTCCACCAAAAGTCTTCTAGAACTGATACATGAATTCAGCAAAGCTGCAGGATACAAAATCAATGTACAGAAATCAGTTGCATTCTTATACACTAACAATGAAGCAACAGAAAGACAAATAAAGAAACTGATCCCATTCACAATTGCACCAAGAAGCATAAAATACCTAGGAATAAATCTAACCAAACATGTAAAAGATCTGTATGTGAAAACTATAGAAAGCTTATGGAGGATATTGAAGAAGATATAAAGAAATGGAAAGACATTTCCTGCTCATGGATTGGAAGAATAAATATTGTCAAAATGTCGATACTACCCAAAGCTATCTACACATTCAATGCAATCCCAATCAAAATTGCACCAGCATTCTTCTCGAAACTAGAACAAGCAATCCTAAAATTCATATGGAACCACAAAAGGCCCCGAATAGCCAAAGTAATTTTGAAGAAGAAGACCAAAGCAGGAGGCATCACAATCCCAGACTTTAGCCTCTACTACAAAGCTGTCATCATCAAGACAGCATGGTATTGGCACAAAAACAGACACATAGACCAATGGAATAGAATAGAAACCCCAGAACTAGACCCACAAACATATGGCCAACTAATCTTTGACAAAGCAGGAAAGACTATCCAATGGTAAAAAGACAGTCTCTTTAACAAATGGTGCTGGGAGAACTGGACAGCAACATGCAGAAGATTGAAACTAGACCACTTTCTCACACCATTCACAAAAATAAACTCAAAATGGATAAAGGACCTGAATGTGAGACAGGAAACCATCAAAACCCTAGAGGTGAATGCAGGAAAAGACCTCTCTGACCTCAGCCATAGCAATCTCTTACTTGACACATCCCCAAAGGCAAGGGAATTAAAAGCAAAAATGAACTACTGGGACCTTATGAAGATAAAAAGCTTCTGCACAGCAAAGGAAACAACCAACAAAACTAAAAGGCAACCAACGGAATGGGAACAGATATTTGCAAATGACATATCGGACAAAGGGCTAGTATCCAAAATCTATACAGAGCTCACCAAACTCCACACCCGAAAAACAAATAACCCAGTGAAGAAATGGGCAGAAAACATGAATAGACACTTCTCTAAAGAAGACATCCGGATGGCCAATAGGTACATGAAAAGATGCTCAATGTCGCTCCTCATCAGGGAAACAGAAATCAAAACTACACTCAGATATCACCTCACGCCAGTCAGAGTGGCCAAAATGAACAAATCAGGAGACTATAGATGCTGGAGAGGATGTGGAGAAACAGGAACCCTCTTGCACTGTTGGTGGGAATGAAAACTGGTGCAGCTACTCTGGAAAATAGTGTGGAGGTTCCTCAGAAAATTAAAAATAGACCTACCTTATGACCCAGCAATAGCACTGCTAGGAATTTACCCAAGAGATACAGGAGTACTGATGCATAGGGGCACTTGTACCTCAATGTTTATAGCAGCACTCTCAACAATAGCCAAATGATGGAAAGAGCCTAAATGTCCATCAACTGATGAATGGATAAAGAAATTGTGGTTTATATACACAATGGAGTACTACGTGGCAATGAGAAAGAATGAAATATGGCCCTTTGTAGCAACATGGATGGAACTGGAGAGTGTCATGCTAAGTGAAATAAGCCATACAGAGGAAGACAGATACCATATGGTTTCACTCTTATGTGGATCCTGAGAAACTTAACAGAAACCCATGGGGGAAGGGAAGGAGAGAAAAAGAGGTTAGAGTGGGAGAGAGCCAAAGCATAAGAGACTCTTAAAAACTGAGAACAAACTGAGGGTTGATGGGGGGTGGGAGGGAGAGGTGGGTGGGTGATGGGTATTGAGGAGGGCACCTTTTGGGATGAGCACTGGGTGTTGTATGGAAACCAATTTGACAATAAACTTCATATATTGAAAACAAATGAAAAAAAATAAAAAAGAGAGATGTGAAAAAAATAAAATAAAATAAAATAAAATAAAGTAAAATTAAATAAATAGCCAAGATATGGGAGCAACTATCTCTAGATTGATTTATCAATAGATATATTATTATCTATCTAATTATAGATATATATAATCTATATATAATATCTATATTATATAATATCTATAATATATCTATATATCTATATATAATTATATTGAGAGATCTATTAATTGATAGATCTAATAATTAATTATATATAGATCTATCTATTAATATCTATAATATATATACACATATATATATGTGTATATATATATATATATACATATATATATATACACCAAAATACTACTCTGCCATAAAAACTGATATCTTTTCATTTGTGACAACACGATGGACCTTGAAGGTATTATGCTAAGTGAAATAAGTCAGAGATGACCTATACGGTGTTATTTCACTTATATGTGGAATTTGACAAAACAAAAGAAAACAAAACAAACCAAAACTCTAGATATAAAAACACATTTGTGGTTGCCAGAATAAAGTAGGTTTGGGGGTTGGTGAAACAGGTGAAGGAGATCAAGATCAAGTTATAAAATAAATCATACGGGCACCAAGTATAGTCAATAACACTGTAATGCATATTTGAAAGTGACTAAGAGAGTAAATCTTAAAGGGTCTCATGAAAAGGGTCACATGAAAATAAAATTGTAACATTGTGTGGTGACAGATGATAACCAGACTTATTGCATTGTTGATAATGTTGATAACACACACAAATATTGAATCAATATGTTGTATAACCAAAACTAGTATAATGTTATGCCAATTACACTTCAACTAAAAAGAAATAAATGACTCAAAACAAACGTTACAGTAACTAAATCTAATGAATACTACCTCAGCCAGGTGATCAAGGTTAACATCAACTGTACGGGTTATGCTGACAGTATGTACCATTGATATCATGTTATGAACATGACACTCTGTGGTTTTCCTCTCCCAAACCCAAAATGCTAATAAAATCATGAAAACACATCTGACAGATTCCAATAGACTGGTGTCCTGTAAAATATCTGACCATTACTTCTTAAAACTACCAATTTTATCAAGAAGATAGGGTATCTAAAAATCTGTTACAGCTAAGGGGAGTCTAAGCAGACATGATAAGTGAATGATGTTATCTGGTATACTGAATGGGATCCTGGAACAGATAAGGATAGTGGGTAAAAATAAAGTAAATCTAAATGAAGTATAGACTTCAGTTAATAATAATAAATCAATATTAATCTCTTAAATGTTACAAATGTACTATGCTAATATAACATGATAAAAATAGTGGAAACTGAATGTGGGTTATAAAGGAACTCTCCACATCTTTTTTAAAAAATCAAATATTATGAAACAATAAAGAGCTTATTTAAAAATACAGCTGGGGTGCCAGGGTGGCTCAGTCTGTTGAGCATCCAACTCATGGTTTGGGCTCAGGTCATTCATGATTTCATGGTTATGGGACCAAGCCCCGTGTTAGGCTCCATGCTGTCTGCACAGAGCCTCCTTGGGATTCTCTCCCTCTCCCTCTTTCTCTCTGCCCCTCCTCCTCTCACATGATCTCTATCTCAAAAATAAACAAATAGACATTAAAAATAAATAAATAAACCTGGGAGTCTGACTGAGTCCTTCTGTAAAAACAAATTGACCGATTCACACAAAAAGAAAAAAACTGTGGGAAAGGAAAGAAAAGAAGGAAAATGGGAATATATGGAACATCCAGTATGTGCAAGGTGTTCTTCTAGACACCTTCTAGATATTCAATGTAATCTAGTTACTTTATGTCTTATAATAGCATGTGGGAGGACATTGTTATTTCCAACATATAAATGGATAAACTAGAGTTTAAATGATTAGTTGAATATCAAAACTGTAACAAAGTGTATTAAGAGTTTAAACCTAGACTTGTCTATTTGTTTGTTTAAATGTGTGTGTGTGTGTGTGTGTGTGTGTGTTTTAACTAGTTTTTAGTGAATGATTCCAGAATGTTAATTACAATCACCATGCTGTATTAACCTCATCACTAATTTCAAATTTTTCATTTTTCCAGACATTAACTTTGTACATATTTTTCCCATTTCATGGGTTTTAGGTGACCTCTTATCTCTATGTGTTTCTGTATTGCATATATTTTATTTAAATGAAATCACACAATATCTATTCTTTTGTCAATGGCTTATTTTATTTAGCATAATGTTTTTAAGGTTTACCTATGGGGTAACATGAATCAGAGCTTCCTTAATTTGTATAGCTCAATAATACTCCATTGAATATATATTCTATCTTTATCAGTTGATATACAGTTGGTTTGTAACACCATGAGAATGAAGGGAATTACAGTGTTTCAATTTTTGAAAAAATAAGCAGCTGTGCAGCAAAGCTATAGATCACCACTTGGGTAGTTTTGGCATCTCTAAAACATCAAATCCTCTTACCTATGAATTATAGAGATATCTTCCAATTAATTTTAGGTCTTCTAGGTCTTCCCCAATGTCTTTCAACAATGTTTTGTAGTTTTCAGTTTATACATAATTCACTTTGTAGTTAAATTGATTCCTGGATATTTTATTCTATTATATGCTTTTATAAATGGAATTGCATTGAAGTTTCCTTTTATGAATGTTCATTGTGAAAGTGAAGAAACACAACTGATTTTTGCATTTTGGTCTGGTATCATTCCACTTGGCTGAATTTATGTAATAGCTCTCTTATACCTTTTTGGGGGGTTCTTTGGGGTTTTCTATGTTTAGGATCATGCCATCTGTGAATTAAGATAGCTTTACTTCTTTCTTAACAGTTTGGATGCTTTTGTTTTGTCTGTTTCTCTAAGTGCCCTGGCTAGAACTTCCTGTACAATGTAGAATAGCAATGATGAAAGTAGGTATCCTAATCAGTCTGATCCTAATCAAATCAGTGTTGCTGATCTTAGCAGGGAAGATTGCAGTCTTTTACCAATGAGCATAAAGATAACTGTGGGATTTTCATTAATGCTTCTTATCATATGGTGTAAGTTCACTTCTATTCCTAGTTGTCCAAGTACTTTTATCATAAAGGGTGTTTGATTTTGTCAAATGCATTATCTGCATCAGTTCGGGTGATCAGTATGTGTGTGTGTGTGAGTGTGTGCGTGCATTTTTATTAATTCCATTTAAGGTAGTGTGTAACATTAATTGATTTTTTTTATTTTGAAACCCTTTGCTTCTTGGCATAAATTCCACCTGGCTATAACATGTAATTCTGTTAATATCCAGTTGGATTCATTTTGCCGGTATTTTTTGAGCATTCATGCATCTATATTTATAAGGGATATTGGTCTGCAATATTATTTCTTGTGTCTTTTTCTGGCTTCTGAGTCATGCTTGGCATATAGAATCCGTTAGGAAGTGTTGTCTTCTCTTCTATTTCTGGGAAGAGTTTGAGATGGACTTGTATTCATTCCTCCTAAAATGAGTTTAAAAATATAGGGTATTAATGCGAAATTTGAGATATAGTAAGACCAACAGAGCCGGAGACATTTTCCATTGAAAGATAATTTGTTACTTGTAGTTCTGAAAAGAATATGGCATGCCATGACCCAGAGGGGTCACATGGTACTAGAAGGTGGAGGAAGGTTAGTAATGCATCTTCCAGACTAAGAAGACACTTGAATGCTAAAAGATGAAGAAAGGAACTCCATACAATTTACACAATTTAGTTTTATTCAGGGTAACTTACTGACAGGGGCGATCAGATAGAGAGTATATGGCCTTTCTCTGTCCCTATTCTCCACCCCATCCCTAATTTAATCCCCAGCTTTTATGGAGTGAGGGATGTGGTGGTGAGGTCTCAGGGCAGTTATCTACAGTGGGGCCATCTGTGGGCTAGAGGCTCCTCTCGAGTCGTAGAAAATTGTTCCACTTGTGGGCCAGAGGGGAGTTGATATCAGCACTCCTATACGTGGTAAAGCACCAGGTTCTATCAGGGGGTAAAGAGAAGGGCAAAAAAACATGGGTAAGAGAATTTATTGTGGTTTCTTCAGGAAAGAAAGGGAAAGGCAGGATAAAGAGGCTTAGGGTAGTTTAGTTTTAGTCATTTCAGTGGGCTCTGGGGCACAGACGCTGTTCCTAGTTGTTAGGTACCTGTCCCTGGGGGGTGGTTAGGACAGGTGAGTAGTGTGGCTCAGGGTGTGAAACCTGGTAAGGATGGTAGAAAGAGTGTACGCTCTGGATTGGGTGGTTTGTATTTGACAATTGCACTTGCAGGAGAATAGGATAATTGTCGATTAGCTGTGGGAATTGGCTAACCAGTTGTTTGTTTTTCTATTGTTGGGTTTTAGGAGATTTTTGTGTATTTTAAATAACAGTCCTTTATCAAATACATCTTTTAGAAATACTTCCTCACAGACTGTGGCTTATTGTCTCATTCTGACTGTCTTCCACAGAGCAGATTTTAAAAATTATAATGAAGTGAAATTTATCAATTACTTCTTTCATGCCTTTTGCCTTTCGTGTGATGTCTAAAAAAGTTATTGCCAGGGGCACCTGGGTCGGTTAAGCATCTGACTTCAGCTCAGGTCATGATCTCACAGTTTGTGAGTTCAAGTCCCACATCGGCTCTGTGCTGACAACTCAGATCCTCTAGGCTGTTTTGGATTCTGTGTCTTCCTCTCTCTCTTTCTCTCAAAAATAAATAAACATTAAATTTTTTTTTTAAGTCATTGCTGTACCCAAGCTCATCTCTATTTTCTCCTATGCTCTCCTCTAGGGATTTTATAGTTTTATGTTTAAAAAAATTTTTTTAATGTTTATTTATTTTTGACAGAGAGAGACAGAGCATGAGCAGGGGAGGGGCAGAGAGAGAGGGAGATACAGAATCCCAAACATGCTCCAGGCTCCGAGCTGTCAGCACAGAGCCAGATGCGGGGCTCGAAGTCACGAGCTGTGAGATCATGACCTGAGCTGAAGCCAGACGATCAACCGACTGAGCCATCCAGGTGCCCCTATAGTTTTATGTTTTATATTTAGGTCTATGATCCATTTTGAGTCTTTTTTTTTTTTTGTCAGAGATGAAAGCCTATTTCTAGAGATACTTTCTAGATGTTGATGTCCAGTTTTTCAACATCATGTGTTGAAAAGACAATCTTTGCCCCATAGTATTGTCTTTGCTCCTTTTTCAAAGATCAGTTGATTATATTTATTTGGCCCTACTTTTAGACTCTATTTTATGTAACTTACCTATTTTTTTCACCAATACTCCACTGTCTTGATTACTATGTCTTTATATAAAGTCTTGAAGTCAGGTTCTGTCAGTACCCTGTCTCTCTTCTTGTTCAGTACCGTGATGGCTATCATGGGTCTTTGTACATCTCCATATAAACTTTAGAATCAGTTTATGAATATGTACAAAATAACTTGGTGAGATTGGAGTTGAGATTATATTGAATCTATAGACCAAGTTGGAAGTAACTGACATCTTGAAAATATTGAGTTTCCCTATTCATAAACATGGAATAGTTCTCCATTTATATAGGTCTTTTTGATTTATTTCATCAGAGTTTTGTGGAAACTTGATCTTTATCTAGATCTTGTACATATATATATACATAAATATATATTAATATATATACATAAATACATATAAATATATTAATATATATATAATTTGTGAGGTGCTAATGTAAATGGCGTTGTGTTTTTAATTTCAAATTTTACTTATTCATTGCTGGCATATAGGAAAGTGATTGAGTTTTGTATAGTAACCTTGTATCCTGAAACTTTGCTGTGATTGCTTAAGGATTTTTTTTTAATTAGTTTGGATTCTGGGGCACCTGAGTGGCTCAGTGGGTTAAGTGTCTGACTTCAGCCCAGGTTATGATCTCATGGTTCCTGAGTTCCAGCCCTGCATCAGTCTCTGTGGTAACAGCTCAGAGCCTGAAGCCTGCTTTTGATTCTCTGTCTCCCTCTCTCTCTGCTCCTGCCCCATTCATTCTCTCTCTCTCTAAATTAAAAATAAACATTAAAAAATTTTTAAAAGAATAATCAATTTGTTTGGATTTTTTACATAGACAATCATGTCATCTGTGAAAAATTTTACTTTTTGTTTCCCAACCTATACATTTTCCCTTTATTTTTTTCTTCTCATTGTTCTCATTATTTTCTCTTCCTTTCCTTTCCTTTCCTTTCCTTTCCTTTCCTTTCCTCTCTTCTCCTCTCCTCTCGTCCTCTCCCCTCCCCTCCCTTCCCTTCCCATTTTCTTCATCTTCTCTATTGATTTTCTGTTTTAGATTTCATTGCTTTCTGTTCTAATTTTAACCATTTATTTTGCTTACCTTGGATTTAATTTGCTTTTCTTTGTCTAGTTCACTAAAATAGATGTTTATATTGATGATTTTAGATCTATATTTTTAAAAAATAATGTTTACTTATTTTTGAGAGAGAGAGAGAGAGAGAGTCAGATCATAGTGGGGGAGGGGTAGAGAGAGGGAGACACAGAATCCGAAGCAGTTTCCAGGCTCTGAGCAGCCCCTCGTTGTGGAGCTCGAACTCACAAACCAGGAGATCATGACCTGAGCTGAAGTCAGCCACTTAATTGACTGAGCCACCCTGATGCCCAATCTTTCTTTCTTTCTAAATTGTGTATTCAGGGCTATAAATTTCCCTCTAAGCACTACTTTTGCTGCTACCTACAAATTTTTGTAAGTGATGATTTCATTTTCATTTTAGTTCAACATACTTTTAAAGTTTCTTTTCGGAGTTCTTTTTAGATTCATGTTTTATTTAGAACAAATGGTTAACCCAAATAATTTGATATTTTCCAACTCTCTGGTATTGATTTTAAAATAACTACTTCTTCCCCACTCTACCAGAAGCATAGGGGATATTTTTTCAGATTTCCAGTGTTAGAACCTATTAGAATAAACAGATGTTAAACTCACAAAAGTGTAAAGTGTCCCTATTATTGAGTCACTGTGGAGTTTTTACTCTCACACTCGTTCATGCTGAGCCTCCAACAATCCTCAATTATAGTTCAAGTTTTCCACCCATCCTACTGGATCCCATGAAGTTTACTACCATGCATTTCAGCTCCAGTAAGTCACGATTCTCTTTATTCTCCTGTCTGTATTTTTTATGGCAGTTGTTTTCTCTGTGACCCCATTTTTCTAATGAATCTAAGAAGTATTGTTGATTTTTCAGTTTATTCAGTTTTTTTTAGCAGATTTCATGCTCCTTACATGCTGGACAGGAAACAGGCAATCTCTGCCTTTTTCTTTTAAAAAAAAATTTTTTTTAATGTTTATTCATTTTTGACAGAGAGAGAGAGAGAGAGAGAGAGAGAGAGAGAGAGCATGAGCGGGGGAGGGGCAGAGAGAGAGGGAGACACAGAATCTGAAGCAGGCTCCAGGCTCTGAGCTGTCAGCACAGAGCCCAACACAGGGCTCGAACTCACAAACCGTGAGATCATGACCTGAGTGGAAGTTGGTTGCTCAACTGACTGAGCCACCCAGTCGCCCCAATCTCTGCCTTTTGAATGGAGAGGTAATCCATTTACATTTAACGTAATTACTGATAAAGAAAGAGTTACCTCTCCATTTAGATTTTTTAAAGACATACTTTTCTGTATATCTTCTGCCACTCTTGTGTCTCTAATTGTTCTCCATTATTGATTTCTTTTGTGTTTATTTGACATTGTTTTGTAGGAAAATCCTTTGTTTTCCTTCATATTTAATTCATGAATATTTTTAAAGATATTTTCTGTATAGTTACTGTGGCGGTCACACTTAATATCTTAAACTCATAGCAGTATACTTCAAATTGATAACAACTTAATTTCAGCAGCATACAAAAACTCTGCTCCTATACATTTCCACCATCCCCCACAAATATTGTTGTCATAAATTACATCTTTAAATATTATGTGTCCAAGAGCATATACATGATTACTTTTATGCATTTATCTTTTTTTTTAAATGTTTATTTATATTGAGAGAGAGAGAGCACATGAGCAGGGGATGGACAGAAAGAGAGGGAGAGAGAAATCCAAGCATGCTCCATGTCGACAGCACAGCCTACTTAAGGCTCAATCCCAAGCACCATGAGATCATGACCTGGGCCAAAATCAAAAGTCAGATGCCTAACCTACTGAGTCTACCTGGGTGCCCCTATGCATTTGTCTTTTAAATCCTATGGGAAGTAAAAAGTGATGTCACAGTCCAAAAATACAATATCTACTTTTATATTTGCTTATGTATTTGTCTTTACTGGGGATGTTTATTTTTTCATGTAGCTTTGGGTATCTTCATGTGGCTAGTATTATTGCATTTCAATCCCTTTTTTCACATATTTTGTCAGGCAAGTTTAGTGATAACTAACCATTATCTCTTGTTCATTTGTGAATGTCTTAACTTCTCATTCATTTAAAAAATTGTTAATGTTTATTTAATTTTGAGAGAGAGAGATAGAGCATGAGTAGGGGAGGGGCAGAGAGAGAATGAGACACAGAATTTGAAGCAGGCTTCGGGCTCCGAGCTGTCAGCACACAGCCCAACACAGGGCTTGAACCCAGGAACCGTGAGATCATGACCTGAGCCGAAGTTGGACGCTTAACCGACTGAGCCACCCAGGTGCCCTTCATTCATCTTTAAAAGATAATTTTTAAGATTATAGAGTTTTTAGTTGCTTTTGTTTTTTTGTTTGTTTTTTTGTTTTTTTGTTTTCAAAGATTTCTGAAAAATCCTCTGTTCTTGAAAACTAAGTAACACATTTTTAAATTACCCACAGGACAAAAAACAAATCAAAAGGGAAATTAAATATATATATTTTAAATTGAATCCAAATGGAAATGCATGTCAAAAATTAATCTGTCACTGCTGGAACAATTCATAGGAGAATTCTGTATCGTTGAATGGCAAGTTTAGAAAAGAAAAAAAAAAGGTCACAAATTAGAACATCCCCTAATTAAACCAAAGGAATGCAGAAGAAGTAAAACACTAAAGATCACAGGAAATAATTGAAACAAAAATGTACAATTATAAGAAACCAATGAAACAAAATCTAGGTCTTTAAACATAATACAATTTAAAAAAAGAATATTAAATTGATAAATCTTCAGGCAGGTTGACCAGGAAAAAGAAATGACACAATGACCAATGTCAGAAATTAAAGAGGTAAGAGGTGCCTGGGTGGCTCAGTCGGTTAAGCATCCAACTTTGGCCCAGGTCATGATCTCACAGTTCGTGAGTTCAAGACCCGTGCCAGGCTCTGTGCTGACAGCTTGGAGCCTGGAGCCTGCTTCAGATTCTGTGTCTTCCTCTCTCTTGGACCCTCCCCCATTCATGCTCTGTCTCTCTCTGTCTCAAAAATAAATAAACATTAAAAACATTTTTTAATAAAAAATAAATAAACTTAAAAAAATAAAAAAATATTAAAGAGGTGACATAATTGTAGATTTCAAACATATCAAAAGGCAGTAAATCAATGTCATTAACAAATTCATGCCAATAAAGAAGAAACCTAGATAAAATGTACAAAGTCTTTAAAGACCAACTATCAAACTCACTGAGGAAGAAATTAATAAACTCCGTAGCCCTGTATCTATTAAAGACACTAAATATATATTTTAAAACTTTACTACAAAAAATTGGTGAAGTATATCAAACAATAAATTAAGAAATAATATCAATTTTATACAAACTTTTAAAAAATGAAGAGAAGTAATATATCCTATCTTATTCTTTAAGATTGAAATTGCCCTAAAACCAACACCAAACAGAGGAAAATAGAGACCAGTATGGCCCCTGAACATGCAAAAATCCTAAATAAAGTTTTAGCAAATCAAATCCAGCAATATATTAAAGAGCTAAGATAAAATGACCATGTGCAGCTTATTTCTGGGACATAAGATTGATTTGCCATTTGAAAATCATTCAACATATTAATTAATGTGAAAAGATAAAACCTTATGCCTATCCCAATATGTGCAGCAAAACCATTTGTCACAACCTAGTACATTTCCCCAATAATGACTTTTGGCAAATAGAAACAGAAGGGAACGTCCTCAGGGGTTCATGATCTGATCATGTGAGACTTCACAGACTAAGATTTTGGCTCCTGCATTGGTAATGTAAGAGATCATTGTGCAATTAGAAATGGAGTAAAGGTTCAAACTTGGCCTGTTTGATTACATAACCAGGACCCTTCTTATTAATTCGGATATAGCAGGACCCAAAGCTGACACAGAACCCTCTCCTGTGATTCCCACTTTAAACATTTGTGGGGCGCCTGGGTGGCTCAGTCAGTTAAGCATTTGGCTTCAGCATAGGTCATGAACTCACAGTTCATGGGTTCGAGCCCAGCATTGGGCTCTGTTCCGACAGCTCAGAGTCTGGATCCTGCTTCGGATTCTGTGTCTCCCTCTCCCTCTGTTCCTCCCCTACTTGCATTCTGTCTCTCTCTCTCTCCCTCTCTCTCTCTCTCAAAAATAAAGATTAAAAAAATTGTGGAAGGAATGTCAATGACACAGGAACAAGTTTTCAGTGGCCAAACATAATTGCACAATACCTCGAGCTCTTTGTACATCTCGGACTTCATGAGTAGGGAGCGTATGTGCTCACTTGTTCTCTTTCTATTTCTCCTCTCTCCTCTCCTTTTTCTCCCTCTCTCTCTTCATCTTTCTCCTCACATCTCTCTCCCTATTGCGACTTCTGAAGTATCTCTTCACTTCTTTTTAAAATGCCCCTAATCATCCTCCCAACTCCCTGAACTTGCTGCTGTCTCTCTTGGTGGCCAGGGTAAACGCACCTCCTCATTTCGGGCCACCAGTGTTTTGGGACTCATGGGCACCGTGTGGCTCTAGTTCTTCTCCATCCACCCTGCCACAGGCACGGTCTCCTAGGGAATGAATGTTATCATATAGTGTGGCTTTACTCGAGAGGATCAGGCTTCTCTGTTTCTGTCCGTACCACCCTGTCTTCCCTCTTCTCTCAAGCTCTGTAGGGGTGAGATACTATGAATGTGCCTGTTTAATGTGTGTGTGTGTGTGAGTGTGTGTGTGTGCGTGTGTACCGATATGGAGCGAGCAGGAACCAGCCAGACTTAATGGCCTAGAATAAATGGCTGATCAATCAGAACCACTAAGTATTCACTTCATATATACATATACTTATGTATATTCAATGTCTAACCATACACTTACTTATAGAATTCTCTAATTCTGTCATGTGTATATGATTTTATTTTCGATACAGACTTTGAAAAATATTTTATTGTGACAAAATGCATAACATGAAATTTACCATCTTAATTTAAAAAAAATTAATGTTTCTTTATTTTTGAGAAAGAGAGAGAGCGCGTGCAAGAAGGAGAAGGGCAGAGAGAGAGGGAGACAGAATCTGAAGCAGGCTCCAGGCGCTGTGCTGTCAGCACAGAGCCCGACACAGGGCTCAAACCCATGAACCGTGAGATCATGACCTGAGCTGAAGTCAGATGCCCAGCCAACTGAGCCAGCCAGGCACCCCATCTTAACTATTTCTGAGTGTACGGTTCGATAAGTTATGTATATTCACATTGTTCTGCAACAAGTCTCCAGAACTTTTTTATCTTACACAACGGAAATTTTATATTGATTAACAACAGGTCTCCAATACCCTTTACTCTTAGCCCCTGGCCACCACCATTCACCTTTCTGTTGCTCTGAGTTTGACTGCTCTAGATCCCTCCTATAAATGGCATCATGTTGTTTGCCTCTTTGTGATTGGCTTATTTTACTTATCAAAATGTCCTCAAGATTCATCTATGCTATAGCATGGTTTTTCTTCCTTTTTAATGTCACGTAACATCTCCTTGTATGTATATACCACATTTAGTTATCCATTCAAATAATCGGATTATTTATGCATCCAGATTTCTTGGATGGACAATCTGGTCACTTCTATCTCTTGACTATGGTGAGTAATGCTGCTATGAATACAGTTGTATAAATATCTCTTTGAGATTCTGCCTCAATTATTTTGGATATATACTGAGAAGTGGAATTGCTGTATTATGTTGTAATTCCATTTTGAGTGACTTCCATACATTTTCTACAGCAGCAGCACCATTTTACGTTCCCACCAAAAGTGCACAGGATTCCAGTTTCTCCACATCCTCGCTCACACTTGTTATTTTCTTTTCTTTTTCTTTTCCTTTTTTTTTTTTTGACAGTAGCCACCCTAATGTTTTCTGAAGTGACATCTAAGCTTTAGGCTTCTTAAAGATTGAGGAATGTCTTTTTGTTCATTTGTTTGCTCTTGCTTAACACAGTCTTGGGCACATAGGAAGTATTCAATTTATAATAAGTCATTGAAAGAAAATTATACTGGTGGGGAAAGATCCCTTTGCTGATAAATGATCTCTATAAAAATACTGAAACATACAATGTAAAATTGTAAAGGGCAGACTCTCGTTACTGTAAACGTATTGGGAGCTTCATGCAGACCACTAGTTCACATTATCTACATGTGACCAAGGAAGCACAGAACAAATTTCTGATGCATTATTCATCCCTTATGGAGGTAGTTTTGCTTTTGTATGCTGATCCATAAATTCATGAGTGCTTAATTTAATCTGATGTCACTCCCCAAAGCTGGTGCAGATCTCTGCCATTTCTGCTGTCACAGTTAAGGGGAGGATCAAGTGGTATCAACAAGGGAGGCCCGAACCCCAGGATATATTTATGATTTAGATATAATTACCATGGTTCAGTCCAATTAATACTGAATTTATAAAAGCTGTGTTCGCTGAATAATCTATTTATTATTTAAAGGCATCCCTGGGTTCTCGCAAGCCAAGACTGCTGCTCCAGAGGGCTGAGGCATGCCAGGAACAGAGAGCAGACAAATTGTTCAGTGAGTTTAATTTTTTATGCATGTTTTATACATAAGTAAATTGGAACATGGAGATTAGATCACACTCCAGCTGTTTCCTTTTAAACTGTGTTGTCCCCTTTATGCTACTCCAAGATAATAAGCACTTTTGTCTCCCCAGGCTGACGCATGGACACACCACACAAGCCGTGTTCACCTGAACCTTGTGCAGACCATCGCCTGTCCCTTCTTCAGGCAGTGGGCACACTAAGGATGCTTCTCTGTGCCAGTGCCATCAAATCGTTCTTTCGGTTTTTAATGAGTTCATTTATAAATGTGAGAGTCATCGAGGTTGAACCGATCACCCGAGTTCACCCACGATGTTAACGTGTGAGGTGGTACTGTGTTACTACTCAACAAAGCAGTTTCTTTTCTGTTCTTAATGAGGCTCTACTGAACGTAGTCAGAGAAGCTTTTCTCCTGAATAAACCTTTCTTCCAATTCACTGAGTGTATTTTTCAGGCATTTTGTCTAGATGAAATGCATACTGAGAAAGATGGACAAAAACGCTACAGTCTCACTTATAAAAACTTTTAAAAATTGTATGTGAAGAATAGTTTATATAGGCTAAACAAATTAAACCATGTAACAGGTGTTCATTGATTGAAGGTACTGTTTAGGTGATCTCAGGTTTTTAAAAAGTACTGAGCAAACGCATAGTCTCTTTGTGAAAGGAACATATTTCCCGGTCACGGGGAGAAGACGTAGAACAGCCCCAAATCTCCACAACAGATGAACACCCGGTGTGAAATGTGCATTCACCACATCACAATACTGTGCATTCACCACATCACAATACCGTGCATTGGAGGACCACCCTACGCAGCGTGCCTGGCTTATTCTAGCACGTGATAGCTTTCCCTTCCTGAATGTCGCTCTGAACATCCTTCCTTCTCAAAATATCCCTTTCCCATAATAGAGGGAGCACAAGGAAGGCGGATTGATGACTGACTATGGAGGGGCTTGAATGTGAGGTAAACTACGGCCCTTGTCAGCTTTCGGGTGCCAATGAGCTGCACAGAAACTGAACAAGAGTGCTAAACTGAACAAGAGTGGTGAACTGAGCTCCTTGGATAGATGAGGAGGTTCAAGACGTTTTGACATGTTATCAAAATCCAATAAAGTGACTATGTTATATCAATAATGTAAAGCATTTGCATAATTTACAAGTGCTAGTTAGGAGGCCGATGATCACACCCCTTAAGTGAGTGAGGCAGCCGCTTAAATATGTTTCTTCAATTTCCTTGGCAGTTATAATAGTAAGCTGCCATCTATATGACATTTTTCCTCTTGAAATGTTAATAGATTTCTGTGTCTCCTACTTATGACTAGTGAGGCACTTAGAGCACCTTCAATAAAGGTCATACTTTCTCTATTTTTAAATGCTATTGCTCTCCCTATAACTGTAACTGGTGTTTTCACTCTGCAATCTTCCAAATCTGTTGTGTGGTTCCCTCTCTGGGTATCAAGTAATATTTCAAACACCTGTCCTTAATTAATTGTCAATGTATTACTGGACATGCATGAAATTAGACATTTATTAAATATGTTGGTTCAAAGGTATAAGGAAGCCTCAGAAAAATGCTAGTTTCTGCTGTTAAATCATACTTGATAGGGAGCAAAATGTAACTGAATTATTCCTAGCCTCATTTAGAAAATTTTAAACAAAGCTAGTTTTTTTTAATGTTTATTTATTTATTTTGAGAGAGAGAATGAGCATGAGTGGGGGAGAGGCAGAGAGAGAGAGAGAGAGAGAGAGAGAGAGAGAGAGAGAGAGAGAGAATCCCAAGCAGGCTCTATGCTATCAGTGCAGAGCCCGATGCAGAGCTCTATCTCACGAACTGTGAAATCACAACCTGAGCCAAAACCAAGAGTCAGATGCTTATCTGACTAAGCCACACAAGCACCCAAAGCTAATTTTTTTTAAGTGGAGTAGCATAACACGGGCTTGAACTCAAGACCTGAGCTGACATCAAAAGTCAGATGCTTAACTGACTGAGCCATCCAGGTGCCCTTAAACAAAGCTATGAATTCAGATGTGAACATTACAGTGAGAAAATTTAAGAAAAGTAAAAAATTTTCCATTATCTGCAAGATTTTAGGGATTTGTCTTTTAGCTGTAGAATCAAAATATTTGAGCCAATTAGGGAAAAAAATAGAAATAATACTATTACTAAGCAACACAAACAATGAATGGTGTAGGAAGTTTAAGGAAAGATGATCACAGAAACAGGAATGAACTAAATTCTATTTACAGATAATAAAAGCATATAAACAGATTATCTTATGTGGAAGATCTGACATATGTCAAACGTAAATTAAGAGGTAGTCAATTTTGCCAGAATTAATTACCAGAAAACTGTCCATGCTGTAGGCACTGTGCTATGGATGATAATAAGACGATAGTCAAGACTAATTGACATACAAGCAAATATTGCCACACTTGGAAAAAAGCTAAAGTAACAAAGGCATGATCTGTATATGAGGTGATCAATAGGAAGGATTAATTAAGACTTGTTTGTGGTGGTTGGGTAACGATGGATACATTTGCCAGGACCATGTTATGTTGGTAGGACCAGGGTATGATAGGGTTTGCATAAACTGCCAAGGATGAGGCCTGACTTAGTTGGCTGAGTGTCCAACTTGGGCTCACGTCATGATCTCATGGTTCATGAGTTCGAGCCCCGTGTTGAGATCTGTGCTGACAGCTCAGAGCCTGGAGTTTGCTTCAGATTCTGTCTCCCTCTCTCTCTGCCCCTCCCACACTCTCAGTCTCTCTTTCTCAAAAATAAGCATTAAAAATTAAAAAAAAAAGAATGGGGGTATATTAGTTTCTATTGACACTGTAATAAATTACCACAAATTTAGTGGCTTAACACAACCGTAATTTATTTTCCTTTCTTCCTACAAAAGTACAACATGGGTCTCACTGGGCTAAAATCAAGGTTATATGCCTTTCTGGAGGCTCTAGAGGAGAATCATTTTCCTCACCAATTCCAGCTTCTAGAGACCACCTGGATTCCTTGGCTCGTAGTACCCCCTTCCTCCATCTTCAAAGCCACCAAATATTTGACTCTTTCCTGTACTTACACCTTGGCCACAGGAGAGAAAAGTTCTCTAGTATTAAGTATTGGGGTGATTAAATTGGCCCCTCATGGATAATCTACCATAATCTCACCTCAAGTTCCGAATTTTAATTACGTTTGCCCGATCCCTTCTGCCACGTGAGGTAGCATACACACAGATTCCCAGGGTTAGGATGTGGACATCTTTGGGAGACCATTTTTATGCTTACTGTAGATAGTATTTTAGGTGGGCAGCCATTTTTGGTTTTTTGCCTCCTTTTTTTCGTCAACCAATGTTTTTCTATCAATCGTTATGTGCAAAGCTTTTTGTAGATACCAATAACAATAAATCTCTACGTTAAAGAAACATAGAAAGAAAGATAGATAAATACTTAGGTAGTTTCAGAGATAGCTATGACACCTATGTGTCCAGGCAATTTATGTATATATATAATTTATATAGAAATTTATATTTAAATATAAATATATATTTATAAAATCTGTATACAAAAATCTTTATGTCATACCTCCTGTCTTTTACATCCCCTGAAGTGTCTAAAACAGGGCTGTGTACAGAAGAGATATTTGGGAAATATCTACTGATAAAAAAAAAAAATAAATGTTTTCTCTCCTGTTGCTGTCTTTGGCTTTTGAATTCCTGAAACTTTGAACCTGGCTGCCATGGGTGCTCAAGCCTCCAAAAAAGCGCTAAGGATGCTCCTACTGTATTGACAAAATCATAGACACCGCATGAAGCAAACAACTTATTATATTCATCATTGTCTCCTAACTTGAGCACAGATCCAAAATACAGGCACCAATCTGGTGCCCCTAATTTTTCACACAGCTGCACCCAAACGAGGACATTCTCCCCCTGTGCCAAGGACTGTAACAACAACGCTGTCCCCCTATATGCCAGCCACTGCGTGTGCGTGTAGGTAATTCATCTGAGTCATGTTTATAACAGCATGGACAGCTAGTTGGTTTTTGCAGCGGAGCCTCTTAGGCGAGAGCGGAGAGAGAGGGAAATGGCCCAGTCTGAGTTATAGAGCTGTGCCAGAGCCACACACAAAAAGCAGCAGACCCTGCAGCTACTGTCATTACCTCAAAGAAATACTTGTTGAATAGATGGCCTCACTATGCGATCTTTCTCCTTAAGGATAGCACAAAAGGGAGTTAACTATTGCTGATAAAGTGAGTCTCTCCCCGCCGTGAACTTATTTTCCAAGACTATGTCGATAGGGCATTAAATAATCAAAATAAGTCAGGGGGAAAAAAAGTGACCGCGTTTAACTGAGTTCAACAAATCTGTGATCAGCAAACCTTTGAAGCCAGGCACGATGCCAGGTGCGTTAAATACACTGTTAAATGAGGAGTTCGGTTTGGGCTCTGTTCTCGAAGAGTTAATAATTTAGTTGACATGGTGACATAAAACCACATGTAATACATCGGTAGACCTATGAGATATAAAAAGTACAAAGAAGAGAAACTACATCCGGGATGTTGTAAGGAAACGTTCATAAGGGAGGAAATTGATAGACAACTTTATCATATCCTTTGTTTCTTTGCCGTCTAGAAAAGTTTCTCTGATTTTTTTTGTTTCAAGTCCTCATTTATAATCCTTTAAATTTTGAGGACCCTAAAGAGTGTTTCTATGAGTTAGGGTTATCAATATTATGAACTTATCAATATTATGAATATTATGAATATTAATGAACTTTTAAGTTAAATATTAATGAGATTCATTTAAAAGTTACAGCAAGCATTTCATTAACATTTTTATGAAAAATAACTATATTATTTTTTAAAAAGAACAGTTTATTAAAAGTGTCACTGGCTTACATTTTTTATATCTCTTTAAGATCCAGTCTAAAAGAAGATGGCCATATCCTCATACCTGCATTCAGTCACTTGCTGGATGTTCCTTTGGTTTCAGTATATGAACAAAGTTTAGTGCACAAAGACAGGTAGTTGGAAAAGAGAATTTATTTGAATAGGCATTTCAGGTCATGCGGATAATCCTCTTTTCTACTACTGCAGCAGAACTCAACAACTGGTATTTTCTTTTTGTTTTTTTAACGTTTATTTATTTTTGAGACAGAGCATGAATGGGGGAGGGTCAGAGAGAGAGGGAGACACAGAATCTGAAAGGGGCTCCAGGCTCTGAGCGGTCAGCGCGGGGCTCGAACTCACAGACTGCGAGATCATGACCTGAGCTGAAGTCGGACACTTAACCAACTAGCCACGCAGGCGCCCCATCAACTGGTATTTTCTTAAGAAATAGAAAATAGTGGGGCGCCTGGGTGGCTCAGTCAGTTAAGCGTCTGACTTTGCCTCAGGTCACGATCTCACTGTTCCTGAGTTCAAGCCCCGCGTCGGGCTCTGTGCTGACAGCTCAGAGCCTAGAGCCTGTTCCATATTCTGTGTCTCTGCAGCTCCCTGCCCCTCCCCCACTCATGCTCTGCCTCTGTCTCTGCCAAAAATAAATAAACATTAAAAAATTAAAAAAAAGAAATAGAAAATAGAAATTACCAAATATTTCACAGAACTTTTGAACTCTGTTATACCAAAATTAATTGGTCTATCTTGAATTTTGAATAAATCTTTTATCCATGCATGGTTTTGTTGCATTGTGACTTGGTCACTTGTAGAACATATCAATTCACCGGTTTATCCCTATCTCCCAAACATTGACACATTTTATCATACAATATCAAAAATCGCAATCATTCATAATATCACCAATCTCATCAGGAAAATTTTGAATGCTGGGAAGCTGTCATATTCATGCTGGCCAATATTGGTTTTGGTTTTCCAGTATCTAATTTCCATTTGAAAACGTGGAGTTTATAATTGGCAACAATACTTACAGTTGCTGTCCTTGAGGTGCCAAGCTCACTTTATTTTCATCAAAATATCTGCCAAATACTCAAGTCTGAATAAACCATTGTTGTGTCATTCTTTTGGGTAAAAAATGGGGTTCCGTGGAAAAAGAAACATGTTTAGTTTACACACCCACCACACAAGTATTTTTCCTTGAATCAACCATTGTATTTCAATATGCAGTAAAATACTTCATGAGCCCTTCTCATGTTTTTGACACAAAATACTAAAAGAATGTGTACTGGTGAGTCATAATTAATTAAAAATAATTTTTATTTCTTCATCAAAAATATTCTTCTGTGAAAGTGGTGTATTGTTTTTCTCTGCAAGTACATGGTGGCAAAGACGACAGTAATAAGTAGCACTGAGTTTGGTGCCTTTGCTTGTTTTGAGCTAAGTCCCTTTGACCACGATTACTTTTGCATCATTAATGCAAATGTCTACACAGAGAAAAAGGCAAATAACATCTTGGTTTTATGAAAATAATTTTGACCTTGCAGACCCCCAGAAGTGTCTCAGGGACTGCAAAAATGTATGCAGCACACATTGAAGGATACTAATTTATAAAATACAGAATAAAATTCAGCAGGGCAAAAAATAAAATAAAAACAAATAAAAATCTCAAATCATCCAGTGTTGGTATAATGGTGCATAGCTTTTCAGATTTTTTTTTCCTGGAAAGACCATGTACCTTGCATAGTGACAGGTAAGTAATAAGGATATGTCTGTTGATGAATTGTGTAAAGAATACACACACACACACACACACACACACACACACACACACACACACAGAGCATATACCCTGAACTGATACTGTACAAAATGGTACTCAGTAGCCACGTGTGATATTTAAGCCTAAATTAAAATTTTCTGTTTTACTTTATAATATACTATATTGTCAACATAATTTTGATCAAGCAAATTTCTCAAAAGTATGAAGAGGCTGAGATAATTCCAATTATGTTTTTTAGGTTTCCAATTTATTTAACAATTATTTGAACTGATTTATAAATTTTATAATATTCACATGTAACTGTTACAGGATTTTTGACTACATACTTTTATTTCATTTTTTTCACTGAAAGTATGTATTTGGAGAAAAGATCAAGACATTGATCTCCATTCTGAATGGAAGCCTAAGATCATGTAGGGTTTTCCGATTCTGTCCCTACTTCTAACCTCATCAGCTTTCTGATTAATACATGTATAGCTATCTATAAATGATTTACTCAATATTATAAAGTTTTCAGTATTTTTGCATATGTTACTCTTATTATTGCCTCACTTTAAAGCCATAGACTTAAAATTTCAGGGTCAAAGTGCTCTGCATAGTTTGGGATTATAAATGCATATTTCTAAAGTATATCCTCAAACACCTGCAACTGTTTACACCTCCACTAGTATTGTGTGACTATATTCGTCCTTTTAACTTTATTTGTCCTTTTAACATTTGCCTAATCAATGTGATTACAACATGCTATTGTGTAATGTTAACTTGTACCATTGGTTTGATTTCCTTGAGCAGAATTTTAAGAAGAGATTAGACATGATATTCTCTAGCTCTATCCACATCATTGCAAAGGGCAATATTTCATTCCTTTTATGGCTGAGTTATATTCCATTGTATACAATGATATATATTGTGATATATATTTATTCATTCATCGTCGAGGACACTTGGGCTGTTTCCATAATTTGGCTATTGTAGGTAATGCTGCTATAAATACCAGGGTGCATGTATTCCTTTGAATTAGTGTTTTTGTATTCTTTAGGCAAATATCTAGTAGTGCAATTGCTGGATTGTAGGGTAGTTCTATTTTTAACTTTTTGAGGAACTTCCATACTTTTTTTTCCAGAGTGTCTGCACCAGTGGGAGAGGTATATAGGGGAATGTGTTAAACAGGTGATGGGGATTAAGGAAAGCACTTGTGATGAGCACCAGAATTTGTATGGAAGTGTTGAATTGCTATGTTGTACACCTGAAGCTAATATTACACTTAGGTTAACTAACCAGAATTTAAATAAAAACTTAAAAATAAAGCAAAACAGGTTGGACAATCAGTAAATTATAGGATTCAAGGGGAAAGAGAGGTGAAAGAAGGTCTTTCATGCAGAGAAAAGACAGGCATGTGCTGCAAACACTCAACTGAAGAACATTTCTTTCTAGCGTTTAATAGATAACCAAATAAATTCCAGGTGTATATGTATGTGTTGTGGTCATGCCGCAAAAGCAGGAGGGACCTGTGCTCAAAATTTATCAACACTAATGACAACACACATGTACCAAGGGACTATGGAAAGTTTACTACTTATTTAAGTGAGACCTTTGGGGAGAACAAGGCAAGCCTCTCAAGCCATTCCAGAATAGCTGGAGAGGGCAAGCGAAGGAGACTGGCCTGGGTGCCTACTGTGATTGGGGGTGGGGCTGGTGTGAGGGTTCTCGTGTGCAGTCAGGGACTTGTGTTGCTAGAATCTTCCACTGGCATCGAAAGAGCGAGAACTCAGGCTTTCTCACCAACTTGTCCAGATGTGGGACCCAAGGAGATGAGGAAGGGGTGAGAGTAAAAGCTGACGGCAGTCACAATATCAAAATATGGGGTTGAACTCTTCAGTGTGTTATGTCCGTGTGTGTTTCATTATCCTCAACTACTGTCAAGTGCTAGTTCTCTTCTATATACTGACAAGTAACTCTCACCTTTGTGAAAAGGCATTGTTAGCTTTTGGCTTCTGTTTCTGTAGCTGTATCAGCCAATTCTTGGTTTGCCTCCTCTTTCCAACTTCCCTTGGTCACAGGCATCACCAATGCCCTTGAAAACCCTTTTCGTGTTTTTTTTTGTTTTGTTTTTTTTTTTTTTTTTTTTTTTTTTTTTTTTAGAGTCTGGCAACTCTCAAAAATTTTGTGATGCTTAGAGTTTTTCTAAAGGTCATATCCCAAAAATCTAATGAAATGTGCTTTGCCTTTAAAAGAAAAAATGAGTCATTTTTGGGTAACTAGCACAGAGATGGTTCCCAACTCCAATTTCTATTACTGGTTCTAGAAATGGCCACCTCATGGAGATGATGTTGACGGGGTCTACTGAAGGCAATCCTAGGTGTCTCATGGATGGAAGACAGGGTTCTAAGATAGCGTCTAAGATTCCTACCCTGTGGGATACACACCCTGCATAATCCCTAGTTTGTCAATACTAATGATAATCAGCGGCGCCTGGGTGGTTCAGTCCATTAAGCATCCAACTTTGGCTCAGGCCGTGATCTCACGCAAGGTTCATGGGTTGGAGCCCCACGTCAAGCTCTGTGCTGACAGCTCGGAGCCTGGAATCTGCTTCAGATTCTGTGTCTCCCTCTCTGCCTCTCCCCCATTGGCACTCTGTTTCTTTCTTCCTCAAAAATAAATAAACATTTTTAAAAATTATTAAAAAATACAATTGATAGTCATTCCCATGAGGAGGTTATGTTCAATGACACAGCAGACATCAAGAAAAGGAAATTAGCCCGGGTTGACATAACCTAACTAGATATGCCTTCAAAGGGGACAACGGTTTTCCTAAAGAAGGAGATTCTCCATTGCTGGCTTTCCAGACAGAAAGGCCTACAAGTGTCTAAGGAAGTTTGTGTAGATAGCTTGCTGGATCTCCACCAATTCTTCCTGCTGCTCCCCCTTCTCTGACTGTGACTCCAGTGACTCAGAACAGTTAGTGTTTACTGAGAGACCCTGCTATGTACCATGAACAAGTCTTTAAATAGCCACAGTAAAAGACTGAGCTCTTAGTGAAATATTTTTGTTATGGTTGAAAATGTTCTCAAACTCTTTAAATAACTTCAGTCAGGCGAACCCAGGCATACATTGTCCTCTTTACTTTAGTCAAAGCCTCATTGTTTCCCCTAAATGATATGGCTCAGTTGATTATTTACCATATCTCTCAAACTTGTCCCCCAAGGTAGGGGCCAGAAGGAAGAAATTTGCCAGAGCAAAGAATCTGTCTGATCCTATGAAAGAGAAGTTATCCAGAATAGCTTCCAGCATCTGAATATTTTAGAAACCAGCAATACTCCTTAATTCACTGGCTTTCAAATATATGCTTCCTTGGATTAGTGAAAAATATTGATTTCATGTCTTGAGAATGGTTAAAAAGGTATGTGGTTTATTTAGCATAAGTCTCCTCTAAACTGCTGAAAAAGCAAGGGTCAACCATCAAAAAACATAAACTTAAATGCCAGCTAACATTTTATGCTTTTAACGTATTAACTGTATCTCTGATTCTGAAAAGGAAGTGTGTATAACTTTACTCCTTTCTGCCTTATAATTGTCCTAGCAATTTCCATCCAGGTTAGACTAATGCTTGTGTCCTTTTCCCCAGCCCGAACTCCTCTCTGTGTGTGAACGTCAGTGTTTCTTACATATCATGGAGAGAGAATTAAAGAAAACACATTTGCACTGTCAACCCATGTACTGTGCCTCTGGCATTCAAGGCCACATATCAATACTCACCAAAATGTCTTACAGTAGACATGAATATTACCATTTCACAGGAGCAGAAAAAGAAGATCAAAGAGGCAAATCACTGGCTTCTGTGTTGATTACCCCCTTCTCCCCAATTATCCATTACTAAATGTCAGTTATAAGTAGCCACGGGAAGAGAATTGCTACTCTTCTGACTTTGGGATGGGCAGGAAGGCTTGGTTTTTGGTGAGAGGGAAGAATTTACTTCCATAATCCTACCTAGGCATTTCTTCATATGGATTGTGCATATGAATTGTGGTCACCAAGCAAAACCACAGAAGGAAAAAGATACCACCACGTCCATACCAATTCACTCCCTTTCCAAATGAATTAATATCTCAGAAGTACTAAAATAGCAAAAGAAGAAACTCATAAGTTAATGTCAACCACTGATGAGAATAAACAAAGGGGAGAGAAGATGAGGTTAGCATCATTTGGTTTCTCAAACTGAGACTGCATGATTGAGGTGACAGATGACATACTGATAAGATGCCACGTGAAACTTGAATCCAATGTCAAATGGTTCATGAAGGCAGGTGAAATCAGTGTTCTTCCCTTGATGTGGTAAAAATAGAGCCAGACTTGAGCAAAATCTACATAATTGTTTTTATTTTTTTTTAATGTTTATTTTTGAGAGATGGAGAGACACACACACAGAAGCATGAATGGGGGAGGGACAGAGAGGAGGAGACACAGAATCTGAAGCAAGCTCCAGGCTCCAAGCTGCCAGCACAGAGCCCGACGCTGGGCTCGAACTCACAAACTGCAAGATCATGACCTGAGCCAAAGTCGGACGCCCAACCGACTGAGTCACCCAGGAGCCCCATCTACATAATTTTAAAAAAATGTTTACTTTTTTATTTTAGTATATATATAGAGAGAGCAGGACAGGGGCAAAGAGAGAGGGAGAGAGAGAATCCCAAGCAGGCTGTGCGCTGACATGGGGCTTGAACTCACAAACCCTGAGATCATGACCTGGGCTGAAATCAAGAGTTAGACGCTTAACCGACTGAGCCACCCAGGTACCCCAAAATCTGCATAATTTAAGCATTTTTTAATTTGTGAGATATGAATAGATAGTCCAACATAACCCTTTAAAATAAGGGAAAAGATTTTTTTTTTCTTCTCCAAACTTTGCACAAGTGTCCAAATCTCATTTTAGCATACATTAAGCCAATTGTATATTCATCACTAATTTGGGACTTTTTAAAATTGCAATTATTAGAAAAAATGGAATTTTGCATGTGTAAAAAGGTATCTTCTGACCTTTGGAAACCTTTGTTCTTTAGCTAACTAATTGTATGCAAATGAAAAATCAGCGAGCACATTTAAATGTTAATTTTACATCTTTTCTCTCATTTTTAAAAACTAGTTCTAGTTCTTTCATTGGTCTTGTGCCAAGAGCTCAAGAATGTGGTTTCTTTATGTTTCCATTTCTGCTGTGTACCTAAGATGTGAAAACAGTTTGCACCATCGTTAAAAAGTCATTTTAACAAATGACCATAGAAAGCCTCACTGCTTCCACCCACCCTCAACTCTCTCTCCAAAGGAGCCAAGAGCACTTGGGTTCACACTTCTGTGGAAGCCAAGGCACCCTGCATCCAAATCTGACATGCTAATAGTATGATCTCTACCATGCCCTCACCACCCAGCAAGATCTATGAGGCCTCCACCTACGGACACCACTGAGTCTTTCCAGTTTCTGCCTCAGCTGCACAATTCTCAGCAAAGTCGGCTAGGAGGCTGATACCGATGCGCTGGACAGAAGGGCACAGGGAGAAAAAAATGAGGATACGTTCCTCCTGAACGTGTGGTCTGTGCCCCACGCTGTGCAAGTTACTTTACATGCTCGGTGTCATTAAATACTCATAACCCTACAAAGTAGGCATTGTTGGATTCATTTCCGAGTGAGAAATATTAGTATCACAGCGGAGTAAAAAAATAGCCCCAAGTAGGAATAGAAAGTAAGAGGATTCGATTAAGATCTAGGTTTTTCTGAATCCAAATTCCTTAAGGGTGTATGATTTATTTTCATTTGTATGCTTGGTGGTTTGTTTCAACTACCTCTGTGGTACAAGCCCCTCCCTAAGGAAGGTGGGGGGATAAATTATATAGAAAATAACTCTTTCTCATGCTGAGGGTGTATTCGTTGAGTTTAGGCATTGTATTGTTGTTAGAGTACAAATTCCATTTTAACATTAAAAATTGGCTGCGACCATCCCATAGGATTAGTCAATATCTATCTAACCAAATAATGAAATACACAAAAGACAATTAGTAAACTAACAGATGCATATTCGTTTGTTAAATGTTTAAATAGTGCTTTGCACATAGCAACCATTATATATATATATATATATATATATATATATATATATATATACATATTTTTTTATGTTTATTTTGAGATAAAGAGAGAGAGCACACATGAGTGGGGTAAGGGCAGAGAGAAAGGGAGAGAGAGTATCCCAGGCAGGCTCAGTGATGTCAGGGCAGAGCCTGATGCAGGTCTCAAACTCACGAACGACGAGATCATGACCTGAGGCAAAGTCAGACACTTCACCGCCTGAGCCACCCAGGCATCCCATGTCACTTTTAAATTGGAAAAAAGACTGTGAATTTTGTCTCTTGCTCCTTCTTTGAGCTTCTAGCTTGCCAATTCTAATGAAGCCGGCTGCGGTGTAGACAGGTTCATGTGGCAAACATTTGAAGGCAGCTGACGTTTGGCAGCCAAAGAAATAAAATCCTCAGTTCAACAGCTCCGAAGAAACTACATCTTGCGGATAATCACGTGAATAATCTGGAAAGCAAATCCTTTCCCAGTCAAGCCTTACTATGAGACCACAGTCCCTACTGGCATCTTGATCACAGCCTAGGAGGGATCCTGAAGCAGAGAGTCACAGCCCAAACAAACCTTCTGTACACCTGATGTACAGAAACTGTGAAATAATAAATGTTGTTGTTTGATGCCTCTGCATTTTGGGCAATCACATGAATAGTGATAGATGACTAATACATTGTGCTATGAGAGTTTAAACTTCACTGAGTTTGCTTTATACAGGTACACACACACACACACACACACACACACACACACACTTTAGCGATCTTATTACTTTTCATGATTTGGATACACCTAATCAAATCTAGGTATATATTGCTGAAATAAGACACATCCTCAGTTGTTGAAATGAGTTGCATACTCTCAGGATTTAAAACAGAACCTGGATGTAAAATAACCTTCATGTCTCACAAGCACTGGAAGGCAGATACTTATAAAATTCTAATTCCCACTGGAAAGAGAACCCCTGAAAATCAGACAAATAATTTTTTAAAGACATCTATTTGTATTTAACCAGGTACTTGCAATCCCACTTAATATCCAACCTCAAATCTAGATTGGGACTCTTTTCAAAGTTTGGCTAATCTCAGGCATTGGAAATGAATTATATTCTGAAGACAATGTGATACACAATCATAATATCTTTTAATAACAGCATTGCAGTGTTAATTCAGTTTATTCACAAATAATCTAATGACATCTGTTGTTATTTGTTCACCGAGAGGTAGTGACAATATTTTCTCTTTCTCTCTCCAAATGCCCAGGGATAACATTCAGTATCTTCAATTAAGGAGATTCAAGAACCATCAACTTGACATCTCTGAGAAGACATGAAAATAACAGAAGGAACAACGGTAACTAGTCAAACAATAGAAAGAGAAGCTAAAGTGTCAGTGAAGCTTTCCCAACGTGCTATGTTTTAAAGACATGTTTAGTTTAACAATCACATCTCTTTTTTCTCTCTAACTCAAAACTTTACATTGAATTAGAGCTGAGAAATGGAACTTGAAACCACATAAGATGTGGTTATGAAACCAAATACTTCCAGAGAGTCAAACTCACTCATTTCTTCTTAGGGCATGAAGCACAGACAACAAGGTATGAGGTGGAATGTTTCCAACTGCACAGTAATAGCAGCACAACAAAAGGAATTTCTTACCAAAAGACAAAGAGATGAAATTGCTAAATCCAAGACAATAAGTCCATTCAAGAAATAAATTTGAAAAAAATACATCTTATTGGAACTGATTGCATAGCATTTTACCCAGACCAAAGTTTATGCAACTCTCAGAAAACATGAGAAAATGCCATATATACTTACAGGAGCAATAGCATAAACACCATAAAAATAAATGCAGTGGGATGTAAAATAATGACACTGTTGACAACTTGAAATGAGGGCTTTTTCTCTTTGAGGAAACCATGAGTGTTCTAGTGATGCCCAAAGAGTGTCAGCAATTCTCAGAATGCAGCCTGAAAGGCCCTTCAGACACAGTTGGCAAGCAAGTGTGCCAAACCCAAATGCTCACAGAGGCAGATAATCCAATCAATTTTAGCAGGTTGGTTGAAGTAAGGTAAATGTCATGGAATCAAATGAGCTGCAGGATACGTGTTCCAGGTGTAAGGGAGCACCCCCCACTCAGCTCCAGCCAGTCATTATCACAAAGGTCTTCTGTTACCAGACTTTCTCTTTTTCAAGAGAAGCTGGAAATATATATTTAACGTGAACTTCCCTGAGTTTACGTTGGTAATTCATTTAGGTGCAAAATTCTTTTGCAAACCCAAATGCTCAAATCAGATGGGACAGGTCCATGAGTCGGATTCAGTTGAGAATAACTGGTTTGTGATTAATCACTTACTCCATAGGGCTTGATTAGAAAAAGTGACTGGTTGTTAGATACAAATGGACTAGGGGAAAGGTGCGATGTTGACAATGTTTTAGAGAAAAGTATTGAAAAATAAATCTAGGAGCAGGGCAAGCAAAAAATAATACTGAGACAAGTTTCCAAGGCCTACAACCTTAGATTAGAGATATCAAACTAAATGTTTGCATTTAAGAGGAAGAGTTAGACAGTAGGGAGGAAATCAAGGAAAAAGCTAAAGTAGCAGAATTTAAGATAACTCTTAAATGGAGAAGGGTCCCCTTATATAGCCCCCTGAGAAGGACTATTGAACTAAGTAACCTACACATGTAGTTCTGCTGCTTAGACAAAAGTCTTGTGAAATTACTTTCAGGTTGCTTGGTTGTAAACAATAGCTTCCAAAAAAGGATACATATTTTACGAAATAAAAAGTAAATTATTAAAATGACCCTATTATTTATGCTTCACATAAATATTTTTCTATTATCACACTAGTTAAATAAATATACCAAGTATAAAAATTTTGACTGCACCCCACCCCCGCCAAGTATCTGCTACAGATGCCTTTGGGATTTTGATAGGAATTGCACTGAATGTATAGAAAGTTTTGAGTAGTGTTGCCATCTCAGCAATATTGTTTTCCAATCCATGAATGTGGGATGTCTGACCATTTATTTATATCTTCTTTAATTTCTTTCAACAGGATTTTGGGTTTTCAATGTGTTAAGTTTGTCATTTGCTTGGTTAAGTTTATTTCTACATATTTCACTTTCTATTCTATTGTAAATGAATTGTTTTCTTAACTTCCTTTTTGGTTTGCTTATTGTAAGTGGATAGAAACCCAATTAATTTTTGTGTGTTGATTTTGTATCTTGCAAATTTGCTGAATTATATTTATTAGTTCTAGTAGATTATTTTGGTTGTTTATTTTGGTGTGTACTTTTTAGAATTTTCTACATACAAGATCGTGTCATCTGTGAACAGGAATCATTTTATTTCTTCCTTTCTCATTTGGGTGACTTTTTTTTCTTTTTCTTGCCTAATTGCTCTAGCTAACCCTTTTAGTGTGTTATGAAATACAACTGAGAAAAGCAGTCCTTGTTTTCTCATTCCTGATCTTAGAGGAAAACCTTTTGTCTTTCATCACCGAGTATGATGTTAGCTGTGGGATTTTTATATGAGGACTTTATCCAGCTGGGGAACTTTCATTTTTTTTTATTTAAAAAATTTTTGGGGCGCCTGGGTGGCGCAGTCGGTTAAGTGTCCGACTTCAGCCAGGTCACGATCTCGCGGTCCGTGAGTTCGAGCCCCGCGTCGGGCTCTGGGCTGATGGCTCAGAGCCTGGAGCCTGTTTCTGATTCTGTGTCTCCCTCTCTCTCTGCCCCTCCCCCATTCATGCTCTGTCTCTCTCTGTCCCAAAAATAAAATAAACGTTGAAAAAAAATTAAAAAAAATTTTAACGCTTATTTATTTTTGAGAGAGAGAGAGGGAGAGAGATAGAGAAAGAGAATGAGTGGCAGAGGGGCAGAGAAAGAGGGAGACAGAATCCCAAGCAGGCTCCAGGATCTGAGCTGTCAGCACAGAGCCCAACTTGGGGCTCAAACTCATGAACTGTGGGATCATGACCTGAGCTGAAGTCAGATGCTTAACCGACTGAGCCACCCAGGCACCCTGAACTTTCCTTATATTTATAGTTTACTGACTGTTTTTTAATCATGAAAGGGTTTTGAATTTTGTTAAATGTTTTTCTTCTTTTTGTTAAGATGAACATTTTTTCATTCTACTAATGTAATGTATTACAACAATTAATTTCTATACGTTGAAACTTCTTTGGAATAAGGGAATAAATTCCACTTGCTGAGGATTTATAATTCTTTTACTAAGCTTTAAATTTGGTTCGCTAGTTTTTAAAAAAAAATTAATGTTTATTTATTTTATTTTATTTTTTTTGAGAGAGAGAGAGAGAGAGAGAGAGATAGCAAGGGGTAGAGAGAGAGGGAGATATAGAATCCGAAGCAGACTCCAGGCTCTGAGCTGTCAGCACAGCACATTGTGGGGCTGGAACTCATGAACCACAAGATAATGACCTGAGCTGAGGTCGACGCTCAACTGACCAAGCTGCCCAGGCGCCCGGGTTCGCTAGGTTTTTTTGATGAATCAATAGTCATAAGCGGTATTGGTCTATCATTTTCCTTTAGCATCTTTGTCTAGCTTTGGTATGAGGGTAGTGTTGACTTCAATGAATGAGTACAGGGGTATTTCTTCATCTTCAACTTTTTTTAAGTTTATTTATTTTGAGAGACAGACAATGAGCAATTAGGGGAGAGGCAGAGAGGGGGAGAGAGAGATAATCCCAAGCAGACTCCCTGCTGCCAGCGCGGAGTCCGACACAGGGCTCAAACCCATGAAGCCACGAGAACATGACCTGAGCCAAAACCAAGAATGGGACACTCAACTGAGTCACCCAGAGGCCCCTTCATCTTCAATTTTTGAGGACAGTATGAAAAACATTGGCCTTAGGTCTTTTTAAACACTTGGTAACTTTACTAGTGAAGTATCTGCCCCAGGGCTTTCTTTGGTGGACAGTATTTAATTGTTAATTCAATCAACTTCCTACTTACAGGTCTATTCAGATTTTCTATCAGTCGTGATTTAGTCCTGGTAGGTTGTGTGTTTCTAGGAATTTGTACATTTCATCTAGGTCACTCATTTTATTGGTGTATTATTTTGTAACATAATAATAACAGTATTATTTTATATATTTAATATATAAACATATTTTCATATTATTTTCTAATCATTTTATTTTTGTAGAATTCAGAGTATATTTTCATTTCTTTTTTTTTTTCTTGACAAACTAATAGTTTGTTTATGTTCTGGAATTTTTCCAAGAGCCAACTTTTGGGTTTATTGATTTATTTTGCTGTTTTTCTATTTTATTTTATTGAACTCTGCTCCATTCCTGATTATTTCCTTCTTTTTGCTAGGTTTATGTTTGTTTGCTATTCTTTTCCTAGCTCTTTAAGATGTAAATTTAGATTGACTTGACATCGTTCTTCTTTTTTAACATTATGTTTTTCTAGCTTTAACTTTCCCTCCCAGCACCGCCTTTACAGTATGCCATAACTTTTTGTATGTTGTGCTTTTTTTTTTTATTTTTCTCTAGGTATTTCCTAATTTACCTTGTGATATCACCTTATCTTTTTTATGAGCAGTGCCCACCACTCTTCCTTAATGCTTTTTGAGTTATGCAAAATAGAGATTATTACCTTACTTCAGTCCTTTAGGTATCATGCACTCCAGTTAGAACAAACACTCACGATAATTTTCTAATAAGATCTGTTCTGCTCTCCAGCTCAAGGTGGGCATTGAGACCCAGCTACTGCTGCTAAAGACCAACATTGTCACTGCAATGGAAGGAAGTAGGGTGACAGTGGGTAAAAATGCCAGAAAACATTCTGTTTTGAAAACTGCTTTCCCTTGATTGGGCATTTGCTTGGTTGCTGGAAAGTTCTGGATGTTTTCCAGACCTCTTTTGGTTAGGACAGCTTCTGGTTGTTCCTTTCATATTTCTGTAGGGAAACAAAAGCTGAGTTTTTAGTCTGCCATTTTTCTGAATCACTCCTCAATTGCAGACATCTATTTTTTTTTAATGTTTGTTTCAAATAGTGGATAATAGCATGTCAAAATTATTGCTTTTCGATGGTCAGTGACAGTCCATAAGTTTCATGACTTTATCAAGGAGGTATATTTTCCATTTTAAAAGTATTTTGTTTATTGAATTTGCCTCCTCATGTATTAAAAAAATTCTATTAAATTTAGATACATATTACAGGGTAAAAATATTAAACATTCTTATTCTGTTTTTCGTATTGTTTTAAGCTTTCATGAATGAGCATAGTTTTATTGTCTGAAATGTATGATATGGAGCATATGATTAATAACCGATTATAACTTCGCAGAAATTTGTTATCCCGAGAGTCTATATCTTCAGGCAGTACTTTCAGACTATAATATATAGGTTTTCATGTTTTCTTTTCTCATCCTAGAGAATATTAAATTTCACTTTGGTCTCTCTGTTCCTATTTCCTCTATTCTTCTACTGAAGAAGTATACAAATCTATTTGTAAAGAGTGGAAGTACATTTGCATGTTTATTGTTTTCTCCTCTCCATTCATTACAAATGGATGGATTGCTTTTGTGCAGGAAGCATATAAGCTCTTGCAAAGGCTGATAACACACTGTTCAACACCACTGTTCTGGGACAAGTTTGTTGACCAGCATACTGACCTCCTGATTTGATTAGTCTTTCTGACATCCTGACCTGTTGAGTCAGAAGAGTTTGAAACGGCAACCCCAAACACTTAATTCATTCAGATGATGCTCACACGATTATATTTTTATAGAGCCCATTTCTATTGCTATTTAGATAAACAGAAAGGACATTTTCAAGGTCCTAAGAAATGTTGGAATTATTTACAATTTCAAAATCTTCTTGAATCAGAAGATTTTGGAAAAAAGGAGGAACAGAATCAGAATGCTTCTATCAAGTTAGTGCTGATCCGACCGACTGCTCATACACACCAAGAGTTTTGAAGACCTGGAGAACATGAAGAAGTGGGGTGGTTGCAGGATACTGAGTTCACACTGATCAGAAAGAAATGTTTTGAAGCTATTATTATGCTCACAACTGTCTTACTCACATAAACATGTGCTCACTTATACTTTTATTTATGTCATGCATCTACAAGAAGGTCTTCCTCTCACCAGTTTACCCTTCTCCAGGGTCACCATCAAACTACCGAGAACTAGATTTTAAACAACTGGATAAAACGGTCTCTCGTGTCACTTACTGAAGAGACTATAACTCACTTCAAATCTAATACGTGTTTTATAAATACTAATTTTTTTTTCAACGTTTATTTATTTTTGGGACAGAGAGAGATAGAGCATGAAAGGGGGAGGGGCAGAGAGAGAGGGAGACACAGAATCGGAAACAGGCTCCAGGCTCTGAGCCATCAGCCCAGAGCCTGACGCGGGGCTCGAACTCACGGACCGCGAGATCGTGACCTGGCTGAAGTCGGACACTTAACCGACTGCGCCACCCAGGCGCCCCATAAATACTAATTTTTTAATTGAAGTGCAGATGAGTGTGAACAGATGGGCAACTAAGGTTTATGATAGACTTCTTCAATGTTACACTAATAATTATATCCACATTTTGAAATAATTTGCAGCTTACAACACGTTTTGATAGATTTCGTATCATTTACAGCCTCGTAATAGCTCTGTAGAATATATGCTACTAATGTTTTTGTTACATTTTCATTTATGACTAAGATTAATGAATTTATGTATCTGATCAAAGTTTAGCAGGTAATAAATCATAAAGTCTGCCTCAAGCCATACCTTTTAATTTAACTTCAGATTTTTTTTTTCAATACAGCATAGGTCCTTAACAGAAGATGTTATATAGACAATCTGAGATGGAAAGTTTACCAACAATGTTTTCCAATAAATAGTGGAAATAAACTATGGTTACAATAAACATAGATTTCCCATTCTATGTCCCTGCCATCATTTGATGGGTTTTTAGTAGCAAAGCTTTTTGCCATAAGCAAAAATAGGGGAGGACAGTGGGATGGATAAGATAAAGAAAAATTAACCTCTAAGATTTTGATCAAAATTTAAACCTTTCATAACCAAGATGTGTGTAATTTCTGATGAAATATGAAATATTTCTGTATGTAATGATATAAATGGTGTATCAGATACAATCGTGGTGCATAAGTGAAAGTGGCAGTAGATTTTGTAACCTAGTTTGGAAAGTGACAAATTTTTTCTAATAACATTTTCTCTGTAACAAAACTACATAAACATAAAGGAAAGAACAGGGTTTAAAAAGCCAGAATAAAATATTTAGCTGATGGAGTCCATTGCAATCAGTGAAATATTTATATGCATAATCTGTTTTCCTATTTGATTCAAATACATGTTTGTAGGGTATACTATTTTTAATGTTCTTATTTCCTTTATTACAATTTAGAACTTGCTCTGCAGTTCTATGTGTTCTTGAGTTTTTCTCTTCATCATCTCCTCAAAATAAAATAAAATATGGAGTCTCTGATATTAAATGCCTCAGCCCACCATTTAGAATTTTTCTCTGGAGTGCCTGTGTGGCTTCGTTGGTTAAGTATCCGACTTCTGTTCAGGTCATGATCTCGAGGCTTATGGGTTTGAGTCCCATGGAGGGCTTTGTGTTGACAGGTAGGAGCCTAGAGCTTACCTCTCTTTCTGCGCCACCCCCCTCTTTCTCAAAAATAAATTAGGAAGAAAGAAAGAAAGACAGACAGAAAGAAAGAGAATTTTTTCCTAAGGGAGAAGAAAGAAAGAAAGAAAGAAAGAGAGAGAGAACTTTTTCCTAAGGAGAGAGAAAAAAATAAAGAAAAAAAAAAGGAAAATCAAAGTTTTACAGAAGTGTGTGTATATTTTCCCCTGAAATTTAATGGAACGAAGCTGACAATATGCATATATAAGATAACTGATCTCTTAAGATGCAATTATTCATGTATTTGTCTAGTATTTCAACAGATTATTATTCTGATTTCCAATTCCTACAACTTGCAAACCCTCACAATTATAACTAACACCTTCCAGTTTAGATGCTGGTGTGTGTTAAGAATTTGCATTCATTCTGTATTAAATAAAAACCTGATAAAATATGATAAGGTATGTCAAACCTCCCACTATCCATCTCTACAAAATCCCATAACCTCATTAGACATGTTTAAAGGTTAATCACTGATATTCTATCTACCTTAAAATACTAATTGACAGTTTTATAAAAATAATTTGTTATAAAAATAATATTTCTTATGCATACTTTATTCTTTTTCAAATTCTTTTTTTAATGTTTATTTATTGATCCTAAGAAAGAAAGAGAGACAGCATGAGGGTGGAGGGGTAGAGAGAAAGGGAGAGAGAGAATCCCAAGCAGGCTCAGCATTGTCAGCAAAGCGACCAACATGGACCTCGATCCCACGGACCATGAGATCATGACCTGAGTTGGTATCAAGAGGCAGATGCTTAACTGAATGAGTCACCCAGGTGCCCTTCAAATTCTTTTGTCTGATTCACCTCCACAAACCACTATCTAGGAACTAGAGAAAGTATCTCAAATCCCATTTGACAGAGGCAGAAATTGAGGCTAGAAAAGGGAGCCAGGTTCGTGGCAAAGTTAATAACATGCATCCTGATATCAGGTTCAATGTATAGCAATTAGCTTGTGTATAAACTATTGGAATGATGAAGAGAATGGAGAAGGAGGAAAAATATTGACAAAAGAAGATGCTGAAATGGATGCAAATGATGATGAAAATTAATTGGAGCCCTCAAATAACTTGTGGGAAAGCAAACTAGTATGGCCACCATAGAAATCAGATGGCTGTCTCTTATGTTTGACTTACAGTTTCCATATGATCCAGCAAGCCCGCTCCTGGGTGTTTACCCAAGAGAAACGGCGACTTACCCTCGCACAAAAACAGGTACATGAATGCGTGTAGCAGCTCTATTCTGAATCATCCTAAAGCGGAAGTAATGTAAATGGTTTTCGATGGTTGAAAGCATAAACTATGGTTGACCTATACAATGGAATATACTACCTATACTACCTATACTACCAAGGAATAACACAAGAGCGAACTATTGTTCCGTGCAACTTAGTTGAATCTCTAAGCCGAGTGAAAGAAGTCCATTTCAAACAGTTACATATTGTGTGTTTTTATTATGTGACAGTCCTCACAATACAATACCCGTATGATGGAAACCACATTAGTAGTTTTCAGGGATTATGAGTGGGAAGGATAAAGCAACGATTAAGGGATAACAAGAGGAAGTATGCTGGGGTGGTAAAAATGTTTTGATTCCTGATTGTACTGGTGGCCACAAGAATCTATAGGTGTGCTGAAATTTATCAAACTATATAAAAAATTCAGTTTTACCATAAAAGAAGTTAAAAACTATACTTAAAAAATAAATACATTTTTAAAACTGTGAAGGGGTGACGCAAGTCAAGGTAGATTTAACTGATTTTCTAATACACTTTGCCAGAGTAAATGCCTGTACAGTATAAATGACAAAAACAAATTACAGAATTTTTAAATCAAATTTGAAATATTATTTTAAAACAGGAAAAGGAAGATTACCTACATGACAGATTCAAAGACATATTTTTTAAACGCGTATTTATTTATTTTGAGAGAGAGAGAGAGAGAGAGAGAGAGCAGGAGAGGGGCAGAGACAGAGAGAGGAAGAGAGAAAATCTCAAGCAGGCTCCATGCTGTCAACACAGAGCCAGATGGGGACTTGATCTCACCACTGTGAGATCATGGACTGAGTTGAAACCAAGAGTCAGATGCTCAACTGACTGAGCCACCCAGGCGTCCCCAAAGAAGTACTGTTTTTAATCACAGCCAATATTTTCTTGATATCTTACGTGACTCCAATTGTATCTTTTTACCCTAGATGACTATCACTGTAGGTGTTATACATTCAATAACCCACATTTGGAGGGACTGTGTCCTTCACTTTTTAAAAATCCATAGCTGAACAGTTTTAAGAGAACTTATTTGTCATTGATGCCTGGGGATAAGCCGGGAATAATATTCTTGAAGAAACTGGTTCATAAAAAGAGTAGAAATGCTCTGAAAGACTGTGGACTGATTAAAGAAGAATTATCCCCTGTTCTCCACTCTAGGATTCTGAAATTTGCAGCAGGTGCCCATAAATATTGAAGACAGATTCATGAATTCCTCAGGGGTCTCCATTCACAGTTCTATATTATTTCCGATTAACATGCTAATGAAAAGTGATCTAATTCAATAGTAATATGTTAACATTCAGAAAGCAAGCTGATAATATTCTGTGGATAAATCCAGATTTCATTTAAACTGTTGCCTTTCTATCAGATTATTTTGGGTCAACAAATTCAGATGGAAGTTGTTTCATTTGTGACTTTTAAATTATAGTTTTTAAATGCACAAATAATTGAGGTGAACAAAATCTGCATAATAATATTGAGTGTTCAACAGGATAGATATTTAATGAATAGATTTAGTAATAAATGATAGAAACGAGTACCCTACCAAAAGGAAACCTCTGTGGTCTTAACAGTTTTATTAAAATGTAATTTGCATGCCATACAATTTACCCATTTTAATGTGCAGTAGATTTTAGCAAACTTACGGACTCCATCACTACAGTTTCTTTTCAGGACACTTTAAATGCTGCAAAAAGTAATGATATACTCATTTGCTGTAACTTTTCATGCTCCCCACCCCGAGGAAATAATTAATTTACTTTTCATCTCCATCAATTTGCCTGTTGCAGGCATTTCATAGAAATGGAATCCTGTAATGTGTGGTCTTTTATGACTGGCTTCTTGCACTTGGCGGGCTTTTGAAGTTCATCCCTGTTGTAGGAGGTATCAGTACTTGACTGATGGACGTTTGGGCTTCCACTTTTTGGCTACTTTGAATAATGCTGTTACGAATATGCATGAGTTTCGTCTGAGCATATGTTTTCGCCCTCTTGTGTGTATACTTAGGAATGGAATTTCTGGGCCTTATTATAACTCCATGTTTAACATTTTGGTATAATGTCTAACTGTTTTCCAATGTGCCATTTAAAATGCTGCTATTTTACAGTTTGCTAATTTGCCAGCAAATTCTAAGGGTTATAATTTATCTCCACATCTTGCCAATGCTTTATTATTATTATTATTATTTAAAATTTATAGCCATTTTAGTGGGTGTCAAGTGGTATCTTATTGTGGAATTGATTTGCATGTCTCTAATAACTACTCATATTGGATATCATTTCATTTGCTTATTAACCATTTGTATAGGCATTTTTTTTAATTGTGTTATACACTTTGATATTGTTAAGTTGTAAGTATTCAAGTTGTAAGCATTCTGTATAGATTCAGGATATAAGTTCCTTCGTAGATAAATGATTTCCAAATGTTTTCTCCCTGTCTGTGGATTGACTTTTCACTTTCTTGTGCTGTACTTGGGAGCACAAAAGGTTTTCATTTTGATGATCAAGAAACTTACATTGCATGCAGAAAATGCACCTTATGAGCATCATGTAGATTCTATTATTCATTGTAATTTCATATTAGATTGAATTATGAGCGCAAATGTCTAGTCTTTAATACGGATTTTGTGCTGAGCTAAAATGTAGTGTGCAAGCAGTAGTGAGTTGTGCTTGCTAGAGAGCTGATGAGGTTCTAGTCCAGCTTTCTGGCAGCTGTGATTTGCCCCTGTGTATCTGTGGGTCCATCTTAGGGAGATTCCTAAAATCAGGGGATGGTGGAGAGAGATGTGGAAATATTTATCGCTCTTCATCCTTCCACAGCTCTGCCCGTGTCACGGGAACAGAAGTGGCTGTTGGCGAATCGTGATTGTCAAGCATGTTTCCTTTTGCCATGGGGGTAGCAGTGTTCCACAGAGATGCTGTGCTTACAGACTGCGTTCCAGAATGAAGATGACATGGGCAGAATTTGACATGACACGTGAGTAAGGAATAATCCTTTGTTGCTTCAAGAAAACTGAAATCTCACACCTGTTTATTTCTGCGGCATGACCTAGTTCCCTGACTTAGCAGTAAGCACCTATCTCCCATGCCATGGACCATATACTTCTTACGACTAAATCGGTATTTTGTCTCCATTTTGCAAGTAAGAAAACTGTCTTCTTATAGGCTATAGTGCCTTGGGAATTTTAGTAAATTCCCTTAAGCCTCAGAGTTGGGATCCAAACTCCTTTCTGTCTGAATTTAAAGCTCATATTCCAACAACTCTGCTTTCTGGGCCCACGAGTATTTATGAAAAACAACAACAACAAACAAGATTCATCATAGTTGGAAATTCAGGTGCTGTTGCTAGATTTTGTTTTATCTAGTTCCATCTCTTAACATCTCTGCTACAAATTCTTTAATTAATTTAGATCCAGGTATTTCTAAAACTGGATTTCATACACTAGAGTTATGATCCTCTATCCAGAAAACAAACAAAAGCCAATGATATGAAATGAAGGTTGTGGTTTTATGGGCTTTTTTGATGAATAAAATATTAGATTCAAATTAAAAACACACGAGGGCCTCCTGGGTGGCTCAGTCAGTTGAGAATCCAACTCTTGATTTCGACTCAGATCATGATCCCAGTGTCTTGGGGATCAAGCCCTGAGTCAGGCTACACACAGAGTATGGAGCTTAAGATTCTCTCTCTTTCCCTCTACCCTTCGCCCCTGCTTGTGCTCTCCCTCTCTCAAATTATATATATACATATACATGTGTGTATATATATATATTCAAATATATATATTATATATAGAAATACTCATATATATTTTTGACTGAATATTTCATTTGCAGACAAATTAAAAAAACATAGAAATTTAGAAGAGGGCAGCACAAGGAATTAGAGAGACCTGAATCTCATATGGATATAGGAAGCAAACAGAGAGAGCAGGAAATCAAGGACACTTGAAGGATTGAGGCAAAATCTTTTGCCGCAAGAAACCAAGAGCAGGATCTATAACAGTTACACAGTTATGCCATGTGATTTGATGAAATAATATTATTATCAGAGAAAATTCTATTACTTGTGTCACGAGACTTTACCGTATCCGGAATTAGATTGTGGGATCTGTGTTGATGTTCGTTTGTTTTTTGCTTATTTTTTTGACAATATTGAAAAAGAAGCTGTGAGGCTGAGATACATATAAATGCAACAACTGAGCTACGTGGGAAAAAAGGAGAATATTCTGTGCATGCGTGTGTGTGTGCCTGTTGTGTGTGTATGTGTGGACATGTTTTCTTAGATACACATTTGCATGCAGAGAGATAAAGACAGAGAGAGAGCACAAATCTAAAGCTATCACTTAAGGCGCACATTGGGGATGGAACAGATGTGGGAAGCGAGGTGGGAGCAGTTGCCTTAATCCTGTTATTTTATAGTTAAGGAAAAGCATGAAACAGGGAAAGAGCAAGAGTTAGGAATTTGGCTTACTTAGTTTGAATCTTTTTTGTTTGTTTTTAATTCATCTGGCAAAGTAGTTGACCTCCTTTGCAAGTTTGTTGTGCAAATTAAAGGAGTTCATCTTGTAATACGCTTAGTGTAACTCCTGGCACACAGACATGCACATAAACACTTGGGCAATGATGACTATTATTCTGGAAGAGAGGACAGTCCCATGGAAAGTTTCATTTCCTCCCCTATGAAGTAATGAGAGAAATAGTCTCCTGATTGTAGTGAGAACGTTGAGTAATATGTGTAAAATGGCAGACCGCATCAGCCACTTTCCCTTTAGGAACACACGCACACGCACAGAATGTTTTACTTTTTTCCCACATAGCTTGATCACTGAAATGATTCTTATCTCACAGATAGCCACATAGCTTCTTTCAACTTACTTAAGTGTTGCTCCTTTCATACAACAACAAGGAAAAATCCTTTCTGAGGTCCATATTCAACTTTCCATTGCAAATAAATAGGTCTTTTCTCAGTTTATTGGTAAATTCAAATTTTCTGACAAAACAATACGAAAATAAGTATGCCTTCTTAGAATAATCTTGGCTTTAAGAAATTTGTACAAATTCAGCCTTAGCATTCTGCTCTCCTTCTTTCCCTTTGTTCTAAACTCTGGTATGAACTTTTATTATCTTTTTAAATGTTTATTTATTTTTGAGAGAGAGAGAGAGAGCACGAGAGGGAGGTGGGGGGCAGAGAGAAAGAGAGGGAGACACAGAATCTGAAGCATGCTCCAGGCTCTGAGCTGTCTGCACAGAGCCCGACGTGGGGCTGGAACCCACGAACCATGAGATTATGACCTGAGCTGAAATTAGATGTTTTACCGACTGAGCCACCCAAACACCCTTCCGATCCGAACTTTTAATCCTACTGGCTATGTCTATTTACCTTTCTTATACACATTGGACCTCAGAATGCAAGCAAGGCTTCGTTGTGCTCTACCCTCTGTGCTTGCAAAGCTCTTGTGTATTTCTGTTTCTTGCTCATTTGACTATACCTTATTTCCCTAACCAGGGAGGGTATGAACAACAGTAGAAACACAGTCACCCTTGTATCCTCCAGAGAATGTAGCACAATAATTGACATAACCTGCGTGATGAAGATATGCTTCAATATAATTTCATTTTATTTTTGGATGGGGATGCGTATATGTTAGTCCTTGTAAAGTCCTAATTACAAGGACTTTGTAATCGGAAACAACTGGGTTTGAATCCCAGCTCTGTCACATATTAGATGTGTGGCTGTGAAGAGTTGCGGAAGCCTCAGTTTACTAATCGGTTAAATAGAGATACTAGTCTTTAGCTCAGTAGTCTATTGTGAGGATTGAAGCATGATTTTCTAAGGTGCCTGGCATGTAAAGTATCATTGAACAATGTGGAATTTAGATTTTACAGAGGAAGGAATGATGATTAGGTAAAATGATTTGGTCAAGGTCACACATCTTGTTACTACAAAGTCAGAAAATGTAATATGTAATCTTTATAAGAGTACATCCTATGGTTTAATTCGTGTAACCTTGCAGGTTTACCTCATGCGAAAGCCAATCTACTTTGTGCTGCCAGGTTTATTTATAATCTGATCTAATGAACCTTTATTTTATTTTATTTTATTTTATTTTCAAATTTATTTTATTTTTGAATTTATTTTATTTTACTTTTATTTTGTTTTTTAGAGAGAAAGAACACATGAGCTGGGTAAGAGGGTAGAAGGAGAAAGAGGGAGAATCTTAAGCAAGTTCCACACTCAAGGCAGAGCCTGATGCAGGGCTCAATCCCACCACCTTGGGACCATGACCTGAGCTGAAATCAAGAGTCAGATGTTGCACCAACTGAGCGACACAGGTGCCCCAACCCTTATTTTAAAATGGCTAGTTATTTAACATATCATGTTTACAATATTTAAATAATATCTTCGGTGTCAGGATTTGTGATATAGATTCAATGTCATTGTCATAGGGTGACCATGTATAACTACAGCCCGAAAGCAGTAAACTTTTGAGAGTGAAAGATGGTGAGACTCATACTAAGCCAGATAGAATGCCAGGACAATTAATTTGAAAGAGAACTGTCCTGAGCAAGGGAGGACATACAATTACCCTATTTGTAGAATTAGAATAAGAATAAGATCAAAGTGGCAGTCGGAGAAGAAAACAAATAACCACAACCTTAAATATGTATAATATAGCTAAACTGAACGAAAGATGTAAGAAAAGAACACCTTGGATGAGTCAGTAACCTGCAGCTAAAATTATTATTTTGAGTTTTATGACATTTCTTAGCTAAAATATTAGAAAATATTATCGAAGAATAATGTCTGTGTCAATTGCCCAGTAGCACATGGGCAAGCTGTTTCTTCAAATATACTAATGAATCTTTAATGTCAGAAACGTGTGCAGGTTAATCCTCTGACATCAGTATCTGGGGAGTGTGCACGTGGGGGCTGGGAAATCCACTGTTGTTGAAGCCACAAGCAGAAAATTCATTTCAGCCCTTAGTTCCCTTCAAGTTTCCAGACTTTACATTTACAATAGCTTAGAAAATGACTAAATCTCTCATTAGTTTTTCTTTACATAAAAAAAAGGCACATTCATGCCTCAATGTCTGGCTTTTATGAGGGCAAATGTACTTACGTGTTCAATATCAAGGACACTGATTTGCCATGAGAATGATTTTTCTAACTCTCTTCTAGTGACTTATGTGGCTATTACTGACTTTACAAAAGCGAGAAAAAAGATTTTAAAGTCAAATAGTCAGTTAAGAGTTAAATCTTTGAGATTTAAAAATCACAAAACCCAGGGGCACCTGGATGGCTCAGTCGGTTTAGCATCCAACTTTGGCTCAGGTCATGATCTCGTGGTTCGTGGGTTTGAGCCCCACATCAGGCTCTGTGCTGACAGCTCAGAGCCTGGACCCTGCTTCAGAGTCTGTGTCTCTGTCTCTCTCTGCCCCTTCCCTGCTCATGCTCTGTCTCTCAGAGTCTCTCAAAAATAAATAAAACATCAAAAACATTTGAAAAAAAATCACAAAACCTGTACATAAAAAAATCCAGGATTAATAAGGATGAACTAAAATAAACATTATTTCAAAATTATACTAGCAAGCTTAATTAACTAACACACTCACATCCACCCTTGTGCGGTATATCTTTTTATAGAAATCAGACAGACATAGGTTTCTGCCTGTGTTTCCTCATTGATGAGGACTGACCCAAAGTCCATCTTACTCATGGTCATCCAAGGTCTTCATCTTGAGAGGCACTTATGTATTTGTTAAATGTGTGAAGAACAAATAAATGAAGTGGGTAAATTAGCAGAGCTGTAGTTCCAAACCCATTCCCTTTCCTGTGTAGAAGTTGGATGGGAGTTGCCCTGTGAGTCAGGCCCGAGTTTCCTGTTTTGATTACTCACTAATCTAAATTCACCATTTGTATACTCTTCCTGAACAAGTTACACCACACCTATAGCAACCTATCGCCTGGGCTCTGGGACATGATCTATTACAGTTGGCACTTGTCAATTAAGCAAAAAATAACATACATAGTTTGTGTTCAAGACACATTTAACTGATCCTTGTTTGAAGGAAGGAGAAACAAAAGAAATGAAATTGAAACAATAGAGAAAACACAAAAGAGCAAATTCTTATGTGACAGGACTTTTGTATATATCATTTCACAAAATCTTCACAAAATATTATATACTCTTATAATCCTTTTATATATTCAAAGTTAATATTATAAAATATGCATAATAAACACAATATTAACACACTATAAATTCAGTAATCTTCATTTTACACATGAGAAAACTTGGACTCAGAAATGTCAAGTGATTTGCCTAAGGTCATGTGCAAGTTTACAATATATAGAAACCATATCCGTCTCATTTAGGGTTCAGACTTTTATCAAAATCCCACTTTGCTTTGCCCAGGAAAAGGCAAAATGTAGATTAGAAGTGCTGGAAGCTTTGAAAAGTGTATGTAAAATTGGAGCAACTAAAAGAACAAGTGGAGATTTATTGATCTGTCCCACCTGATCCCTCATCTTTTCACTGGCACACAACTTGGAAGGTCAAGCAACATCACTCAAAAAAATGAAACATACATCCGTGTGTAACTTTGGGAAGTAATCTCTGTAACTGTCTTTTGTATACATGTATTGGCGATGCATTCGTAACCTGAACAGCTATAATATTTTAAGCTTTATCAAGTTTTGCTCCCCCCCCAAAAAAAACAAACAAAAAAACAAAAAACAAAAAACAAAAACGGATGAAAGAAGGAAGGAAAAAAGAAAAGAAAGAAAGAAAGAGAAGGGAGGGCAGGCAGTAAGGAAGGAGGGAGGGATGGAGGGAAGAGAAGAGAAGAGAAGAGAAGGAAGGAAGGAAGGAAGGAAGGAAGGAAGGAAGTTTCCACTCTGGTATTTCCTGGCTTCCTCCAGAACTTGGAAGCCTTTTTTTCCAACATCTTATGCTTTTATGTTTTCTGCAAAGATCTATATGCTTTATTTGTTAAGTATCTAAGAACATTTGCTTATATAAAGGGAGTCTTAAAGTATTAGATATTAAATGTTTGCCTGGTTTAGAGAAACATGGATCTTTTGGAATAAGTAGATATGCCACCAGCAAAAAACATATTGAATAATAAAATGTTCACGGTGCCCAGTATTTTTTGTAACTCTAAATTTATTTATAGATTTTGACTTTCTAATAGTAGTCAGTGCATCTCTGTTTCATGGCGTGCAAAGGCACCCAGAGGGAGAATTCATTCTAATCATATTTAACACGTCAGAAATAACCGCACAAACAAATCAACCAGCCCCTCACATTGTAAACATTGGGTAGACAGATGATTACACTGCTAAGTTATTTTACCTCGAAACTAATTCTCACTGGTTGAAATGTTGATTTCTTTTCTACAAACTGCATTTCTTTCAATGTAGAATACATTTTAAGAATCTACTATCTTTGGGACCAAGTTTCAATATCTTTTACTTTTTATATTATTGATTTACCTACACAATTTCGCTATGAAAGGACCAGATAGTTCACAATAAAATTTCAGGTCAGTCCAAAAAATGTTAATGCATGTAAAAATAACAGAGAATAAAAATAAGGAAGTAAGGAGAAGAAAAATTTTATATGCAAATTGAATCACATACATACATCTTTAGTTATTTATCATGTCAAAACAGAAACCCAGTGGGTTATATCACTCAGTAAAAAAAGTGGATAACTCAGTGAGAGCCTGTATACAAAATCCCTCACAATTGTCTCTACTTCAATATCATTTTTATTAGTTTTCCCCAAAAACCTATGTTATAACCATATTTAAAATTCTCAAAATTCATCTCCTTAAACAAGAACCATAAAGAGAAAGGAAAATGGTATATTAATTTATATATGTATTTCTACCACTATATAGAAGACTGAGGCTGTGCCCTTTTTTATTTGCTGTTGTAATTATACCTCCAATACAGTTTCTTGAAAGGCCAAGGAGTCGAAACTGTTATTGAACCAACCCCCAAATAGGTAATTATATGGGAGAGATGCTCGTTAGAAACCGAGGCCATAGGTAGGGTGATGCAGCCAAATAATGAAAACCTGAAAACGAGGAAGCCAGGGAAATGAAGAACCTAATTTCACTCACCACCTGCACTCTAATTGGCTCTGTCTCCAAGTGGCTAAAACCTAACTAGACGTTGGATGACCTGGAAGCTTCTGCTACAGTCCATAGAAATCAGCGCACCAAGATACAGGAAAGCACAATCAAGGGTGGAACATGGATCCATTACAATATGGAAATGCAAAGTTACAAAAATAGCCAAACGATGCATGAAGAATTTCTAGTTGGAAGGATTTTTCCTATCAAATATACTGATTTCTTTTTTTTTTAATTTTTTTAACGTTTATTTATTTTTGAGACAGAGAGAGACAGAGCATGAACGGGGGAGGGTCAGAGAGAGGGAGACACAGAATCTGAAACAGGCTCCAGGCTGTGAGCTGTCAGCACAGAGCCCCATGCGGGGCTCGAACTCACGGACTGCGAGATCATGACCTGAGCCGAAGTAGGACGCTTAACCGACTGAGCCACCCAGGCGCCCCTCAAATGTACTGATTTCTTATAAAGCTACAGTAATTAAGACAGAATGGCACTAGCATAAATAAGGTAATTAGACCAATGGAACAGAATTAAGAGACTAGAAACATATCCATGCATAAGTATGAATTAAAATATAAGTTAAAATGAAGGTAGCTTTTTGGAGCAGTAAAAATAGGATAATATATTTTTTTTTCATTCTCAAGTTAGTTAATATACAGTTGGTTTTAAGAGTAGAATCCAGTGATTCCTCTCCTCCATACAACACCCAATGCTCATCCCAACAAATTCCCCCCTTAATGCCCATCACCCATTTTCCCCAACCCCGCACCTCCTCACACCCGTCAACCCTGTTTGTTCTCTGTATTTGAGTCTCTTATGGTTTGCCCCACTCTCTGTTTTTATCTTCTTTTTTCTTCCCTTCCCCTATGAACATCTGTTAAGTTTCTCAAATTCCATATATGAGTGACATCATGTCATATCTGTCTTTCTCTTACTGACTTATTTCACCCAACATAATACCCTACAGGAGGATAATATTTTCAATAAATGGTGTTGGGACCACTGCAGATAGTATAGAAAAAAAAATGAACCTTCCAGCGCATCATGCAAAAATCCCGGAAAGGTTGAAAAATACTCATGTCCAGAATGTATAAAAAATATCTACATATCAATGAGATATAGACAATCTAATTGTAAAATGGCCAATATACTTAAAAATATACTTTATAAAATTGGATGTTCAATTGGCCAGGCAGTATATGAAAAAAAAAATCTTTAGTTAGGAGCAAGGCTCATCTACTCACAGGAACAGGAGGGAATAAAGGTTTTAAGGATCAACGTAGATGTTGGTGATTATATGTGTGGGAGGAGTCTCATAGTCACCTTGTGATTACTTTTGTTTTCTCATTGAAATGAGAAACAAGGTTAATGGGTAAGAGTAAAGATAGTGAAAGGAAGTGCTGGACAATCTAAACATATGGATAATTTCCTAGAAATAAGCAACCTATCAAGACTGAATGAGGAAGAAATAGATCATCTGAATAGATAAATAACAAGTAAGGCAATTAAATCAACAACAAAAACTTCCAAAGAAAAGCCCAGAACCAGATTCTTTCAGTGATGAATGTTAGCAAACATTCAAAGAAAAAATAAAAGGAACCTGAATCAGAAAGTAAAATGCAAAATTGTCTCTGTCTTCAATGACATATTATATATAGAAAACCCTAAAGACTCTACCACAAAACTGTTAGAATGAAAAAGTAAATTCAGTAAAGTTTCAGGATACAGAATCAACATACATAAATCAGTTGTATTCATATACACTAACAACAAGCTCTCTCAAAAAGAAATGAAAATAATGTCATTCACAATAGTATCAAAAACAATAAAGCACTGAGAAATAAATTTATCCAAGGAAGTGAAAAAGCTGTACACTGAAACCTATAGGACATCACTGAAATAAATTGAAGAATATAAATCAATAAAATCAGAACAAAAATAAATGGAAAGATATCCCTTGTTTATAGACTGGAAGAATGAACACTGCTAAAATGTCCATCCTAACACAAAACCATCCAGAGTCAGTGTGATCTCTGTTATGATTCAATGGTATTTTTTTATAGAAATAGAAAGAAAACAATCCTAAAAGTTGTATGGAACCACAAAAGATGTCAAATAGCCAAAGAAAGCATAAGAAAGAGGAATAAAATTGGAGGCTTCATGCTATCTGAATTCACACAAAGTTACAGAAATCAAAATAGTATGGTATTGACATTAATATAGACGCATAAACCAATAGAACAGATATAAAGCCCAGAAATAAACACATGACTATACAGTATATTAATGCTCAACAAAGCTGTCAAGAATATACAATGGGAAAAGTTAGTGTCTTCAATAAATAGTGTTTGGGAAACTAGATATCCACATGCAAAAAAGTGTGAAACTGGACCCCTATTCTGCACCACTTGCAAAAATTAACTCTAAATAGGTTAAATTCTTAAATGGAAGACCTGAAACCATAAAACTCCTAGAAGGAAACATAGGGAAAAACTCCTCTGCGTGGGTTTTCGATGTGATACCAAAAGCAGAAGCAACAAAAACAAAAATATATAAGTAGGACTACATCGAACTAAAAATCTTCTGCAAAGCCAAAGAAATGATCAACAGAATGAAAAGGAAATCTATAGAAAGGAGAACATACTTGAAAATCATTTTTCTGATACGTGGTCAATATCGAAAATATGTAAGAAACTCACGCAGTTCAATAGCAAAACCAAATAATACAATTATGAGCAAAATAATTGGATAGACACTTTTCCAAAACAGATATACAAATGACTAACAAGTACATGAAAAGGTGCTTGACATCACTAATCATCAGGGAAATGTAAACCAAAACCGCATTGAGATAGTACCCCACAACTGTTAGATTGTTATTATCAAAATACAAGAGATAATAAGTATTGGTGAGGATGTGGAGTAATAAGAACTCTTGTGCACTGTTCACAGGAATATAAATTGGTACAACTATTATGGAAATCAGTATGAAGTTTCCTAACAAACTTGAAATGTTACCTCTGGGTGTATATCCAAGGAATTGAAATCAGCGTCTTGAAGTGATATGTGCTCCCTCACCTTCACTGCAGTGTTATGTACAGGCAGTGATATGTGCTCCCTCACCTTCACTGCAGTGTTATGTAGGAAACAGCCTACATGTCCATTGACAGATGAATAAATAAATAAAATATCACACACACACACACACACACACACACATACAATGGGATATTATTCAGTCATAAAATAGAAAGAAATTCTGTCATATGCGACATATAGATGAGCCTTTTAGTCATTATACTAAGTGAAAACGGCAGAGGAAAACACTACTACAAGATCTCACTTATACGTGGAATGTTAAAGAAAGTGAGTCATAAAGAGTAGATTGGTGGTTGCCAGGAGTGGGGCAAGGAAGAAATGGCAGAATGGGATTAAATGGTTTAAAATTCTGCTTATCAGATTCTGGGAATAGGTTTCTGGGAATCTATTGCACAGCATGATCATGGTGAATATTGTATTGTATACTTGAAAGTTGCTAAGAGAGTGATCTTAAAAGTTCTCACCATATACACACTCACACGAAAGCTAAGTATGTGAGATGTCAGACGGGTTAACATCCTTACTGTGGTAATCATTTTGCAATATATACATATATAAAATCATCCCACTAGACAGCGGTACACCTTAAATTTACACAATGTTATATGTTAGCTGTATCTCAATAGACCTGAAAAAATAAAAGCAGAACACTCAGCTTTTGAGGAGGCTAAAGGAGATGTGGTTTCTTCAAGAGAAAGAAATGCGAAGGTACAGGAAATGTTCAGAGCAGTGAATGAAGAAATAAAGCGTGCTGATAACTCGCTGGGTGGAAGGCAATCACATAAGGGCATGTGAGTGTGATTCAGGGAATGTAGCAGTGAATTTATACGTGGTGGACGCATCAGGGTAGAATTTTAAGGCAGAGTCAAAAGGATTTTCTACTGCACTGAAAGTGTCCCATGAATGAAAGAGGATTCCTTGGTGATTCCACGTATTTAAGCTTGAGCGTCTGAATTAATACTGTTATTGATCAAGATTAGAAAGGCTGAGAGAATGACAGATAGAGAGGGGGGTAGGACTAAAGATTTGAACACATGGATTTTTAGGTGACTATTGGCCGGGAGCTGTTGAAAAGCAAATTGGATCAAAAGATCAAGAAAGTAGTTGGTGGCATCAGCATATACCCTGAGTATATTTTTTACATTGTTCTTATTATATGAAATATACTTACAGAAAAGCACATAAAATAGGCATGTAAACTTAAACAGTATCTGTAAAGCAAATACCCATTTGCCACAATCCAGATAAAGAAATGGAGCATTGTCCGGACCCTAGAAAACCCCAACCCTTGACACCTTTATGTAACATAAACCTCTCTCTGACACCCTCCAGAAAAACCAAATTCCTGAATCATGTGATACTAAATTGCTTGTTTGCTTTATAATGTTCATATCTGTGAAGGCGCTCCTAAACAACACAGGTTAGTTTTGCTTGTTTTCGAAATTTGCATGAACAAAATTATATTGTATGTATGCAATTTCATCTTGTCTCCTTAGCTCAGTATTAGTCTAGCCAAGACAATTAGGTGATAGAAAGTATGCAAATGGGAAAGGACAAAATAAAATTATCTCTATTTGCAGATAACATAGTCTTATATAGAGAAAATTGTAAAGAATCCACACAACAAACTTTGAGAAATAATAATTCTGACAAAGTTGCAAGATAGAAGATGAACATACAAACTCATTTTTATTTCGATGCACTAACAGCAAACAATTCAAAAAGCAAATTAAGGAAACGATATCATTTGCAATGGCATCAAAAAATACAACTATTAGGAAGAAATTTAACTAAGGAAGTAAAATATTTGTGCAATGAAAATGTCAAAACATTGTTAAGATAAATTAAAGATAACCTAAGTAAATAGAAAGCCATTCATATTCATGGATTGGAAGACAATAAATATTATGATGGTAGTGCTCCCCAAATTGATATACAGATTCAAAACAATCCTTATAAAATCCTACCTCTTGTAGAAATTGACAAGCTCTTCCTAAGTTGTATATAAAATCGTTAGGGACACTGAATATTCAGAAAAAAAAATACTTGAAAAGGAAAGCAGAGTTGGAGGACTTCTCAATTTCAAACGTTTTAGAAAGCCACAGTAATCATGAAAGAGTAATCATGGATATATAAATAAATGGAGTAGAACTGACTGTCCATAAATCAACCAATGCATCCATGGTCCACTGATTTTAAACAAGTGTGCCAAAATCATATAATAGTGAATGAATAGCCTTTTCAGCAAATGGTGCTGGGACAATTAGATGATCCTCATGAAAAAAAAGGAACTTGGACCGTTACCTGACACTTTACACAATAATTAGGTAAAATTGTACCAATGACCTAAATATAAGAGCTTACACTATAAAACCCCAGAAGAAAACGTGGTGAATCTTTATAACCTTGAGTTTCATAGTGGATCATTAGATCTAATATGTGAAGCATGAGAAAAAAATTTAAAAAAATAGATAAATTGGACTTTAGAAAAATTAAAAACATCGTACATCAAAAACCACTATCATGAAAATAATAAGATAGCCCACAAAATGGGAGAAAACTTTTGAAAACCACACAGCTGATAAGGGTCTGGTATCCACAACATATAAAAAAAAAAACTTTAATAACACACAAAACAAAGATGGCCCAATTAAGAAATGGTAAAAATCTGGTTAGACATTTCTCTAAAGATGCGCAAATGATCCATAAACACATAGAAAGATGTTCAATACCATTAGGTAAATTCTGATCGAAACCACATGATATGCTACCTTACACCCAGTAGGGAGGCTATAACTTTAAAAAAAAAAGGGAAAATAAAGTTCTGGTAAGGACTTTTGGAGAAATTGGAACCCTCAGGCAGTGTTCGTAGGAATGTAACATGTTTCAGTCATTGTGGAAAAGTTTGGTGGCTCAAAAGTTGCCTATGACCCAGCAATGGTACTCCAAGGAATATAGCCAAGAGAAATAAAAACTTATATTCAATCAAATATTTTACACGGATGTTTATTTCAACACTATTCACAATAGCCAAAAGATGGAAACAAACCAAAGGTCCAAAAATGATAATTGGGTAAACTAAGTGTATTTTATCCATTTAGTGGAACATGACTCAAATATAAAAAAAAAAAAATGTAATAGGAACATATGCCACAAAATGAATGAACCTCCAAAGCATTATGCTAATTCAAAGAAATCAGATACAGGAGATCATATAGTGTCTCAGTCCATTCAGATGGAATGTCAGAGTAGGGAAATCCAGAGAGATAGAAAGTAAATTATTGTTTGCCATGAGTTGGAGGGGTGGTAATGGGAGGGTAATGAGAGGGACTGCTTGATGGATATAGTTTTCTTTTTTGGGTGATGAAAATTTCCCGGAGAGTGGTGATGGTTGCACAGTGTTGTAAACATTCTAAAAGGCACTGATGTGTACAATTTTAAATGTTTAAAATGTTGAACTTTATATTGTGACTTGTACCTTAATGTAAAAAAAAAAAATCACTTGTCAGCATATTATCCTTATTTACTCATGAGATCTGTTTCCTAGACATTCATAAGTGAGATTTGCTTGAGTTTTCTCCCCTCCTTATATAGTTTTGGTATTAACATTATGCTAACCTCATTTTGTGAGTTGAGAAATTGTCTCTTCTATTTTTTTCCCCACTCTCTGAAGGAAATGTGTGAATGATTGGAATTATTTTTTCCTTGACTGATAGATGGAATTGGTCAGAGAAGTCACTTGATCAGGGAGTTTTGTCACAAAATTTCTGACTATGGAATAAGGATATTTCATGATTACAGGAAAGTTAATTTATACTTTTTGTGTCCAATTTGGTAACTTCCATTTTTGTGTGTCTATTTTATTACATTAAAAAAAATTGGGGCACCTGGGTGGCTCTGGTGGTTGGGCGTCCGACTTCAGCTCAGGTCATGATCTCGCGATTCGTGAGTTCGAGCCCCGCATCGGGCTCTGTGCTGACAGCTCAGAACCTGCAGCCTCCTTCGGATTCTGTGTCTCCCTCTCTCTCTGCCCCTCCCCTGCTCACACTCTGTCTCTGTCTCTCTCAAAAATAAATAAAACGTTAAAAAATTATTTTTTAAATAATTAACTGTTTATCTAAATTCCAGTTAATTAACATACAGTGTAATATTAGTTTCAGGTGTACAAAATAGGGATTCAACACTTCCATACATCACCTGGTGTTTATCACAACAAATGCTCTCCCTTAATCCCCAGCATCCATTTACCCCACCCCCCAACCCACCTCCCTTCTGGTAACCCTTAGTTTGTTCCCAGTTGTTAAGTTTGTTTCTTGGTTTGCCTTTCTCTCTCCCTATTTTCCCCTTTGCTCATTTGTTTTGTTTCTTAAATTCCACTTATGAATGAAATCATATGGTATTTGTCTTTCTCTGACTGACTTATTTTGCTTAGCATAATACTCTCTAGCTCCATCCATATTGTTTCAAAGGCAATATTTCATTCATTTATGGCTGAGTAATATTCCATTGTATATATCCACCACCCATTCTTTATTCATTCATCAGGCGATGGACACTTGGTTTGTTTCCATAATTTGGCTATTGTTGATAATGCTGCTATAAACATCAGGATGCATGTATCCCTTCGAATTAAGATTTTGGTATCTTTTGAGTAAATACCTAGTAGTGCAATTGCTGGATCATGGGGTAGTTCTATTTTTAAATGTTTGAGGAACCTCTACACTGTTTTCCACAGGGGCTGTATCAGTTTGCATTCCCACCAACAGGGTAAGAGTGTTCCCCTTTCTCCACATCCTCATGAACACCTGTTGTTTCTTGTGTTGTGGATTCTAGCCATTCTGACAGGTGCAAGGTGTATTGTAGTTTTGATTTGTATTTCCCTGATGATTAATAATGCTCAGCATCTTTTCATGTGTCTGTTGGCCATCTGAATGTCTTCTTTGGAGAAATGTCTATTCATGTTTTCTGCCCATTTTTTAATTGGATTATTCATTTTTTGGGTGTTGAGGTTTAGAACTTCATATATTTTGTATTTTATCTATATTTTCAAATCAAGTTCAAAATACTTGTAATACATTCATTTTAATAGGAAAAACTTTTTTGGTAATATCCTTTTTTTTCATTGCTGACATTGCTTATTTCTGTCTTATTCCTTCTTTATAGAACAACCTTCATATTTAATATCCCTTTTAAATATTTCTACTTTTGTTTTGTTGATCCACTCCATTGTATTAGTTTTCCATGTCATTAATTTCTATTTTTAACTCTATTAATCTCTTATGTTTAGTTTGCATTTGTATTGCAGTTCTTTATAAAGCTTTTAGAGATGGATATTTAGCTCATTAATTTCAATACTTCTTTTTGGATAAATACATTTAAGTCTAATTATTTCCTCTAATTACTTTTAGCTGTATCATATAAGCTTTTATTCATAATATTGTTATCACTCACTTAAACATATTTCCAAAATTTATCTTTTATATATCATTTATTTAGAATTGTGTTTTAAAATTTCCAAATATAGAGATTCTAGGGAAGATGGCGACGTAGGAGGACACTGGGCTCACCGCGCATCCTGCTGTTCACTTAGATTCCACCTACACCTGCCTAAATAACCCAGAAAACCGCCAGAAGACTAACAGAATGAGTCTCTGGAGCCAAGCACAGACGAGAGGCCCACGGAAGAGGGTAGGAAGGGCAGAGAGGCGGTGCACGCTCCACGGACTGGCAGGAGGGAGCCGGGGTGGAGGGGCGGCCCGCCAGCCAAGCAGAGGCCCTGAGTCTGGCTGGCAAAAGCGGAGGGGCCAGACAGAGTGTGTGCCGACAGCAAGTGGGACTTGACATCTGGACGGTTATAAGCTAACAGCTCTGCTCAGAGAACGGGAGGGCTAGAGGACAACAGGAGGGTGAGTTGTTGAGCCACGGACGACAGAGCTCAGTTTGGCTGGGAACAAAGGCACTCGCCAAAGCCATCTCCCTCGCCCATCCCCCTGCCAAAAGCCCAAAGGGAACCAGTTCCTGCCAGGGAACTTGCTTGCACTGCACAAACACCCAACGCTGTGCTTCTCCGGAGGCACCCCTCTGGCAGCGGGTCTGACTCCCTCCCACTGTCACAGGGCCCCTCCTGAAGTGGATCACTGAAGGAGAAGTGAGCTAAGCCTGCCCCTCCTGCCCCCGTGCACCTTGCCGATCCACCCCAGCTAATACGCCAGATCCCCAGCACCACAAGGCTGGCAGTGTGCAAGTAGCCCAGACATGCCACGCCACCCCACAGTGAATCCCGCACCTAGGAGAGGGGAAGAGAAGGCACACACCAGTCTGACTGTGGCCCCAGCGGTGGGCTGGGGGCAGACCTCAGGTCTGACTGCGGCCCTGCCCACCAATGCAAGTTATTCAAGACAGCACAGGGGAAGTACCCCGCAGTCCCACACCACTCCAGGGACTATCCAAAATGACTAAACGGAAGAATTCCCCTCAGAAAAACGTCCAGGAAATAACAACAGCTAACGAACTGATCAAAAAGTTTTTAAACAATATAACAGAAAGTGAATTTAGAGTAATAGTCATAAAATTAATTGCTGGGCTTGAAAACAGTATAAAGGACAGCAGAGAATCTCTTGCTACAGAGATCAAGGGAGGAAAGAACAGCCAGGAGGAGCTAAAAAATGTTATCAATGAGTTGCAAAATAAAATGGAGACAACTACAGCTCGGATTGAAGAGGCAGAGGAGAGAATAGGTGAACTAGAAGATAAAATTATGGAAAAAGAAGCAGCTGAGAAAAAGAGAGATAAAAAAATCCAGGAGTATGAGGGGAAAATTAGAGAACTAAGTGATGCACTAAAGAGAAATAATATATGCATAATTGGTATTCCAGAGGAGGAAGAGAGAGGGAAAGGTGCTGAAGGTGTACTTGAAGAAATAACAGCTGAGAACTTCCCTGATCTGGGGAAGGAAAAAGGCATTGAAATCCAAGAGGCACAGAGAACTCCCTTCAGGTGTAACTTGAATCAATCTTCTGCATGACGTATCATAGTGAAACTGGCAAAATACAAGGATAAAGAGAAAATTCTGAAAGCAGCAAGGGATAAACGTGCCCTCACATATAAAGGGAGACCTATAAGACTTGTGACCGATCTCTCTACTGAAACTTGGCAGGCCAGAAAGGAATGACAAGAGATCTTCAATGTGATGACGAGAAAAAAAAAAAAAAATATATATATATATATGCAGCCGAGAATCCTTTATCCAGCAAGTCTGTCATTTAGAATAGAAGGAGAGATAAAGGTCTTCCCAAAAAAACAAAAACTGAAGGAATTTGTCCCCACTAAACCAGCCTTACAAGAGACCTAAGGGGGATCCTGTGAGACAAAGTACCAGAGACATCCCTACAAGCATGAAACCTATGGACATCACAATGACTCTAAACCTTTATCTTTCTATAATAACACTGAATGTAAATGGACTAAATGCGCCAACCAAAAGACATAGGGTATCAGAATGGATACAAAAACAAGACCCATCTATTTGCTGTCTACAAGAGACTCATTTTAGACCTGAGGACACCTTCAGATTGAGAGTGAGGGGATGGAGAACTATTTATCATGCCACTGGAAGTCAAAAGAAAGCTGGAGTAGCCATACTTATATCAGACAAACTAGACTTTAAATTAAAGGCTATAACAAGAGACGAAGAAGGGCATTATATAATAATTACAGGGTCTATCCATCAGGAAGAGCTAACAATTATAAATGTTTATGCACTGAATACCGGAGCCCCCAAACATATAAAACAATTACAAACATAAGCAACCTTATTGATAAGAATGTGGTAATTGCAGGGAACTTTAACACTCCACTTACAGAAATGGATAGATCATCTAAACCACGGTCAATAAAGAAACAAGGGCCCTGAATGATACATTGGATCAGATGGACTTGACAGATATATTTACTCTGCATCCCAAGCAACAGAATATACTTTCTGCTCGAGTGCACATGGAACATTCTCCAAGATAGATCACATACTGGGTCATAAAACAACCCTTCATAAGTATACAAGAATTGAAATCATACCATGCATACTTTCAGACCACAATGCTATAAAGCTTGAAATCAACCACAGGAAAAGTCTGGAAAACCTCCAAAAGCATGGAGGTTAAAGAACACCCTACTAAAGAATAAATGGGTCAACCAGGCAATTAGAGAAGAAATTTAAAAATATATGGAAACAAATGAAAATGAAAATACAACAATCCAAATGCTTTGGGATGCAGCGAAGGCAGTCCTGAGAGGAAAATACATTGCAATCCAGGCCTATCTCAAGAAACAAGAAAAATCCCAAATACAAAATCTAACAGCACACCTAAGCAAATAGAAGCAGAACAGCAAAGACAGCCTAAATCCAGCAGAAGAAGAGAAATAATAAAGATCAGAGCAGAAATAAACAATATAGAATCTAAAAACCTGTAGATCAGATCAACGAAACCAAGAGTTGGTTTTTTGAAAAAGTAAACAAAATTGATAAACCTCTAACCAGGATTCTCAGAAAGAAAAGGGAGATGACCCAAATAGATAAAATCATGAATGAAAATGGAATTATTACAACCAATCCCTCAGAGATACAAGCAATTATCAGGGAATACTATGAAAAATTATATGCCAACAAACTGGACAACCTGGAAGATTTGGACAAATTCCTAAACACCCACACTCTTCCAAAACTCAATCAGGAGGAAATAGAAACCTTGAACAGACCCATAACCAGCAAAGAAATTGAATCAGTCATCAAAAATCTCCCAACAAATAAAAGTCCAGGACTAGATGGCTTCCCAGGGGAGTTCTACCAGACGTTTAACGTAGAGATATTACCTATCCTTCTCAAGCTATTCCAAAAAATAGAAAAGGAAGGAAAACTTCCAGACTCATTCTATGAAGCTGGTATTACTTTGATTCCTAAACCAGAGACCCAGTAAAAAAAGAGAACTACAGGCCAATATCCCTGATGAATATGGATGCAAAAATTCTCAATAAGATACTAACAAATCGAATTCAACAGCATATAAAAAGAATTATTCACCATGATCAAGTGGGATTCATTCCTGGGATGCAGGGCTGGTTCAACATTTGCAAATCAATCAATGTTATAAATCACATTAATAAAAGAAAGATAAGAACCATATGATCCTGTCAATCGAAGCAGAAAAGGCATTTAACAAAATTCAGGACACTTTCTTAATAAAAACCCTTGAGAAAGTCAGGATAGAAGGAACATACTTAAAGATCATAAAAGCCATTTATGAAAAGCCCACAGCTAACATCATCCTCAATGGGGAAAAACTGAGAGCTTTTTCCCTGAGATCAGGAACACAACAGGGATGCCCACTCTCACCGCTGTTGTTTAACATAGTGTTGGAAGTTCTAACATCAGCAATCAGACAACAAAAGGAAATCAAAGGCATCCAAATTGGCAAAGATGAAGTCAGGCTTTCACTTTTTGCAGGTGACATGATACTATACATGGAAAATCTGATAGACTCCACCAAAAGTCTGCTAGAACTGATACAGGAATTCAGCAAAGTTGCAGGATACAAAATCAATGTACAGAAATCAGTTGCATTCTTATACACTAACAATGAAGCAACAGAAAGACAAATAAAGAAACTGATCCCATTCACAATTGCACCAAGAAGCATAAAATACCTTGGAATAAATCTAACCAAAGATGTAAAAGATCTGTATGCTGAAAACTATAGAAAGCTTACGGAGGAAATTGAAGAAGATATAAGAAATGGAAAGACATTCCATGCTCATGGATTGGAAGAATAAATATTGTCAAAACGTCAGTACTACCCAAAGCTATCTACACATTCAATGCAATCCCAATCAAAATTGCACCCACATTCTTCTCGAAACTAGAACAAGCAATCCTAAAATTCATATGGAACCACAAAAGGCCCCGAATAGCCAAAGTAATTTTGAAGAAGACCAAAGCAGGAGGCATCACAATCCCAGACTTTAGCCTCTACTACAAAGCTGTAATCATCAAGACAGCATGGTATTGGCACAAAAACAGACACAAAGACCAATGGAATAGAATAGAAACCCCAGAACTAGACCCACAAACGTATGGCCAACTCATCTTTGACAAAGCAGGAAAGACTATCCAATGGTAAAAAGACAGTCTCTTTAACAAATGGTGCTGGGAGAACTGGACAGCAACATGCAGAAGATTGAAACTAGACCACTTTCTCACACCATTCACAAAAATAAACTCAAAATGGATAAAGGACCTGAATGTGAGACAGGAAACCATCAAAACCCTAGAGGAGAAAGCAGGAAAAGACCTCTCTGACCTCAGCCGTAGCAATCTCTTACTTGACACATCCCCAAAGGCAAGGGAATTAAAAGCAAAAATGAACTACTGGGACCTTATGAAGATAAAAAGCTTCTGCACAGCAAAGGAAACAACCAACAAAACTAAAAGGCAACCAACGGAATGGGAACAGATATTTGCAAATGACATATCGGACAAAGGGCTAGTATCCAAAATCTATAAAGAGATCACCAAACTCCACACCCGAAAATCAAATAACCCAGTGAAGAAATGGGCAGAAAACATGAATAGACACTTCTCTAAAGAAGACATCCGGATGGCCAACAGGCACATGAAAAGCTGCTCAACATCGCTCCTTATCAGGGAAATACAAATCAAAACCACACTCAGATATCACCTCACACCAGTCAGAGTGGCCAAAATGAACAAATCAGGAGACTATAGATGCTGGAGAGGATGTGGAGTAATGGGAACCCTCTTGCAATGTTGGTGGGAATGCAAATTGGTGCAGCCACTCTGGAAAACAGTGTGGAGTTTCCTCAGAAAATTAAAAATAGACCTACCCTATGACCCAGCAATAGCACTGCTAGGAATTTATCCAAGGGATACAGGAGTGCTGATGCATAGGGGCACTTGTACCCCAATGTTCATAGCAGCACTCTCAACAATAGCCAAATTATGGAAAGAGCCTAAATGTCCATCAACTGATGAATGGATAAAGAAATTGTGGTTATATACACAATGGAGTACTACGTGGCAATGAGAAAGAATGAAATATGGCCCTTTGTAGCAACGTGGATGTAACTGGAGAGTGTGATACTAAGTGAAATAAGCCATACAGAGAAAGACAGATACCATATGTTTTCACTCTTATGTGGATCCTGAGAAACTTAACAGAAACCCATGGGTGAGGGGAAGGAAAAAAAAAAAGAGGTTAGAGTGGGAGAGAGCCAAAGCATAAGAGACTCTCAAAATCTGAGAACAAACTGAGGGTTGATGGGGGGGTGGGAGGGATGGGAGGGTGGGTGACGGGTATTGAGGACGGCACCTTTTGTGATGAGCACTGGGTGTTGTATGGAAACCAATTTGAAAATAAATTTCATATATTGGAAAAATAAATAAATAAATAAATAAACAAATAAAATTTCCAAATATATGAATCTTCCTGGTTATTTTTTAGTTTTTGAAATTTTTTTGTTAGTTTCATTGTGATCAGAGAATATGCTCTGTATGATTTCAATTAGTTGAAATTTACTGAGACTTGCCTTATGACCAATGCAATAGTTAATTTTTGTAAATGTTTATGCTTGAAAGTAATGTGTTTTCTTCACATTTTTGAGAAGCAAGAGCAAATGGAAAGGTAGCACCCCCTGTACCTCTTCTGGGCAACAAGTATTTTAGGTACAGAAGCAACAGATAACAAATATGCATAATTCTCTTTGCTCACCAGATTCAAGGGTCAGTTCATAGGGATCTACTGAGGCCAGATGTCAGACTACATAAAGGAAATTGATATTATATCTATATCTATTATTATATTCAATTGTGTAGGGGTTTGGGGCTGCATTACTGATAAATAATCAAGAGATGAAGTTCCAGTTGGTAGACCTTCAATACAAGGCAGCTAACCTTGGCTCCGAGTTCTGTGCTACCACCTAAGCATCCATGGTTACATCATCCCTCACGTAATCAAGAAGCTGGAGTGCAAGCCTTGCTTTTATAACTCTTTGATGTCTTGAACCAATGGCTTGACTGCTGACCTTAGAACTCTGCCAAGATCAATTGCTTTACAAGTTCAACTGTAATTTATTTTCATGGAACTCTGCAGAAGATCAATTGTATCTATGGACAGCCCACCTAAAGGACTCAGTTTTGAGTAAATTGACCCACATGGATCCACATACAGTAGGTCAACTCTAATTTTGCCTTCCATATTGATGTTTTTATTCCAGGTGATGATTTTCTGCTCAGTCTGTGTGTTACTAAAAGGAGTTTAATGAATTCCACTATGGTAATAAATTTGTCTGTTTCCCCTTGCAGTTTTGTTCAGTATTGGATTAAAATTTTATGACTCTATAATTAAGTAAGTATAAATTAAAATTTGAATATTTTTTATTAAATCAATGTTTATTAAAAAGTGAAAATTTTCATGTCTAGTGTTACTTTTTCATGTTAAAGTCTATTTTATTTGTGTTACTAAAGCTATTTAGGTTTCTCCTGGTTCATAGATGCACAATTTATCTTTTCTCAACTCTTTTCATTCAAACTTTCAGCCTGTTTTAGATATATCTCTTTTAAATAGCACATAGGTGGCATTTCAAAAATCTAATCTTTGCTATTTATTGCATAATTCACATTTACAGTTGACCCTAGAATTTCATGAGTCCATTCATGCAGAATTTTTAGTACAATACTGTAAGTGTATTTTCTCTTCCCTATAATTTTCTTAACAACATTTTCTGTAACTTATTTTATTGTAAGAATACATAATATAATACATAAATATACAAAATATGTGTTAATTGATTATTTATGTTATCAGTAAGGCTTCCAATCAATAGTAGGCTATTAGAAGTTAAGTTTTGGAGGAGTCAAAAATTATTCACAGATTTCTGACTGTGTAGGGTGTTGTTGTCCTTAACATTATTCAAGGTCATTATTCAAGGTCAACTACACTGTCATCATTGGTTTATATAAACAGTAAGCATAACATTTATAACATTTGTTCTATACATTTCAAATTTTCCATGTTTCTTGTCTTCTTTGTTGACTTCTTTCTTGCATTAAATGTTTTACCACTCTTTTTCCCCTTTAAAAATTTGGAGATTATATGCTATATATTTTCAGAGGTTGTATTAGAATATTCAACACACATATTTAAATTACCTGTGTCTAGTTTAACCAATGCTTTTTAAACATCCTCCAGACAGATTAAGGATTTTAAATGATTATATTTGCCTCACTTCCAAATTCTGTTATTATGCCCATGATATCTTCATTATTTTATTTAATTCTTTAAAACACTCCATGTGACATTATTTTTACTGCTTAATACACTCAATATTTATTAAGATTTAATCATAAGTTTAGTTTTTTTTCCAAATCGTTATTTATTTTTACCTCATTCATTGTGCACTTGGGATTGCATTCCTTCTGTCTCAAGCATCTTATTGATGCTTATTAACGATCTGATGTTCTCAAACCCTTTAGTTTTCTTGGTTGAAAAATGTCTTTCATTTGTCAGTTATCATAAAGACAGTTTTCCCTGCATATAAAATCTTATGTTGGCAGTTCTTTGTAAGTAAAGATATTTTTCTATTACCTGCTAGCTCCCATCAATGCTGGTATTCTATCATAAGGTTAAAATGTTTGTGGGTTTTGTTTGTTTGTTTGTTTGTTTGTTTTTTGTTTCTTGTTTGTTTTTGTTTTAATCAGTAGCTCTAGTTTCAATTTTCTGTCTTTACTGTTGTTTTTGTTTGTTTGCTTGCTTTTTTTTTGTCCTACACTAGATGTGCCTCATTCTTTATATTTTTCCTGGTTGGAGTGTGTTGTGCTAATTGAAACTTTAGATTAATTTCTTGTATTACTTCTAGAAAACTTTGTCCCTTTGTATCTTCAGATATGGCCTCTATCCAGTTCCTTCTCTGCCCCAATCATTTTATACTTGCTCCTCCATGTTTCTGAATCTTTATCCTAACTTTTTATCTCTGTGATTCATCCCTCAAGATTCTTCTGACTTATCTTCAGAAATTCTCTCTTGAGGATTATCTATTCTGCTCTTCAACCTATCCACTGGGTTTTAAATGTTGGCCATTACACTTTTCAAAAACATCAATTGGATTTTTGTTTTCAGAGTTACCTGGTCACATTTTATAGTTTCCCCCTCCCTGGGGAAATTTTCAAGAAAGACTTCCTTTTTTTTTTCATTTCTCTAAACAGTAAGCATACTTGTTTCATAACCTGTGTGTCTGCAACACTCATTCTTCTGTATATGTGTGTGTAAGTCTGTATGTGTTAATTCTCTCTATTCTCTCTCATAGCATCTTTTCTGTGTCTGCTTAGGTTTGTTTGTTTTGGTTTGGTTTTGTCCCACATGTCCTCATTCTCAAAAGATTATTTGTGTGGATCGGGGCCTAGGATGAAAGTTCCTTCTTCTAAAATAGTATCTGTAATCTATAAACTATCTGAGGCACTGAAACTAAATGGACAATTTGAGGATTCTTTTAACAAGCACCTGGTAGAACTACCACTTGGAATATTTTAAACTAAATCCTTGGCTTTATTTTTTTGGATTTTGGTTTTGTTTTGGATTTTTATTGTTTTTTGTTTGTTTGGTTGGCTGATTGTTTTTTTGGGGGAGGTGGGGAGCACATGGGGCTAGATTGCTGTTATAAGATCTCAGAATCGTTGCTTCCCTCCTATCTGATTCTGGGCCGTAGTATGTATGCTTTCTAATCCTTGTGATGTAGTGGAGGGAAGTTTACATGGGTTCATCTTTACCCTTATGTTACTGTCTCCTTGTGCCTTCAGCCTACTATGAATGGGTCTCCAGTTGGCTAACGTCCTTGAAGTGGCCTGAGGTGTTTAGCTTTTTAGTTGCTTTTGGTTGAGGTTTAGTGCAAATAACCTGCCCTATATTAGTTTAAGAAATTATATTAGGTGGGCACCTAGATGGCTCAGTCAGTTAAGCATCTGACTCTGGCTCAGGTCATGGTCTCATAGCTCATGAATTTGACCCCTGCATTGAGCTCTGTGCTGACAGCTTAGAGCCTGGAGCCTGCTTCAGATTCTGTGTCTCACCCTCTTCCCCCCCCCCCCCACCCCCCATTTGTGCTCTCTCTCTCTCTCAAAAATAAACATAAAAAATTAAAAATATATTTTTTAGGAATAATATTATAACACAGCTTATTATATCCACATATTAATTTCACAAAATAATTTAACGTTAGAACTGCTATATCCTATTTATTTTATTATTTTTTTTCTTTCTCATAAGGGGCATAATAGCATACCAATTTGATTATCAGTGTACATTTAACTGGTGGAGTGTCAATGGCCCCAAACTCCCAACTATTTGGAAAAAATAAACAGACAAATGAAAAATCCTAAATAGCTTATTTTAAGCAAACAGGAAATCAAAACCACTGCTGCAGAATTTACAAAGCCTAAATTAGAACATTATATATTACAAATTATAAAAATGTTCATAATAACTACAAGCCCTCTGTAAAGAAAATAATGTTAATTTAATTTTTAAAAATCAGAGACTTCCACTTCTGGGGACATGCACCAAATGTACTTTCTCTCTTTCCCCCACTAAGTACAACAAAGACCCATGGAATTATATATAAAACAAATAGGTAGAAAGAAGCTGATTTTCTAGAGACTTGGGAGTCAGGTAACCACATAACAGTGAGTTTTCTTGTTCATCCATCATCCTTAATATCCTACATTGGATACTGGAGACACTGGCAACCTGGAAACCCCATGGCACAGATAACAAAAAAAGGAAGACTTCCTTCCACCTGGAGTTTGCTCTCTGCAGCCAAAAGACCAGGAAAGGGGAAGAACATTTTTAGACAATGAACACTCTAGCCCAGTCAAGTGTTACCCACATACAGTCACACATATACAAATGTGGCCTTCACCTTACTCATACTAGCCAAGTCAAAGGGGGAACCTAGATTCCCACCCTTGCCAAGTTGTAATGAGACACCTCTCCCGCCAGTGTCTATGGAAACTAGTTGAGAAGCCCTAAATGGTAATATTGAGGTGTGTTTCCAGGTCCTTGTAGGGGTCGTTCCAAGAGAAACCTACTGGAGCCCCAGGACTTTCACCACCACTCAGAAGTGAGACCAACCACTCTGCATTGTCAGGAGAGACCATGTGGGGATGCTGAATGTCCATCCCCACACATAACACATAACTAGTGATATCACCTTCATCCACCTCACTAAGGTGGTGTGAGGGGAGGCCAAAGAAAAGGAATGATTTATACCACCTTTCAGTGGTAACAAGGTCACATCTCAACGATGTCAGGGAAAAATCATTTGGTGGGTGGTAACAAGGAGTCCGTGACCTTTTGAGCCAAGAGGGAGGCACAGTGAGATGCCCGAACCCCTGCTCTCATTCAGAAGTGGTGAGGAGCCCACCTCCTGATGTCAATGGAAGCTAATTATAAAATCTGGAAATTCACCACTTGCCTGGAAACGAGGTGGAAACTCCCCTAAACGTACTTGAAAGCTGACAGAGGACTCCTCCTAAAACATAATATATTAATAGATTCCACTTTAAACAACAATGCCCCTAATGCCCAGGTTTCAGTAAAATATCATGTATTATGCCAAGAACCAGGAAGATCTTAAAGGAGAAAAGATAATGTTAAGATGCTGTCACTGAGATGACACAGACACTTGGATTATCTGACAGTATTTTAAAGCAGTCACCATCATGGGATGCCTGGGTGGCTCAGTCAGTTGAGCATCTCTTGATTTCAGCTCAGGTCATGATCTCATGATTCATGAGTTTAAGCCCCACTTTGGGTTCTGTGCTGAGTGTGGAGCCTGCTTGAGATTCTCTTCTCTCTCTCTCTCTCTCTCTCTCTCTCTCTCTCTCTCTCTCTCCCACTCCCCTACTTGTGCTTTTTTTTCTGTCTCTCTCAAAATAAGTAAATAAACTTAAATAAAAAGAGCGCAGCCAACATCTAGTGTTGTAATGAGATGTTCCAGACATACTTGAAACAAATGAAAATGTTTAAGTGTCAGCAAATAAATAGAAAGTTTAGAAAATACATAGAAGTTAGATCAACATAGATAGATAGATAGATAGATAGATAGATAGATAGATAGATGATAGATAGATAGATATAGATATAGATGATATAGATATAGATGATATATATATATAGATATAGACATAGACATAAAAGTAGACATTTTAGGATTAAAAATTGAAATAACCAAAATAAAATAGCTACATAGCCTCAACAGCAAATTGTAGAGGACAGAGTAGTAAAGAATCAGTGAACCAGAAGATAGAACAATGGCAATTACACATTCTGAAATACAAGGTGGAAATAGTCTGGAACAAATTAACAAAGCCTTAGGGATCTATGAAACTACAAGAACGATGTCAGATTCCTTCCCCTGTCCCATTTCCTCCCTTCTTTCCTCCCTCCTCTCCTCTCTCTCTTTCTCTCTGGGCGTCTCTCTTTCTTCCTTTGTTTTTGTTGAAGGAGGAGTTCTTCAGAAGAACTATGCTAGTCCAGGCTGATGAAAGTGTACTTTCCAGCACTACAAAGTCACACAGAGCCTAAACTCTGCAAACAATCCAGGGGTTACCAGAAAAGAATGACAGCAATTGGGACAAATGTAAAGAAAGATAGGAGTGGATTGTTGATTGAAACAAAAAAAAAAAAAAAAAAAGAAACTGAAAATTCAAAACACATGCTCTTTCTGAGACTTTGAAGAAAGGACAAAAATGTGGTCCCAAGGTGTGCTGAAGGCTTAAATGGCCAAGAGGCAAGCTTTAACAGGACACACAAGACACGTCTCTAATGTTTACACTTCTTTAACATTTTTCCAGTTGCTGTGTTATGAGACTGTACTTCAGTGAAGCCAGATACAAAAACTTGTAAAATTAATGCAAAGCATCAAGAGATGGAAAAGAGCCACTACAAAAGTGTAATTACCTAAATACTTGTCAGTGAGATCATCTTTTCTGCAGCAGTATTGTCCAAGGAGAGGGAAAGGGCCTTAAGAGAGTTCCACAAAACTTGTGAAAAAGGGAAAATTGAGGCTATCATGCATTTTGTTATAATCAACTAACCTCATCTAAATATAAATAAATAAATAAATAAACAAACAAATAAGTAAGTAAAAATAAGAATATTTGTCATACCATATATCAAAACACAATTCTTTTTTTGGAACATAAAAATGAAAATCATTCATTTTACATTTATTTGTTGAGTGCCTACTATGCACCCGTCATTATTCTAAGCACCAGGGTAACAAACAGAACATAGACATCAGCGCCATTCTCATGAGCTTTACGTTATACTGGGAGAAAGATAAGAGTAAATAAAATTAATAAAAAATCAATAAAGCAACAACAAACAAATGGAAAGTCCACTTGTGAAGAACAATAATATGTTTGCAAATTATTCTAAAAATTAGCCTTCCAAGAAAAGATTAATATATTTACTTATTTACATTTTTACCAACTAACTTCTGGGAAGGTGGCAGTGTGTTTGTTCATCCCTGAATCCTTCTCCCTCCCCAAATCTCTATATTATGAAATAATGTAACAAAGGGAGACATCCAGACCACCCTCAAGTGAAATCCCTCTAGCTCCCCCTGAACGTTCCAGACGAGAAAGCAGGGACCAAATTTCATTATCCTTAGTCCTCAAGGAGATCCAAGCAAACAGATATTCCTAAGTAAAATTGACTTTTTTACTTGCAAGTGCCAATCAGTGAAAAATATAATGACCAGTAGTACATTTGGGTGCCACTACCTTGATTTTTGCTAAGGCATCACAGCGTTACCCATCATTGCTTTTGTATCATGATTGCAAAAGTAAACACAGTTCTTCCATGAGGTGAAAGAAAAATGAAGAAATTTGGGGGCACTTAGGTGGCTTAGTCAGTTAAGCATCTGACTCTCGGTTTCCGCTCGGGTCATGATCTCACGGTACACGAGTTTAAGTCACACATTGTGCTGTCAGTGTGGAGCCTGTTTGGGATTCTCTGTCTCCATCTCTATGGCCCTCCCCCAGTGTACTCTCTTTCTCTCTCAAAATAAATAAATATACTTTAAAATGTAAGAAATTTAAAGACATTACTCAACACTGTGAATATTTCAGTTTCACTTGTGCTTGGTGCCAAACATTCATATAAAACAAGATCTTCCTGGCTGCTTAGTTTGTGCCCTTACCAGATAAATACAAACAAATGGACAAGTCCAGCCATATCTGTAGATTCACTGATTTTTAAGAAAAAAGTACAGTTCTGAAGATATTATCAAAACTCCATTCTAAAAGAAGGTAGTTCAACGTTTCCTCACAAAATCTGGCAACTATGTAACCAAAGCACTTTTTTTCCAAAATTAAAATAGATACACTTTTCTGACGAAGAGATTTTACATTTATATTTCTACATGAATCAGTTTCAGAAGTGGAACAGTAGTGGTTTACTTGCCATCATGAAAGATGAAGACATTAACATGTTACCATTCCTTCCACCCTGTCCACCACCCACACCTCTTAGTGTCATGGGTATCCAATAGGGTTTTTCTCCAAAGGAAGAATTTTACACTATTTTTATGTCATATAGCTATCATTTGAAGAATTATAGTGCTTTCATACTATGTATTATAATGTATCGTAGTTGATATAAACTTGATTTCATTTTTAAATGGACAACATGTTCTCTATAAGTTATTTCACATGCAAATTCATGTTTCCTATGAATAGATTCCTTGGTCAAGCTTGAAGTGCTTGTTTATTTGTTTTCCTCCATTAAATATCAGTGGCAATAAAACTATTGAATCTTTTCATATCTGAGAATGTCTTGCTTGGGATTCACACATGTGCAACAACTTAACTGCATGTGGAAATAAATCTTAACAGATATCTCTTCAAAGCTATAGATTCTATTATACTTTATTCTGGAACTTGAATATGGTATAATTGAGTAGAAGTCTGAGAACAGCCTATTTTTCCCCCTTTGGACTTTAGTCCAATCTCAATGTTTGTAGGATTTTTTCATTATGCTTAAAATTAAATACTTACTCAAAAATATAACCTCATACATGTTACTTATACTAGAGAATTACTAGACAATGTTAATCAACAAATTCCTTTAGCACAAAAATTTTTCTCCTACTTTATTTCGGGAAATTGCTTTGTTCATTATTATGTTTTCTGTTTGAGAAATCAAACCTTATAAATTTTACTTGCTATTGTCTGTTTTCCTTGCAATACTTTTCTTGAAATCACTAGTTCTGATATATTAAATTCTGTGATCATATTACCTGTATATGTGAATTGGTCTATTTGCTCGCATAGATACATTTTTAGTCCACATTCTGTTTGTTTGTTTGTTTGTTTGTTTGTTTTGTGAGGGGGTGCAGGACCGAGAGAGAGGGACAGAGAGAATCCTAAGCAGGCTTTGCTGTCAGCACAGAGCCCAGCAGTAGACTGGATCCTACGAACCATGAGATGTGACCTGAACTGAATCAAAAATTGGATGCTTAACCAACTAAGCCACTCAGGTGCCACTTAGTCTACATTCTTAACATCATAACTTTTATCTATAGTTCCATAGTGTTACCACTTCTGTCATTTTCCTTTAGAAAACAAAATAATTTTGCCTAAAGTTCTATTCTTTCCTAGAGCTGAGTTGTCCCAAACTCTGCATGTTCTCTGAAAATACCAATTTTTCCAGTTTTCTTTTTTTTTTTTTGCAGTGATTTTTACAGCTCCTGTGGTTTGTCTGTATTGTTTGTTCATCTCTGAATAAAAACATCTCTAACCAGTCTTTCTTTTTCTCTGAAAAGATTCTTCCTGGCAACTTTGTTTACCATTGTATCACTTCAGTCACCCCTGTGTGAATAAAGGTAATGGGCAAGTTGCCACAGATGTCTAAACTCTGTAGAGCAACTATATCTCTAAGTAGCCGGGAGTCCAGCATTTTCGTGGCTTAACATAACAGACATTTGTTTCCTGCCTACAAAACAATCCTGTGTTGGTGTTCCTGGTCTGAGATAATTAGGGGATCTAGACCTCTTCTGTCTGATCGCTGTACGATTCACTAGGGTCCTCCTTTTTGTTTTCAACTGGCTAGTAGAAGGGTAAGAACAAGAGTATATGGAGAAAACGTTATCTGCTATTTAAACTGCCCTGGGGGAGAGTAACACTTTGTACTTGTTAGCCTTTAATTGACTCAATGATGGCCCATAGCCATCAAATAGAGGAGAGGGGTTCCTGGGCAGCTTCTGTATATTTCTGTATACCAACGTAATGGGAGGGAGGAGGACACATGTTGATGGACGTCTTCCATCTCTGCCTAGTGTGTCTCTCTGACCATTATCAGTGAACATCCATCTCAGAGCTAGTACACATTCATGCCTCTCCAAAAGACAAGCCAGAGCCCCATCCAGTAGCAATACCCAGCTCAGAGTTCAGGCTCCCTGAGTGACAGGCGGTCGGTCCTCTCCTTCATTTCTGGTTGTGATTTCACACGTCATCTTGTCCCTCACCACCGAGCAGGAAAGAGACAAGATAAACTGTAGTAACAACTCCCATTCGGTAAACGGAAGCATAAGAAACCTCGGTTATATGCGTCCACAGTGAGCTAAGTACCTGCTGGGCAGGTGTTAGGAAAACCCCTGCCCTGCCAATGGGGGAAGGTCCTTGTTTGGATGCTGCTTCTGCTCCCTGGGAATAATGACCTTGTCCACGTTTCTCCACATGCCCTTGGCACGGCCTTCGGGGTTAAAACTCTTTGCCTCTCCTCTAGTGCTTTCCAAGGTGCCACTGGGGAGCGTGCATTCCTTGGAGGACATACAGCTCCTTCCTTGTGCCATCTCCAAACATACCCTTCTACCTTCTGCTTCGTGGTACTGATGCTGGCACTAGTCAAGCCACACTTCTGCTTTGCCAGCTGGCTCCTGCGTGGCTTCTGCCAATAGGGGCACTGAAGGAAAGCTGCTAGGCAGAAGTAGAGAGAAGAAATGTGTGCTTTCCTATCTGCACCCCAGAGATGTTTCTTCACCACAGCTGCAGGAGCGACTGGTCCTTCTTCCAGCTGAATCCCAGAGTTTGGCGTTCGTCCAACACTTGCAGGGATAGCCAGCTTGCACCTCCCTCAGAGGCACAAATATCAGCCCAGCAGTTCTCAGCATCACAGTGACGGAACCCCTCCTCGAGACATCTAAGGTTTAATACCTTCAAACCCTTTGCTTTGTTCCTCCAGCTCTCGGGATAATAGGTGCCTCCTGAAGTGACTGCCTCTAAAAATATCTTAGTCTTATGTCTTTTTAGGGTTTATAGTTATCTAGTTACCAAATTTATATCTGATCAGCAGTTCTTTATCTTATATTATCTCTGTTAAAATAGCTGTCATGATTTCCGATGCCTGACCGGACTATAGATGATGCAGACATTGCCACCAGCAGGGGTACTGAGAAGTAGAAGCTCAAGACGAGGTTTGGGCATATCCGTTGGGTTGTATCTTTGGGTTTGAACACAACATTGGCTACTTGCCAATGGGTAATGGGAGTCTCTCTAATCCATGGAATATCATGGCCCCATGATTAACCCAAATTTCACTCATGGTTATTGTGATAAATTAGAACTAAAGAAATTGTTGGGTGACCAATGAACTGCCACTATTCATTTGTAGTAATTATCATGACTACAAGACTTTGGCATGGGACAGATTTTTATGATTATTCTGGAGCATCTATAGGGAGATTACAAACTAAGGCAATTAGACTCTCAATTCACGTCACAGAGAATGAGAATACTTCTAATGAAACCTTAAATTCTCTCTTTTTTCTTATAGCTACAGAGATAGTATTTCTGAAAATAAAACCAAAATTGGATTGTGTGGGTTATAGAATTATAACACAATCTGAATTCACAGACTCACAAGTCTTTCCTGTAGAAGTTAGAACTTACAACAGGGACTTCTGGGGGCACCTGAGTAGCTCAGTCAGTTGAGCATCCAACTCTTGATTTTGGCTCAGGTCATGATCCCAGGGTTGTTGGATCAAGCCCCGCATCAGGCTCCACACTGAGCATGAAGCCTGCTTAATTAAGATTCTCTCCTTCTCGCTCTCTAATAAAATAATAATTAAAAAGAGAACGGGGACTTCTTTTTTTTCAACATTTATTTATTTTTGGGACAGAGAGAGACAGAGCATAAACGGGGGAGGGTCAGAGAGAGAGGGAGACACAGAATCGGAAACAGGCTCCAGGCTCCGAGCCATCAGCCCAGAGCCTGACGCGGGGCTCGAACTCACAGACCGCGAGATCATGACCTGGCTGAAGTCGGACGCTTAACCGACTGTGCCACCCAGGCGCCCCTAGAACGGGGACTTCTGGTTGGAGTCATATGAAGCTAAGAATATTGGAGCTACACCTCACTGTGGGTTTCATTGACATAGAAGGACCTTTTCCTACACAGTGTGAGAAAACTAATATTTTTCTTTAGAATCTTATATTATCTAGAGAATATGCTTTGTATAAAGATATCAATTATCCCCAAGAGCCCACCCCAACCAATCTTTGCTGCCATTGGACCCACAACTATGGTAATATATTGGCATGTTCCACATGTCAATTACAAAGTCTGATGCAGTAGGAAGTAACTTACACAAAGTTTTGCAAAGTTTTGATTCATTAATTTAATTAAGCAGAAACCCAAGGCATGTGTATATTGTCATTCAAAAGCTGTTAGACCAGGGAATACAGAATACAACACCAAATCAGATGTGCTGTTTTGTTGTTTGTTTGTTTGTTTGTTTGTGTTTTGGTTTTAGTTTTGGGTTTGGTTTTTTATAGGGGTGCACTTGTTAGAGATTTTAGGAATGTCTCCTATATTTCATTTGGTTAATTGACTGCACTTGGCTTAGCAATGACTGATATATAATGAGGTTGAGATGTCAGAACTTCCTTCTCAAACATAGAAGATCCCTAACAGCTTCATGAGATAGAAATGTCAGAGAGGATTTATCATATGCATTCTTTTACCTCATCCTCTAAGACACCCCAGAGACGAGTATCCTCAGTAAGGCATTGAAAAATCTAGTGAGGGAAAGCTCTATGGTGCTGTCCTCTCTTGGCCAGGAATGATGATGGCAAAGACCACCATTAAACTTCCTGATTTCAGTGGAAATTATAAAATCCCAGAGTAGCAGAGGCCAAATGATAGTGTTTGATTATTAAAGATGAGGCAGGTGCATTTATCCTAATGTTCAGCAGGTACCAAATGGTTATCAGAATGTTAATTGCAGGATCTTGATCAGGAGCTCATTCATGATAATGTTCCTAGGAATGAAATAAATGGGTGTTTCCTTGTGTAACAGGAAAAAATCCTGTTTGGTGGCCAGAAACATGAACCGATCACCACGATGGAGAGTTGCACCTTCTCACCCTATTTTCAAATCTAAGCCAGTTTGGTTTTTTTTTTTTTAATTTTTTTAACATTTATTTTTTGAGAGAGAGAGAGAGAGAGAGAGAGCATGAGTGGAGGGGTAGAGAGAGAGGGAGACATAGAATCTAAAGCAGGCTCCAGGCTCTGAGCTGTCAGCACAAGGCCCGATGTGGGGGGTCAAACTCACAAGCTGTGAGATCGCGACCTGAGCTAAAGTTGGATGCTTAACTGACTGAGCCACCCAGGTGCCCCCAGTTTGCATGCAGTCTTCTTGATTGAAGGAGAGGCTCATTTCCCTTGAGGAAACACTGCAGTTCTGTCACTGTAAATCATTCTCCAAAACTTCTTCTGAGAAATTGATGACCAATTACTTGAAAAACTGTGTCTTGGGGAGAAGAGATATGTAGATTTTTCAGAGATTACTAGATACTAGCCCTGTGACACTAATTCCTGGGCACTGAGTCCTGGCCACTGTGGTCCATGGTTTAAAATGGGGCATGTGTGGGGCGCCTGGGTGGCTCAGTCAGTTACGCGTCCGACTTCAGCTCAGGTCACGATCTTGAGGTTGGTGAGTTCGAGTCCCGCGTCAGGCTCTGGGCTGATGGCTCGGAGCCTGGAGCCTGCTTCCGATTCTGTGTCTCCCTCTCTTTCTGCCCCTCCCCCATTCATGCTCTGTCTCTCTCTGTCCCCAAAATAAATAAACATTAAAAAAAATTTAAAATGGGGCATGTGGTGGACTTTTGACCCAAATTCATAAGAGTGACCCATATACTTAGTAGATCTGCATTTCCCTCCTGTGTCTGTGTTTATTTCCTCACTTACTGAATGTATACTTGGAATGGCCATTCTTAAATGATGGCAGGATGCTCCCATTAAATCACAGGATTTTGGGATTGAGCCTCTCTTTGATAGTCTCTTTCCTTCAGGAACAATGTAGGCTTCTGATCTATTTGCATTCTATTCTGTTCAAAATCCCAGGAACCACATTAATAGTTACCACTTAGACTGAGACAAAGTTCTCAAACCTTTTTTTTTTCTTCCTTGCCTTATTTATGGAGCTTAAATCATTTAATAGGTGCTACCATAGGGTCATCTAAAAGAAATAGGCTGTAATGAGGAGGCAATACCCTTAATCTAATCTGGTCCTCCAAGTTATAGTAGGAATATATTTTACCAAATATTTTGCCTGTTTATTATTATAGGCCTCTAACTTTTACATGTTTTTTTTTCTCTCTGCCTTAGGAGAGGATATGAGAAGAAGGGACTTTGAAGCATACACTTCCCATTACCTAGGGCTCCTGGCTATGCTGTCACTACCTGAATGAAGAGCTAGAAAGAGACTGTAGTGTCTAAAAGCCAAAGAAAGCTGTGGCCTGCAGGAGCCTAGACCTGTAAGGGGTCGTCCAGGGGAGACTGCATGCTCTCTGGTACCCTAGTGCATAGGCTAGTCTAGAACCATGAAGAGACAACCCTTTCTTCCCCCATGATTCCCCCTGTCCTTTCTATTACAAGGCTTGAAATTGTGCCACTCATAAAAAGAAATATTTGCAGGACCCAGCTTTTTTTTTAATGACAAAGCAGGAAAAAGCATGAATTTATAGTTGAGTGGTGATAGGTTGATAAGGGGCACAGCTGGTAATAACACAGCACCTCTGTTCAGGAGACACCTGCATCGGCGGGTCACATGGTAACATTCAGACAGGAAGGGGCCAGGCAAATGGACTTCGTGAAGGAGTGTCCCTTTCTCATGCTGTGTCCAGGGACTGAGAGATGGCATTTTTGTGGCAACCGCCATTTCTGGTACAGTTCAAGTTGTCCATGCGTTCAGTGGCTCATGGGGAATCGAGAGAATATGAGGCTTTGAAGTTTTTAATTTACATTCATTCTATTGAAATACAAGATAAATCAACTGTAGGTCAGCTTGCTGGTGTTAAGGAGTTTCAGAATCCCACTGGTATTCATTCCCTGCTTTGGTGTGAGCCTGTCTCATTAGTGCAAAGTTGAGAGAGGAAAAACTCAGAGTCTCTGTCTTTTACGATTTGAAGATGGCATATATTATCTACCATGCAGTTGTCTTTGTTGCTTTTAGTCTACAGTTGTGAAAGTAGCTTCCACTAGTTTATCTTCTGGATCTATGAGAGTTCCCCACTGATGCTAGAGTCCCCCGTGTACCATCCTGGACGCCAGTCTTTGAACTTCCAAACTGGGGATATCAGTTATTTTCCTTAAATCTCTACACTTACTTCCTGCATATCATACTCCCTCCTAAGAAGAGGAGTTGTATTTCCACTAAAGCATAGGACTAGCCTTTCTTATGTTTGGTCATATATCCAGATCCTTGGGCATTTCCTGTTGTAAAAGTCAGTTTAATTATGGCATTGTGACTAGGAATGATTTACTAACTTTCAATTAAGTAAATTTAATGAAAAGCTAAATGCAGGAGAGACATGTATTAAATGCTGTTAAATCTGTATAAAGAAAAAAGTAATCCTCGATGATCTTATAATTTCCAAGGATCTATCATTAATTTTAGGGACATGTCTTTTTAGTTCCTTTACCTGTGCAAGTTTAATATATTTTAATTCATGCTAAAATAATGTTTATCCTTTTAAAAGTAGGATATAATATTAAATCCTTGTGAATGTCGTTTGTAATGTTTGCACAATTTACTAATATCAGTGTGCTGTGTTTGAAGTAGCCACTCTACTACATTTGGAATTGGTATTGGATCTGGTTTTTCTCTATTATGCCTTGGTTTACAAATAAGCAAAATCAAACACAAAATGGTTTCCCTAAATTTAAATTTTGTAAAAAGAGATTTAAAAAGGTCAAATTTATGGGATGCCTGGGTGGCTCATCAGTTAAGTGTCCGACTTCAGCTCAGGTCATGATCTCCTGGTTTGTGAGTTTGAGCCCCACATTGGGCTCTGTGATGACAGTTCAGAGCCTGGAGCCTGCTTCAGACTCCGAGTCTCCCTCTCTCTGCCCCCTACCCCCCACCATTCACACTCTCTTTCTCAAAAATAAATAAAACAAGTAAAATAAAAACATTTAATAAAAAAGGTCAAATTTCAAAATTGAAAATTGTGAAATATTAGGTCTTGATATATATTGATAACTGCTTTCTTTCTTTTTTTAAAGTTTATTTATTTATTTTGAGAGAGAGAGCAAACATGAGTATGGGAGGGGCAGACAGAGAGGGAGAGAAAGAATCACAAGCAGGTTCTGTGCTATCAGCGTGGAGCCCCACGCTGGACTCTGTCTCATGACCCTGAGTCATGATCTGAGCCAAAATCAAGAGTCAGACACTTAACTGACTGAACATCCCAGACACCCATGACATTTTTTTTCTCAAATAATTTTTCTTCTTAACAAGAATTATGATGACATCATCTTAATGAAATCATCACCAGCACCAACGCATGTTTTTAGTGTCCACATCTTGAAGGGATATTGTCAACTTTGTAATATCCTTTGTGCCTAATATCTTTCTAAACATCTGGTGCTAGAAATTTCTATCATGTGACATTACAACTCTCTGTGTCTGAAAGTCCCTAACTGTCCCCCATATGCTTGGGGGATTATCTCTTGCCTTTTCTTTAATGTTGATATTTTTATTTTCTCCCTCAGAAGTAACTAGGAAAATAAAACTAGTACTTCTGACATTAGGTGTTACTTGGTTTTCTCACATGTAAAGAATCTTCTGATGTTCTTTTTATTTTATCTATTTATTTAAATATTATTTTTTAATAATAATTTAATAATAATAATAATAATAATTTAAATAATAATTTATTGTCAAATGCCTAACATACAGTGTGTAAAGTGTGTTCTTGATTTTTGGGGTAGATTCCCTTGGTTAATCGCTTACACACAACACCCAGTGCTCATTCCAACAAGTGCCCTCCTCAATGCCCATCACCCATTTTCTTCTCTCCCCCACCCCCCCATCCACCCTCAGTTTGTTCTCTGTATTTAAGAGTCTGTTATGGTTCTTGATATTTACAGATGACAATACTTCCTATGTGAAATCTTACATAAGAATGAAAGGACTAGCTGTGTCCTGAAAAAAACGTAGAACACATGAAAATGACACTGAGTTTGGTGAGTACCCATCTACCAAGTACTTGGCAGTAATGATCGCATTCAAGTTTTAAAGTTAACTTTGAAATAGTGTTAATTCAGGTACTGCATATGCTCCTTTCACACAGATACCAACATTCAACGAACTCAACATGGTGTAATGGTCTTGACCTCCACAGTTGGCTCACACACATGCTATTCTCTCCCTAGCAATGCCTCTTGTAACCCTCAGTGACTCTCTGCTAGGGAATGATGCCACTTCTTTCAGGAATTAACCTCTAGTGCATAATGCCCCCCCATACATAAAACAAAACAAACAAAACAAAACAAAATTCTTATAATTCTGTCCGCTGGCTAGGTGGATCCTCTTAACGTTCCTGTTGGCTTACTCTGCAGCTGCTAGAGGGTCAGTCTGGAAAGATGACCTAATTCACATATCTAAAAGTTGCTGCTGGCTGTTGGCCTGGGAGTCTTGGTTTCTTCTTCATGTGGCCTCTCATACTCAATAGATGACACTGGTTTCTGTTCATGCAGGTCTTAGGACAGTAGGATGGAATTCCAAGAAATTGAAAACACAATATGGAAGGTCACTTAAGGTCTGGTTTCAGAAACTGTGTAACATCACTTTTGCTAAATTGTATTGGTCAAAGTAAATCACAAAACCAGCCCACATCCAAGGAGTGGGAAACCCAGTACTCCACCTCTGGATAGGAGGACTGGCCAAGTTGCACTGAAATGGCCATGCATACCAGATTGGGGAGAATTTGTGGCCATATTTTGCAATCTGTTTTAGACCTTATCTGACTATAATTATTTACATTTCTCCTTCATTAAAAATTCAATCGTAGTACCCATAAGTTTCACCCAGTGATGGCATTAGACTCAAAATTCAGTATCCCAGGAACTGAATCTGGCTCATAGACAGATGAGGCTTCTTGGGTATAGCTCCCTTTGATCCAGAAACCTATAAACTAGAAAACTAAGTTATCTACCCCATCCCTCACCTCCACAATGATGGGATGAGACAGGATAACCATCAGACATTCACATCCCAAAAAGAATAGTGGGAGAACACAGTAATTGCCAGGTTGTAGCAATTCTGAAATTCAGTCAAGCACACATATTGCCGGATCTCTCTACTCTAAGAGCCAGGTATGATCCTTTCCTTGATGAAGAGCTTTTTTCTTTTTTTTCTTTTTTTTTTTTTTTCTCTAGGAGTACTTTTATAGTGCATTCTTCCACTTGGTTCTTGTCTCTCCCCTCTTGAGTAACCTAAGACAGTATTTTTTAAATATGAAAAATTTTAAAATTTAAATTTAAAACATGAAAAGTTTAAAGTTATGACTACATTGTTCTCCCATCCTGCTTTCTGACCATATAAATTGAGGGGAAAAGACCTCTTTTTATTTTGAACTGCCTCAGTGTGACACTATTTTCAATAATACAACTCTATTTTGAAGTATGTGGGTTTCCTAGAAATCTGGCTGTGGTTTCCTCATGCCTCAATAGTCACATCTATAATTGTTCTGGAAACAATCATTCTATTTTGGGTCATGTATGATGCTGCTGTGGGGTTACACACTATTATTTCTATTTTGTATGAACTTTTTCTTTTTCAGCTGTAAAGTTTTACCAGGCATTTCTTAAATCTTTGAGAGGGCTTAATAAAGAGTTTTCGGCTTTGTTTTCAAATTTCTGTTCTTGCCTCAGGGTTAATTCTTACTTTGGGAACTCTTCTGGGCCGACATGAAATGAAAAACAGCTTTATTTCCAATTCAAACATATGCTGGATCTCTCGATTTTTTTCTACATTCTGCTTGAGAACTAAACATTTCCTTCATAAGTTCATTTCTGTTTCACATGCCTTATAATAGCAATTCGAAAAAATTCAACCGCCACTTTCAGTAGTGTGCCTGGAAATCTCCATAGCCGTTCCATATGCTCGTTAATTACATGTTCAATATTCCACCCTACCACAGGAGAAAATTCACCGATTGTTCTGCCACTATTGAACACCAGTGTCCCTTTCTTCAGTCTCAGAGAACAAATTCTTTACCACTCTTCCTGCCCTGGTGCCTGTCCTTGTCCCACACCCAATGGCACATTTTAGGTTTCTACTCAGGCACATTTCCTGATACCAACTGCTATAATGTATATACAAACACCTCAAAACTCAGTGACTTGAAACCGTGGCCATCATTTATATCTTCACAATTTTCCATTTGGTCCTAAGCTTAGCTGGGTGTCTTATCTCTGATCCGTTTGGCTCAGTCCTGAATTCCTCATGATTGGCCGGAGCACAAATCTCCTATTTCAGCTGGCATGACTGGCGTGGTAGGATTTGGTTGTTCCTTTCCATATTCTTGGGTCCTTTTATTCCCCAGGGCCTCTCTCTCCATGTGGCTTCTTATCGTCAAGGACAGTCCTTTAAATGGCATGTGAGAGCACAAGAGAGCAAAAGCAGTAACTGCACATGCTCTTTGAGTCTCAATTTGTCTATCTGCACAATGGGATGGGGAAGCTAATAACTGTAACCTAGCTGATAGATGAAATGAAAAAGTTTGTAGAATCGTTTCTGGCATAAGGTAACTTTTAGCGGCTATAGTATGAGTAAAACTGAGAGGAAGCAAAAACAAAATTTTAGCTGATGGTTTAAATGTTTTTACAAATGTATTTTCAAGATTGTAGGGAAGCTGAGAAGTGGGGCAAGCAAACAAAGATTGGGAACATCATTCTAAAATATGAGTGGGAATAGATGTGGTACCATGGAACCCAGGAAAAAAAAGAAGCTTGTGGAAATGCAGCACAGGGAAACTGAGGGGGAGCAGGGTCATGATTCAGCAGCAGAAGAGGATGAGAGATGAAGACAAGGATCAAAAGGGTCTTGTGGTCTACTTCCTATTCAAATGTATGGGGAGCTATGGGCATACCTTACGTAGAGTAATTTCATGCATAGGTTTGTATTTTAGAACACTCTGCCAGCAAAAAGATATAAGTTTTAAAAGACCCTCAGAGAGATAATCTCTATCACCTGATACCTGGTTGGATGATGCCATTTGCACGTGAGAAGAAAGAGTCGACATTTTAATGTATAAGAAAAGATTTTACATACATACTATTTCCTTTTTATTTTTTTTAATGTTTATTTTTGAGAGAGATCGACACAGAGAGAGAGACAGAGCATGAGCAGGGGAGGGGCAGAGAGAGAGGGAGACACAGAATCCGAAGCAGGCTCCAGACTCTGGGCTGTCAGCACAGAGCCCGATGCGGGGCTTGAACTCACGAATCGCGAGATCATGACCTGAGCCGAAGTCGGAGGCTTAACCGACTGAGCGACCCAGGCGCCCCTATACATACTATTTCTTGATAACACAGTTGCCGCATAAAATAAGGTGTATGTGTACACTTATGAATATGAAAGAGTTTTCTAAAAGACAATACAGACCCACAGCCATTTATGCAAAATTCTCAAGTCCATCAAGCTCAAAAATAAAAAAAAACTTTTTTGTGTGTGTGGCAACAGAAGCTCACTCTACTTGACATTTGTGGCAAAATTGTAGCTATGTGTAGCATTTATTATTGTTTTCCCACTTAAGTAATAATTATACTTTTGTGATTTACTTTTTAATTAGGGCGGATGCATTATAAAATATATACACACTGTATTACCATTCGAAAACACTACTTATATAATATATTTATATTTGTGTTTGTATTTATATTTATATTTCTTTTTTGTGCATATTTGAATTCTGAAATACTTCTGATCCCAGAAGTTTCAGATAAAAGATTATGTATCTGTGCTACACAACGATAAGAATTTAATAGCATTATTATCCAAGTCAGAGCAAGAAAAGTAGTCAAAATATCTAATTAAATACATTTCAAATGGAGAAAAGGAATTATATCTATACACTTTACATCATCTCAAGCCAGATATTGTTGACTTCCAATCTGGTTGACAACACCATTATCTGCCTAACCTGATTCCATTCAATCATGACTCCAACGAAGCAGTTTGAATAAACAAGTCTGTTATGACTGTCATATCTTGTTAAAAGGAGATAAAAACCCAGAGCTGGGGGAGACCACTGCATATGGTCAGGAGTCTGTAAAAGCGAGTACTCACTAGAAACCAGAAGAAAAGCCCACATCATTGTTCTCAAACCATCTGCTTACAAACCAGCACTCCAACCCTTGCAAGATCATTATTTTATTAATTTAGAAAGATCTCTATGTATTTTCATATCATTTAAAATAGTTAGAATGTCATTAAAATGAGAAAGCAGTTTCAATGATTGTATGCCACCTCTGACTCCTCCAACATTTCAAAGGTCTCAGGAGAATGGACCTAAATTTCCTTCAACCTATTTTATATTTTCCACGGCACCTGGTATGGTGTGATTTGCAGGTTTGACATCAGCAAACCATTACTGATTGCATTAATGTTTGGCCTTCTTCTAGACCTTCTAGGGATCAGTGAAGTCACACATGGGCTGTTAACTATTGATAATATATGATGCTCAGCATATTCATCTTGACTGGCCATGGCCACATGATCATACTATCAGGTTTTTCTAAGGGCACATGAAATTTAAGGTGTCAGTGATCCTTCTCTTGATGTACCAAAATGTTTCCAATTTCCTTATTAATGTAGCATATATTGAGTCCTATAACATTCTGAGATTTTATTTCATCACTTAAAATCTTTCTTTGGATATCTAGAATTAACTGAACATGTCTTTAAAATATAGGCAAAAATATGGGATCACAATTGCATATTATACTATCAGAGACCAGTCAAATATGAACATCTTACGTACTTTTCTCATATGAATGACAACTTGGCTAGAGAGATAGAACATTTTTGAGACATAATTTTGCTCTCAAAATCTAACTCATTGCTTTCCTGGAAAAAATGTTGTAGAGAAGTCTAAGATCATGGTGATGCTTCCTCTCTGAGCTTTTTTATTTTATGTGTGTGTGTGTGTGTGTGTGTGTGTGTGTGTGTTAGCCTCGTGCTTTAAGAACTCATTACTTAACTTGAAGTTCATTGTTTCACCAGGATATACTGTGTCAACATCTGCTGATGTGTGCCATGAAAAATATTTCCAAGAGATATATTTGAAAAAAAGTTTTCATGGTTTCATAATTTGATAAGTGGATTATGCTGTATCACCCTTCCTAAAGAACTATGGTGCACACTAACATGTCAGGCTATGAGAAATCCTGCAATCAAGAAACCTGGTGAATCATGGCTTTATCCAACGTTCTCCAAACCCATTTAAATATTCAAACACTTGTTTCCTATCCCTTTTAGCCACATCCATGGACAAATCATTCTTTTTTTAAATTTTTTAATGTTTATTTATTTTTGAAACACAGAGTATAAGCAAGAGAAGGTCCGAGAGAGACAGAGACACAGAATCCAAAGCAGGCTCCAGGCTCTGAGCTGTCAGCACAGAGCCTGATGCGGGGCTTGAACTCACAGATGGAAAGATCATGACCTAAACCGAAGTCGGATGCTTAACCGACTGAACCACCCAGGCGCGCTGACAAGTCACTCTTTTAAGAAATGGTTTATAAATATTAGTACTTTTAAATAATTTTTGATACCTTGTAAACTTTTTCAATATATAAATTCCCATATTACGTTTCAGTAGAAAGGCTTTGTTATACCGCATTGTTGACTATTATTTCTATCTTGTTTTTTTTCTTATCTCTTCAGGAATATTTGACATCCATTCCTTCTCCTTTATTTCTAACATTATTTCCTTTCGGTATGTTTCCATAAGTTTCTGAATTCATCCACCAAGTCGCATGAATCAGTCAAAAATCTTGGTTGTAGACAACAGAAATGAACTTTTCACAGAACACAGCAGAAAAAAAAGCATTTGGAGAAAGCATATTCAAATACTCAAATCGCTCCCTGTAGCAGTGAATGGGTGGCATAACTGAGTACAAAGAGTTTGTGGAAACAGATGGAGGCAAAACACAGATAGAGCCTCACCAGAAACCATCTGACTTAGACATTTGCATGGCCACCATGGTCACTGGGCACTCACCTAGGTCACTGTTGTCAATGCTCCTGGACATGCAAGAGTGTCCACTGGGGCTCTCCTCTCCAGGACCTTTGCTGCCACACTGACGAATGCCGGACCAACTAGAAATCTCTCCCCCAGATTCCCTAACTTTTCTGTGGAACAGCATTCCATTCAAATTCTTGAGCCATGCTATCAACTTAACCACTTTGGGCCACACGGCTTCACTATATGGCAGAGACAAAGGGGGAAATATGGACCCATCTTTAAGGGGAGCAGGGCTTTATCCTTTTCTCATGTTGAGCTATTCCCCCCATTTTAAAGGGTACTTTTTGACTAGGCTACCAAATACACACACACAATAATGTCCATTATATCACTAATTTGCTTTTTGATGTATCCTTTTTAAGGATATGTGTAATGTGCATTGTTTATAATTATGTTGATGCATATTTGATTTTATAGCATTCTTTATATTATCTAGCTTATTTGCTTTACATTTCTGCTTGCCTTTCAATTAACTTTTCACCTCACACTGCTATCCTATCTTATCTCTCATTTTGTAGAATCCATGCTCCATAAATTTGACTAAGATAACAGCAGATGCTGTTTAAAGTTTACTCCTCTTCCCTACAGTGAAGCTCTTGAAAAATATGTACTTCTGCCTTTTATTGTTGTGTTTTGTCTCTGGCATAATAGAAGATTTCCTTTGGTTTAATATGATCTTTTCCAATCTTTATTCATCCTTTTAAAATGAGATAACTGTTAAGATTTAGTGTCTGCTCCTAAAACAAAGCAAGGATAATTATCTTTGATATGTCACATTTACATTCAGATGTCTCTTCTTGCATCTGGGGCTGGGGAGCTGATTCAGCAACCCAGGACCTGTACAGAGGGCCAGAGTCACAGGAAATTGAGCAGGGGAAATTCATGACCCCTGCCAGGCACCAACTCTCATGAGGCTTATATGCTTTCTTGCTACGGTCATCTTCAGTATCACGAAATAGCCTGTAGTCTGTAAGAAGAAACTCCTGTCATTTCTCCAACCCCCAGTCAAATTTGAAATTTGTTTGGTGGCTTCCTCTCTGTGCTAACACCTGTCCCAACAGCAAAAAACAAACAAACAAAAAACCCAAAAACAAACAAACAAACAATCAAAAAACAACAGTGTCATGCCTCCAAAGGTACCACAGGGGGCTATTCCATGGTTTGTGAATTCATGACTTACTGAATCTCGGGTTTACTGGATTATTCTGCACACATTTTCCTAGCCTCATTCTTGAAACTACCTCCTACAATTTAAAGGACAAGGGCATCCCACTTTTTCTCCATCAATGGCCATAGCTGATGTCTTCTTTTAGGTGTAGTCCATTCCTTGGAACAGGGGAGGGTACAGTCTGCCTCAAGTTTGACTGGCATTGTTCCAAGTGCTGCCTGCTCACCAGGGAAGCACATTTCTACTCTGAAGAAATTAAATCCTTTGGTTCCATAGTTCACTGATCCTCTGGCTTCCATTCACTGGATCCACATGATATCCACAGATATCTCAGCCTCCATCCCAAACTCTAGAGAACTCATGGAATCCAGAATTTTATTGCAATTACTTCTTACATACATAGAAAAGAAATTTCAGTCCTGTCCTTCTTCAAAGGTTGTGGTAACTTAATATTACCTGTCCTTAGTTTCCATTAGAGAGCAGGGTTATTTTTGTGTTCTTATTTTTTATTACTGCAGATACGGAAGGAAGGAAAGTCATCTACTTCTACCCAAGCTTTTCCCATATCTGGATCTGTAAAAACTTTTCAGCAGTTTGTTTGGATCTCATACCAATCTATTTCCTTACTTGTAGATAAGTTGCAATTTCCCAGCCTTTGGCCCTCGACTTTACTAGTTTTATATATTTTTAAAGATTTGCCATTTATTTATGTTTCAACTTTTATGTCAATTCAAAAAATTACTTTTTTACTGTTTTACTTGATTGCAATTCAGTGTAATTCATTGGGCTGACTTAGCTCAGTCTAACAGACCATTGTGACATTTTCTATTCTTTATTTTGGTTGTTCTGGTTTTTTTTTTTTTAATTTTTTTAACGTTTATTTATTTTTGTGACAGACAGAGCATGAACGGGGGTGGGTCAGAGAGAGGGAGACACAGAATCTGAAACAGGCTCCAGGCTCTGAGCATTCAGCACAGAGCCCAACGCGGGGATCGAACTCACAGACCGCGAGATCATGACCTGAGCCAAAGTCGGCCGCTTAACCGACTGAGCCACCCAGGAGCCCCTGTTCTGGTATTTTTTAAACAGACTTTATTCTTGTATATACAGATATACAGACTCTCTCTATATCCTTCCCACTTCTTGGTGAAAGTGCTAAATATAAAAGTGACAATGGCAAAGTGCAGGCCACCTCATAAAAGCCCCTCTTCCACACATTACATTTCTACTCACTGCCTTACTACCTTTATCACCTTATTTCTAGGAGTGATTTGTGGTGTGATGGGTTTTGGTTACTAATAACTATGGTTAAAGTATGGTAGAACTTTCCAAAAAGGTCCCTAATGTAAATTAAGGTATCTGATCACAGAGGAAGAATTGTAAAGACTCCATGATTTTCCTTAGGGAGCTTAACTTTCTTTTATTAGTATGCACAAAAGCAGTATCAGTAATTTGTCTAGAACTCTATACATTCTAATTCGTGCCACGTGTTCCTATACATCTGACTTTTACTCTTATTGTTTTTATTGAAGTGTAGTCGATGCATAATGTTCCATTCGTTTCAGATGTATAATAGTGATTCAACCACTCTATACATTATGCTATGCTCGCCACAAGTGTTATGGTTGCTTAAAAGATCAAGCCTATCATACAGTCATTGCTTTATTCTGTGACCTTATTTAAAGGAACCTAGTACAAAAACACCAGGTTCATATGTTAACACTATTGTAATATGATGTCTAGATTATCTAAATGCCCAGAGTTGTTTTTTTTTTCTGTTTGTTTGTTTGGTTTTTGGTTGAACAAAATCTTCTCTGAACAAAAATTACCTCCCCTAGAAATAAACATTTTTTCCCCTAATAGAACACAATAATGAGAGAGACCCAGGAAGATGGCAGCATAGGAGGATGCTGGTCTCACCTTGTCCTGCTGATCACTTGGATTCCACCCACATCTGCCTAAAAAACCCAGAAAACTTCCAGGAGCCTAGCAGAACGGACTCTCTAGAGCCAAGTGTAGATAAGAGGCCTACGGAAGAGGGTATGAAGGGTGGAGAGGCTGTGCGTGCTACACGGACTGGAGGGAGGGAGACGGGGTGGTGGAGGGGCAACCCGCCTGGCAAGGTAGAGCCCCGAGTCTGGCTTGCAAAAGCGGAGCAGCCAGACTGCGTGAGTTCTGACAGCCAGCCGGACTTAACACTTGGAATGTTATAAGTCAACAGCTCTGCTCCGAGAACAGGAGGGCGAGAGGACACCGGGAGGGAGAGTTGCTGAGCCCCGGGGAGACAGAGCTCAGCTCGGGGGGGGGGGGGGGGGGCAAAGGTGCTGGCAAGTGCCATCCCCCTCTACCATCCCCCAGCTGAAATTCCAAAGGGAGTCGGGACCCATCACTGAGCTTCCTTGCACGGCACAAACGCCCAACACTGTGCTTCTGTGGATCTATGCCTCCCACGGGTGTGCCTCCCTCCCAGTGTTGCAGAGCCCCTCCCACGGGGGACCAAGATGGCAAAGTGAGCTAAGCTTGCCCGTCCCGCCCCTATGCACCTTGCAGATCCACCCCAGCTAATATGCCCTTGCCCAGATCACATTGAAGCAGCACCACAAGCCTGGCACTGTGCAAGCATCCCAGACAGGGGCCACGCCACTCCACAGTGAGTCCTGCCCCTGGGAGAGGGGAAGATAAGGTACACACTGGTCTGATTGTGGCCTCAGTGGTGGGCTGGGGGCAGACCTCTGATCTGACTGTGACCCTGCCCATCAAGACAGCACAGGGGAAGTGCCCTGCAGTTTGGGACCACCACAGGGACTACCCAAAATGGCGAAACAGAAGATTTATCCTCAAAAGAAACTCCAGGGAGTAGTGACAGCTAACTAATTGATCAAAAACTATTTAAGCAATATAACGGAACAAGAATTTAGGATAATAGTCAAAAATTGATCTCTAGGCTTGAAAAAAGCATAGAGGACAGCAGAGAATCTATTGCTACAGAGATCGAGGGACTAAGAAATAGTCATGAGGAGCTAAAAAATGCTATAAATGAGGTGCAAAATAGAATGGAGGTGGCCATAGCATGGATTGAAGAGGCAGAGGAGAGAATAGGTGAATTAGAAGATAAAATTATGGTAAAAGAGGAAGCTGAGAAAAAGAGAGATAAAAACATCCAGGAGTATGAAGGGGAGAATTAGAGAACTAAGTGATGCAATCAAACAGAACAATATCTGTATCATAGGAATTCCAGAAGAAGAAGAGAGAGAGAAAGGGGTTGAAGGTATAGTTAAACAAATCGTAGATGAGAACTTCCCTGATCTGGGGAAGGAAAAAGGCATTGAAATCCAAGAGGCGCAAAGAACTCCCTTCAGACGTAATTTGAATCGATCTTCTGCACAATGTATCATAGTGAAACTGGAAAAATACAAGGATAAAAAGGAAATCCTGAAAGCAGTTAGGGATAAACAGGCTCTAACTTACAAATGTAGACACATAAGAGGAGTGGCATATCTATCTACTGAAACATGGCAGGCCAGAAAAGAATGGCAGGAAATCTTCAGTGTGATGAACAGGAAAAATATGCAGCCAAGAATCCTTTACCCAACAAGTCTGTCATTCAGAATAGAAGGAGAGATAAAGATTTTCCCAAACAAAAACTGAGGGAATTAATCACCACTAAACCAGCCCTACAAGAGATCCTAAGGGGGACTCTGTGAGTGACATGTTGCAAGGACAACAAAGTAGCAGAGACACCACTACAAGCATGAAACCTACAGACATCACAATGACTCTAAACCATATCTTTCTGTAATAACACTGAATTTAAATGGACTAAATGCTCCAACCAAAAGACATAGGGTATCAGAATGGATAAAAAAAATTAGACCCATCTATTTTCTGTCTACAAGAGACTCGTTTTAGGCCTGAGGACACCTTCAGATTGAAAGTGAGGGGATGGAGAACTACCTATCATGCTACTGGAAGTCAAAAGAAAGCTGGAGTAGCCATACTTAGATCAGACAAACTAGACTTTAAATTAAAGGCTGTAACAAGAGATGAAGAAGGGCGTTGTATATTTAGAACTCTGCATACCAAAGCAACAGAATATACTTTCTTCTCGAGTGCACATGGAACATTCTCCAAGATAGATCACATACTGTGTCACAAAACAGCCCTTCATAAGTAAAAAAGAATTGAGATCATACCATGCACACTTTAGGACCACAATGCTATGAAACTTGAAATCAACCAGAGGAAAACGTCTGGAAAACCTCCAAAAGCATGGAGGTTAAAGAACACAGTACTAAAGAAAGAATGGGTCAACCAGACAATTAGAGAATAAATTAAAAAATATATGCAAACAAACGAAAATGAAATACATCAATGAATGTATTGAGGGAAAATGAATACATCAATCCAAACGCTTTGGGATGCAGCAAAGGCAGTCCTGAGATCCAGGACTATCTCAAAAAATAAGAAAAATCCCAAGTACAAAATCTAACAGCACACCTAAGGGAAATAGAAGCAGAACAGCAAAGACACCCCAAACCCAGCAGAAGAGAAATGATAAAGATCAGAGGAGAAATAAACAATATAAAATCTAAAAAATCAGTAGAACAAATCAAAGAAACCAAAAGTTGTTTTTTTGAAAAAATAAACAAAATTGATAAACCTCTAGCCAGGCTTCTCAAAAAGCAAAGGGAGATGACCCAAATAGATAAAATCATGAATGAAAATGGAATTATTACAACCAATCCCTCAGATACAAGCAATGATCAAGGAATATTATGAAAAAATTGTATGCCAACAAACTGGACAACTTGGAAGAAATAGACAAATTCCTAAGCACCCACACACTTCCAAAACTCAAACAGGAAGAAATAGAAAACTTAACCAGACCCATAACCAGCGAAGAAATTGAATCAGTTATCAAAAATCTCCCAACAAATAAGAGTCCAGGACCAGATGGCTTCACTCGGGAATTCTACCAGATATTTAAGGCAGAGATAATACCTATCCTTCTCAAGATGTTCCAAAAAATAGAAAGGGAAGAGAAATTTCCAGACTCATTCTATGCAGCCAGCATTACTTTGATTCTCAAACCAGACAGAGACCCAGCAAAAAAAGAGAACTACAGGACAATACCCCTGATGAATATGGATGCAAAAATTCTCAATAAGATACTAGCAAATCAAATTCAACAGCATATAAAAAGACTTATTCACCATGGTCAAGTGGGATTCATTCCTGGGATGCAGGGCTGGTTCAACATTCACAAATCAATCAGTGTGATACATCACATTAATAAAAGAAAAGATAAGAACCATATGATCCTGTCAATTGATGTGGAAAAAGCATTTGACAAAATTCAGTATCCTTTCTTAATAAGAACCCTCGAGAAAGTCGGGATAGAAGGAACACACTTAAAAATCATAAAAGCCATTTATGAAAAGCCCACAGCTAATATCATCCTCAATGGGGAAAAACTGAGAGCTTTCCCTCTGAGATCAGGAACACAACACGGATGGCTACTCTCACCACTGTTGTTTAACATAGTGTTGGAAGTGCTAGCATCAGCAATCAGACAACAAAAGGAAATCAAAGGCATAAAAATTGGCAAAGATGAAGTCAGGCTTTCACTTTTTTCAGGTGACATGATACTATACATGGAAAACCTGACAGATTCCACCAAAAGTCTGCTATAACTGACACATGAATTCAGCAAAGTTGTAGGATACAAAATTAATGTACAGAAACCAGTTGCATTCTTATACACTAACAATGAAGCAACAGAAAGACAAATAAAGAAACTGATCCCATTCACAATTGCACCAAGAATCATAAAATACCTAGGAATAAGCCTAACCAAAGATGTAAAAGATCTGTAGGCTGAAAACTATAGAAAGCTTATGAAGGAAATTGAAGAAGATTTAAAGAAATGGAAAGACATTACATGCTCATGGATTGGAAGAATAAATATTGTTAAAATGTCAATACTACCCAAAGCAATCTAAACATTCAGTGCAGTCCGAATTAAAATTGCACCATCATTCTTCTCAAAGCTAGAACAAGCAATCTTAAAATTTGTATGGAACCACAAAAGACCCCAAATAGCCAAAGTAATATTGAAGAAGATGACCAAAGCAAGAGGCATCACAATCCCAGACTTTAGCCTCTACTACAAAGCTGTAATCATCAAGACAGCATGGTATTGGCACAAAAACAGACACATAGACCAATGGAATAGAATAGACACTCCAGAATTGGACCCACAAAAGTATGGCCAACTAATCTCTGAAAAAGCAGGAAAGAATATCCAGTGGAAAAAAGACAGTCTTTTTAACAAATGGTGCTGGGAGAACTGGACAGCAACATGCAGAAGAGTGAAACTAGACCACTTTCTTACATCATTTACAAAACTAAACTCAAAATAGATAAAGGACCTGAATGTGAGACAGGAAACCATCAAAACCCTAGAGGAGAAAGCAAGAAAAAACTTCTCTGACCTCAGCCACAGCAATCTCTTACTTGACACATCTCCAAAGGCAAGGGAATTAAAAGCAAAAATGAACTATTAGGACCTCATGAAGATAAAAAGTGTCTGCACTGCAAAGGAAACAACCAACAAAACTAAAAGTCAACCAACGGAATGGGAAAAGATATTTGCCAATGACTTATCGGACAAAGGGCTAGTATTCAAAATCTATAAAGAACTCACCAAGCTCCACACCTGAAAAACAAATAATCCAGTGAAGAAATGGGCAGAAAACATGAATAGACACTTCTCTAAAGAAGACACCCAGATAGCCAACAGTCACTTGAAAAGATGCTCAACTTCACTCCTCATCAGGAAAATACAAATTGAAACCACACTGAGATATCACCTCATGCCAGTCAGAGTGGCTAAAAGGAACAAATCAGGAGACTATAGATGCTGGAGAGGATGTGGAGAAACAGGAACCCTCTTGCACTGTTGGTGGGAATGCAAGCTTGTGCAGCCACTCTGGAAAACAGTGTGGAGATTCCTCAAAAAATTAAAAATAGATCTACCCTAGGTCCCAGCAAAAGCACTACTAGGTACTTACCCAAAGGATACAGGAGTGCTGATGCATAGGGGCACTTGTACCCCAATGTTTATAGCAGCACTTTCAACAATAGCCAAATTATGGAAAAAGCCTAAGTGTCCATCAACTGATGAATGGATAAAGAAATTGTGGTTTATATACACAATGGAATACTACTTGGTATAGAGAAAGAATGAAATATGACCTCTTGTAGCTGCGTGGATGGAACTGGAGAGTGTTATGCTAAGTGAAATAAGTCATACAGAGAAAGACAGATACCATATGTTTTCACTCTTATGTGGATCCTGAGAAACTTAACAGAAGACCATGGTGGAGGGGAAGGAAAAAAAAAAGTTAGGGAGGGAGAGAGCCAAACCATAAGAGACTCTGAAAAACTGAGAATAAACTGAGGATTGATGGGGGTGGGAGAGAGGGGAGGGTAGGTGATGGGCATCGAGGAGGGCACCTATTGGGATGAGCACTGGGTGTTATATGGAAACCAATATGACAATAAATTTCATATTGAAAAAAACAAAAAAAATAGAAAATAAATTTTGATAGAATGTATTTCCTCATCAATATAAAAATCTTGCACTTAGAGTTGTATTACTTAATAAATTATATAATATTCATACAGTGCTTTCCAGACTTAGACACACACACACACAATGTATAAATACATGAGAAAATCAAAAAAGAACAGAATAATGATGAGGAAGAAGCAAATTCAGTAGTTGCTTTTCATGGCAAAATGGGACAAATTCCAATGATTCTAAAATTTGACCAGATCATTCTGAACATAATTTATAATGAAAGATCACTTTAGAATCTTTTGACATTTTTGAAAACGTACAAGATGTTCTTATTCTAATAGCCACTTGTCCCTAAGGCCCCAAGCACCATTTCCACTTTAGCAGAAAGCTTCTTCCATGAATAGAGTCATTCTGAAGAAGTAATCCTTGAAAAAAAAATCAACTCGTAATTCTAGGTCACATTGGGAAGAAGCAGGAGAAATAGGATGAGTGGAGAAGGTCATTAACAAAGGTGTCATTTCTAGGACTTTAAGGAAAAAGAGGTTTATACATTACTTATTTGCCTGCTTACTAGTGTCCATTTTAAATTGGCCAGTGAATGAATATGAGGTTTGTTATAACCTGCAGTCAAACTTCACTATACTTCACTGAGTGTGCTTATTGGAAACTTGTTTTTTATTTTCGGTGAAGGAAAACCCCAAGTAGGTGTAGCCATAAGCAGTGACAACACACAGGCTTCCCAGCATTAGGTATCTCTGGTGCAATTTAAAGGCAGTCCACCCTTACCCCACTTTCTGCAAAGTTTCCAAACTAAGACAGTGGTGTCCTGAAATACACAAGGGAGTGAGGCTTACCTCACTTACTCATTCTTGTAGAAAATTAAACAGATTACCGTATTTAGGAAAATGTGTATGTTCTAATAGGTTACTAGATCCTTCTTTCAGAAGGAGAATAAGTAGGGGTGTATGCCCTTGACTTTAAAAACTAAATGAATTTAGCACATAAATAGTAAAAGCTTAAGGATCTAGATAAAATACTTAACATATCAAATGTTGAAAGCAATTATTGAATACAGAAAAAAAAAGACAACAAAACCATTGCTAAAATACTGACCATTGAAAATCAAAGTCGAAAATGCGTTTGGGGTCAAACGTAGTTATTAAATTAGACATATCATTGGAAACATCGTTGTGATCTAAATGTGAAGAATGGACAGAAAATCAGGAATTTCTGAGAGTGGATTTCTCATGTAGATATGGAGAAGGTGTGGAGAGAATGGTATAGGCAGCAAGGAAATAATTCTGAAGGACAGGGGTTTCCCATCCTCATCACTTTCACGGGTTTCAACAGTAAGAGTCTGCAACCTAAGCTAACATATCCTCAGAAAATGGTGCTTTAATTATGTTTTATTTTCCTATACATAAATACATTTATTCATATCAAAAAATGTTTATCTTGTTAAAAAAATCCCAGGAAAATTGAAAATATTGATAATAGTATAAAATTAGAAATTATCTAAATGACTGACAATAAAGATATATTACAGCATATATACTCAATGAACTATCAAGCTGCTGATTCAAGTGATTGTTCATATCTGATAATTGTATGTAAAATAATTATGTGGGATAATTATAAAGTTAAAGCAGTTGTGTTTAGATATCAAAATGTGATTTTTTTGGCTTCAGGATACTTAACCAGTTATTTAAACAAATATTTAATAAAATATGGAGTAGCAAGACACACAATGTAACACACTGAATGCATATTTTTAAATGAAAGAAGCCTAGGGGCGCTTGGGTGGCTCAGTCGGTTGAGTATCTGACTTCGGCTCAGGTCATGACCTCACGGTCTGTGAATTCGAGCCCTGCGTGGGGCTCTGTGCCAACAGCTCAGAGCCTCGAACCTGTCTCGGATTCTGTGCCTCCCTCTCTCTGACCCTCCCCCGTTCATGCTCTGTCTCTCTCTGTCTCAAAAAAATAAAGGTTAAAAAAACATTTTTAAATGAAAGAAGCCTATATGAACAAGCTTCATGCTGTATGATTCCAACTACATGACATTCTGGCAAAGGCTAGACAATGGAGACAGTAAGAAGATCAGTGGTTGCAGGGGTTGGGATAGGGCATGGAAGGGAAGGATGAATAGGCAAAACAGAGTGGATTTTCAGGACACTGAAAATACTACACATTATACAATAATGATGGATACGTGCCATTATACATTTGTCCACACCCATAGAATATACAACACCAAGAGTGGACTGCAATGTAAATTTTCAACTTTGAGTGATTTTGATTGTGTCAATGTGGAGCCATACGTTGTAAGAAATGCACTACTCCGGCCGGGAATGCTGATGGTGAGGGAGGCTATGCATGTGTGGAAGCAAGGCATATATGAAAAGGCTTTGTGTCCTCTCTCCAATTTTGCTGTGATCCTAAAACTGCTCTAAAAAAAAACAAGGACTTAATTAAAAAATGTTAATACTGATTTTGTGAAAGCACATTAGTTAAAGTGATAACTCCAAGTACTGTTCCAAATAAGCCCCCAATTCCTAGGGTTTAAACATAATGGAACATTGCAGTAATTTTAGACTATTTTTAGAAATAAATAATATATTTATAAGACAGGTAGCAACCAACACCATTATGCATTTAGAACCTAATAATAGCATATTATAAGTACTCAACATATTCTATCTCCAATTTCAGTGACTCTTGCCAATATACATTATTATATGATGTTTATATATACGAAAACTAAGGATTGGAAAACTTAAGTAACTTATCCAAGATCACACTAAAATTAAGTAGAAAAGTATGGACTCAAATCTATTTTTGTGACTCCAAGCTCACTTACCTTTCCACCTGGAATGTTCATGTTTTCATAAACCAGTATCTTCATGGCAACAATGAGGAAACTCAAGGTGACATTGCTCAAGGTTTTGTTCATGATGCCTTTAGAAAGAAGACAATCTATCTTCACTTTGTCCAACATTGGGAATTGTTTTCATGAAATTTCAAGCCCCCACCATGAGAAGGTCTTCATCTGATTAGCTATCACCATCCCCTGATTTACAATAGCCATTAGTTGGGGCAAGCCACTTTTGCAGGCATCCATATCCCAGTGAAGTGATTTGTCCATGGCCGTATATAATTATAGGCCAATTGGATCAGGCAGGGACCGTCCAACTGCTCCAACATTCATTTTATTATCAGCCTTGATTTGAGCTTTAATTAAATAATAATTTATTCAGTACCTCCTTCAAAGCAGCCTGCTGTGATTAATACTCATACATCACTTCAAGTGTCTATACATACTGTGGAAACTCAATAAATGGTGCTGACTAACTTCATGCCTGGCAGAAGGAGAAATACTGTTGAGGCAGTTGGGATGGAAACAAACCCAGTAGTGTGATATGTAAAATTGAATCTGTTGATCTGTGTGTTAGTTAACACAGGGACACAGCCGCGTATCAGATGACAGGCAACGGTTCAAAGCCATGTAATATCAGAAGCAGCTGTATAACCTTAACTGTGGTGCCCACTGGCTTATTTCCTTGTCGTTAGAAAGATCAGCTATGGCATTTTCACAAACATAGCTAGCATTTGACACAGCAGGCTTCCCTGGGGGTTAGTTGCATGGTGATCCTGGGCTGAAGCTCCATCAGCCATTGCAAGATGGCACTCTTTTCCCTAAACACCAGATCCGCACAGGAATGGCAAATGCATGCTGTTGACATTAATAACACCCTGCTGTTTATTTCTAGGGAAAGGACTTAAGATATGTCTGCAGTGGAGGGAGTTCAGTAGCTCCATGAACTCCATCTGCATTTTCCAGATAAGAAAATAAACACCCAATTATAAATAAAACATAAATAAAACAAACGAAGGTAGTCAGATCACAAGCACACCATACATACAAAGGCACAAAGCATTAACCATTATAATTGAGAAGTCTAAATGGCAATGAATATTTAAGAAGGGACTTACCTATATCAATGGGTCAAATAGATAAAAAGCCTGTGATTTATCACCAAAATGATTCTTAGGTAGAATTAAAACACATAGGATTGGATTAATATACAAAGCCATCTCGACTTGCATCTTTGTATTTCTTGCCTCTAGGAGAAATGAGGATTACATTTATATATTTACACATATATGTTTATGTTTATGTATATATATATACATACATATACATATATGTATATGTATGTGTATATACATATATATGTTTATGTTATGTTTATATTTATATACATATACACACATTTTAAAAAATATTTATTTAGAGAGAAAGAGAGAGCAAGTAGAGGAGGGGCAGAGAGAGAGAGAGAGAGAGAGAGAGAGAGGGAATCCTAAGCAGGCTCTGAGCTGCCAGCACAGTGCCCGATATGAGGCTCAGTCTCACCAACCATGAGATCATGACCTTAGCAGAAATCAAGAGTCAGATTCATAACCAACTGAGCCACCCAGACACCCCATATTTTTTTTACTTTTTCAGAAATGGAGCCAGGCTCCTTCCTAACTAGACAGGTTTTTTAAGCTCCTGAGAAGTTTATCCAGAATTGCAAAGCTGTGGAGGTCATTGTAAGCTACAGAGACTAACCAGGAAGTATAATAATGACCACATCCTGCCAAGCTTCATGACAGAAAGGATTGTGAGAAAGATGATATTTTGGAATCCACAAGCATCATTAGGTAATGTTTTACAAGTATGGGGCTTCTCCAAAAGTTGTCCTTTACCAGTATTACCCATTTTGCAAAAGAAAACGTTAGTTCACCAACTGTTTAAAGCCGAAAACCCGGAATTATTTTTTTTTCCTTTCCTCTTCTCCTGCTTTACATCAAAACCATCAGCAAATACTATGGGTTTTATTTTCAGATTGTGTCCTCTATCTGCCAACAACCCCCTATGTTCTCTGCTACCAGTCTGATTGGAGCCTTGGTCATCTCTTGCCTGGACTGTTGGCAATAACATCTAAAGTTTTCTGTTTCCAACATGGCCACCCTACATTTCTTCTCAACATATGACCTTGCACTATTCTTTTAAAACATGAATCACATTATGTGATCCTTTTGCATAAAACCCTTAAGAAATTTGATTTCATTTAGAGTAAACACAAAGACCCTATTATGGTAAACAACCCTGAAAGACCTGGCCCCTGCCTACCTTTCCGACTTCACTTATGTGCCCGTAACTTTTCCTTGCCATCCTATGGAGACATCTTTTATCATAGATGTTGATAAAAATGGCAAAATGATAAAATGATGACCACAATTTCATGACCTTATTGGTTATTTGTTTATAATATTTGGACAAATGTCTACTTAAGTCCTTTGCCCATTTTTATTTTGGGTTCTTTGTTTTTGCTGTTGAGTTTTAGGAGATTTTATATAACCTGGATAATAACCTTTATCATATATATGATTGAAAATATTTTCTTCCATTGATTATTTTTTCCAATATTGACAATGCCCTTTGATGCACTTTGATGCACAAAATTTTAATTTTGATGTGGTCTATTTATCTTTTTTTTTTCTTTTGTTGCCTATGCTTTTGGTGTCATAGCCAAGAAATCATTGCCAAGTTCAATTTTGTGAACACTTTTCCCCATGTGTGAGTATAAGAGTTTTGTATTTCTGTTTTGATCTATTTTCATCTAGGTTTTATGTGTGCCATCATGTAAGGGCTCACATTTCTTTTACATGTGGATATCCAACTTTTTAAGCACCATATTTTGAAGATTGTCCTTTTCTTATTGAATGATTTTGGCACATTTGTCAAAAATCATCTGACCATATGTGTGAGGTTTATTTCTAGTTTCCCTGTTCTATTTCATTGGTATATATGCTTTCTTATAACAGTACCACATTGTATTAACTACTGCAGCTTTCTAGTAGGTTTTGAGTTTTAGAAACTATGAGTCCTCCAAGTTTGTTCTTTTTTTTTTTCCAGATTTTTGGGCATATTCCAGGTCCCTTGAGATTCCATGTGTATTTTAGGATTTTTTTTCAATTTCTACAAAGAAATTGCCAATGGGGTTTTGATAAAAGTTGAATTCAATCTGTAGATCACTTGGGGCAGTAATTTAATTATAACATTATTAAATCTTCCAATCTATGAGAATGGGATATCTGCTCATTTATTTATGTCTTCTTTAATCTCTTTCAGCAATGGTTTATAGCATTCAGTGTATGTCTTTCAACGCCTTAAACTTATTCCTAAATATTTTATTCTTTTTGGTGCTATAATGAAGGGAATTGCTTTCTTAAAATTTGCTTTTCAGAATATTTATTGGTAGTGTTCAGAAACATAACAGACTTTTCTGTTTATATTTTGTATCCCACAATTTTGCTGAATTTGTTTATTAGCTCCAACAGGTCTTCTTTTGTTTTTGGTTTTGTTTTTATGGAATCCTTAGGGTTTTCCACATATGAGATGTGGTCATCTGCAAACAATTTTATTTACTTAATTCCAGTTTTGAAGTTTCTTTTTCTTTCTTTCTTTCTCCCCCCCTCCCCCGGGTAAGTGCTTTGGCTAAAACCTCCAGTGCTTTCTTGAACAGAAATGGTGAAAATGGAAATCCTTGTTTTGTTCTTAAGCTTGAGGAAAGCTTTCATTTTTTCATCATTGTGCACGATAGTAGATGTCAGTTTTTCATATATGATCTCATTATGTCTTCTTCTATTCGTAATCTGTTGAAAAAATTCATCAAGAAAAAGATGTTCAATTTTGTCATATGTTTTTTCTGTATCAGTTTAGAGTATCATGTAGCATTTTTATCTTTGTTCCAGTAATGTAGTGTGTTCCATCTATTGAATTCCATATGTTGACCCACCCTGCACTGAAGAAATAAATACAACTTGGCTGTCATTATAATTCTTTTAACACACTGGTAAATCGGTATGCTAACATTTTATTGTTTAAATCAATATTCTTTTTTTAAGTTTTCATTTAAATTTCAGTTTTTTAACATACAGCATAATATTAGTTTCAGGTGTGCAATACAGTGATTCAACCCTTCTGTACGATACCCAGTGCTCATCACCACAGGTGCACTCCTTAAGCCCCATCACCTATTTCACCCCCCCACCATACACTTCCCTCTAATGAACATCAGTTTGTTCTCTATAGTTAAGAGTCTATTCTTGGTTTGTCTCTCTTTGTTTCTTTTTTTCCCCCTTTGCTTACTTGTTTTGTTTCTTAAATCCCACATATGAGTGAAATACTATGGTATTTGTCTTTCTCTGACTGACTTATTTTATTTAGCATAATATTCTCTAGTTCCTCCATGTTCTTGCAAATGCCAAGATTTCATTTACTTTATGGCTATTATTCCATTGTGTGTATGTGTGTGTGTGTGCGTACACATACGCACACATACACACGCATACACACACACGCACACACACACATATACATACACACATCTTCTTTATCCATTCATCAGTGAATGGACCTTTAGGCTGTCTCCATAATTTGGCTATTGTATATAATGTTACTATAAACACCAAGGTGCATATATCCCTTTGAATTAGTATTTTTGTATCCTTTGGGTAAATACCTAGCAGTACAGTTGCTGACTGTGGGGCAGCTCTATTTTTAACTTTTGAGGAAACTCCATACTGTTTCCAGAGTGGTGGAACCAGTTTGCATTCCCATCAACAGTACAAGAGGGTTCCCCTTTCTTCACATCCTCACCAACACCTGCTGTTTCTTGTGTTGTTGATTTTAGCCAGTCTGACAGGTGTGAGGTGTTACCTCATTGTACTTTTGATTTGTATTTCCCTGACAGTCAGTAATGACCATCTTTTCATGTGTCTGTTGGCCATTTGTATGTCTTCTTTGGAAAACTGTTTATTCATGCATTCTTCCCATTTTTAATTGGATTATTTTTGGTGGTATTGAATTTTAGAAGTTCTTTATATATTTTGGATACTAACCCTTTATCAGATATGCCATTTGCAAATATCTCCTCCCATACATATACTGATTTAATCTCCTTACTATTTATAGACCAATTGCAACTTTATATTTCTTTATAATTTAGTTTTGGTAGATTGTATTCTTCATATTTTTTTAGAAATATGTCCATTTCATCTTGGTTATTCAATGTCTTGGGTAAATTTGTTTATAGTATACTCTTTAAAAAAAGTTTTATTGGGGCGCCTGGGTGGCGCAGCGGTTAAGCGTCCGACTTCAGCCAGGTCACGATCTCGCGGTCCGTGAGTTCGAGCCCCGCGTCAGGCTCTGGGCTGATGGCTCAGAGCCTGGAGCCTGTTTCTGATTCTGTGTCTCCCTCTCTCTCTGCCCCTCCCCTGTTCATGCTCTGTCTCTCTCTGTCCCAAAAATAAATAAACGTTGAAAAAAAATTAAAAAAAAAATAAAGAAAGTTTTATTTATTTTTGAGAAAGCCCAAGCAGGGGAGGGGCGGGGAGAGAGGGAGACAGAGGATCTGAAGCAGGCTCCATGCTGACAGCAGCAAGCCCAAGGTAGGGCTTGAACTTATGAACTGCGAGGTCATGACCTGAGCAGAAGTCAACCGACTGAGCCTCCCAAGTGCCCTTGTAGTATACTCTTAAAATCCCTTTTATTTCTATAAGTTCAGTAGTGAAATATTCACTTTTATTTCTGATTTTATAAATTTGAGTCTTCTTTTTATTAGTCAGTCTAATATTGTTGATATCTTCAATAAAACAACTTTGGCTGTATTGATTTTTCTCTTTTGTTTTTCTAACCTCAATTATACTTATCTCTGGTTTAAGCTATCTTATTTCTCTTATTTTGTAAGCTTTGGGTTTAGTTTGTTCTCTTTCTAGCTCATTAAGGTGTAAATTTAGTTTTAATGCATGTATTTATTTACAGGTATAAATTTCCTTGTTAGCACTACTTTCACTGCATTTCATAAATGTTGACATGCTGTATGCTGTATTTTCACTTTATTTATTTCCAGGTATGTTCTAATTTTACTTGTGACTTTTTTTCTCGAACCAATTGGTTGTGTAAGGTATGCTATTTAATTTTCACATGTTTGTGAATTGACCAGTTTTTTTTTCCTGTGGCATTTAGTTTCATTCCATGAAATAAAACATACCATGTAAGATTTAAATGTTTGAAAAAAAAATAAGTTGATTTATTTATTTTCAGAGACAGTGCAAGAGCAAGCATGGAAGGGGCAGAGAGAGAGAAAGAGAAACCCAAGCAGGCTCCACATCATCAGTGCAGAGCCCAATGCAGGGCTCGAACTCACAAACCCCGAGATCATTCTGTAAGTCTGATGCTTAACCAATCGAGCTACCCAGGCACCCCTGAAATTTTTTTGAGACATGTTTTGTGGACTAATAAAAATTAGACTTCTGTTGCCTAACTTGTCTTTCAGTCTATGTGGAGAATGTTTATTGTGCCCTTGAAAAAGAAAAAAATGTATTCTATTGTTGGATGGAGTGTCTTATACATACTACTAAATCTACTCTGTTCATAGTCTTCAGTCCTCTATTTTCTTATTGATCTTCTCTCTAGATATTCTATCTGTGTTTGAAATTAGTGTATTGAAGGTTTTTTTAAATTTTTTCTGTCGTATTTTATATTTGAGAGTGAGAGAGAGAGAGAGAGTGAGGTCATGGGAGGGGCAGAGAGACGTAGACAGAATCCAAAGCAGGCTCCAGGCTCCGAGCTGTCAGCACAGAGCTGGACGTGGGGCTTAAACCCACAAATTATGAGATCATGACCTGAGCCAAAGTCAGGTGCTCAACCGACTGAGCCACCCAGGTGCCCCAGTGTATTGAAAATTTTTAAGCATTATTGTAGAATTCATTCTCCACTCGATTGTCTACTTCCGCTTTATGTATTTTGGGGCCTCTGATGTCTGATGCGCATATACTAATCATTGCTATATCTTCTTGATGAATTGACCATGTTTTTCTAAATAAAATGTCCTTTTATCTCTTAAAAATATTTGGCATAAGGTCTCTTTTGTGTGATATTAGTGTAGCCATCACAGCTACCTTTTGGTTACTGTTTGCATGAAATATGTCTTTTCATCCTCTTATTTATTTATTATTATTATTTTTTTAATAATCCAGGTTAGTTGGCATATAGTGCAATAATGATTTCAGGAGTAGAATCCAGTGATTCATCCCCTACATAGAACACTTAATGCTCATCCTAACAAGTATCCTTAATGCCATTTGCCCATTTAGCTCATCCCCCAACCCCAAACCTCAGTTTGTTCTCTGTATATAAGAGTCTCTTACGTTTTGTCCCCCTCCCTGTTTTTATATTATTTTTGCTTCCTTTCCCTTTTGTTCATCTGTTTTGTCATCTGTTTTTATATATGAGTAAAGTCATAGGATATTTGTCTTTCTCTGACTAATGCACTCTAGTTCCATCCAGCTGTTGAAAACAGCAAGATTTCTTTCTTTTTTTGATTGCCGAGTAATACTCCATCTTTTCCATTCATCTTTATCCACATCTTTATCCATTCATCCGTTGATGGACATTTGGGCTCTTTCCATACTTTGGCTATTGTTGATAGTGCTGCTATAAACAAACAGTGGGATGCGTGTGTCTCTTCGAAATAGCACACCTGTATCCTTTGTTCATTGTCTCATTTTAAATGTATTTTACCTATTCAGGTCATTTTGACTTATTTAGGTCTATAGCAATTTCTTGTAGACAACAGAGATTTGGATCATGGGTATCTGTCTGTTCTACCAATCTGTGCATATTAATTGCAAAATTATACACTCCATTTCGAGTAATTACTGATATGGAAGGAATTACTTGTTATTTTGCTGTTTGTTTTGTGTATGTTTTACAGTTTTTGTCATTAACTCCATTACTGCCTCTTTTCATGTTTAGATTTCTTTTTCCCTTTTTTTAGTAGTGATATATTTTGATTATCATTGTGTTCTGTGGATATTCTATAGATATTTGCTTTCTGGCTACTATGAGGATTACATTTAACATCCTGAAATTATAACAATCTATTTTGAACTGATGACAACTTAACTTTAATTGCATACAAAACTGTAATCCTATTCAACTGTGTCCCCTACTCCTTTGTGTTATTGGTGTCACAAATTACATTTTTATCATTGTGAGTCTAATAACAGATTTATAAGTATTTTATGTACTTGTATTATAAATTCTACAATAACTAAAAAATGGAGTTATAAAATAAAAGTGCAACAATATTCATTTTTTATTTGCCTATGCATTTACTTTTGTCATAGATGTTTATATCTTTATATGGGTTTGAGTTAATATCTAGCCTTTCATTTCAAGCTGAAGGGATAACATAGAATTTTTATAGGTTAAGTCTAGTGCTGCTGAACACATTCAGCTTTTGTTTATCTGGGATTATATTAATTTCTCCTTCAGTTTTGAAGGACAACTTTGCTGGATATATAATTCTCAATGACAGGTGTTTTTGTGAGTTTTTCAAATTTATTTATTGTTTGCTTGTTTGTTTGTTTCCCCTCCAGGTTTTATTCCACTGACTATTTGCCTTCAAGGTTTCTGGTGAGCAATTGGCTGAAAACATTACTGACAATCCCTTTTATGTGAATTACTTATCCGTTGGTGCTGTCAAGATTCTCTCTTTATCTTTGATGTTTGACAGTTGGATTGTAATGTGTCTTTGTGTGTGTATCTCTGAGTTTATTCTACTCTGGATTTGTTGAGTTTAGAATTGTGCCTTTGATATGATTTGAGAAGTATTGAGATATTATTTCCTCGAATAGCCTTCTGCCACCTTTTCTCTCTCTTTTTCTAGTATCCCCACAATGTGATCTATGGAAATTCACAAACCTCTTAAATTCTCTTCACCTCTTTTTTCTTAAGTTTATTTATTTATTTTGACAGAGAGACAGAGAGAGACAGAGAGAGACAGAGAGAGAGAATGGGGGAGGGGCAGAGAGAGAGAGATGGAAAGAGAGAGAATCCCAAGCAACCTCCACACGCTGGAACCCACAAAACATGAGATCATGACCTGAGCTGAAGTCAAAGGCTTAACTGATTGAGCCACCCAGGCACCCCTAGTTCTCTTTACTTCTTTATTCTTTTTTTTCTTTCTTTTTTGTTCCTCAGACTTGGTAATTCCAATTGTCATCCTATTTTCATGTTTGCCGATTCCTTCTTCTGCTTGCTCTAATCTTCTTTTGAATCCTTCTTGTATAATTTCCATTTCAGTTATTTTACTTTTCCATTCCAGAACTACTTTTTGGCTTCTTTTAATAATTTGTATCTCTTTACTGATATTCTCATTTTGTTCATAAATTTTTCCATCTTTGTCCATGTCGTCCTTTAGCTATTTGGACATTTTAAGAGTTATGTTGAAGTCGTTATCCAGTAATTCTAGTATCTCAGTTGTTTTTTTAAGTATATTTTCCATAGGTTTATTTTGTTCCTTTATTCAAAGGATCCAAATTTTGTTTCTTTGTATGCATTGTGATTTATGTTGAAAAGTGGATATTTGAATCAGATTCTTCCTTTTCCCAAAAGTTTGCTGGTTTAACGAATGTTGTTGGAATCAGCTTGAGATGAAAGCTTCTTGGGTTAAATATTTAGAAAAAAATTAATTCCTACCTTACTTATATTCAAAATAAATAGTGGATGGATTTTAAAAAAAATTACTTAAGGGATGCCTGGGTGGCTCAGTTGGTTGAGCATCCAACTTTCGCTCAGGTCATGTTCTCATGGTTTGTGGGTTTGAGCTCTGTGTCGGGTTCTGTGTGCTGACAGGTTGGAGCCTGGAGTCTGCTTCACATTCGGTGTCTCCCTCTTTCTCTGCCCCTCTCCTGCTCATGTTCTGTCTCTCTTTCTTAAAAATAAACAAACATTAAAAAATGTTAACTATTATGTAAAATACAGATTCATAAAATCATCAAGAAAAATTTAGTGAATTGCATTGAGCTTGTAAATAAGCAAGGTCTTTGCAAGCAAGACAAAAATGCAGAAGGTAAGATTTGATTATATAAAAAACTAAAAGAATTGAACAGCAAAAGGTACAATCAATCAATGAATCAATAAACAAATAAATAAAAGCTATATACTGGATGAAAATGCTTTCTTCTTGTAGAGCTAATAGATACTAGAAGTAATATCTCAAATTGATAAAAGTTCTGCAAATAAAAAAGAAAGGTGACAAGTGAAAAGATAAATTGATAAAGGATAAAAACTGACAATTCCACAAAATAATACAAACATAAGGCCTGAATATGTGAAAAATGCCCCATTTTACCAGTAATTAACGAAAAGAAAATTAAAATACAAAGTTTATCCAGATTGATACAATTCTTCAGAGTTTGTTAATATTGAGGGTTGTCATGGGGATGTGGGGTTTGAGTGGTTACTCCATAAATTGTAAGTGCAAAGTGAAAATTAGCTTAACCACTGTGGATTTTCTATATGCATAGTCTTTGCTGTAGAAATTGTATTTTTCAGATTTGATCCAGAGAAGTATTTATGCAGGTGAATATGAATATACTGTATGTTGCAGCACTGTTTGTAATGGTGTAATTGGAAATAATCTATGTGAGGACAAACTGAACAGTGTAATAAATAATAATAGAGCTATTGTTAGGAATAATAAGGAGTCATTAAGAACAATGTATAAAATCTGTATTTATTGGGGCACCTGGGTGGCTCAGTTGGTTAAGCGGCCGACTTCTGCTCAGGTCATGATCTCGCGGTCCTTGAGTTCGAGCCCCGCGTCGGGCTCTGTGCTGACAGCTCAGAGCCTGGAGCCTGTTTCAGATTCTGTGTCTCCCTCTTTCTCAACCTCCCCCGTTCATGCTCTGTCTCTCTCTGTCTCAAAAATTAATAAACGTTAAAAATTTTTTTAAATCTGTATTTATTGACATAGAAAGTTAGGTAAGCTTTATGTTCAAGAAAAAAAAGAGTGAGTGCAATACTAATACAGTAAAACCTTGGTTTGTGAGCATAATTCATTCCAGGAACATGCTTTTAATCCAAAATACTTGTGTATCAAAGCGAATTTCAAGAACCATTGGCTCAGCTGTGATCATGTGACATTCAGCCTCACGTACTACTCGTATTGCAAGTCAGCTCTGGTTTATCAGGTAAAATTCATTAGAAATATTTCTCATCTTGTGGAACACTCACACACGGAACAAGTTACTTGCGATCCAGGGTGTTACTGTACTAAGATTCATATGGGCTCAGAATAAAAAAGTTTGTGAAGATTCAGTCTTATTAACAGCAAGTATCCCTAAAATTCGAACAGATAAAATGGGTTTGAGCGAATAGGAAGGGAGCTGAAGGGAAATGATTATTTTTTTTTCTGTATCGTTGTTACCATAAGCATATATCCATCCTGTAATGAAAAAAATAATTATTTAACACTAATAACGATAATAATTACAAAACAATATCATCTAATAATAGGCATTAAATGAGCATTAAGAAACCATAGAGGCAGCCTCAAACTAGCAGAAAAGAAGTTCCTATAAAAGCAGAGGGGTAACATTGGAAAGCCTTTGTTCTACAAAGAGACTTTAAATCACTTTTGATTACTATGATTATTGAATACCTGTAGATGAGCATATTCTAAGTTCTTGCTTGCCTGTGTCCTTGCATTTTATCAGAAGTTTCCATATGAGATTCATAATTTGTCTATGAGAGTGTGAATGTGTGCATGTGTCTGTGTTCATGAATGTAACATTGGAGGCTTAAAAAATGCATTGCTTATTTATCACTTATTGTTTTAAGGTATCGATCACAAAGAACCTCAAAGTATTTCCTTTTTAACCTGTGTCTCCCCACCTTACTATTGCTTGAGGCCTGCTGATATTTATTTGCAGCATAAATTGTGGATATAAAACAGCAAAGGAAGGATGTTTCCACTAGATGTGCAGCAATCGAAAAGGAAGCTTTTGATCATTTTGGAAAAACTAAAATTCTTCAGTCTCCATTAAATGTGTATTTTTCCCCCTAAGGCCTCTTACAGTGTAGTTGTAAGATTGACGACCAGTAGCTCTCCCTAGGTGTATTTATTGAATTTAGTAGTTTCATTTTGTTGCCAGAAATGTCATAATTGTGAACAACAGCAAAAGATAATAAAATATAGATAGAACCAGGCTGATCTTGTCATCTCTGGAAATGTTTTCTGTGGGCCTTAAATTTGGATCCTGACTCTATTTCAGTCTGTTCAGTGTTGATGGAACCATGAAATGCAGACCTTACTAGCCAAGGAAAATACTTGAATCATCAGGTAGGTGTGTGGCAGGCAGCCATACAGGAATTTAGACTCAATAAATCTAAAAATCCACGCAAAGGGAGAGGCAGGGAGCCTCAGAACACCATTGCCTTAGATGGCTTCTGTTCATTTTGCCAATCACCAAAGGCAAGTTCAAAGCTCTACGGCTCTTGAGAGAGCCGAACACACAAGGTTTTTCATTTATTTCAATAGATCAGGTCTACAAGTGCTATCTGTCTCTTAAACTCAGTTTCTAACCAAAACTGCTTCTCCGTGGCTGAAAAAGTCATTGCTCACAGTAACTCCTTTCAGTTAAATGTTTTTCAAAGTACTAGCATATCAGAGCTATGCAGTATTTGGAAAGGTTAATAATTTACCTTGTGTACTTTAGAGGTGGGCACACCCTCACACAGTTGGTGTCACGTGGCTTGCCTAGAGCCATAGCAAATTGGTGGAAAACCTAAAACTGATACCCAGGATGTTTTGTCTCACAGTGCAGAGCTTTTTGGAGGAACCACACTAGTTTATCACAATGAAATGTGGAGTCCAGAAAGCATTGACAAAGAAGGGGACAAAGAAAGTTTTATATGAAACAAATGAATGAACAGAGAAGGTGGAAAGAGAAAAGGGACAAGATTGAAAACAAAGCGAAATTAGAGAAAAAAATTGAAACCAAAGTTAAATAACTCCATTATCAGGTGCTGTTAAAATAATACATAGAATATAAAGGTTCAGGCACGATTCTGTAAAAGCCATAATTCACTCCAGCAACTTGTATCAATGTTCTACTGCACTGTATGAGAAGATACCAGAAAGAACACAAAAGAATAGGACTGAGATGTGATCCACTCCAGCAAGCAAGTCAGACCACAGCATTGTGTCAAATCTATGTCATCGTGTCTTTCCAAATATTCAAATTAGCTTTTATAACATAAAAAAGTAAAAATGGGGCAGAGAGAGAGAGAGAGCAGAATACAGAAGGAATGGAAGCTGTTTGTTTTTTTAATTGCACTCATTTGGAATTTGTTCATGTAATATTAACTTAAAGTATGCAAAGCCCAGAAAATTTGGGAGATAAGCCTTTCCAGTAGGAGGAGAATTGTGCAGTCGTATGAGATGAGGACTTACTAGGCGGGATTATTGGGGATTCCGTTAACATCGGCCTGTAAGGTTTATGGAGTGTACATTAATGCAGTGCATTATTAAATGGAAGTCAGTTCAGAGAGGTTCTGCTGCAAATGACCAATAACCATATGTTGCCCTTTCAGCTCTAGTTTGCTGAATTGTTCTGGAAATGAACTCAGTTGGGAGGCATTCCTCTAAGTGATTTAAAAGAATGAATTTAGAAGCCTCCAATGTATGCTGACTGTGAATAAACTGTTCTAAATCCAGAAAGGATAATTTTCTCCTTTTGAGATGATTCCTCGGTGTGGGAAACCCCATCTTCCTGCAGCCAGCCAGAGTGATTTCAGCGCACCATCAGCACACAGCTAGGATTAGAGGTTCTATGTGGCATATTCTTTCATGTGATGTCTGTAAAATGTGAGCCAAGCTTTTCATGATGTTTTTCAAGTTTAAGGCAAAGTAGCTGAGTCAGAGGCAAGAGATGTTGTCCAAAATTATTCTTTTGAATCATTGAACATTCTTGGTGATAACATATATTTGAGAGAAATTAGCTCAAAGTTTCTGAAGAAACAGGTAAAAACTGGTAGTTTTCAGGATCTGATTACTGTGCCCACATATGCATGCATTTGTGCCCACACCTGTGTATGTTCATGCGCACATTGTGTGTGTCCATTTCTTTATACAACCCTGCTCTGTAACAGTCCAAAGAAGCTAAGCAGTAGTTGGAGAAAGCACTCGTTTTTTTTTTTAATTTCATTAAATCTTGGGGCGCCTGGGTGGCGCAGTCGGTTAAGCGTCCGACTTCAGGTCATGATCTCGTGGTCCATGAGTTCAAGCCCCGCGTCAGGCTCTGGGCTGATGGCTCAGAGCCTGGAGCCTGTTTCTGATTCTGTGTCTCCCTCTCTCTCTGCCCCTCCCCCGTTCATGCTCTGTCTCTCTCTGTCCCAAAAATAAATAAACATTGAAAAAAAATTAATTTCATTAAATCTTTGCTGAAATAAAACCTTCATATGTGTACTTGCTGTTTGAAACATACATGGCTCTCTAGTTTACCACATTAGTGTAAATAACTTGGAACTGATGTCTACCCTTAATCTTACCTCACCATCCAGAAGGAATATAACTGATGGACAATAAAGCTCAAGAGGACACATCTCCATTGAACCCTTCTTACTTTCCTTATACTTTGTTTTTCCTTCTCTAATCCGGTCCCACCCTGCATTTGAATGGGATTATTATTCACCTATCAATCACGGAGGACCTACTATGTACCTGTTGAGTTTTGTTTTTTGTTTGTTTTTGAGAGAGAGATGGGGGCAGAGAGAGACAAAGAGAGAGAGCAGGAGAGGAGTGGGGGGAGAGAATCTTAAGCAGGCTCCATGCCCAGCGTGGAGCCCTACAAGGGACTCAATCTCACAACTCAGAGATCCGGAACTGAGCAAAAATCAAGACTGGGACGCTTAACTGACTGAGCCACCCAGGTACCCCTCTATTGAGTATTTGAATAACACATACTCCTTTGACTTTTTAAAGCATTTTTGAGATCTTTCTCTTGTTCTAGACAAGAAAAAAAAATCAGCTTGACCCGCGTCACACACTACCATGACTGGAAACATCTACTAACTCCCAAATCTATGGTTTCCCTAATTAATCATTAGCTCCCCAGGGGACATGAGACCTCCATTCACTATGTAGTTTCCTTAGTTTAATTCATCTGAGTAATTTTGCCTAATGCTAGCCTTCTGGAAGAGAAAACCTTAGCTCTACTTTTTATCTTTGTTGTTTCTGCAGAACCCATGTAGTAACACACAGAATTGCAATCGGGGGGGGGGGGGAGGGGAATAAACACTACGTGCATTCTGAGATTTTCTTTTGTTTGCTGTATGATAGGCACAGCTAAATTCCCTGCTGTATGTAAGGATGCTGCAGGAAAAGGCCACATCATGATGCTTCATACAGATTATTTAAAAACATTAGGCTTGGGTTGGTGTTCCTAACCCAGTTCTGAATCCTGTAGATCTCAAAAATGGGTGTTCTATCTACAACTTAGGCAAAATAATTCATAATTCATCAGAGGTAAAGAGATGAACACATGTCTTGGGAGCACCTTCACCCCTACATTTAACATTCAGTGAATATACATAACTGTCTCCTACTTTAAGGATTGCATCATGTGCAACTGTTCAGTACGGCTACATTGTTTGCATGGAGCTTTCCCCCAACTCTGGGAGATGTGCTGGTCACATTTAATTAACCAGCTGATCTGGTCTTTTAATTTAAAAAATAAGTTTCAAAAGAACTCAACTGTTTCCACTAGTTAGTTCTGGTAGGACAGCAGTCTTGCATTTATTTGTTGTTCTCACATTAATATTTAACAATATATTTTGTGCATGATTGGCTACTATCCTACCCAAATGCAGATGATTTCAGGAATTGCACTCTTCCTGATGGATGGTTTTAACATATTTAAATAGACTTAGATATTTCTATTCATTCACTGCCCATTATTACTATTTTTAAACAAAAAATTCTGGTTTTTTTTCATATAAGGATGTAAAGCTTCTTTATGTCAAAATGCACTATAAACAAAAGAAATTAGGGAAAATCTTTGCTAACAGGCAAAAAGTTTATATTCTTAACACAATTTTACAAATCAGTAAGAAACACATTCCTAAATTAAATGAGAAAAAGACATTAATGTGTCACAGACACACACACACACACACACACACACACACAAAGTAGAAGAGACCTAAACTATGAAGAACCACTATTTCTTACTGGAAATAGAAGAAATGCATATTAAATAGCAATGAGCATCTCTTTCTTTGTCAACTGAGCATTTATTCAAAGGATAATGCTCAATGTTGACAGTACAAGAAAAAAAGATCTTTCATACAGGCTTTAGCAATCAATTTTAGAATGTTTTAAAACTAATTGGTTTTGGGACACCTGGGCGGCTCAGTTGATTAAGTGGCTGACTCTTGATTTCGGCTCAGGTCACAATGTCATGGTTTTGGGTTTCCAGCCCCGAGTCGGGCTCTGCACTGACGGCACTGAGCCTGCTTGGGACTCTCTCTCTCCCTCTCTCTCACTGCTCCTCCCCCCTCAAAATAAATAAACTTAAAAAAAAAATAAATAAAAATCATTGGTTCAAGCACCTCTTTAAAATCACATAGATTTGAAAAGTCTCTTACTTTCTTTTCCATATCAGCAGTGTTATCCAATTTGTCTACAATAAATATGTATCCTTTTAATAATTAACTCTATACATACGCATCTTAAAAAATGTATGTAATAGAAGGCAAGATAAGAATATGTTCATTGTTTTCTTTTTTATTGTGGTAAAACATACATAACATTAATCTTACCGTCTAAATGATTAAAAATATTTTTTAACGTTTATTTTTGAGAGAGAGAGAGAAAGCATGAGCTTAACTGACTGAGCCACTCAGGCACCCCCATCTTAATCATTTTTTAAGTAAATAGTTTGATGATATTAAATAGATTCACGTTGTCATCCAACCATCACCGCCATCCTTTCCCATAACTCTTTTCACCTCATAAAACTGGAGCCCTGTACCTATTGAATGGTAACTATCCATTCCCCCAATATATTAAGATGTTTACTAAGTACGTGCTATGTGCCAGGCATTGTGCTAGCTACTGGATATGCAATGCGTTTAAGAAGCATCATCTTTGTTCTCATAAAACTTAAAGTCTAATACAGGGTTCTAGCTCTGACAAGCACAAGACATGGAGGTCATTACTCATATCGTTGTAGGAAAAAGCTAGACAGAGAATCTCTGACATGGCTTGGATCCAGCTGAAAACTATAGCTATAGGGCAAACTTCCACCTCCAGAGAGTCACAGCTAGGAACTGCTTAGGTGGCAGAGAAACTGCTGAGGAATCAACAAGAACACTTGAATGGTAATTTTGTAAACTGCTGGAAGCTGAGTGTAGGAGTAGTGCTAGTGAGAAATTCCTGAGGCTACCATCTTAGAGAGACCCCTACACTTTCACATGTTTACCTCCAGACAACCCATGTTCCCACAGTGAAAATGTAAAAAGGATTTCATCCTTTGTGTGGATATACCCCAGGAGTTTTTAGATAGAACACCAAAAACATGATCTGTAAAAAAAAATAATAATTTGAGCTTTAGTAAATGTAAATCTTCTGCTTCAAGAAAGCATATTAGTAAGGGAATGACAGGGAAAGCCACAGCCTCAGGGAAATTATTTGCAAATTCACCTTTGATAAAGGATTTGTTTCTATATCAAATGATAAATGGAAAAACCAAGCAAAGAAAAGCTGACAGTATGAACTGCTAGCGAGGATGCAACAGCAACTCTCATTCACTGCTAGTAGGAATGAAAATGGAAAATGGTACCACCACTTTGGAAGATATTTTGACACTTCCTTACAGAGCTACATGTAGACGTACTATATCATCCAGCAATTGTCTTCCTACTGATTTGTCCTTCATCTGATTTGAAGTTTTATGCCCATACCAAAAACAAACAAAAAAAAAACCCGGCATGCAAGTTTTTATAGCAACTTTATTTATTATCGCCCCAATCTGGAAGCCACCAGGATGTCCTTCAGGGTTTTGGTTACTGATTCAGTCTTTTTGCTAGATATATTGTACATTCAGATTCTCTATGTCTTCATGATTCATTCTTGGTAGGTTTTGTGGTTCTAGAAATGTGTCCATTTCATCTACACTACCCAATTTGTTGGCAAATAATTCATAATACTGTCCTATTTTTGTTTTTTACTTCTATAAACCTGGTAATAATATCCCTAAGTCCACTTCTGATTTAGTAATTTGAGTCTTTTCTCTTTTTATTTGTAAATGTAACTTAAGTTTGTCAAGTTTGTTAATCTTTTCAAAGAATCAATTTTTGGTTTCCTTGATTGTCTCTACAGTTTTTCTATTTTCTATTTTATTTACTTTTGCTCTAATCTTTATTATTTCCTCCATTCTAGTATTTTGATCCTATTTTTCTACTTCCTGAAGGTGTAAAGTTAGGTTTCTAAGTTATTTTTTTGTGATTACAATTTTTTTAATGTTTATTTTTTTTTTGAGAGAGAGAGAGAGAGCATGAGTCAGGGAAGGGCAAGGAGAGAAGGAGACACAGGATCTCAAACAGGCTCCAGGCTCTAAGCTGTCAGCACAGGGCTCAACGTGGGGCCTGAACTCACGAATGGCAAGATCATGACCTGAGCCTTAGATGGACACTTAACTGATTGAGCCACCCAGGGGCCCCTAAGTTATTTCTTATACATTTCCTCCTTAGAACTATTTTCGCTGGCTTCAATATGTTGTTATGTTGCGTCTTATCTTCACTTGTCTAAAGGTATTTATTAATTCTTCTTATAATTTTTCTTTGATTCATTTGTTGAGTGTTTTGCATAACTTCCATATATTTGTGAATTTTCCAGTGTTCCTACTGTTTGATTTCTAGTTTTATGCTATTGTGATACGGAAAGATACTTTGTAAAGTATCAGTGTTTTCAAATTTATTAAAACTGATTTGGTGGCATAACATAAGGTCTATTTTAAAAAATGATCAATGTACACATGAGATAAATATGTTTGCTGCTGCTGTTTGGTGCAGTATTCTGAATGAGTCTATTATATTCAATTACCTTATAGTGTGGTTCAAGCCCTCTTTCTTTATTGATCTTTTATCTGGTAATTCTATCCATTATTGAAAGTGGGATATTCAGTGATTTTGCAGAAATGTTTGCTTCCCCATTCAGTTATGCCCAGCTTTGTTTCGCATTTGTTTATACTCTAATTTGGGGTGCATATATTTTTATAATTCTTATATCTTCATGGTTACTGCCCCTTTGTTCAATATACAATGTCTTTCTTTGTCTCTTGTAAGAGACTTTTATTTAAAGTCTATTTTGTCTGATATTAATATAGAGGCTCAGCTTGCTTGTGTGCTCTTTCTCACTAGTCACATGAAGTGTCTTTTTCCATTCTTTCAGTTTTAATCTACTTGTGTCTTTAGATATCAAACTAGTCTCATATGTGGGCATAATAGAGTTGGGTTTTCTTAATCCATTTCATACATCTAAGCCTTTTGACTGTGGATTTTAATCCATTTACACTTAAGGTAATTACTAATAAGGAAGAAGTTACTTTCTCCATATTATTATTTTTTTGTCATAACTTTTTTTATCCTTTATTTCCCTTTTTATTGTTTCTTTTGTGTACAGTTCCAGTGGCAAACTTTTGTTCATCTAAGAATGTCTTAAATTATTCATAAGTTTTAAAGGAAGTTTTCCTGGATATAGAATTATTTTTCCCCAATACTTTAAATATAATATCACACTGCCCTCAGGCCTTCAATGTTTTCTAAGAAATCTACTGATGATCTTCTTGAAGATTTCCTTTTAAGTGACAGGTTACTATTCTCTTGTTGCCTTCAAGATACTCTTTGTCTTTGTCTTTTAAAAGTTAGATTAAGGGGCGCCTGGGTGGTGCAGTTGGTTAAGCGTCCGACTTCAGCCAGGTCACGATCTCGCGGTCCGTGAGTTCGAGCCCCGCGTCAGGCTCTGGGCTGATGGCTCAGAGACTGGAGCCTGTTTCTGATTCTGTGTCTCCCTCTCTCTCTGCCCCTCCCCTGTTCATGCTCTGTCTCTCTCTGTCCCAAAAATAAATAAACGTTGAAAAAATAAATAAATAAAAGATTAAGTGTCTCAGTGTGAGTAACTTTGGGTTTATCCCATTTGGATTTCATTGAACTTCTTGGATTTTTAGATTCATATCTTTCCTTAATTTGGGGACATTTTATGCCATTATTTTTTCAAATAATCTCTCTGCCCTCCTCTCTCTCATCTCCTTGTCATGTAATTGTGTCCAATTTAGCTTCACAGCACTATCTAACTGCACCATCCAACTATATTGCCACCCACTAAATTCCTCTTGGATGGAAGTCCATGAGCTGGCATTTGTTTTACTGTGAATCTAAGTGAATAATGCTAAAGATACGAGACACAGAACAGTGTGCATTTTCTTTTTTTTTTAATTTATTTTAACGTTTATTTATTTTTGAGACAGAGAGAGACAGCATGAACAGGGGAGGGGCAGAGAGAGAGAGGGAGACACAGAATCCAAAACAGGCTCCAGGCTCTGAGCTGTCAGCACAGAGCCCAATGCGGGGCTCGAACTCACGGACCCTGAGATCATGACCTGAGCCAAAGTCGGACGCTTAACCGACCAAGGCACCCAGGCGCCTGAGGACAGTGTGCATTTTCAATTAGCAAACCAAGCAGACAGGATACCCGCTGAGCAGGGGCACCAAAAGAGGTGGGGATTTTGTTATTAGTACCTCCAGGGGAAAATTCCTTTTTAAGTTTGATTTAGTCTTATTTCTACTCATTTGGGTATTTTGGGGGTGGGTTGGGGAAAGATTAGAGTATCAATCTTTTTGGCATTCGTGGCGTCCATAGTTCCTTCATTGGTCTGATATGGCAATGGCAAATTGCCATTGAGATATGTAGGCAACAGACTTGAGTGATAATACAGAATAAACAAGACCTGTGTTTGGAAAAAGTGATCTTGAAGAATATAATGACAAAGTAATACATTCCTTAGAACACCAGTTGGGAGCAAGAAAAAAATTCCTGCTAGAGAAGAAAGAGATTAACCTAAAGCAGCTGGCCCAAACTGATGGCCCTAGGAATATTGTTCAAAAGGATACTAAAGGCATATATGAAAAAAATAAAAACATGTTTATGCCAGTATGAGATACTCTGGATACAATAGAGTTATTCAGATTTCTTTATTTTATTTCTTATTAAAGATACTTCTTAGAGCTTTTGATATGCTAATAACAGTCCATGTGACTAGGAAGTTGGGGTATAGCACTCAGAATTTCCCTTGATAAAATTACCACCATACTGTTTTCCTTGGGGAATTCATCTAGCACATCTTAAAAATGGTGTCTGCAAAGACAAGTTTGAGAAATTTTTGGACAGATAGTGTTGTTCTAGAAATGGAGAGCTAGTGTTACTCACTGAATCCTTTACACAAATGAGGATTCCTTTAGAAGAGAGTCTTTTCAGAGCAATTTACCATTAACTGTCTTTTCTTTCCCCAGCTTTGTTGAGATATAATTAACACATAACATTGTAAGTTTAACATGTGCAATGTGTTGATTTCATACACTTATATATTGCAAAATGATTCCCACAGTAGGGCTGTGGTTAACACCCCCCATCACCTCCCATAATTATCAATCCTTTTTGTGGTGAGAACATTTAAGTTGCTGTTCTCTTAGCTACTTTCAAGGATCTAATACAGTATTGTTAAATATAATCACACTGCCATATATTAGTTATCCAGAACTTATTCCTCTCACACCTGAAGTCTATACCCTTTCAACAACATTGACTTCTTAAGGTATCTTTTCTAAAATTTGGTACTTATTAACTGAAACTTGTATTATTTCTAGCACATAATGAAGACTGGAACGATGTGTTTCATTGAGACCCCTAATTGTTAGATAAGTTGTATGTTTCCTCTTGCTTACACACATTTATAAATATAAGGACTGCAGTTTATGAAAATACACGTTGTTACTGTTGGTTTATGGTAGTCATGGTTATCACTCCCTGGAGCTATACATAAATGCATTTTAAGATATTTTTGCAGAATTAGATTTCCTATTGCTGTTCCAATGTAATTGCTACCCTGTAAATATTTGGACTTCTTTTTAATTCTCTAGCATCAGTGAGTTCTTCTTCCCGAAAATATAGGAAAAGGGGAGTGAATGATCCTGGAGTCTTTTACCTGGCTTTAGGAAGGTTGCCAAACAAAAAAGCAACAGAAAACAAAACAAAAAAAAAACTTACTTAAAAAAACAAAACACACACACACACACACACACCACCACCACCACCACCACCACCATCACCACCAGCAATAACGATAAACAATATTGGTCAAGAACCACTATTCACACCTACCACATATATGTCTGTATGTTAGACATGCTGGGAATTATTCCTGAAATCCACAGAGGTCTTTCTTAACTGTCATATCTATAAGCTGCACCTACCTCCTCTGTCATCATGCTTGTTTGTATCCTTCTTTTTTTTTTTCCAAGATATGTGTTAGTGCCTGAAATTTGGTTATTTGGTTTTTAAATTAATTAATTTTCTCATCTCCACTGAGAAGGCAAACCACAAAGACATGGAAGGATGCCTTAACTTGTCTTGTTTACCACCAAGCTCCCTGTGTCTAAAACACTGTGACTGGCACAGGGTGAAAAAGAATTATAGACATATTTTTTGGGAAGGGAGAAAGAGAAACAGGAAAAGAACAAAGGAAAAAAAGGTGAAAGATAAAAAGGGAAATTAAAAGCAAAGGAAGGAAGGGAAAGAAAGAAGATTGAAGGGAGAAAGGGACAGACACAATGAAAGGAGAGAGAGGAAGAGGGCAAAAGTCTTCAGTGTCTCACACCTTTTTCTACACTGGTCATGCCCAGCATAGTATTTAGCACAGTATCTACCTTATATAGGCCAGTAATCTGAAAATAACCTAAAAGAAAAACTTCAATATCTCGCCCATTGCATTTGTCCCTGTATTTGGCATTCAACATGTGCCAGCATTTCAAGGCTCTTTGTTGCTATAATGTCTTTTCCCTTTGCCCTCTGTTCCTTTTGCTTGCCTCCTCTTCTAGGTCCCTTTGTACCACGTAAGCCCTAGAGAGATGGTCTTTTAACAAGTATCCCTTCTCTCTCAAAATCATGTCAGATTAATCTTCCTAAAGCACAGATCAATGCATGCCCATTCAAAAAACAAAAATTAAAAGTCTCTAATTACATAGAGAACAAGATCGAGTCTTCTCGTCCTCACATTCAAATAGATTTTCTCATGAAATTTCCCTCCAGATTTTCTAATTGATTTCTTACCAATAACCCAAACATGTGGACTCTGGACACAGACCGAAACAAACACATAAACAAACAAAAAGCCTATACTGCTAGGAATCTACCCAAGGGATACAGGAGTGCTGATGCATAGGGGCACTTGTACCCCAATGTTTATAGCAGCACTTTCAACAATAGCCCAATTACAGAATGAGCCTAAATGTCCATCAACTGATGAATGGATAAAGAAGATGTGGCTTATATATACAATGGAATACTACTTGTCAATGAGAAAGAATGAAATCTGGCCATTTGTAGCAACGTGGATGGAACTGGAAAATATTATGCTAAGTGAAATAAGTCAGGAAGACTTACACCACATATTTTCACTCATATGTGGATCCTGAGAAACTTAACAGAAGACCATGGGGGAGAGGAGGGGGGAAAAAGTTACAGAGTGGGAAGGAGGCAAACTATAAGAGACTCTTAAGTACTGAGGACAAACTGAGGGTTGATGCGGGGTGGGAGAGAGGGGAAAGTGGCTGATGGGCATTGAGGAGGGCACTTGTTGGGATGAGCACTGGGTGTTGTTTATCTGTGTTTCCAACTTGCACATAGAAAAAAAAAGTATACAAAGGTGTACCAATGTTACAGAGTGTTTGCGATAATCATGTGCTGTAGATAAAGTGCCTGGCTCTCTGGGTTCAAATCCCAGTTACTTAACCTCTGTGTGCCTCAGTTTCTCAAGTGTAAAATAAGAATAGTACCTACTTCATAAGTTTCTTCTAAAGATTGAATGGGTTTATTTATTTTTTTTTGAGACAGAGAGAGACAGAGCATGAGCAGGAGAGGGGCAGAGAGAGGGGGAGAAACAGAATCTGAAGCAGGCTCCAGGCTCTGAGCTGTCAGCACAGAGCCTGGCATGGGGCTCGAACTGTGGAGTGTGAGATCATGACCTGAGCTGAAGTCAGATGCTCAACCGACTGAGCCACCCAGGCACCCCTAAATGAATTTAAAATTTTAAAGTCCTAGGGCGCCTGGGTGGCTCCTTTGGTTGAGCCTCCAACTTCGGCTCAGGTGATGATCTTGCCGTCCGTGAGTTTAAGCCCCATGTTGGGCTCTGTGCTGACAGCTCAGAGGCTGGAGCCTGCCTCAGATTCTGTGTCTCCCTCTCTCTCTGCTCATCCCCTGATCAAACTCTGTCTCTCTCTCTCAGAAATAAATAAAGATTTTTTAAAATTTGAATTTTAAAGTCTCTTAGAGCACATGATAGTGTTCATATATGTTGATTCATAATATACTTTTAGGCAATTCTCCTTTAAGAATAAATTTTCCATCCTCTTTTTTATTTTTTGTATAATATTAACTGATAACCCCTCTGACAACTCTGCCAATATTTTTTTTCACTCTTCAAGACTTCTTCTTGAAGCCTTCCCTGGTCCTTTATTGAAGCCTTGATCTACCTGATGATCCTAGTTTTTTTCTTGTTTAAGACTTTAGTGATGCATGGCTTTCTCACATTATTGTTCTTACTCTTCATTTACTGACTTAAAAAATAGGTACTAATTGAAAACTACATTTTTTTTAGATACTATACTTTGGCTATACAGATAAGCAACTTTTAAGAATGTAACTAAAATGAGACATCAGCAAGATAGCAGACCAGGAAATTCCAGGTCCTCAATCCCCAAAGGAAACATAAAAACAAACAAAAAAAGCTACAGAAGGGTAAAATACTTTATAGCTACCATGGAAATTAGTCAAAGATTGCAACAACCACACAAATGCTCAGTCAAGAAAAAAATACATGCAAATGATAGGAAAGTTTGTGGCAATTTCATTCACCTTAACTGCAAGCCCTCCCTCATGAGGCAAGATAAAGAAGAAACCCAGTTCCTGGTTCACTCTTGATAGGAAGGGGCAGAGAAAATTTTTTTTGCAAAAGTCTAAACTTTTCATGGTGTGCCCTAAGGACTGGTTTATTTTGCCTGACTGGGAGCTAACATGAGGAAAGTCCACATAGCCCAGATTTCAGGCTGGCAAAGGCCACAGAAAGAAGTGGTTGATCCTACCATTTGTGTAAGAGTCAGGAGGTCTGAACACCTGTGGAAACCTGGCACAGAGATTCTGGCGACAGAAATACAATAAAACCCCTAAGACATTGAGAAATAACTGGAATTAATCTTTGGGAAATTAAGATCTTTAAAAGCCATTGTGTATATGATGGAATTTTCTTAAACACACACACACACACACACACACACACACACACACACACATTCTAAGCAGGGCATTTCAGCAAAAGAGACATGAGACCATCTCAAACCTTCACCCAGAGTGGATCCCAATGCTCAGAAAATGCCCTATTAATTAGTGAAGTTCTATCTGCCAAGCTACAAAGATTTGAAGAGGTGGCTGTTTTCCCAATTTTGAAACAAAACATCTTCAGGCATATAAACAAGCAGGAAAATATAATCCATTTAAGAAAAAAACACAAAAATAAATCTCAGAAACCATCTCTGAAGAAACCCAAGCAACAGACTTGCTAGACAAATACTATAGAACAACTTTTAATATGCTTAAATAGCTAAAGGAAAGCATTGATAAATAACCAAAGAAAATCATGAAAATGACATAGGAAGAAAATAGAAATATGGACAAAGAGGTAAATATTATTTGAGAAAAAAGGTTGAAGAGAAATTATGGAGCTGAAAATCACAATAACTGAATTTTAAAATTTATGAGAAAGGAATCAAATAGGCTGAAGAAAGAACCAGCAAGCCTGGGGATAGGACAATTGAAATTACTGAGTGTGAGAACAGAAAGAAAGAAAGAAGAAGAAGGACCTAAGTGATTGTGGGATATGATAAAGTCAACCAATATATACATTATGGTAGCAGGAGAAAAAAGAAGGAAAGGTGGGTAGGGACTATTTGAAGAAGTAATGGCTACAAACATCCCAAATTTGAGGGAAGATATGAATCTACAAATCCAAGAAGCTCACTGAAATTCAAGTAGGATAAACCCAAAGAGACCCACACAAAATCATACTAAAATCAAACAATTTGAAAGACAAAACAAAGACGGATTCTATAAAGCGTACAAGAATAGTAACAAGTCACTTAAAAAGTGATCTTCCGGGCGCCTGGGTGGCGCAGTCGGTTAAGCGTCCAACTTCAGCCAGGTCACGATCTCGCGGTCCGGGAGTTCGAGCCCCGCGTCGGGGCTCTGGGCTGATGGCTCGGAGCCTGGAGCCTGTTTCCGATTCTGTGTCTCCCTCTCTCTCTGCCCCTCCCCCGTTCATGCTCTGTCTCTCTCTGTCCCAAAAATAAATAAACGTTGAAAAAAAAATTTAAAAAAAAAAGTGATCTGCAAGAAGGTTATCAGCAGATTTCTTACCAAAACCTTGGACGTCTTTGTCACTTGCTACAGTTTTCTACTAAAAGTATCTTTTGTCTCATATTAGTATAGTCTTCCCTGCTCTATTTTAATTAATACTTGCATGGAATTTTTTTTCATTTTTTTCAATATCAACTTATGCATGTCCTTAGATCTAAAGTTAGACAGCTTATAGTTGGATCCTGTTTTTTTATTTTATTCACTCTTCTTGTTACAGATTTTGATTAAAGAATCTAATCCACTTATATTTAAAGTAATTACTGATAGGGAACAACTTACTTTTGATATTCATTATTTGCTGTATGCATGTCTTTTAGTTTCTTGTCCTTCATTTCCTCCCTAACTGCTTTCATATTTGAAAGCCTCATATTTGGAAGCCAGAAGGCAGAGAGATAATCTATGTTAAATAGCCAAGGAAAAAATTATAAAACTAGAAATCTGTATCTGCCCAAACTGTCCTTCAAAAATGACAAAGAAATTAAGGCATTTCAAAATAAAGCTGAAGGTCTTCATTACCAGCACACCTATCCTAATAGAAATGCTAAATGTAGTCCTTCAAGTTGAAATGAAATGAAACTAGACTGCTACTCAAAGTCACATGAAAATATATAGTTCCCTGTTAAAGGTATACACACATAGATAAATATAAAAGCCAGTATAATTGTAATTTTGATTTATAACTTCTCTTTTTATTTTATACAGAATTTTAAAAACAAATGCATATAAAATACTATAAAATCTATGTTAATGGGTAAATATATATAACAATGTAATTTGTGACATCAGTAACATAAAGTGCAGGAGACATTGATCTGTACATGAGTAGAGATTTTATATGTAATTAAAGTTAATTTGGTATTGGGGTGCCTGGGTCCCCAGGCTCAGTCCATTGAGCATCCAACTCTTCATTTTGGCCCAGGTCATGATCTCACAGTTTGTGGGATCGAGCCCCACATTGGATTCTCTCTCTCCCTCTTCTGCCCTTCCCCTGCTTTTGCTTTCTTACTCTCTCTTTCAAAATAAACAAACTGAAAAATTAAAGTTAATTTGGTATCAATTTAAAATAGAGGTTTAAAACTTTAAAAAACATTTTAAAAATAGAACTTTAAGATGTTATATGAAATCTCTATGGTAATCTTTATGCTGTAAAGAATGTATCTACAGACTATATTTAAAGGGAATTAAAAGAGAATCAAAATGTCACCAAAAAAATTTTTTAAACAAATATGAAAGCAGTAGTAGAGGAAATGAAGGACAAGATGCTAAAAGACATGCATAGAGCAAATTACGAATATCAAAAGTAAGTCATTCCCTATCAGTAATAACTTTAAATATAAGTGGATTTGATTCTCTAATCAAAAGATGTAACTAGGAGAGTGAATAAAAAAAAACCAGCATCCAACTATAAGCTGTCTAACTTTAGATCTAAGGACATGTATAGATTGATATTGTAAAAATTTAAAAAAACTCCATGCAAATACTAATTAAAATAAAGCAGGGATGGCTATACTAACATGAGACAAAAGATACTTTTAGTCAAAAACTGTAGCAAGAGACAAAGACATTATATAATGATAAAGGTTAAGTTTACCAAGAAGATAAAGCAATTAAAATCATATTTGTACTAAACATTAGAATTCCAGAATGTTTGACAGAATTGAAAAGATAACTAGACAGCTCTACAGTAATAGAAAAGGACTTCAATACTCTATTTTCAATAATGGATAGACCAATAAAAACATGCTATACAGTCCTATATATAACATAATGCCATGTTTATCTGTGTTTAAAAACATACTAGAAGACTATCTGCCTAAATATTAACAAAGACTATACTTGAGTGATACAATTTTCTTTGTTTTCCAAGTTTTCTGCAGTGAATATGAATGTGTATTACTTATGAAGTGAAAAAATGGATGTTAAAAAATATAAGGATATAGAAGACTTGAACAATACTATAACCAATCAGAACTAACATCATTTGACAAAAGTAAACACCCTATCCTGTTTTAAAAAACAACAACAACTCAATACACTATGCATAAAGGAAATTTCCCCAACATGAAATAGGGATTTAAAAAAAATGAAAAAAGAAAAAACAAAACAAACAGCCATCAGAGGTGAAAGATATTTTCTCTAAGATCAAGAACAATGCAAGGGTGACTGGTGACTAACCAGATCATTTAGGCAAAAAATAAATCAATTTATTAATTAAAAAACATTCAAATTGGAAAGGAGGAAGTAAAATTATCTCTCCTTGGAAACCACATAATCTTACATGCAGAAAGCTCTAAATAGTCTGCATTCAACACACACACACACACACACACACACACACACAAACACACACACACACACACACACACACAGCTGGTAAAAGTCATAAATGAATTCTGTGAAATTCAATACACAAAATTCAGCTGCATTTCTATACTCTAACAGTGAACAATGCAAAAATGAAATTAAGAAAACAATTACATTTACAATACCATCAACAGGAATAAAACACTTAGGAGTAAATTTAACCTAGGAAGCCTATTCAATACATTGAAAACTACAAAATATTATTGAAAAATTTTTATGGAAAACACCAATAAATGGAAAGATATCTTATGTTAATAGGTTAGAACACTTAATCTTGTTAAGATATCCATAGTAGTAGCCAAATGATCACAGATTCAGTATTAAACCTATCAAAAATTATAATTTTTTTGCAGGAACAGAAATATACCTCTTAAAACTCATATAAAGTCTCAAGGAACCCTGAATAGCCAAAAACATTTTCTTTGATTTTTGTTTTTCTTTAATGCTTTTTTAATGTTTACTTACTTTTGAGGGAGACAGAGACAGAGCACCAGCGGGGCATGGACAGAGAGAGCGAGACACAGAATCTGAAGCAGGCTCCAGGCTCTGAGCTGTCAGCACAGAGCCTGATGCATGCCTCGAACCCACAAACCTTTTGTTTTTATTTATTTTTTGTTTTCTTAAAGTTTTTTTTAATGTTTATTTAGTTTTGTAGCTGAAACCATTTTGAAAAATAGCAAAGTTGGAGGGCTCACACCTCCTGATTTCTAAACTTCCTACTAAGCTATCATCATTGAAACAGTGTGGTGCTGGCATAAAAAAAAAAGATTATAGACCAAAGGGATAGAAAAGATTGCCCAGATATAAAGCTTTACATTTATGGACGAATGCTTCTTATCAAGAGTTCCAAAACCATTCAATGCAGAAAGAACATCGTGTTAATAAACAGTGCTGTATGATATCCACATGCAAAAGAATTAACTTGAACCTTTACCTTACACTATACACAAAAATTGATGCAAAATGGATTAAAGACGTAAATGTAAGAGCTAAAACTATAAAACCCTTAAAGTGAGACACAGGGGAAAACTTCATGACACTGGATTTGATAATAACTTCTTGGATATGACATTAAAGGCAAAGACAACAAAAGAAAAAGTACCCAAATTGGATCTTATCAAAATGTAAAACACTCACACATCAAATGACACTATAAACTGATTAAAAAAGACAACTTGTAGAATTTGAGAGAATACTTACAAATCACACATCTTTTATAAATTAATATCCAGAATACATAGAGAACTTCTAAAATTCAACAACAACAAAACAATTCAAAAGTGGGCAAAGAACGTGGATAGCCATTTTTCCAAAGATCAGTCGATGTCTGATAAGCACATGAGATGTTCAATATCACTAATCCTTAGGAAGATGTAAATCAAACCACAGCAAGATACAACTTCACACCCACTTGGATGGATGGCAATTGTAAGAGCACAAAAAATAAGAAAAAGTCAGCATGTAAAAATAGTAAACCCAAAATCACAATCCAAAACTGCTATAAAAGAGCTTAAAATCTATTGGAAATTGCAAACTCACTCACCTTCGGGGAGTGGGTGATGAAAGAAAATGGAATAGTAAGGCTAATGTTATAAACAAAGAGTGGGTTTCCCACCCAATAGAATTCATTGAAACCAAAAGAACACATAAACAAAATAAGTCAGTAGATTATATTTAACTCACAGCCTTAAATTTAAGCCTTCTAGTCTAGGCTTACATTTTTTTTTTTAACACGACAACAACAGGGGCGCCTGGTGGCTCAGTTGGTTAAGCATCTGACTTGGTTTTGGCTCGGGTCATGTGTGGGAGTTCGAGCTCCACATCGGGCTCTGCGCTGACAGTGCGGAGCCTGCTTGGGATTCTCTCTCTCCCTCTCTCTCTCTGCCTCTCCCTGGCTTGTGCTCTCCCTCTCTATTCCTCAAAATAAATTAAAAAAAATAATAATAAACTTAAAAATTATTTTAAAAAAACGACGACAACAACAAAAAAAGAGTTGTGAAATGTGTGTAGCTGCACAAGAAACACTATTTACCAGCCAGGCCGGTTTCCAGCCCTGTGTGCTCCTGGATTGTCCAGTCCTGCTCTCCTCTGTATCTGATGCAGCGCAGATCAGTCTTTTGCTAGATGGTCAAGTAATATGTGTTAGATTGTCTGTATTGAATTCCATCCGGACAATCACTTCTTGGCATCCAGGCGCGATTCAATTCTTTGACAGCTCATCCTACGTCTCAGCAGCTAAAGACCTAGGCTCTAAATTGACAGTTCCCCAAATCAGCCCAAAATCTTTCAATGCGAAAAAATGTCAACATAAACCCTGCTCTCCCGTGCTCCATTCTGGGTTCACATGGGCAGCTCTCTGGGGTTCATAATGTAACATAAAGAGACATTTTTTTTTCAGTGTTTATAGTTTAAAGGGTCACTGTGTAAAAGCAGTGAAATTAAACTCCCAGGGATACAGTTCTGGCATGAACAGAGCTGTGCCATTATCCATTCAGTTCTACCATCCTTTAAGCAGAGATTTTAACCTTACCTTTCCTATTTCTTTGTCCATTAATAAAGAAAATTATAGAACACCCTCTATAGTTGATGCTTAACTATAATGACACTTGAAATGTACTGATTAGGCCATTATAGAAAGGGCCTTAGCAATCTTGCCTCCTGTCTGCTCCAGGAGGGAAAAAAAAAAATCAAAGCTCTCAATGTGACTGTTGGAGATGACTAGCAAGAGCTTTCTGTCCCTTGTTCTTATTTATTTGCATTTTAGAAAAACTCTTTAGAGGGACAGCATGCCCTTGTATCCTTCCCACCCCACATGGCCCATCAGAATCCATATAAAACGTATTTTGTTGATTAGAACCACATCTCTCTGGGGTCTCATGCATGACTCATTCCTAGACAGAGTCCCTCTTCTCTCAGCCCGGTACTTCCTTACCTGCCTCATCTGTGCCCATATTCTAATGCAAATAAGAAGTATTTGGACCTTGTAGACACTGCTTTACTTTGCACTGGGTTCTCTGACAGGTTTCTGGTGTCACGTACCATGCTTCCTGTATCCTTGAGGTCTAACCAGCTAATTCACAGAAATATAGTGTTTACCAATACATAGTTCCTGAAAATATAATTAAGAAGAGGAAAAAGTCCAGGAATTTAATCACTGAGTGTTTAGGATTATAGGCAGCATAGATTTGGAGAGATTTAGGGGTCCAGCCTCTTTTCCCCAGAAGACAATGTGGCTTGGATATTAGTTTTGGAGTGAGACTGTTTAGGATTAACTCCTTGAGTTTACATTTCTTTGTGACCTTGAGAATGTTGCTTTCCTTCTCAGTGCCTTATTTTCTTCATCTATAAATTAAGCTATAATAATAGTAATTAGATAAAATGATTTGTTATAAGGGACCAATGAGTAATTTAGATAAAATGCTTAAAGAGATGTTTGACAGAAACGTGCTCAGTAAATTTCTAACTGCAGTAATCATACTTATTCTGAAATCAGGCAGACGTGGTTCAAATTCCAGATCTACTTCCTGCTAATTTAACTGCATAGAACTTTAATTTACTCATCTGCAACACAGAGACAAAAAGGTTATATAGGCAGTCAGTGAGACAATGTACCTAAAAATCTTGTTAAACTGGTGGAAATCCAATAACAAATACCTTTTGATAAGCATGATGACAATGTATTCAAAAAAAGGTTGGTATGAAGTCAATAATGAATAAATATTAGTTTTCTGTCTCTAATATTCTAACATTCCACTTTGTTAATGCCTTACATCTGTGTTAAAGATGTGACAGATAGAAGAAAAAACAAATCATTTGACCCAAATTAGCTAAGATGTTTTGCACTTCAAAATCAACCTATGTTTGAAATTAATGACTATAATAGTCACCATTTTCTGATCATTCTCTTCCTGCTTCACACATCATCTTGGTGCTCTGTAGAGTCTTAGAAGCTCATTATTATATAATTATTACTCCTGCTTTTCTGACGGATAAACCATAGCTCAGACAATGAACCCAGCCATGCACAGTTGTCACAGATAACATAAGGCAGAAATTGGCTTTGAAAGCAGAAGTGTCCATGCTTTTTTTGTGACACCTGTCTTAAAATGAAAGTAAATGGTCTCTTTAAATATTATAGATTTAAGTTTTATGGATTCAATATTCATTTTCAGGCCTCTTTCTATAAGTTGCCCCTAAATATTGAGACTATTAAAAATAGAACTAGAACCAATTGCATTCTGAAACACAAGCAGAGTATCTAGGAAGCAAAGGAGCCTATTTATATAAATGGCAACTGAGAAAAGGATTATAGAACCACCCTGAGCTGGAACAGACAGCTTTCTTGAAGCAAACAGACTGGGTGGAGGTGATAAAATGATGTCCAACAAAGGAAAATCACACCCCCTGAACACTTAAAAGAGACCTTTGCAATAGACTTCACCACCGTTCGAAACATCTGAGGGCTTAGAGAACATAGTGGCATGTATTTCTAATGCTGAGGCTTATTGATGGAGTAAATTACATATAAATTACTGAAGATCCCCCTTCATACACTAAGAAGGGCTAGGTTGTAAAAGTTTTAAATTACAGTCACAAGTGATATTTGGAAATAATTGTAATTGTTTATTTGAATTAAATTAAAAAAAAATAAAAGCTTAGGGGAACAGGATCTGGCCGGTTTTTGAATAAGCTTCAACACGGTCCTTCAAATAAAAGTTCCAGAGAAAAACAATCCGTGTTGGGTGTTTACACTTAGCAAACTCAGAGTTTAATTCTACCTCTCACCACCTCTTTAAATTCGATCACTTTGTGAAGTCTACCCAACCCCAACATAATTCAGTTCAAACACCATTTGGTGTTGGGTCTTTTGCCAGTCATCCGCCATTCTGATTGGCAGTGAGGGTTCAGCAATGACTATGCAGACAGTATGCACTGGCAGAACCTTTCTTCTGGTAGAGACAGGCGTGAAGATTTTTCCTTGCAATTGATATTTGCTTTAGTGAAGAAGGATGGAAATATTTGTAGACCAGTTCTGGAACCAGGATGGCCTGCTGAGATCACCTAGAATTCCAAATTATATTCCTAATATTTCCTTTAAAAAAAGTATATTTATTTGAGAGACATGGCAGGGGATGGAACATGCACACAAGTGGAAGAAGAGCAGAGAGAGAGAGGGAGACAGAAAATCCCAAGCAGGCTCCTCGCTTTCAGTACGGAGCCCAACACGGGGCTCGAACTCACCAACTGCAAGATGATGATCCTCAGGTCAGATGCTTAACCCACTGGGCCACCCAGGCGCCCCTTAAATATTTCATTTCATCTAATGCTTAGGTCTTGGAGAAACTTAGCATAACTGAAGAACTTAATTTCTCTGATAAGCATTTGAAAATCATTATAGAATTTGTGAAACATGTTGCCAAAGTTATAGTGAAACAGGTTAACTCTGATGTCAGTGTCCCTGTCATTATAGCCTGTAAGGCATTCTTCACACTCTCATTTCATCCCCTATAAAAATGTTCCTAATTTCTATACATGTCAGGCAATGTAATGGTTTTATATTTATCCTGGTTCTGAGTTCTTTTTTTTTTTCCTGCTGGATCCATTACTAATATGTCAGCTCAAAGTTATATTCTCAATGACTTCCTTTCAATCAGCCCTGATTTTAGCCTCTCCCTTTTGATTGCCACTGAAATACTCAAAATTCAGTGATATGAAGAGATTATATTAAAGCAATGTAAAAAACTTTAAATTCAATATTACACATTTATATAGCTAAAAAAAATCACTCTTAGGGTGCCTGTGTGGCTCAGTCAATTAAGCATCAGACTTCAGTTCAGGTCATGATCTCACGGTTTGTGAGTTTGAGCCCTGCATCAGGCTCCACACTGATGGTGTAGAGGCTACTTGGAATTCGCTCTCCCTCTCTTTCTGCCTCTTCCCCCATTCACTCTCTCTCCCAAAATGAACTTAATAAAGAAATCACTCTCACAGGTGGTGTAAGATGGTAGACTAAGAAGATCCTGAACTCAGCTCCTTCAGTCAACACATCAAATACAGTTGCATATGGAAAAATTCACTCCAAAAAGAACTTGAGAACTTGCCGAACACCTGTTCCACAGCGAAGGATCGAATGACCACACGGAGGTGGGTAGGAGAAGCAGAGAAACATTTGTGCCCCAAACTCCACCCCTGAGGAAAGGGCAACCCACAATTTGTGGGAATCTCAAAACAAACAAAGAAACCAACAAACATATAAATGGGGTTTCTTCTATGGAGTAACCCCACACCAGGCACCCCAAACCTCAAATCCTGCATGAGAAATAAGCCCCTGAAACATCTGGATTTGAAAAGCTGAGGATTACATTCAAGGTAAAAACAGAGCTGTAGAGAATGAAGATTCTGCTCTTTAAGGGATTGTGTGCAGACCCATTTACCTCAGGACACAAAAAGCCCCTAGACTGTATGTAAAGGAGATTCACTTGATAAACGTAAAGCAGCTGCCAAAGGGGCAAAAGCCTTTTGGGGCTGTCTCCAGGGACAGAATGCTGGCCGATGACATTTTACTGAGCTCCCTCTATGTTACCAACACTCGTGTTGGTGGGCACCATTTTTGCACCTTCACGCTATTGACCTAATAGCAGCAGGTGAATCCCCCAGTTCCCCCACCACTCGTGCGGTATTGCCAGGCATGGAGAGTGAGTAGATCCACAGCCCCCTCTGCTGCTTGTGCTGCCCCAACAGGCACAGCAAGTGAGGGGACATATGCTTCCCCCACCCCACACCACTCATGCAGCCCTGACAGACACAGCAGATGAGAAGTCCTGCCTCCGTGTGCTACTCGCGCAGCCTCAACAGAGCCAACACGTACACCAGCCCACACGGAGGACTCCCCTTGTGCACCAGACTCAGATCACAAGGGAGAATTGTGTTACAGGAACACAGAAGTCTGAAGGAAGGAGAGTGAACACAAGAGACAACAAAGCACTACGGCAAGGTTAAATGGTAAGCTTCATCCTCTGCACAGAGCCATTGCTTCAAGACAGGGAGAGATTGTTGTTTCATATAATGCACAAAAACACAGAGAATCAAGAAAAATGAAGAAGTAGAGAAATATGTTTCCAATACTACCTAGATGATAGAATAGAATGGATCAGTGACCTAGAAGACAGGGTAATGGAAATCAGCCAAACAGAACAGGAACAAGAAAAAATAATAATAAAAATAAGAAGAGCTTAAGGGGTCAGAAGGATGTCATCAAGTGTATTAACATTTACATTATAGAAGTCTCAGAAGGAGAAAAGAGAAATGAGCAGAAATGTTATTTGAAAAAATAACGGCCAAAAGCTTTCCTAGCCCAAGGAAGGAAACAGACATGTAGGTTCAGAAAGCACAGAGAGAGTCCTAAACAAGATGAATCCAAAGAGATCCACACCAAGACATATTATCATTAAAATGTCAAAAGCTACAGAAAGAACCTTAAAAACAGCAAGAGAAAAATAACTAATGACATACAAGATCAACTCCGTTAAGACTATCAGCTGATTTTTCAGCACTAACTTTGCAAGTCAAATGTATAATATATAGTACTACTTGGTCATAAAACAGAATTAAATCTTTACTCGGCTATCAAAAGGAATGAAACCTTGCCATTTGCAACAACATAGATGGAGCCAAAGTGTATCATGCTAAGTGAAACAAGTCAGTCAGAGATAGACAAATACCACAGGATTTCACTCATGTGTAGAATTTAAGAAACACAACAGATGAAGTGGGGAAGGAGGGGGTAGAGATAGAGGGAAATAAACCATAAAATACTCCTAGAGAAGAAATGGAGGGTTGATGGAGGGAGGTGGATGGGGATGGGTACTAAGGAGGGCACTTGTTATGATGAGCACTAGGTGTTGTATGTGAGTGACTGATTGCTCATTGAATTCTGCTCCTGAAACCAATATGGCACTGTATGTTAACTAACGAGAATTTAAATAAAAAATCGAAAAGGCAAAATAAAGAATGTGACAGTATGGATGGGCTTGGAATATATTATACTAAGTGAAATAAGTCAAAGTAAGACAAATACCACATGATTTTACTTATATATGGAATCTATCAAACAAACAAAAACAAGCAAAACAAAACAAGAATAGAAACATACCCACAGATACAGAAAACAGACTGATGGTTTCTACAGGCGAAGAGGTTGGTGGGTGAGCAGAATGAGTGAAGAGGTTCAAGAGGTACAAACTTTTAGTTATAGAATTAGTCACGGGGGTGTAATGTGTAGGATGGGGAATATAGGTAATAATATATTATTTTTTTATGTTACAAATAGTAACTAGACTTATAATGGTGCTCATTTTTTAATGTCAAATCACATTGTTGTATACCTGAAACTAATAGAATATTGTATACCAATTATACTTCAATCAAAATTTCACTCTCATTTCCCAAATTCAGACTACAGATTCTTGCATGCCCTTTACTCTTTCCATGTTTTAAACTTCTCTTTTAATCCCCGGGCTCCAGTATCCACTTTTAATCAGGTGATTTGTTCATATATGAATCTTTGTTCCTTTGTCTAGACTAGAAATGACTTTGGCTACTAGAGCTTTACCTATCCCCTAAGCATCACTTAATAATAAGAAAGAAAAATTCTCGGCACTAATTTCAAGATGATATATGGTTTTACTTTTCTACAGTATGTAAATAAGGAGATGATTTAACAATAAAAGTCACATATGTACCTTGTCTCTCAATTGGACACTATATTCTTTGTGAATGATATTCATATTTTAAACTCCTTTGAATCCTCTATTTCATTTAATGCAGCACTCTAAACACAGTACCATGGAAGGCAGAGAATGTTCTCAATGCTAATGTTCCTTTTGGTTGTCCTTTTGCACCAGCAGAATGTAGAAGGTAGAATGCTAGCTTTCAAGCTAGGTTCTTTTCTTGTTGTTTACTTATTTACTTTGAGAGAGGGAGAGATAGAGAGAGAGAGTCCCAAGCACAAAGCAGGCTCTGCACTGTCAGCTCAGAGCTGGACACGGGAACTGATCTCTCAATCTGTGGGATCATGATCTGAGCCTAAATCAACAGTTAGATGCTCAACTGACTAACCCACCCAGGCACCTTGAACTAGGTTCTATTAGCTGCTTGCTGTCTGAATTTGGGGTAAATCATTTAACTCTTCTTCTCTTTAGTGTCTCCATTGGCCAAATTCATTCCATATGGTTCAGTGATGTCTTAAGAATAAAATAAGGTAAGAAATCAAACTAAAATTGGGGCGCCTGGGTGGCGCAGTCGGTTGAGCGTCCGACTTCAGCCAGGTCACGATCTCGCGGTCCGTGAGTTCCAGCCCCGCGTCGGGCTCCGGGCTGACGGCTCGGAGCCTGGAGCCTGTTTCCGATTCTGTGTCTCCCTCTCTCTCTGCCCCTCCCCCGTTCATGCTCTGTCTCTCTCTGTCCCAAAAATAAATAAAACGTTGAAAAAAAAAAAATTAAAAAAAAAATAAAAAAAAAAAAAAAAAAAAAGAAATCAAACTAAAATTATGTGTTTTTCTTTCTCTTCACTGTCTATAGTTTTGCAAAGCAAAAGAAAGTATAAAATGAAACATTTCGGGTGCTCTTCATGGTCATCAAGCAAATATAAAGGGAAACTTTCGGTTGATTGAAAGCTTGTGTGTTATGTCTCTGTTGCCCTTCCCCCAACTTGCATTCACTTCCAGGGAACACCAATGTGTTGATCATATTTCTAGCTTCTGTAAACCTGATGCTTTAACATCTGCCCTACGTGCATATGCTGGACCAACTTGGTCTGGGACATGATAATACGCCTGAGTTACCCGCCCTTGACCTCCTGCCTCCCTTCCAGCTCCCTTCCTCCTCAGCAGGAGCCCTCCTCCCAAGGGCATAATTTTCAAATACAAACTGACCAATCCAGAGTTCATACCCCAACCACTTCCTTTATCAGGGATTCAAACTGCAACCACTATACACCTGTACTCTTCACCCCACAGTCAGGTACCAGAGAAGCAGGGACAGCCAGTCCCAGTAGGCTTTAGAGCCTATTGAAGTTATTCAAATGAACCGATCCTAAGACCGCTTACCCTGCCTCACCTGTTTTTCCTGAGGAAATCACAGCTGATGCTCTTACCTCTTCTCCCCTTTCCCTCTGCCTTATAACCAATCCTGGTAATTTCCATTTGCCCTACCCCCACCACGATATGTACTCCCCCTCTTGGTATCTATGAGTAAGCAAACTCTTTTCAATAACAGTACTCTCCCAATAATTGTTCTTACTCAACCTCAATTTTGTAGGAATACACTTTATTTTAAAACATACCACCAGCATAAATCAGTGAAGTTACCAATAGGAGCATCGGATTCTTGTTATGCCATTAAGCCAATTAGTCCAAGTTGACTTTTTCTCTTAACTGGATTTCTGAGAAAGAATTGGATCAGTCTATGACTACAGAGATATGTCACGTATGAAGAACACTCAGTATTTGGTTTCTTGTTTGACCCTAATATTATTATTTTTTATCATATTTGAATAAAAAATGAACACACAGACTCTACTGGAGCTCAAAAACCAATAGGACACACACACACACACACACACACACACACACACACCCGGCAAAGAAAGATGTGGGCATATGACATACTGGAGAGTTGGTAAAGGAAGAGCTTTGTTACTTCTCTCTCTTATCAACCATAGAGTCTTCTGAAAATAAAAAAAGAAAGAAAGAAAGAAAGAAAGAAAGAAAGAAAGAAAGAAAGAAAGAGGAAGGAAGGAAGGAGGGAAGGAAGGAAGGAAGGAAGGAAGGAAGGAAGGAAGGAAGGAAGGAAGGAAGGAAAAAAAGAGCTATAGAACATGTTTATTCTTTAAAAGTCCATAGTACTCAACTCAACTGGCATAGTTTTGATATGAAATATGATAATAGACACATTTATACTGACTAGTGACCAATCACCCCTGTTAAACATATTTGGAAATAAAAAAAATAACTATCCAAATTGGCAATAATAGAATATTATGATACTGAGGTTGAGAATGGAACTAACTGGAAATGTAATGAAATATTTCTGTTTAATGTGTTGGAGAGACATTGCAGTGCACATAATATATGTTCCATGTGTTGGAAACACCACATCATTCATTTGTTCATCTGTGAAATATTTACTGAGAAGTTACTGTGATCTACATATACAGGATGTGATGAAGAGCCCGATTTCCTGTGTGCAGTTGTCTACGACAGAGCTGAGGGTACACTCATAGAGACAGACATATCATTACAATCCAGGGACAGCTGTACATTAAACGTCCTTAAGGAGACACCTAGGAGGGAAATTATATTAGACAGAGAGTCCTGATGGCTTTTTAAAGGAAAGGATACTTGAAGGGGGCCTTAAAGAAGTAAATGGCATTATTCTCTCTGGGACTCTTGCCACACTGAACATCTAAGCAAAAGAGACGGGCTGAGAACACAAGGAAATGAGAAGGCTAGGAATATCTTCTAGACAAATTTTCATAAAATTTCATAATCAGGATCTCAGCAACTTATTCTTCATTTTATAGACAAAGATTTACTGCGACCCGGGGAGGTTAAGTGACTTGCTAAGGGCTACACAACTAATTAGCTCCTTAGTCAGAACCAGACTTTCTGCCTCCTAAGTCCACAGCATGTGGCAGGAGCTGAAGCCATATAGAGAAAGTAAAAGGACTATAACATAATGGTGAGGTATTTTAGGGACATGTTCTTATCCTGGAGTCTTTTTCAAGGCTTTGTGCTGCCAAATGTGTTTGGGACTAGATTCGTTTCCCTGTCCCCGTGTATCCTCAGAAGGTTACACTGCAATTGACCCTACTAGGAAAAACCCACAGGTGAGAAGAAAACATCACGGCAAAGAAGTCAGCTCACCTATGAAGTCACTAAATAAAGAAAACAGAACTTTATATCAGGGTTGGAAGAATGTTTTAAATAGAAACTTAGACAACAAATATATTGACTTATTAGTTTCTTCTCTCATTCTTTCTAGAAAATAGGTTAGCACAATAGAGGAACAGATTTTTTTTTTCTTTCTGTTTTTGTCTAAGGGACACACATAGTTACCGGAAGTAGAGTTTTAGTTTTGTTAGTTGTGTCTTCAAAAAGTTAAGGCAAGTGCCTTGCATAGAACATAAATTTGCCCTTCTTAATAGGTCCTTTTATTAAACAGTTAAAGCAATCACTCAGAAAACAGTAATTGAGTACTTACCAATATGTCTTACATTGAGAAAGACCACGGTTCTTCTTCATGGGGAGCTTAATATCTCTTAAGGTTCAAGGTGGGAAAAGCCAAGAAACAAAACCAGCCTATCTCTCAGCCTGTGAAATCATCCCACCCCAATCAGCCTTAGTTGGGCTTACTCTAATGGTTGCTTTAAGATTCAACTCAAGTTTCACTTTTTCTTCCTTTTCTTGGCTTGACGTTTCAAAAATGGCTCATATGTGCTTCCTCTTTGCTCTTGACATCACTCTGTATGTATTTCAATTGTAGTATTGACTGCATCATGCTGTGATCATAAGAGCCTTTCTCTCTCATTAGATTGTATATATATATATATATATATATATATATATATATATATATGTATATATATATATATACATATACATGTGTATGTATATATGTACGTTTACTCATTTATTTTGAGAAAGAGAGAGAAAACATGGTGGGGGGGGGATCAGAGAGAGAGGGAGAGAGAGAATTCAAAGTGAACTCCATGCTGTCAGCACAGAGCCCAATACAGGTCTCAAACTCCCAAACCATGAGATCATGACATGAGCCAAAGTCGGATGCTTAACCGACTAAGCCACCCAGGTGCCCAGGTCAGGGACTGTATTTTATTTTACATTATTTACATTCTGAATAAAGGAATATAGAGTGTTGTGGATGTCCAAGCAATAATTAACTGAAGAAAATTCAACACATGCCCAACAGCTGTTTATATAGGTTTATATAGGTGGAGATCGTGTCATATTCATGTTGGTATCTGAGACTTCTGAGTGTGATACAGAATAGGAAGTCATTAATTTTAATACATAAATGTAAATGAATGGGAGGTCAACTGAGGAGGCGAGGCATTATATGTAACTAATAATAAAAAAGAAAGATGAATTCATGTTAACTAGAACAACAGCAAAGAAAGTTAATAGATAATGAGAAGGCATTAACTGGACCTTGAAAGACCCTAGATTTTGGATGGAGATTGAGGAAGAGGGCAGGGATTTCAAGTGAGATATAATTTATATAAAGACATATTAGTAAGAATGAACTTAGGATATTTGAAGATAGTCAATTGGAATATTGCCATATGGGTGGGGCAAGTCTGACCAGACAACCTACACAAGATTCACACGCCATAACTTACAGGTCCTTGATGGTATATTACAAGAAACATTAAATAAATACAGATCAATACTCCCATTGTAATCAACCCAGCACAGTTATTGCATACTGATGCAACGACAAGTGTCTACCACAGTCTTCACGTGACATTAATCTCTTCTAATTAAGACTAAATGGAGTACAGATTTGTTAGACATTCCACAATCCAAAAGATACAGCAATGTTGAAGATTAGCAGTTAATATAATTTCTTTGGCAATATTACCTAAAAATACATAAAGTTTCATGAACATGACTTAATTAGATGCTGGTATTTTAGTCCAATCATGTAACTTCTGTTGCAGTCAATTAGAGAAACTTCCCACAGCAGAAGATTTAGACATTGCCTATATGATTTGAGTAGGGTATTTCCAAAGATATTAGAGATAATGTCCTCCAGAAAAGCCAGCATATATGCATTGGAACCAGATGAGTCTTCTTCCAAATAACTGTTTGCTACTTACTATTACAGAAGATACTTAACATGCTTGAGCCTGATTCTTATCTGTAAGTGCCTACCTTGTGAGACTCACATCAAAGGTTTGCAGTCAAGATTAAAAGAAATAATCCCTATAAATTGTTGAATATAGTATCCGGAATATATTGGGTACCAGTAAATGGAATTATTTTTCATAATTCATTTGTTTTATTTGTTGCAATTCAGTTACTGATTGACATTCATCTATTTATCCATTCATATGTTCATTGTGTGACAACTATGTGTGTTTAGTTCTATTGTTATGTGCTAGTGATGTATCAGTAAATTAAACAGACAAAATAATCCGTATTCTCGTTTGCTTATTATATTCTGTTGGGGAGAGGGAGAAGAAATAACAGCCAGTGAAATAAAGAAGTAAACTTTATAGTATCTAATATAAATGGTAATTACTAGGGAAGGGAGTTAAAATAGGGAAAAGGACAGGGAGTGTCAGAGGCAGAAGAGTTACAATTTTTTTTATTTATTTATTTATTTATTTATTTATTTATTTATTTATTTATGAGAGAGAGAGAGAGAGAGAGAGAGAGAGAGAGAGAGAGAGGAAGAGAGGGGCAGAGAGAGAATACTAAGCAGGCTCCACACACAGCCCAGAGCCAAAAGAGGGACACAATCTCCCAAACATGAGAACATGACTTGAGCTGAAATCAAAAGTCTGTTGCTTAACCAACTGACCCAGCCAAGTGCCCCAAGAGTTACAATTTTAAAGAAGGTAGTCAGAGAGTGACTCCCCAAAAACTGATAGCGAGCCACACTTTGTTTTTAAGTAGGTTTCACGCCTATCATGAAGCCCAATGAGGGGTTTGAACTCGACCCTGAGATCAAGCTCTGAGCTGAGATCAAGAGTCAGATACTAAACTAACTGAGCCACCCAGGAACCCTAGCACACACTTTTAAAAGGATGGAAGAGGGAGACGTTCAGGTGTCAGAGAGAACATTCTAGTCAGAGAAAAAAAAAGAGTGCTGTCGCCTTGAGGTGGGGTTGGCCAAACCTCATCTAAAGACCAGCAAGGAAAATGGCGTGGCTGGGGCACAGAAAACTGGGGAAAACTGAAGATGACTTCAGAGAGAGAGTGGAGCCAGACATTTAAAAAATTAATGGCTTTGGCTTTACTTCTGGGTGACATAGGAATAGTGGAGGGAACTGAGCAGAGGGGTGGTGTGACCTGACCGCTGGTAGGTTTTAATAAGGTAGCTCCAGCTGCCCTGTGAAAACAGACTACATGGGAACAAGGACACTAGCTGGGATCAGGGTAAGGACAATGGAAGGACCAGTGCAGATCACACTCTGGATACAGTGCAGATATACTAGGCATAGAGCCTGAAAGAAAAGGCAGTATCAAGAATGACAGCAAGGTCTTTGGTCAAAACCACTAGAAGAAAGGAATTCCCAGTAGAGGTGTGCAGAAAACAGTGGAAAGGACAATCATGTCTTCTGCAGACCTCATGCCTTCCCACCCTCTGCCCCAGAATTTCAAGTTCTGCAAAGGCCATATCCTATGTCTATATTCTACCTGTGTCTCTAAGAGGTCCAGAAAAGAGTGCTTTTCATATAGTTAGTGGTTAATAAATATTTGAATAGAAAAAAAAAAACTAACCTTTGTAATGGTCTCTCTGTGGCACCATACCATGTTAAGCACCTCATATATGTAACATCATTTAATGTTTGATTACTAAGCAAAGATTAAGACTCTGGATGGTCTGGCTACACATTCCACTAAAATTGCCAGTGAAATGTTTCCCAGATCTACAGAACTGGAATTTCTTGTCCCAAGCCCTAGGAATCTGAATTTTTGACAAGGACATACGATGATTTTCACACACACCCAAATTTTGGAACCACGATTTCAACCGACTGGTGAACGATTGGAAAGGATTAAAGTGGTAGAATAGATGATCCTCCGTGGTATAACTGCACTCCATTATTGCTATGGTTCTGGCCATCGTTTTATATGCATTTCAGATGTTTGAATGTGGATGTATATAGAACGTATCTGCATACAGCTTATTACTTCAACAACTAAAAGAAGTAAGTTACAATCTCTTTCCAAATATGCAAGAATAATACATTCTAGGTTTTATAAGGAGATTATATTCAAAGTATAAAAAACACACCTCTATTTACAGGTGAGCAAAATTAATTGTTTTACCAGGCAGCACATCTTCCTTTTAGAGGAAAAACCCTTAAACCCATAAGTGTTATCTGTCCTTGATATAGCTCTATGATGATCGGTGTTTAATAGATAACATTGGTAGTTTTTTCTTTAAATAACCAAAATCTTTCACAATTTCAACCCTGAGAGCAGGCATATGTTTTCTTTTTAGAAACATCAGAATTAAGGATTAACTTTTGGGGGGAAAATAATTCGTGATAAAGAAACAGAAGGGAATTATTACTTAAATAAAACATAGAAGGGCAACTATATTTATTTTTGTTATTCAAACTGCTTTGTTAATCACTCCCTGTATACCACCCACTAGGCTCACTCATCGTTGAATCACAAAGCCATAGTCATATCCTGGCTGTAGATTTAGCCCGGCAAACAATCCAGATAGTTTTGATAAAGTTGGAAATTTAATGAAAGTCCTTCTATTATGCTCACCGATGGCAGTCTAATATTGGAAGATTGAGTACAGTTTGTGCCTGTGGCGTATTTTTCTAGAGTCAGATCAACCTCAGCAGTAATTTAAGTCCTTCCCTGTACATTATAGTTTCTACTGAACTAGATCTTTACCTATTCACTGAAGCAGACTTTTCTAATCTGTGTTCCAAGGGACACTGATTCCAGATAATGACCTGGGGTCAACAGAATATAGGACATATATTTCCTCTTAGAGTACATACTCTAGCAAAATACAGCATCCAAGACATCCTGCAGCAAATGAATATGGTTTTGTTTGTTTGTTTAACTCGGTGTTACCAATATTATTGTATCATGGAACCATTGGCTACCCAGCAGTGCAGTGAAATGGATTATGACGAACCACACTTGGGAAGCACTATTCTTCTTAATTTACAGGTAACTTTGACCATAAGTGTCAGAAGTATGGTTGAGTATACACAATTGCGATATCAATTCACGACTCCAGGCCATTTCCCAAATACTAATTCCCAAGACTGTAAATTCCATAAACTTCTTATACTGCCTACACTCACCAATCCCACTATGTTCTAGCAACTTTGGTAGGCACTGGGGATTCAGTAGAGAACATAATCTCTCAGCAAGTCACAGCAATAGGGGAAGGGGTCACAAACAGTGAACAATCAGAGTTGTGATAAGCTTAAAGAGAATAACGCATGTGAGGACCCGTGCCTGGTGGTGGGTATATGGTCTACTTTCTTTTTCTCCCCTTTCTCTTTCCCTCAATGTAGGGAAGTATCAGGATGTGAAAAGGTGGGCAATAGATATTAAGAGCAGGTCTTGGTAAGATCTTGGTGCCAACTCTTAGAAGACTGTCTGTAGAAAATAAGAGAGAACTCAAATCCAGAGGTGGATAGAAGGGTGATGCTCAGTAGACTCAGGAGCAAAGATATGTGTGTGGCAAGGTGGTCCCAAAAAGGATGGTGGCGGGGGTTGGGGAGCAGTTTGGGGGCAGGAAGAAAGCCCCGTCATCCCCATTCTCTGCCTTCCAGTATTAGAAAAATGAGACCCCAGTCAAGGATATTAATAAGTGAAAAAAGGGAACTAATTTTGTAAAAATGTAGCAACTGAGCCAGGAAAGGCAATCTTCCAGTTACAGAAGCAAGAGAAGAAGATCAGTGTATGATCCACATGGGCTGATCCGATATTGAGATCCTGGCTACTGACTTGCCATTTCCTAAAAGGACCTCCATCCAAAGTCAATCAGCCTCATGCTGGGGACAGAATTCCAAGTAGGGGACCAAAGTCCAGCCAAAAATCTCTAAGTCAATACTTCCAAGGCAATATTGCCGATAATGATTTGCTAAACCTATCAATTCGCTCTAAGATCCATGAGTGTCAACCCTTCAGGAGTAAAGGGAAGTCAGACTGAGTCAAGAATAATGAGCACTAACCTTTTAGACTCTAAGCCTGAAGTGGGAGTGGTTAGGATTATAAAGAAAAGCCCGGAATAAGACCAAAATGTTTGACTCCCCTGGGACATCCACTTGGGGCTGCTTTCTGCCTTTTCTCTCTAGGGTCCTGACGGTACACGTGAGCATGCGCACATGCTCGCACACGCGCACACTCACACGCACGCGCGCGCGCGCGCGCGCACACACACACACACACACACACTCTGAAACCAAATCAGGACCCCGTTGCTGCTCCTTTAGATAGACCCCCATGGTAAATGTGAGTAAGTTGCCTCAGCTGCCCTAGATAGAGTGTCTCATGAAGGGGTTATATGGTGACTTAGTCATGTGGAGAATTATTTTTTAACGTATAGATTGTTGGCAAATTGTTGTTCTACCAAAGCAGGGGACAAGACAGATCTTTCCATGTATGTCCCATTTCTCTTTCCTTTAAGACGTGTTACTGTATCAAACAAAAGTGTCCGGCAGAAAACTCTTATGTGCTAGGTTGGCAAAATAAATACCATTCGACACTGATACCTTTCTAATATTTCTTCTCTGTTTGCTAAATGTCTAGTTCAGGTTGGAGGGGGGGGTCTAGCTCCTACCCCGACTCTCGAAATTGCTCTGCTTTGGATGTTTACTCAGGCATCTTGTCTTTGCTGATGTGTCTGTTTTAAAAATTTCCTTCTCCTTTTCCTCACTCCCAAGTGCTCATTTCTTTGGTAAGGTGTTATAGAGAAATATGGTTGATTAAAATAGTTTGTGTTAAGGTGTGAATGACTCATAACTCACTTGATACACCAATGGGTGTTGCATCTTAATGAACACCTTTCTGGAAATGATAGTGGAAGTAAAGAATTTCATATGAGAAAGGAGAAGACAGTATCTGCCTAGAATTTTCTAAACTTCAGTATTTACTACATGCGTTCATTTTCAGTCTAGGTCTTTATAGCTGATATGACATTTGAGGTAACATTAAAGGAAAAGAGAGGGGGATAGAATTTGGGTCTAGAATGATCTATATAATTGCTTCAATTCTGTTTTATTTGGGCTTCTCATAACTGGCTTTCCCAAGAAAAACTTCTGCAAGAAGCAAACATTAACAATTCCAACACAGCACTGAAACTCTAAGAAGTATAGCTAATGGAGAAGCCATACAAAAATAATGAGCTATGAGTTTCAATTGTTGTCAACCTAATGCAGCATCCTTATGACAGAAACACTAATCAAGTTTAGAACATCCGGTTCATTTCCAACTTTTGTCTTAAATAACCAAATTAGTCACCCATACAATATTAAATCTCTTGTTCATTACCCATAAAATGTTTTGCTTTATTTTTGGATAGAAGTTGCTGAAATTAAACAGAGAGTGACACATAAAGCTATAACTAGTTTTCCTGTAAACGGATGTCTTAGTATAGCATATCTTTTCTCTTTTTCAAATGCATTTGGCTTCACACACATCATAATTCCTGCAGCAAATTCAATGTTGATCCTCAAAACAGAAATATTCCTGCAAGTTTTATTGTCCTATAGCATCTAGTGTAATTCTCATCTTCCCAAAGGTTCAATCTCTGCTGGAAAACGGACTACTAACTGAATCGGGTTTTCCTCTTGTTAATTTAAGCATGAGTGTGCATGTGTCTATTGGATATTTAAAAGAGGATCAGAGTTAGAGCTGGGTCAGAGTCAAGACTGTGCCTCCACATCACTGAAGCTAAAATCAGGATCTGAATCTTTGGGCTATCGCTGAGTGTACTGGAGATTAAGGGAAAGGAGGTGAAGTGGCTGGAGGAAGAGAAAACTATGTTTTTGTAATAGACTTGAGATAGATGAAGGAAGTTTACAAGTCAACCTATGCTCCAAATAGAGGGCATGAGGCTGACCTGGTTAGTGCAAGTAATATAGTCAAGAGAGGGTGTCTTTTGTGCAGGGTGTCTTATGCACTGGGGACCTCATCCTGGAGAGAGGACCAGGGAACCCTACATGTCAGATAGTGAGACAGAATTGCTGCTCAGAGCCTACGCTTAGTGCACCTTTGCAAGTAATATATGCAAATGGAAGGTATAAACTTGCATTGCATATCTATGATGACTTTCCAAATTTCTCTCTGAGGCTGTACTTCCTGAGAAAAGAAATGGTTAGTCATAAAGAGAACTTCCTACAAGCTATTGTCCCAGGTAGCTATTGTCTCTACTTGGAGAATAGCTATTCATTGACTTGAATGCTCATATCTTCCATATTTAACATCTCTCTTGCACGTTAGAGGGTACTGAGCTGTTTTTGGTCTCTTTGTTTATTTGTTCCTAATGTTTCAGGCCCCTACCCAACACAGTCTTTCTTTGGTTACCTTAAGTCACCACTATAGCGTAGTAATGTTTCTGTCCTTTTAGGAAATAACTCTGACTCTTACTAGGTGTGAGGAATTTGCTGTGGAGAAATGGCAACAACATGTACTTTGTCTCTAAGAGTTTGAAAAGCAACTACTTTTATCCCCGGATGTTGCCTTCAGCCGCCCAAACCCGCTAGTTGCTAAACAACATCATAGTCACTCAGATTTCCAGTACAGTCAGAGTGGCCAAATCTATTGACAGACCACAGCGTGTTCCATTTTGGACCCAGAAATTTAACGAGCAACATCACACACTGCCCACTGACCTCGTAAAAGCATCCAATGTCATTAGGCTTTCATTTGGCAGCCCCTACGCAGGGGAAGTTCAGCGAGCACCTCAGGCTATTGGATTGTGCTGGAAAATGTCATCCACAACTGGTAACACACCATAAAATTGTGCTAACCGCAGCTGGGCCCCACTGAACCTTAGCATCCCTTTTCATTCATCTCCAGTTGGCTTCTCAGCACACCTCTGGCAAAGGTGCTTCACTGTCCCCAGTGCTAACATCCTCCTACTCTCCGCAGATGAAAATTTCCTAGTGCTTCCCCAAGACTCCCAAGACCTTTCTATATACCTTTTCCACTTCAAAATGATCTTTATTCATTTTCTTCTCCCTTCAACTTTTCCTTTCTCTGCCCTCCTCTTCTCCCCGCACCCCCCCCCCACCATGCTTCCTTCCGTTTTTATTTACATTTAATAAGGACCTGTTCTGTAGTTTATTAATCCCACGGTTTCTAATCTAATGCAAATTCCCTTCTGCCGCAAACTAAGTGTTCCTCTATTTCCTAAAATAGGATTAAAGACTTAAATCAGGTGGAATTTCTTCCGAGGAGTGTTGTCTGAACTCTCCAGGCTGACTTGGATTCTCCCTTTCTGTGCAGCCAGAGACCACATGCTGACCCTTAGCAAACTCGACTGTAATTACCACTCACTGTTACACTGCTGGCTCCCCTCACTTGTGATCCCTTTGAAGAGAATGGTTGCCTGTGGTCGGTCTTATGCTTTTTACAGCATCAGACGCAGAGCAAGTTCTCAATAAATATGTATTGGATCACTAAAACACACACACACACACACACACACACACACACACACACACACAAGCAAAACTTATTTCTGACCCCTCTCTATGCTTGTTCATGTACAAATTATTCCCTGTCTCTGCCTGGAACATATCTGACCTTCCTACCTTCTCCTTTTTGGTAGCTTTTATATGTGCTTAATCTCCCCCTATGAGAAAGTCATTTTCTTGATCCTCCTAATAACTCAAAGTATCCTTCATCATTTGGGAGAATAACTTGTATTTGTTGTCTCGACTTTATCACCTCGAATTCACCATTCTACTCCTGTGGCTTCTCAAATTGTGGTTCCTAGGTAGACATCATTGACCTCTCCTGTGATCATGTGACATGTGCAAATTCTTGGTCTCTAGTCAAGAACCAGTGGATCAGAAACTTTAAGGTGGGGCTCAACCATCTATATTTTGATAAGTTCTCCCAGCGATACCAATGCATGCTAATGTTTACAACCACTGTTTTTGAATTATTTTTCCCATACAACGAAAGACCTTGATTTTATTGTCAAATTGAATGCAACTTTTTAGTTCTTTTCCTAATAGGTATTTAGAAAACATTATTAGAGCTCAATAACACATCACACACTATAAACAATGATATATAGCTAACATAGTACCTAGAAGAAAATTTATATGGGAGCCTGGGTGGCTCAATCGGTTAAGCTTCTGACTTTGTCTCAGGTCATGATCTCAGGGTCCGTAAGTTCCAGCCCCGCATCAGGCTCTGTGCTGACAGCTTGGAGCCTGGAGCATGCTTCAGATTCTATGTCTCCCTCTCTCTCCGCCCCTCCCCCATTCACACTCTGTCTCTCTCTCTCTCTCAAAAATAAGTAAACATTAAAAAAATGATTTAAAAACAAGAAGAAAAATTAAACCATTAATTGAAATTATTGAAAGATTGCTTCATAGCTTTCTCTGTAAGTATTTAGAAGGTTGTTGTTTCTAAAGATTTGAGGGGTGTTTTTACTGGTTTCTAATTTTATTTCATTTTGATCAGAACACAAGATCTATATGAATAACTGTCCTTTGTTATTTTGATATTTTTTATGACCTATACATGATCATTTTTCCTTTTGTGTTTGAAAAGAATGTGTACTCTATAAGTTGTTGGTATAGCTTTCTATATATGTTATATTAGGCTTGATGATAGGGTTGTTAAAATCTTTTATAGCCCTACTAGGTTGCTGTCATTAAATTAATTGACATAAAATTGACTGACATAATATTGATTGTGGGTTTGTTCATTTCTATTTCAACTTCTGTTACTATTTGCTTTTGGTATTTTGATACTGTATTATCATGTATATATAATTTTAGAGTTTTTATATTTTAAATTATATATTTTTTAATATTTTTTTTTATTTTTGAGAGAGACAGAGACAGAATGTGAGTGGGTTGGGGTAGAGAGAGGGAGGCACAGAATCTGTAGCAGGTTCCAGGCTCCTAGCTGTTCAGCACAGAGCCTGACCTGGGGCTAGAACTCACTAGCTGTGAGATCATGACCTGAGCCGAAGTCGGATGCTCAACCGACTGAACCACCCAGGTGCCCTGAGAGTTTTTATATTTTATCAGTACATTATTTTTATTATTCAGTGTCCCTTGTCATCTGTAAATGTATTTTGCCTTATTTTTATTACTATCGATATATTAATATTGGTTATCATTGACTTGTTAGATCTTTTTTCCACCTTTTATTTGTGTGTTTGTGCTTTGGAAGAAATTGGTGACATCAATTCAGTCAACAAGTGCTTAACTTAAAACAAATATTGCACTCCAGTTGAAAAAAAATAAATAAGTGGAGTTTGTTGGGGCATCTGAGTGGCTCAGGTGGTGAAGCTGTGACGCTTAGTTTCGCCTCAGGTCATGATCTCCTGGTTCATGAGAGGGAGCCCCGAGTGGGGCTCTGTGCCGACAGCAGGGAGCCTGCTTGGGATTCTCTCTCTCCCTAGCTCTCTGTCCCTCCCCTATGCACATGTGCTGTCTCTCTCTCAAATAAACTTTTTTTTTAAAAAAAGAGTTTCTTTTTGGCAGAAAGGATAGAAAGTGAAAAACAAGGCATTATTGTTAGAAGAGAAACAAAAGTTAAAAATAGTGAGGTAATAGGGTACCAGGTTGGCTCACTCCGCTGAGTATCCTACTCTTAGTTTCAGGTCAGGGCATGGTCTCACTGTTGGTGGGTTTGAGCCCCGCATCTGGCACTGTGCTGACAGTGTGAGGAGCCTGCTTGGGATTCTCTCTCTCTGTCTCTCTGCTCCTCCCCCAGTTGCTCTCTCTCTCTCTCTCTCTCAAAATAAATAAATAAATAAATAAATAACTTAAAAAAAGTTTTTTAAATAGTGAAGGGAGAAAAGTTTTTTAAATAGTGTGCTAAAAATGGAAATGATGAAATAAAAAATAGCCTTGGAATGATTAAAGTAAATGCAGAAGAAAAATACAAAGAGATTAATAGAAATAGACTATAATGGCTGTCAAGACAAGGAAGAATGGTATCCCCAGCTCCTGGCACTTCCAATGCTAAGAGCACTGAGAATTGGCCCTTGGATGTGATGATGATGATGGGGGTCCTCAGTGACCAGGGCTGCTGCTCTAGAGGAGGGGGGTGGGTGGGCAAGGCGTCAGAACGGACAGCAGTCATGGGAGAACGAACAAAGCGAAGACAGCAAGTACAGGTAAATTTTATGAGCTTTTGCATTTCTAAAATAGTGATGAAAAATGTTTAAATCAGCCAATCATAAGAATTGAGTCACTTATGAGGGAAAACACAAGTGTAGTTTACACGAAGAAAATGGAATGACATGGGAGAAGAGAAAACTGTGACCAAATAATGCTCCCAGTCAATCTTTTATTGATTTATAGAGGACGTGAAAGTTATAATCAATGTGTAGGAACTTGGAAATATAAACAGTATGCATGCAACTTTCTTTAAAAGAAGTAAAATCGACAAAATCCAACTGGCTGTGGTAAAAGTCATATCTTACAGAGGACAAGAAGCCACACTGCCAAGTATCCAAGCAATTTTAAATGGCTGAATAAATTTATATTTAGCCAGGCTTTCCTGATATATAAAAACAATTTACTCAAGGGATACAAGAATGCTGATGCATAGGGGCACTTGTACCCCAAAGTTTATAGCAACACTTTCAACAAAAGCCCAATTGTGGAAAGAGCCTAAATGCCCATCAACTGATGAATGGATAAAGAAATTGTGGTTTATATACACAATGGAATACTACTTGGCAATGAGAAATAATGAAATATGGCCTTTTGTAGCAATGTGGATTGAACTGGAGAGTGTTATGCGAAGTGAAATAAGTCATACAGAGAAAGATACCATGTTTTCACTCTTATGTGGATCCTGAGAAACTTAACAGAACACCATGGGGGAGGGGAAGGGGAAAAAAAAGTTACAGAAAGGGAAGGAGGCAAACCATGAGAGACTCTTAAACACGGAAAATAAACTGAGGGTTTATGGGGGGTGGGAGCGAGGGGAAAGTAGGTGATGGGCATTGAGGAGGGCACCTGTTGGGATGAGCACTGGGTGTTGTATGGAAACCAATTTGACAATAAATTTCATATTAAAAAAAAAAACAACATACAGATAATGCCAATAATGCCAGAAATCAGAATATGCTAGATCAGATCCATTTTATAATAGATATATTCCAATGAACTAGGAATAAAATATAAACCAAGATAAATGGCTGAGGATTGAAAAAGCTATGACAAACAATGAATGTGTCATCTTCTGAGATATTGAAATAGGACTGAAACCATCTGGTAATTACTCTTACGGAAAAGAATGCAGATGTTCCGAACTCTAACAGGGTTAATTTTTTTCTTTTTAATTAAGTAAAAAAAAAAAAAAAAAAAATATATATATATATATATATATATATATATATGGAGGTCAGAGGATGTAAGAAGTGAGAAATCTTGTGACTATTTTTTCAAGTTCTGAAGTAGGGAGAAAATCACTATACGTAACCCTGAAACATGTAGTTAATGTGAAGTCATTGTAAACATAAAATACTAATTTTTTTATAATGCTTGCAAAACATTTTAGAAATCAGTATTTCTTTCTTTGATTAAATATTTGCCTTATGTTTAACCAGTTTTAAAATTCATCTTTGTTTTCTTTTGTTATTTTCAAGTTAAAATAAATTTGATGATGTATATGAAGCAGTATAATTTTATTGTTTCATAAAATTATTTCTAAATACCTATTAAGCTATGTATGAGTACTTATATATCTCTTTCAGTATATACCCATAACAAGATTTGGGGGGTGTTAATAATCATTTATGCTAGATGATGAAATTTTGTTGTTTCTTTTTTTAAATACTTTTCAATACTGTTGAGATTTTGTTGTTGTTGTTAATAAAGAGCAGTAGCTGGCTTTATAAAATTAGGAGTGTCTTAAATTTTGTAAAAGATAATACATTTATTGCAAAATACATTTTAAAAACACAAAGAAAAGAATATAGGCCTTTTGTGTTCATTCCACCTGGCACCAAATTTATTTTCTTAGAAAATCCTTAACTCCCCTCTGCCATCTTCAGTATGGAGCTCAGGTGATTCCCTAAGTCACAGGGAAGGCTGTCAAACCCACTTCATCTCCCCTGGTACTAACGTGTCAATCTGCTTTGAGCTGGTAAAATTAGAATATGTATTTACTCAAGTGACTGCACAACTGCAAACTCTCTTCCACTGATTTCTTTAAAACAAAATGAGGCTCTCACCAACACAAGTCAACTACTCACGAGATAAGCTCACACTGGCAGAGAAGAAAGAAGGATAATGTAAGTTTCTGAACCATTGCACTTGGGGTGATGGCGAAGAAGTAAATGAGTGTCATGTAAGCAATAGAAAATGCAGGATTGGGCAGGAGCCCAGGGCCGGCCCTATACATTCAGGAGTGTGAGAGCAGTGGACTCTTCACAAAGGTGTCCAAGTGGTGTGTGGGGGTCCGGCGGGGTGGGGAGGGTCTTCAGGGGCCACCAACATGGGCAGTTATCCCAGGATGTCACTATTTCCTGTTAGCAGCTTGTCTTCCACAGTCACTGAAGGGCAGCACTATATTTGCATGCTAGAAAGATGATCACATCAAGACCAATTTATAGTCTTTCAGACGTCACGGAATACTGTGTGTAATTAACACATATAAATTAACGCCAGTGAAAAGCAACTGTATTTCTACCAGAGATTTTAAATATCAGGTTATTCTTTTACTTGTGGGGGTAAGAACACTGGTTTTCATGTTTTTGCTTTTCAAGCTCTGTAGATCTGTGTCAGGATAATTAAAGAAGGCATGAATACATATTCATCAGAAATCAGAATGATAGAATCAGAATTGGTGAAGCAAAAAGTTTCCCAGATGATGCTCTTATAGACCAGAATGCTATGAAAAAATAATTATTAAATAACTGAATAATTGTTTGCATTTCTTTTCTCTCATCACTCCAGCTTAACATTTTTGCTATATCATTTGGGCTCCAAAAATAACAGCCAAAAATGAAACTACCATTTGGTAAACATGGACTTTAAGAGGAAAAAAGGAAACTGAATTAGATTCAAATACTGGTTCTACCATTTAACAGCTATGTGACCTTGGGAATTAAACTCACCTTTTCTGTCATACTTTCCCGCATAGCAATATGGGGCCATGCCCATCACACAGAGGGGTTGTGAGGTTGATACAGGTCCGTGTGTGCAAAGAGCTTGGAATGTAGGAAGGGCTTAATAAGTGGCAGCGACTGTTGCACTAGACTCCAGAAAAATTATATTTTGAAACTTTTGCCCCTTTAAGGGATGCAAAATTTGACATTCCAAAGTCCTTATAAATTTTCACATTTTTTATTAGCATCCTCATTTCATTAGCAGATGTACTGTTATTGGCACAGGCTGCTATTTCTTAGGTAGGAACATTTGCTTTCAGCTTAGTTGGCTGACATTCTCAGTTATATCCTAACTATGATCTCACATTCTGTCCCTGAAGTACCGAGCACTCAAAAGCACACTCATTTTTTTTTTGCATGAAACAGACATGAATATGATTGCACAGTTGTTGATGACAGAAAACAGTCATCAATACAGTTTACTCATTGAATCCAAATAAGTTATGTATACTGGACCAGACTCAGCTAGATACATCTCCCTTTCCAGTCCAAATCCTTAAAACAATATGAACAAAGAGCAAAGCCCGGATTAGACCATGTGTTCTTCCTGCTTGCAATTTCTCCTCCTCTTATACCCTGAACACCAATGGTTCTACTCAAGAATACCTTAAAAATGTTAAAAATACCCACATGTGAGGCAACTTGTTAAATGATTTGTATACATTAACATATTCAAGCCTTACAACAATTTTGAAAGGTTAGTATGTCTATTTTAAAATGAGAAAGTTGAGGGGCGCCTGGGTGGCTCAGTCGGTTAAGCGCCCGACTTCAGCTCAGGTCATGATCTCGCGGTCCGTGAGTTCAAGCCCCGCGTTGGGCTCTGTGCTGACCACTCAGAGCCTGGAGCCTGTTTCGGATTCTGTGTCTCCCTCTCTCTCTGACTCTCCCCCACTCATTCTCTGTCTCTCTCTGTCTCAAAAATAAATAAACGTTAAAAAAATTAAAAAAATAAAAAATAAATAAAATGAGAAAGTTGAGGCTCAAAGGGTTTATGTAATTTGCCAGATATTGTACAGCCAAAACCCAGCTGAGCTAGACCAAGTTCATGTCTTCCTGGGCCTTAGACCCAGAAGTTTTGTGGTACACAGCCCTGCACAATTATGGTTACTAAAACATGGTTGTTCCCTCATATAGGTTTCCAGTCAAATACCCATCACCAACTGCTCACTGACGACGAGGTAAAGGTCATGTGTTTAGAATGTTAATACTCTTACCCAAACTTGGGTTCGGCTTGATTGACTTACCTGCCATATCAGAGAAGGCGACCTGCCTCTGGTAACCCCATGTCCCTCACTCTAGCAGGACCCTGGTGTTCTAAACCCCCTCAGGAAAGAAATGTGTAAATCAAATCCATCCCAAGCCAGGATGATTGATGATTTCACAGGGAGAAGTGAAGGACTAGAGAACATGTTAGGGGGCAGTTATGAAGGATATCTTGAGAACACCCTAGAGCTATGTATTTTATTTCCTTGTTTTCCTTCTTAGGGTGAGTGCTTCCAATATTCTTTTCATCTACAATAACTAGGGGATTTTCTTGATATGGAACTTGATGAAAGGTAGAAAACTCAATTTTTGACTCTGATGACCTTTGATTCATTTCAGATTTTCATGAAGTACACAGTGTAGGCATATGGTAGGTTGGTAGAGTGCATGGTTAAATTAAATCGTCCCTTTTATTTAAAGAATGGGATACAAAGACAATGTCATAATTTAGACAAACTGTTTTCAACCATGGGCATACTTGCTTGGGGCTAGATGCTCCTTTAAGCCACAGTGGATGGGATGAGAAAGAGAGATGACATCCAAAAGAGACCAGACAGACATAGTCTCATTTCTAGTCAACACCCAGCTGGGTCTCCCATTCCTTCCCATTTGAGCTTAATTATGGAATTTCATAAATTGACTTCATCCAAGGAACTGATGATTAGATTCAAGGGTATTTCTGCAAACTGAATTTACTTGACTCAGATGTATAAATTACATATCAGGGTGATTTTTACAATTGGGTTTTTTCCTTTCTTATGACTGAAATATTGTCTCATGTCATAGGCCCTTCCCTTTTGAAGTCATGGCCTCTGAAGATTGAATTCATAATCAAAATATTGAAGCAAAGGCAAATGGATAGTCTCTTGGTAATGGTTACTGGATCTAAGGTAAGCTTTGTTGAAAAGTTTGCCCCACAATAAGATGTACCACGATAGGGCTCAGAATATCTGGGCCACAATGATGCCCTATGTTTTTATAAATAATTACCTCTGTAATGATAACACTACTTGAGAACCATTTTGCTGGTTTTTATTTTCTTTGCAGATGACTTCTGCAAAAGGCTGACTCACACTCCTGGTGAAAGGAGTCTGTGGGCGTCCACAGAGTTGCCCTGATGGAAAGAGGGTGCTGGTATGGGTGGGTATTCACTGGGAGGCTGCCCCTGGCTCTCTCCTGGACCCACTGAGAGAGTCCAGGCTTGTTCCTCTCTTTCTCCATCCTCCACAGTGGCTCCCACTTTGTGACATTGACTCAAGAACTTTGATAATAAATAGAGTGAGAATACAGAAGAAAGCAGGCCCCTGAGAGTGTGTGAGAGCCAGGGCTGGAGGGATGTTGAGGAAAGTAGCCCAGGCGAAACCATATGCCCTGTAAACTCCATACTTGGTGCAAAGCATGTATCTGCTTTATATAAAGGGGAAAGTAGCTGGATTTTTAAAAGCTTAAAAAACAGGATTATCTTTGTTGTTATAAAATTGTGTACCTTTTCCATGAAGAAACACAAATAAAGCACATAAGTTTGATATTGCATTTGACTGCATAAATTTAACAAAATTAAACATTAATCCTTTATTCCTTTTTAGCCCGGTACCACATTACTGTTGCCCTTGTCTGGTACAGCCCACTTTTCCAGTGTACTTAATACGTAGTTTTGTTGTTATTGATTATTGCAAAATGCATATGTTGTTTGCATACTTTCCCATTTCTATGAATAGTATATTGTTATATGGCACGTTTTCTTCGATGTTTTTATGAATCACTTAGATTTTACGCTTCATCTCTATTCCTATGTAATGCTTTTCATTAGTGATGCTAATGTAATGCTCATAAAACTCCAAATGTTTACCTGTCTACTCTCCTGCTTCTGGCCACACACATTGCCCCCAGTTTTCAGACACTATACATAATATTGTATTTAATATTTTTGTATATGTTTATTTATGGACCCATTGATTATATATATAGGGATATACTTGAGATACATACCCAGAAGTGGAATTGCCAATTCAAAATAGATGCATATATTTAATGTAACTGTCAGTACCCAATGCAAACAGTGGGCTTTCACCACTGTTCTCACATTGTTTACAACCTACTGTTTCAACAGGTATTTTAATTCTAGACAGTATTATTTCAATGGTATTATTTTAACTGTCTTGAATTTTTAACTGATTTATGCAGGTTACAGCTTTAGAAGGACTACAACTCTGTTCTTCAAGTTAAGGTAAAGCAAAGAAGGATGATTCCAGCCAAGGGGAAGGTAGGAGCCTGCATTTGACTTGCTTTGGTTTGGAAGATAAAAAGAAGCAAAAGTCAAAGAACTAATGTAGGCTGTTGAGAGCTTAACATAGTGGCTCTCGACCTTACAATGACCAATACATCATTTTATTTTGTTTTTTTTTAAGTTTATTTATTTATTTTGAGAAAGAGAGAGAGAGAGTACACAAGCAGGCTCTGCACCACCAGCACAGAGCAGATGTGGGGCTCAAACTCATGAACCGTGAGATCATGACCTGAACAGAAATTAATAGTCAGTTGCTTAACCAACTGAGCCACCCAGGTGATCCACCATTTTATAATAACTGTTTCATAATGCCCCTCTACTATTTGCAAGTGGAATTTATAGGTAATGTAACTTACCAACACAATATTTTCAAACTATTGCTCTAAGACTAATATAAAGGAAAAACAAAAGGGAAGTAATTTATACTGAAATAATATGCTTTTCAACTTGCAAATGACCAGGAAGCTCTAGTAAAGAAGACATAAAGAAATAAATGCTTGCATCTGTACACAGAATGATAATGAAACCACAGCTATAGAAATTGTCTGAAACAGGTGTATTTTATTAGCAATTCAAATACTACAGCATATTGCTCATGATGTGCTTTTCCAAAAGAGTGAACGATTCCTGGCAGCTTTCCAAGAAGGAAAGAAAGAAAGAAAGAAAGAAAGAAAGAAAGAAAGAAAGAAAGAGAAAGTAAAAGCTTGCCTCAATTTACAGGTTAGTTGCATTCTTGAAAAAAATAGTAATATTAAAACCATGAAAAAAAAACATGTTTTCTAAACATAAAATGGATTTAGGTTCTAGGCTCAAAATCTCTAAACAGGTTTTTCCTCCTGTACAAATGTCCATTATTTGATAATGATGCAGAATACAGGGTAATTCCTTTTTGGGGACCCATCCAGCTTTACTATGTTTGTCTCTGTCCCCTGAAACCACCAGCAACATCCTTCAATAAACCAAAACATCCCCTGGATCTGGAAAACTACTAGCCTGGCTAAGTGATCCTTGAAATCAAATCTAAACGTGTAATTACTATTTTAAGTGTGGTTAAATCTTCTTAACCCAACAAGTCGTTTCCCAGTTACAGTTCAAGCTAAGCAAATACCAAATTTGAATTGCTAAGTCTAAATAAATCACATACACAAAACCATGATGTGTGTATAAGAATAAACAATGAAATTTGGTAAAGCCAAGGTCAATATCTCTCCCATTATCAATGATAGAAGAAATAGTTGCCAAGAAGAGAGAATATAGGGTTTGGGGGGGATTTTTTTGTTTTTGTTTTTGTTTTGTTTTGTTTTTTTAATTCAGGTTGGTTTCTAATCTGATTCTCTCACTAGGTTATACAATCAATCAAGTTACATATCCTCCCTAAGCCTCTGACCTAACTTGATAGACTGGTTGTTGATATTTGGTACACAGCATTGTTGTGTGTACCAAAATAATATATGCAATCCCATGCCCCAGAGCAGACAGCTAATGAAGGTCACTGTACTTTCAATGAGGGATAACTGTTTCTGCAAATGGGCCTCGTGTCATTGACTGCAGGAATTGTGTTTGCATGGCTTCCTCTCCATAAGTACACAATAAGTTCTGTGGATTGATCCACTTCTAACTAACTATAGACAGAATCATTTAGAGTAAAATCTGCTTTAGAAACTCCAATTTGTATTCACACAAAAGAGAAAAAGAAAGATTAGTGAGAGGAGATATTTAGCAAGGAAGAAGGCCAATGAAATTCTGAGCACTGGGGTTAGGACTTTGCTCCCAGATTCATTCTGTAGCATTTTATCGGTCTTTGGAAGGCAGAGTAGCTGAGTCTCACATCAGAGGTCTAACACCTCTTGAAACACTGTACGAGAAGGATGATATTCTCTTCTTGCAAATTGTTCTTCATTATCTAGAGTGTCCACTGTGTGTGTGTCTGTGTGGGTGTGTATCTGTGTGCTCGTGTACATTTAAAGTGTATCTCTCTATTTAATTTTATGATGAGCTGTAGATATGTAATGTATTTGAGTCTCTGTGGATTCTGTCTTCTGTCTTCTGTGTGCTATTGAAGAGTCAGTTTTGTTGAATCATCACTCCATCTGTCACATTTCATTTATCGTATGGAGTTGGTCCTAAAGTTCAATTTTCCAAAATGCACTGTGAGAGACCACTCTTACGCAGAAACTGCCTTTTAATATTTACCCACCATGCCATTTAAGCAATTAGTACATTTTAGAGAAACGATAGCAGCTCCAGCAAGCACACGGACTCTTTGCATTCGTCTACAATCCACCAGAGCTGATGAGATGCCGTATTAATCAAGAGAGTGCCTTGCAATCAATGCCCCCTTTGGAAACCAAGGATGATAGCCAGTTTTGTCAAGCATTTCTGTAGTGGGTGGAGATCCCAAGATGAAACATGCAGGAGAATAGAAGAGTATTATAGATGGAGTATGGCGACTTTTATCTTTTAAAAGCACAGTCTGATCTTTGTTCCCTGTACCTCTTCAGCAAGACCCGATGGGATGGGGGAGTGTGGGGCGCACCCCCTCACAAGGGTGGGAAAGGGGGAGGGGCACAGAGAGATGAAACCTGAAGTGGAGCCTCAAAAGCTTCTTTCCAGAGTACAGAACAAGAAGCTTCTTGCCAGGAGACAAATTTACGAATGAATCTGATGCTCTTTTATCTTGCTGGTGCTTTTCAACAGTTGAAAGTGTTTGGGGGCAGACACAGCTGTCTGCATTGAGACAGTCTGTTTGCTTTAACAGAGTACTGCATCCAAAGCCTGTCCAACGGCAAGAGTTCAGATGATCTGCCTTCACCTGGAACAGAAAACAACCCAGGCTCACAACTCCACTGCTGCAAGAGTGTGTGACTGATTATGGGACAGAGTTTCTGAGGTGAGACCACAGAGAGCTGAAAATGGAGAGAAACAGAGGAATATGCAGAGCCTGAAATTTGGATAAAGATGCCTTATTACCAAAGGAAATGTGCTGCCATGGGGCCAGATTGGCCATGAGGGTAAAGAATAAAAATAGAATGTACTTTTGAACTGGTACATGGGAATGTCAAATTTATTTATTTATTATTTTTTTAATGTTTTTATTTATTTTTGAAGGAGAGAGAGAGAGAGACAGAGCATGAGCAGGGGAGGGGCAGAAAGAGAGGGAGACACAGAATCCGAAGCAGGCTCCAGGCTCTGAGCTGTCAGCACAGAGCCCGACGCAGGGCTCGAACTCAGGAACCGTGAGATCCTGACCTAAGCCGAAGTCAGACGCTTGACCAACTGAGCCACCCAGGCATCCCAGGAATGGCAAATTTAGAGAAATCAAGCGAGGCAAACTTGAGGACAAGGATGTTTGACAGATCTATCCAAATCATAAAGACTTGAAGGACCACTCAAAATTGAAAGGAAGAGAAGAAAATCGTAGTTTTACTCCCTACACATGGCCAGACCCTGTTTAGTGGTTCTCAAAACATGGTCTCTGGCCTGCTCTCTGCATGCTGAGTATTGTTTAGATTGACTTTTAAGATATGGAAGCAACTCAGTGAGATTAGGGAACCAGTAAAATGTAGTCATCAGGGCTAAGGTTCACACCCAGATGGGTCTCACTTTAGAACGTGCTTCCTGTCTGATTTTTTTTCCCCACACTGTTTCCCAATAAGCACTATAAATATCTGGTATGAATGCAAGGGAGAGAGAGGTATTGTATAATCAGTCAAGGAATGAGTGCTCGGTGGGGAGGTAGTAGGAGTTAGGCAAGGAGTTACAAAGGTCCAGACTGCAAGAGTTTTAGATTCTAACAACGGATTCCTCAGAATCTGTTACCCATAGCAAAAGTTTAGAGTAAGTTACCTGCAACAAACAGCTGAATACTGAGCCCAAAGCCCTTCTGGGCCATACAGTATCTCTCTGGCCCGAGTAATGATTTCCCAGCTGTGCCCTGGCCCAACAGCAGCACTTAGGAACTTGTTACCAATGCAAACTCTGGGCCTGAGAAAGAAACTCTCGTGAAGCAGAGCGGTCGTTATCTTAGCGAACTCTCCAGGAGACCGGGATGCACGCTGAAGTTCAACTACTGGACTGGAGACAAAATTGGGCTCCGAGGGAGGCCAGGAGAGAGGTCATTAAGGAGGTAATTAGTAATCATGTGGATTGAAGGAGCAAGGAAAGTGCAGGGAGCAAGCCAGCCTAAAACGTGAGGCTGCAGGAAAGAAAAACAAGGAACCTACAGAAGAGCAAGGCAGGCTTTGGGGAAAACAGTTGGAGGCACATCAGTGCTGCTTTTCCTCTAGCATCTCATTTTTTGCACGATCAATGCAAAGTCCGTGTCAAAGGGTAATTTATCCACTGTTAGCGAAGCAGTTAATTGTGTTGTAATTTTCTTCTGAATAGGATATTGTACACTGATTATTTGATGTATTTACTAGAGCTTGAAATTAACACTGCCATCGGACCGAGACTCCCTGACGTGGCTTCCAGCCCCAGCAGGGAGTGTTCTTTTGCAGGGAATACCCTCACACCCGTCTGTCAGTGGTGATGCTCCTGGAGTAGCTGTGAGAGAGAATCAGAAACAGTGAGGTTCCTAAAGTCATTAGCATTTAATTATCAGTGCTATTTGTCAAGGTCGGTAACGATCATTTTTCAGTTTATGAGTTTATTTTGCTGGTTCGTGAGGTTGGTTCTAGGAAAGAGAGCATGTCTGAATGGCCTAGCTCATTATGGAGCAAAATAAATGTAAGAGCTCCCCCTTGGATCCTTTTCTATATATTCAGGTAGGGCCACTCGCCCCCATAACACAGACCCTGGCCACACTTTTCCATTTAAAAGATGATACAAAATCAAAAGGCAATGAGATTTGGCATCGGGCACATGTAGGTCTCTAGCCATTCATGAACTAGACTAGGCTCCCCTGAAGCAGTTTCCTGTTCCTTGGAGCTTCTCTTTTCTCATATATACATCGGGAATAGTGAACCCTAACATAACCATAGCTCATGGGAGTTAAACATGATACCAAATACAAACAGTATGGAATAAAATAATGGTCAGCTTTTTATTGAGCACCTACTCTACACTAAAATATGCTTAATTAGGGGTTTTTTTTGTTTGTTTGTTTTTTTAAGTTCACCCTGGAGCTTCTCAGAGATACCATTATAATAACTCTAATAGCAGAGGAGGTAAAAATGATACCACAGCAATCCAAGGACAGAGTCTGATGTGGTCAACAAATAGCATTAAATGTGTATGAACACATTTTTTGTTAATTTCTATGTGAATTGTAAATGTAACTCTGGAATATAATTATATTTGTTTTTATTAAAATCTATTTTTTATTTTCTATTTTTTTAATGTTTATGTATTTATTTTGAGAAACAGAGAGATCGAGAGCAAGCTGGGGAGGGGCAGGGAGAGAGGGGAACAGGGAATCCCAAGCAGGCTCAACACTGTCAGCACAGAGCCCGATGTGGGGCTCAACCCCAGGAACCTGTGAGATCATGCCATGAACCAGAATCAGGAGCCAGGTGCTTAACTGACTGAGCCGCCCAGGCACTCCTAAAATATATTTTTTAAATTACTTAATGCAAGCAAATAAGTAATCAGAGATATGCTACCTTCACCCCCTGGCTTCAATTACAGTGAATGGCAACAAAAACCAACTGGAAAGCAGACTTTGATTTCTTTCTTCACCTCCACATGTTTATTTCCAAGTTATAGTTAAAATTTGGTTGTTTTTCTATTCTCTATTTCATTTACTTCAGTTCTATTGTCATTTCCTTCCTTCCGCTACCTTTGGGCTTAGTTTGTTCTTTTTCTAGTTCTTTGCGTTATAACATTGGGTTGTCTGAGATCTATCTTATTTCTTAATATAGGCATTTACAGATTTAATCTTCCCTCCTAGAATTGTTTTTGCTGCATTTGTTAATTTTGGTATGTTATTTCCATTTTCATTTGTCTTAAGATTTTTTTTCTCTTTCCTAATGAGCATATTGCTTAATTTCCACATATTTTTGAATTTTTTTCATTTTTTTAAAAAGATAAAGAAAGTAGACTTTTAGCTATACTAAGGAAAAAAGAGAAGACTGAAATAAATAAAACTATAAGTAATCAACTGACCTGATACCACAAAAATACAAAGGATGATTAAAAATTATTATGAATAATTTACACACCAACAAACCAGATAACCTGGAAGAAATGGATACATTCCTGGAAACATACTTGTTACTGGAGGGTGGGAGGGACTCTGGTCCTTGTCTCATGGAGTCAAAGAATGAAACTCGTGGACAAGAGAGAGTGAGCCAAGCGATAGAATTTATTGAGAGAAAGTGTAAAGCTCTCAAGAGTGAGAGGGGTCCCGACTGGTTTGCCGCTGGGGATTTCTGTCCCTGGCTTTTTACTGGGACCTTATCAGCAAGTTGGTGAGACCCCACGCCTGACACCTGGCCCAGGCAGGTCCAGAACACATTGATCTTCTCTTCTTCTTCCCCAAACTCCGCTGCCATTGCTGCTTCTTCAGCCTCCCACTTGTAGCTACACCCCACCTCCTGGAAGGTCCCTGGTCTCTCCTTGCCCAACACAACCCATTTTCTACTCAATACTGAACCTAAATCATGAAGTAATGGAAAATCTGAAAGATTAATAACAAGTGAGGAGATTAAAGCACTAATTAAAAACTTCCAAACAAAGAAAAGCCAAGAACCTGATGGCTTCACTGGTAAATTCTATCAAGCATTTATAAAAGAATTAACACCAATCTTTCTCAATTCCTCCAAAAAATGAAGAGGAGACAATATTTCCAAACTCATTTAATGAGGCCAGAGTTACCCTCAAAACAAAGCCAGTCAAGGATATAAGAAAACTATGGGTCAATATTTCTGATGCACAGTACAAAAACCCTCATCATACTAGCAAACTGAACTGAACAACACATTCAAATTGTCATACACCATGATCAAGTGGAATTCATTCTTGGAATGCAATGATGATGGTTCAACATACACAAATCAATACATATTATGCACTACATTAACAAATTGAAGAGAAAAAAATCACACAATTATCTTAACAGGTGCAGAAAAAACATTTGACAAAACCTAACATGATTTCATGATAAAAACTGTCAACAAATTAGGTATAGGAGGAATGTACCTCAACATAATCAAGGCCGTCTATGACAAGTCCATAGCTAACATCATTGTCAAAGGTGAGAAAGCTTAATGTTTCTCCTCTAAGATTAGGAACATGACAAATAAGTTCACTGTCACCACTTCTTATTCAACATGGCACTGGAAGTCATGGCCAGAGCAATTAGATAAGAAAAATAAAATAAAATAAATAAAGAGGAAGAAGTAAAATTGGGCCTGTTTGTAGATGATGTGATCTTGTGTATAGAAAACCCTAAAGACTCTGCCAAAAAAAAAAAACAAAAAAACAAAAAAACTGTTAGCACGTATAAACAAAGTTACTACAGTTTGAATATTAGCAGCATAAAAAATCAATATGCAAAAATCAGTTGCCCTTTTATACACTAACAAGAAAATATCCAAAAAAGAAATGTAGAAAATAATCCAATTTATAATAGTATCAAACATAATAAACTAGAAATAAATTTAACTAAGGAGGTGAAAAATCTGTTCACTGAAAACTATAAAATACTGATGAATGAAACTGAAGATGACACAAATAAATGGAAAGATACCTTGTGTTCATGGATTGGAAAAATTAACATTGTTAAAATATCTACGCCGCCCAAAGAAACCTAAAGACTTAATGGAATCCCTATCAAAATCCCAATGGGATTTTTCACAGAAAAAATAAATGTTAAATAAAATTGAATAAAATATTAAATAAAAAGTAATATTAAAATTGATGCAGACCCTGAAAAGACCTTCAAAAGCCAAATGGATCTAGAGTATAAAGAACAAAGCTGTAGTTACCAGATTTCAAAATATACTACAAAGCTCTATTAATCCAACCAGCTTGGTGCTGGCATAGAAACAGACAAATAGACCAAAAGAACAAAGTAGAAAATGTAGAAGTATATCTATATCCCTATGGTCAATTTATTTTCAGCAAAGTTGCCAAGAACACACAATGGGTAAGGACAGTCTCTTTAATAAATGGTGTTGGGAAAACTGGATATCCACATGCAGAAGAATGCAATTGATTCTTATCCCATACCATATACAAAAATTGGCTCAAAATGCATTAAAGACTTACATATAAGACCTAAAATATTTAAAACTATTATACTAAAACTTTGGAGAAAATCTTTTTGACATTGGAATAGGTAGTGATTTTATGGATATGACACCAAAAGCACAAGCAACAAAAGCAAAAATATAGACAAATGGTTTTGTATCAAACTAAAACACTTCGGCGCAGTAAAGAAAATAATCAAAAGAGTGAAGAGACAACCTAGAGAATGGGGAAAAATATTTGTAAATCATACAGCTGATAAAAATTAATATCTAGAACATATAAGGAATTCATATAACGCAATAACAATAAAAAAATTTAAAAATAGGCAAAAGACCTCAATGGACATTTCTTAAATGACATAAAAATGGTCTACACATATGAAACAATCTTGAACATCCCTAATCCTCAGAAAAATGCAAATCAAGAACCACAATAACAGATCACCTCATACCTGTTAGAATCCCTATTATTAAAAACATAAAAAAATAAGTGTTGGTAAAGATATTGACCAAAGGGAACCCTTGTAAACTGTTGATGGGAATGTAAATTAGTACAGCCATTATGGAAAGTAGTATGGGGAATTTTTTAATTTCCTCAGAAAGTAAAAAAAAAAAAAAAAAAAAAAATAGAACTTTTATGATCCATCAACACTGCTTCCAGAAGAAATGAAATCAGTATCTTGAGACATAAATTCTCCCATGTCTATTGCAACATTATACACAATAGCCAAGACATGGGATCAACCTAAGTGTCTGTCACATTTGCAACCATATGGGTGAAACTTGAGCACATTATGCTAAGTGAAACAAGCCAGGCACAGGGGAAAAGGAAGGAAGGAAGGAAGGAAGGAAGGAAGGAAGGAAGGAAGGAAGGAAGGAAGGAGAAAGAAAGAAAGAAAGAAAGAAAGAAAGAAAGAAAGAAAGAAAGAAAGAAAGAAAGAAAGAAAGAAACCCTGCATTATATTCCTCATGTATTAAATCTAAAAAAAAAAAAGCAATTTCACAGGCGCCGGGGGGCTCAGTCCGTTAATCATCTGACTTGGCTCAGGTCACGATCTCATAGTTCGTGAGTTTGAGACCCTCATAGGGCTCTCTGCTGTCAGCCTAGTTGGATCCTCTGTCCCCCTCTCTCTGACCCTCCCCTGCATGCCCTCTGTCTCTCTAAAAATAAATAAATAAACAAAAAAATCTTAAAAGTAACAACTTCATAGAAGAGAGTAGGATGGCTGTTTTCAGGGGCTGTGGGTGAGGGAAATGAGAGACGTTGGTCAAAAGATACAGTTTCTGTTATCCAAGATGAAGAAATTCTGTGGCTTTAATTTACAGCATGATGACTATAGTTTAACAATACTATATTATATACTCGAAATTTACCAAGAGAGCAGACCTTGAATGTTCTCACCACCCCCGCAAAAATTACCATGTGACGTGATAGAAAATGTTAATTAGCTTGATTGTGGTAATCATTCCACATTGTACCCATATATCAAAGTATTTTACAAAGTAAATACATACAATTTTTGTCAGTTACATCACAGTAAAAACTGGAAAATACAGTTTTTCAAAAATCTTTCCATATTCTCTATTCTCACCACTCCTGTTTTTGTTTAGGGCTGCCTCACCCTGCAATGAATTACAAGTAAGCATGCAGTTATTATAATGTAATTATTTCTATAATTGAAGATGGTAAAATTTGCTGCAGAATTCATAACAAATGACTTGATAAGTAATAAACAGTACAATCAACCACCAAGATAAACACTGTATGTATAAAAAGGCCTTCAATAAATGTTTGCTGAATTTAATAAAAGCTTGTAAGGAAAGCGAGTGAATAAACTAATTCAGTTATCTTAGGAGAAGCCACCTTATAGAATGATTACGGTAACTGATTATAACCCAAATATGTTTTTAAAACAACTTCCTTCAGTTTAATTCCAAATGCCTTAAATTCCTTCAGTTAAATTCAAGCTGTTCATTCATTCCGCTGTTTATTCATTCATTTATTCCACAAACGCATGTCTGCTGCTTACAATGTTACAGAAACTATGCTGAATCCAGGAAATATAAAGAAGAATGAAGCATAGTCTTTGCCTTTCAGAAATCACAACTTGGTGAGACTCCTGATATGTGTTTAATTTTTAGGTTATCTAAAGCTGATGAGGTTATCTGTCTTTACAGCCATTCAACATAGGGCTGTTACCAATTCAGACTGACAAATAATCGAGTTAGTTAAATGAAAAGGAGTAGAAGTAGGCTTGCCAGATTTGGTGAATAAAAACAAGCGTGCAATAGATTTGAATTTCATGGAAGTAATGAATTTTCTCAGTATAAGTAGGTCCCATATAATCCCTGGGCTGTACTTACATAAAACATTGTTTTTTGCTTATCTGAAATTCAAGAGTGTCTGTGTCCTGCATTTTACCTGGCAACCCTCGTTTGGGGGCTTTTACAATCTCGTTCCCTCTTCTGGTTTTAATGGAGTTATAAGGGTGAACAGAAAAGAGCACTGCCTACCTACCCATGGTGCCCAAACCACAGAGTGGCAGCACCTAAAACAAAACTAATGAGGTTTTGAGACCCTTGTAAGAAAGGCATTTTTTTTCAAGGAAAATTATGTACCCTGTGAGACATATTTTCCACTCAGAGAGCACCAGTTTTCTCATTTAAGTCTGCCTGTCAGGGCATATTTTGAGTGCAGTGATATTTTTAATATCATATTTCACTCAAGGATTTCAAAGTACTTTAGAAATAATTACATTATTAATGCCTTTGTGACCCCCGTGAAGTAGCTAGGGGGCATATATTATTTATAATCACATTATGGATGGAGAAACTGAGATAAAGAAAGGCTTAGTGGTTTGATCAAGGTCATGAAATGAGTCACTCGTGAAGCCAAGCACAGAACTTACTACTGGTGAGCGGTACAGTTCTGTGTACTTAGGGTATGAGGGTTGGGGTGGGGGAGGGGATTATGGGAGATAAAATTTCGCGGAAGCTTTGAAATAGAGGATAATCACAATTACAATGAACTAGAATTATTCTTCATGTCCTTTCCCTGCCCCTGCTCATCTCTCCTGCCCTATCCTGGGGCAGTGTCATGAGGGCAGGATAGCCACATGGAAGGTGACATAGGAGATGTCACACTGAAGGATGTGACATCGTCTGTGTTGTGGTCCTCATCTTAATCAGATGAGGCAGAAATTAGAACCAAACAAAGTCAGCTTCAGTATAGTCTTGTCACTGCATGAATTGTGCAACATCTAAACTAGATGTGCATCCCTGAGAAAGACATCCAATTTCTTCCAGTTTTAGGGGCCTTATCTCTGTTATAAAGATACTGGTATCAATCTTGACACATTGTGCTATTATAAATGCCATTCATAAAAGACTGAGCGAATGGTAGCACATATTTTGACCAAATAGGCTAAAATCGAACATTCTTTTTTTACAGTTTATTTTATTATTTATTTTGAGAAACAGAGAAAGAGAGAGAGAGAGAGAGAGAGAGGGCGAGCATGAGCAGGTGAGGGGCAGAGAGAGAGAATCCCAAGGAGACTCCAGGCTGTCAGCACCTGATGCAGGGCTCGAACTCAGGAACCATCAGATCATGACCTGAGCCAAAACCAAGAGTGGGAGGCTTAACCAACTGAGTCACCCAGGGGCCACTGAAATCAAATATTCTCCAGAATTTCTCCTTTTCTCTGGTTCTTGGTTTCATCAGCAATGGAAAATGATGGCATTAGGAGCAGATGACCTCAGAGGTCTTCTCTGGCTTTAAGATGATCTGATTTTATGGATTGCAGCTTTGAAAAAATCACCGAGGTTCACCTTAAAACAATGCTAGGTTTATAAGCTGTCTCTTAAAACAGACTTCAATTCCGTACAATTCTGGTGCAATGATGCTACTACTGATAATCCTGTGCAAGGTGCAGGTAACGTTCTTTTACACACACTTATATACCTCTGATAGCTGAAGATTTATTTCCAGCATTAAATACAACCCCCCCTTTTTTTTAATCTCAAAAAGCCCTGAAGTAATCGCATTTACATGCAAGCTGTGCCTGTGGAAAGCAGGGTATCTGTGCCTCAAACCAATTTCCCAGCAGGTTGGGTAACCCAGGAGCAGTCCTGGACTTTGGAGATAGACCTTCATTTGACCTTGGGCAGCATGGTTCACTTTTCTGGACCTCCCTTGGTTACTTTTATATGAGATAGATGTAATATGATCTAACTTCCAAGTTTGTTATAAGGATGAAATGTCATAGTAAAAATATTCTCTTACAGAACTTTCCATTTTAATTAAATTTCCTACTAGTTGAGGTTGGAAAGCCTCATTAGGGGTACCCCCTCCCTATGCGCAGGTCTTTTCAGGAAGCTCTACAACAAAGAAATAAACCAGTGTACTTTTTTAAGATTCATTCATTCATTCCATTCATCCATTTACGCATTCATTCATTCATTCATAAGAATGCTTTATCTTTTATTTAAAAACAAAGCAAGTTGTTTCAAAGGAGAGAATGTTCCTTAGATTAACTAAAATACCTTATTCTTTTTTCTTAACAATTCAACATTTGGAAACACGTGCCTATAAGATAAAGTGTCCCTTAATTTTTCCATGATCAGTTGACTAATCTTCCACCCACAGTTTGAAATGTCTGCTCAATTTATAGTGATATACCAAATGAGAATAAGAGGAAAAAAAGTAGAAAATTATGCAAAATTGGTAGCAAGCATGTGTACACACACACACACACACATACACACACACACAATTAAAAGAAAACATTGCAGTGAACCAACACATTCTTTTAATTAACTGCTTGTGAAATCCCAGAGTCGCTGTTCAAATCCCATTTCTATAATCTTACCACACCTTTAATCATGCTATTTCAGCACCTACCACGTTAGATAGAACTCACATCTCCCGTGGGGAATATAGCCCTGACTGTTTACCAGGGCAGCAAAACACAAAATCACTTAAGATGACCGTCTCCCACGTGGCACCATAGTCAGCTGGACCAGGCTGTTTGCCCTGTCTCCAGGCCACACTCTCTCCACCTGTCAGGTTCCTTGCTGCGACCCCCAGGTCTACCAGTCCAGCTCCATTGGGTACCACACCCGTCCACCTTAGGCTCCTTCCCACTGCTCTCCTTTCTCACTCCGTGGTCAATAAACTAGCAGGGCTTCTTCCACAAGAGGCTGGCTCATGCCTCTGTGCTTCTGCTTGTGCTGCTGTCTGTTCCTGCCACCCTTCCCAATGCACTTCATTTCCTTGGATGCTTCTCTACTCAGATTCTGTTGCTTCCCTAAAGACTTTCTTGGCCCCTCAGGCTGGCCTAGACACAGTTTCTGTTGTGGGCTGTGATCTCTGATGCTTCAATCGGAGCGTACCTGCTACCATATTCACTGCCTATGAGCTCAGGAAGGCCGTGGCTGTGAGCCACCATGATGTTATTCCTGAATTCCCACAGTCTGGCATGTAAAAGCTAAATAAATGGAATATGAGGGAAGCACTGGGTAAGTAAAAGATCATCTTCATTGATGTCTTCCATAGAGAAATCTATAGCCAATCTGTAAGATAAGCAGGAGCTTGTGAAGAGGTCCTGCATGGAGATCTTAGCCCAAGATAGGTAAAAGCAAGAGGATTGTGTTTGTTTGTGTGTTTGTTTGTTTTTTAAGGTTTATTCATTTTTCAGAGACAGACAAAGTGTGAATGGGGGAGGGTAGAGAGAGAGGGAGATACAGAATCTGAAGCAGGCTCCAGGCTCTGAGCCATCAGCACAGAGCCTGACGCAGGGCTCAAACTCTCGGACCGCGACATCGTGACCTGAGCCTAAGTCAGACATTTAACTGACTGAGCCACCCAGGCACCCCTGTTTGTTTGTTTTTAATGTTTACTTATTTTTGAAAGACGGAGTGCAAGTGGGGGAGGGACAGAAAAAGAGGGAGACAGAATCTGAAGCAGGCTTCCAGCTGTCAGTACAGAGCCTGATGTGGGACTCGAACCCACAAACTGTGAGATCATGACCTGAGCCAAAGTCTGACGCTTAATTTACTGAGCCACCCATACCACCCCAAGAGGATTGCGTTTAAATGAACAAAGAAATGTGTCTCAGGAGTCTCAGTGTAAGATATATGGAGAGTGCTTGATGTTGGAGGCAGAAGCCAGAAATATACATGGGGAAAAAAAGCTGTATATATGCCATGAATTATAAGAAATCACCTGCAATGTGGGTGTGATACATGTACCTCCCTCATAAGTAGGTTTCAAACATTCGAGAAATGCATGTAGAACACTTAGAATGGTGCCTTGCTCCAAAGAGGCAGTGCAATAGTGCTAATAATAGAAATCATTAGTATATTGTTAGTTATAGAGTTTCATGAAGATGTTCTAACTCTGTGACTAAACTTTGATGATATCCTATGATAACTCTATTCTATCACTTATTAGCGATTTACTTGTCTATTGATTGAAGAAATCCACTTACCACATACATATTGAATGCCTATGATACCGCAAGCACTCTTCTTGGTGTTTATTTTATCCCTATGCAGTAAGCTTTTGGTGACTATATTTTTTGTTGAAGTTAACTGACATACAATTTTATATTAGTTTCAGGTGTACAATATAGTTTACTTATGTATATTATGAAGTGATCACGGCTGTAAGTCTAGCTACCATCTGCTACTAAAGTTGTTACAATATTAACTATATCTCCTATGTTGTACATTGTATCCCTGTGTTTTATTTATTGCATAACTGGAAGCTTGTACCTTTTAATCCCCTTCCCCTATTTTCTTCTCCATCTCCTCACCCTCATTTCCCTCTGGCAACTCTCAGTTTGTTCACTATATCTATGAGTCTTTCTCTGTTCTATTTTGTTTCTTCGTTTGTTTGTTTCATTCTTTTTTTTTTTCCTTAAGTTTATTTCTCTGTTTTGAGAGAGACAAAGAGAGGGAGTGGGGGAGGGAGAGAGAGAGAGAGAGAGAGAGAGAGAGAGAAAGAGGGAATCCCAAGCAGGCTCCACACTGTCACTACAGAGCCTGATGCAGGGCTCACGCCTCAAACCATGAGATCATGACCTGAGCCAAAACCAAGAGTCAGACACTTAACCGACTGAGCCACCCGGCTGCCCCCATTCTTTTTTATGGCAGAGTAATATTCCAGTAATATTCCAGTAGTATAATATACTGGAATATATATATATGTGTGTGTATGTATATATATATATGTGTGTGTATGTATATATATATATATGTGTGTGTGTATGTATATATATATATGTGTGTGTGTGTATGTATATATACATATATATATATATATACACACACACACATATATATATACACACATATATATACACACACACACACACATACATACACATATATGTATATATATCTATATATACATATATAGATTATATTGTATACATTATATATAGATAATTTATGGCTATATATAGATAGATCTATATTATTATATATATCTATAAATATCTATCTATAAGTGTGTGTGTGTGTATATATATATATATATATATATATACACATATATATATAATATCACATCTTCTTTATCTATTTATCGTTTGATGGCCACTAGAGAATATCCGGTACGATTAACAACTTTGTTTTCCACATGTAAAGGTATTTTAGCTCAAACAAAGTTCAAGTCCCTTATGAAGATTCTTTCTAAGTCTCCCAAGGGGCTCCTAGTTTTCCCAAAGGTGCAAACAGATCACTAGGACTCCCTGACATCTCCAGGGTTTTTATCAAAGAAGGATCCCAGTCTTTGCCTTTGGGTGGAAACAGGATCACACTGGATCAAAGATGTGTGGCCTTTCTTTTCTTGAATATCAATCCATAAGTTTCTATTACTAAGTGTCTACTGTGTATGGGGCAATTTCTTAAGCACAAGGGATAAAAAAGATAAATAAGGAAGAATCCTAGGCTTTCAGTTATGAAAATTCAGGCTCAGTTATGAAAATTAATCACAACATAACAATCTGAAAATGCCCATTGTATAGAAGAATAAACTACGAGAGCATATAAAAGGGTCACCTAACAGTAAGGGAAGGAGTGGGTCAGAGACATCTTCTTTGAGGAAGTGATGGCTAAATAAATTTTGAAAAAAGTCAGTGTTAATGAGATAGTAGAGGAGAAGTTTCTAGGAATGAAGAATAGTGCTTTGAAGGCAAAAGATATAAAACAGCAAAATGCACCCAAGTGATTACCCATACATATTTCAGACACGTTTAACTGTAATATACAACATTATGATATACATCAATCTATGTGTCTCATACAAGTGCATCTAAAAGAGGTAAAAATTCAAAAGGATATATTTTGATGCATAAAGCCCAGATTTATTATAAGTCCAAATTTCTTGATGAAGCAATTTGACTTTTATAACTTCACTTATCTCTCTAGCTTCCTATTTCTCTCTTCCCTAAGGATAGTCTTTAATTTGGGTGTAGGCATATTTTTTCTATCAGAGACCAGGTAGTAAATATTTTAGGTTTTGTGAGCCAAGCAATCTCTGTTGGGACTACACAACTCTGTTGTTGCATGAAAGCCGCCATAGGCAATACATAAACATATGGGCATGGCTGGGTTCCAAGAAAACTTTTTTCATGGACTCTGACATCCGAATTTCATGTAATTTTCATGTGATATGAAATTGTATTTTCTTTTGACTTCTTTTTCAATTATTTATAAATGTAGAAAAGTTTGTTAGCTTGTAGGCCATAAAAAACAAGTAACAGGCTGGATTCCATCCTCAGAACATAGTTTATCAACTCCTGTTTCAGAAAATCATTATAACTTAGGAGGAGTTATAGAACAAATTTCATTAGCATTTTCTCACTGTTAGATCTGAAATCAGAATACACTGTTATTAGTTTTATGTATCTACACTAAACTTACTGTGTTTTTTTTCTGATGTCATTTACAATTATGCTATATTTTCCATTGTGAAGTAATTAAAGGTCAACTGTATATGATGACCTTGTGAGTATCACATTTGATAGGAATGGATTCAGAACCTGCGAACTGCAGATAGGAATGCCTTTGTAAAGCATTTTTACCAGGAACATGGACCATCTGTTTCCTTGGGTGATACAGTATCTCAGTCCACAATATGGTTCCAAATGAATAATGGAGATTGGTTTTTACGAGTCAGCTTTATCTGTTTCAGCAATGATTAATAGCTCCCTGGTCCACCTTGCTTACAAAAAGGGAGAAAACATGTGAAAACAATTTCGTATCTGAGTGAGATGAATCCAAATTTTGCAAATAAGATTACAGTCAACGGATGCAGATGCCACTGAGTTTAGAGCTTTTCCTTAATGTGTTGTTTAAGGGAAAGAAGGTGGGCATTAGAGACTGTATGTCTTGGATTAGGGACCAGATTATTCCTTTAACGTAGCCTCTGACAAATCACTTCACATCACTGAGCCTTCGTTTTATCTCTGTGACATGAGGATACCAACACATCTCATATGCTATTTGGCTGAACATTTATTATTTTGCATGTATAGGATCTCAAACATGGTAACCTACATAGTATTCAATAAGGTATTTAGATTTATTTTGGCAATGATCTCTGTGTGTGTGCGTGCGTGCGTGTGTGTGTGTGTGTGTGTGTGTCTGTGCGTGTGTTATGCATATGACTAACTCCATTCCAATAGAACTACCCTACAATCTAGCAATAGCACTGCTAGGAATTTACCCAAGGGATAAAGGAGTGCTGATGCATAGGGGCACATGTACCCCAATGTTTACAGCAGCACTTTCAACAATAGCCAAATTATGGAAAGAGCCTAAATGTCCATCAACTGATGAATGGATAAAGAAGATGTGGTTTATATACACAATGGAAAATACTTGGCAATGAGAAAGAATGAAATCCTGCCATTTGCAGCAACATGGGTGGAACTGGAGGGCATTATGCTAAGTGAAATTAGTCAGTCAGAGAAAGACAGATATCATATGTTTTCACTCCTATGTGGATCCTGAGAAACTTAACAGAAGACCATGGGGGAGGGGAAGGAGGAAAAAAGTTACAGAGAGGGAGGGAGGCAAACCATAAGAGACTCTTAAATACAGAAAACAAACTGAGGGTTGATGGGGGGTGGGGGACAGGGGAAAATGGGTGATGGGCGTTGAGGAGGGCACTTCTTGGGATGAGCACTGGGTGTTGTATGGAAGCAATGAATCACAGGAATCTACCCCCAAAACTGAGAACACACTGTACACACTGTATAGTAGCTAACTTGACAATAATATATATACATATATATATTATATTACGTATATACATATATGTATATATTATATACATTACATATATTATATATACATATATATCATAATATATATTATGATACATATGTATATATATTATAATATAATATATTATAATATATATAATATAATATATACTATAATGTGTGTATATATATATATATAATTAAAACATTTTTAAAAAAGCTCTTATTCCAAATTAGCTCTTGATTGAGGCCCAATGACCTCCATGTCCCTGAAACAGACTTTTTTCTTCCATTTTCCTTATTTATTCCATTTCCTTATTATTCTCAGTACTATTATTTAAAAAAAATTATTCTCCTTTGGTTTCTTAAATACCAGATTATTTTGTTTTTATTGTTCCTTCTCTGATCTCTCTCTCCCTTTTTGCTCTCTCTTTCTTGCTTTTCCTTTTTCCTTCAGTAAAAAGCCATTAAACAATGGACCTCTGTAAGGCTCAGTCCTAAGGCATTATTTCCTTTTACCTTGTGTTCTAACCCTAGGAGACATTATTTTTGCTCATGATTTCAAATATCGTCTGTACCCAGATGACTTACAACATATGACTTTAATGCACAATTCTCTTTTGTGCTCTAGAACTAACTAAAACCTAGTGAGTACATGACGCCTCTCTTTGATTGACTAATCTGGCATTGTATCCTTCAAACCCCAGTATGTTTCCTGTGTTTTCTATAGTGTTACAGTCTTTCTGTTGCACGATATCCTTGATACCTCTTATTTTCTTATCCCACATACCTTGTCCACCATCAAGCTTTGTTAACTTTCCTCCTAAAATATTTTTATAGCAGAGTCTTCAACCTTAACACCATTGATCCTTTGGGCTGGCTAATTCTACACTATGGGGTACTATCCTATGCATTGTAGGAGGCTTGGTATTATCCCTGACCTCTATCACTTGATACTAGTTGTATGACCCTCTCAAGTTCTGACAATCAAAATTACTCCAGATGTTGCCAAATGTCCTGTATTGGGAGTATAGAGCAAATAGCTCCCCTTTGAGAGTCATAATCTATCCATCCGTCTCTGTCCATCTCACTTGAATCACATAGACCAAGCTTGTATTTCCCTCGCTCTGGAGGGCAGAAATAGCCTTCTAACCAAGCACCCACATCTACTCTTTTCCTCTCCCCCTCTTCTTCCACTGTAGGAGCAGTTTCGTTTGGGAATTCACAGTGTGAGTGCTGAAGTCTGACAGCTGGGGTCTACTCTGCCACATATTCACTGGGTGGACGTGGACCAGATAATTGCTCCTTTCCTCAGTCTCCTCACTCTTACAGTGGGGATGGCAATACAAACCCTGTAGGGAAGTCATGCGCATCCAATGGGTAACAGGCGGGTAGTGCTCAGAACAGTGTCTGGCACAGGGTAAGCTCTCAATGAATATTAGCCATAATAGAATGGTCTTTTGAAAACAAATCAATAATGACAAGTCTTTACTAAAAAATATGCTTCAATCAATTTCATGGGTCTTAAGGGAAAGAAAAAAAATATTTATTAACATGGCCCACAGGATCGCCTGGCATTGGCCCTATTTATCTCCCTTGTCTTAGGTTGTAGAAAGCTTTTTCTTGATATCTTGCCCCAAATGCTTTTGATTTTTTCATGTTCTGTACATTCACGATATATGTATCATGAATCCTTCAGCTTCCAGGTCTTTGCACCTGCCATTCTTTCTGGAATATTCTTTCTTCCCCTAACCCTATACTCATTGCCTCGATAACCTCTACTCTTCTGGTTTCTGTCCAATCACCACTTCTTCAGAGAAACCTTCCCCAGTCTCCCCAACTAGATCTGTTATCCTTATTTTATCAGTTGATAGTCCCTTATGCTTGTTTTTCACATTTATTAATTTTATTTTGTGTGATTCTTGGTTAAATGTGCACTTTCTCCACTAGACTATCAACTCTTTGAGAACAAAGTTTCCCTGTTATTTTTTTTTATTTTTTAGTTTTACTCACTGTTAGATCCATGCCTCACGTAATTCTGGACTTACAGGCATTCAAGAAGTCTTTCATGGTGAGTAAAGTATATAGATAGTTTTATAGATGATTAAATGACTTTATAGTTATAAAATTAATGTATATTGCTATGTAGTAAAGACAGAAGTTAATTTAAGTTCTGTGAAAAAAGCAAAGACTGAGAAAAGCCTTACATGTGGGAGGTTTACCCAAAGATATGTTACCTACTTGATGGCCACCATGAGTAGCTATGGCTAGATTCTGCCAAGGAACCTGTAGAGAATGCAGCCAAGAACTATCTACCAGTTTACAGAAAAGAGGGTTATTTATTTACCAATTCCTATTGCCTATGTTCAAGTGTCCACTTGAGTACCAACTTCCTCACATATCCATTTTTTTCTCATATACCAAGAAGCTGAATGGATGGCTTGTAGGCTTTCTATGTGACAAAATCAGAATTTGCAGGATAGAAAGCAAAATAGCTAAAGAGCAAACATTGATGTCTAATCATTTTATCTCTAGTACTTCTATGAAGCCACATTTTCATATATTGATTGGCTATTTTCTTGTTGACACAACGTGTGTATGAGTCACTTCTCTTGGCTATTCACAATTTTAGGGGGTCTTTGTAGACTGATAAGATGATCTCTTTGTCTCACATCTTATTTTAATATAAGAGAATCTGATAGTTTGTGCTTTATAAATCTTTGGTTCCTTCTCGTTTCCGGATACCAAGGGAACAAAATAATTAGAATATTTTTTTTCTAAAAACCTTATACAACATATATTATTTTTATGCAAATCTTTGATCCACTAAGAATTTATTTTGGTTCATCAAACAATGCAGGAGTGATTCAGATCTTCCCCTTCCTTGGCAACATTTGGTTGCCATTTTAGTGGCTATTTTGAAAAAGCCATTTTTTCATTTTTTTTTTACATTTATTTATTTTTGAGAGACAGAGTGTGAGTTGGGGGGGGGGGGGCAGAGAGAGAAAGAGACACAGAATCCCTAGCAGGCTCCAGGCTCCAAGCTGTCAGCACAGAGCCCGAAGTGGGGCTCAAACTCACAAACCATGAGATCATGACCTGAGCTGAAGTTGTACGCTTAACCGACTGACACACCCAGGGGCCCCTAAAAAGCCATTCTTATAGGTGTGTAGTGATATCTCATTGTAGTTTCAATTTGCATTTTCCTAATGACCAATGGTGTTGAACATCTTTTCAAGTGTTTATTCACCAGCTCTATATCTTCTTCAATGAAATGTGTGTGTGTGTGTGTGTGTGTGTGTGTGTGTGTGTGTGTGTGTGTATAACTTCCTAATTGGATTATTTGTGGATTTTTTAAAATTTCCTTTATTTTTCCATACTGTTGACTTTTGGGAGTTCTTTATACTAGTTCTTTTTTTCTTGGGTATGTAGTTTGTAAATATTTTCTTTCCTACTCTTTAATCTTGCCTTTGTTCATTTAATGAGATCATTCACAGAACAAGAATTTTTTATTTTTTTGAGATCTAATTTATCACTTTTTCCTTGTATGGATCTTGCTGTCCCTGAAGTACTCTCTACATTCACTGTTTAGATTCTCATCAACCATCTCAAACTACAAATACATAGCTCATAAACACCTCTTGGTTACTATGCAGACCTAATTAGTTCTTCTTGTACTTCCCCTATCAACAATAAAAAAAAAAAAACAGTTGATCTATAAACAATCTACACATTCATTGAGATCTGCTGTCCCTAGAAAGAAATCCATGCCATTGTTGAGCCATGGGCTTAAACAGCCCATAGCTATTTCTACTCAATCAAGAGACATGTAGCTAGTGACAAGAAAAAGAAAAAAAAAAAACTGTTAGAGCTACTTATCTTAACCAGATTATAATTAACTATTAGAAATTTCATGTAAATATTGGGTGATCTAGTGAAGATAAGCTACAGACATTTAGAATAGAAAGATTATTGCTAAGATAAAATATCCAAGAAAGGAATCTATTTCATTAGACTCATAGCTTGGAATGTTGTATTCCAAAACATTCCACCATAGAGTCAAATGTGGTCTAATATGTGCATGGAATAACCACAGCATTGATTTCATATTTGATGAATGCTAGAAGTTAGGATGAACAAAAAGGAACAAAGGAAACAGAAGATTCATGTTCCCTCTCTGAGAGGAAAGATATAATCAGCAAGCACAATGTAAGGGCTGTGCCGACTCTAGGGCAGAGTTGTTACATCAGTTGCTGTTAATATCAGTTGGAAAGATAAGTACTAGATTTCAGAGAAAACAATGCAGTGAACCTTGTTAGTAATTGCAAGAGATGCATTTGAAAGAATTAAGCTGAGTTTCTCTTCAGATAGCAAAGAAAGAATAAGACCTGTGGCTGAACTTAGATTCCCCTGGAGAGAGTCGTGGGGGAAATCGCTTAAGCAAAGTTTTCAGGGGTAAAGGGCATAAGAGCAATAGCTTTGAAACTGAAATCAAGCCAGTTAGTAACTTGGCTTCATTTAGTTTAATTGCATTTAATGAATATCTCTCAAATTCCAGTTACAAGCTTGGCGGTTACTAGACACTGGGACCATGAGGAAGAAAACCAGTAAAGGTTGTTAAATAATATTTTAGTATATCAGAGGAGACAATCAGCCAAAAGTGTAAAAATCCAATTATAATGACGATGTGCAATAACAGAAATTTGTAGGGGCAAATAGCTTATATTAATTAAATGGATTATAAGCATTACTTTTAATGAATACTGTAGCCCAGTATCTATAGTCCCTTTTCTAAATGAGAATAGAGGTTGTGTCAGTGTTACTTTCTTGATCCCACGTGCTTTTCCTGACACTTTCACAATTTTTTAAGTGTATTTATTTATTTTGAGAGAAAGAGAGAGAGGGAGAACAAGTGGGGAAAAGGGACAGAGAGAGAGAGAGAGAGAGAGAGAGAGAGAGAGAATCCAAGCAGGCTCTGAGCTGTCAGCGGGGGGCTTGATTTGATGAACCATGAGATCATGACTGGCTCAGGTCTTAAGCCAAAATCAAGAGTCAGACGCTTAACCTACTGAGCCACCAGGCGGCCCTCTCACAATTCTTTCTGGTCCTGGTAACAAATATGTTCCAAACAATATTTTGTATGTGTGGTTTTCAAATGTCTTTCTGCTGTTGTCTCTTGCGTCTACTGCAATTGGGTTTCTGCCCCCAACCTCTCCATAGAAGCTGCTTCTCTCTGTCACTTCCTTTCCTGTGGACCTTTGCTTGCTCCAGCACCACTTCCAGAAGAGGATATCTCTCCTGCACTGAATTGCCTTTGTACCTTTGTCAAAAATCAGCTGAGCACATTTAGGTGGATCTATTTCTGGGTTCCCTGTTTGCTCTCGCTGACCTAGATGCCTCTCATTCTACCAATGCTATGCTATCTTAATTAGTGTAGGTAAATATTAACTCTTACATAAGGGTAGAGTTATTTCTCATTTTACCCTCCCTTTACGAGATTTTCTGTTTAGTTAACCTGGTGCCTTTTCATATAGATTTCATATAAATTCTAAAGCCTTGGGGCGCCTGGGTGGCTCAGTCGGTTGAGCGTCCGACTTCGGCTCAGGTCATGATCTCGCGGTCTGTGAGTTCGAGCCCCGGGTTGGGCTCTGTGCTGACAACTTAGAGCCTGGAGCCTGCTTCGGATTCCGTGTCTCCTTCTCTCTCTCTGCCCCTCCCCACTCATGCTCTGTCTCTCTCTCTGTCAAAATTAAATAAACCTTAAAAAAAAAAATCTAAAGCCTTTGCATAGGAACACAATCAAAAAGTGGGAAATGTCTTAAAGTTATAGATAATGTGGGGGAGAATTGGAATCTTTACTATGTGGAGTCTCTTAACCTATGAACATGATGTCTCTCCATGTATTTATGTCTTTTATTTCTTTTATCAGCATTTCATATTTTCCAGCATACGTATCTTATACATGATTTGTTAAGGGTATACCGGGCTGTTCCACTTTCTTATAATGACTGCAAATGGTATTTTGTTTTTTAATTCTTATTTCCACATGTTGATTTTTAGTATATAGGGATGTGTCTGACTTTCGTGCACTGGTCTTGGATCCTGTGACCTAGCCAACCTCATGTATTCATTCTAGGATGTGTTGTTTTTACAGATTCTTCTGGATTTTTCACGCAGATATTCAATTCATCTATAAATAGAAGTAGTTTCTTTTTTTATCTCTTCCTTCCTAATCTGTATGCTTTTATTTTTCATTCTCTGAATGCACTGGCTAGAAATATCAGTACTGTGTTGAATGAGAATGATGGCAGCAAGCATCCTTACCATGTTCCCAATCTTAGAGAGAAAGCATTCAATCTCTTGGCATTAAGTAGGATGCTATCTTTAGGATTCTTGTGGGGACTCTTCAGAAAATGGAGGTAAATTCTCTCCATTCCTAATTGGTGGAGAGTTGTTGTTTATAAATATGTTTGGAATCTTGTAAAAAAAATTCCACATTAATCCGTATGCTCACATGATTACTCTTCTTTAGTGTGGCAATTACTATATTGGCTTATGACTGTAGTATAATTTTATATATATCTTACTTTTTGAAAGACATGTCCACTGTCTATACATCGAATATTTCTTGTCTTGGGTCAAAATTCCACACCATTGTCTTTTGGCTTCTACCATTTCTGAGTAGAAGTCAGACATCTTTATTTTCGCTCTCCTGGATGTCATATGTCCGACTCCTTGGATGATTCTTAGATTTTTGTTTTCTCTTAGATTTTTAGAAGTTCATCTCTGATGTGCCTAAGTGTGGCTAGGATTGTATTTATCTTGTTTGAAGTTGACTGCTGTTCTTGATTCTGTGGGTTTGTTTCTTTCATTGCTAAAAAAATTATATCTTAACCCCTCTCACATCGCCTTCTAGGATTCAATTACATGTGTATGAGACCATTTAATATTCTCCCACAAGTCTCGGATGGTCTGCTCAGTTTTCTAAAATCTATTTTGGTCTCTGCATGTCAGTTTTCTTTGTGGTGTCCGCTCTGCTGTCATGTCTATCAAATGACTATTAATTTCTAATGTATTTTTTTAAATCCTAAAATTTCCATGACTTCCTGTTTGTAGTTTCCTTCACGTTGCTGAAATTCCTCAGCTGATCCCATAGATCACTTTCCTTTTCCACCTGGCTTTGGTATGTATTTATCATTGTTATTTTAAGACCCTTCATTAGGCTGCCGCTTAGCAGGAATACAGGCAATGGTCTTGTGTATGTTTGGGGAGAATGTCTACCCCCTTTACTGCTTACTCCTGAGTCTTTTCTGTACTGCTGCCCATGGTGAAAGGCCCATGGGAAAAACAAAAGTGCTGATTCTTGTAGATTCACTCAATGATCAGGGTATCTGGGAACTCTCATTCCTCATGCCAGGTCTCAGGGGGTCATTTAGTTTGATTTGAATTTGGGATTTTTCTTCCATACTCTTTTCTGATTGCCCTTTCTAGCACTGGACCAGTGATAGGGTATCCATGGGTCTCTAGACTCCCAGGAACAGCCTAGTCCTTTTAGAAATTTAGCTCATTTATGGAATGTTTGGGAGGCTCAGTCAGCTAAGCATACAAGTTCGGTTCAGGTGATGATCTCACGGTTTGTGGGTTCCAGCCCTGTATCAGGCTCTGTGCTGACAGCTCAGAGCCTGGAACCTGCTTCGGCTTCTATGTCTCCCTCTCTCTCTGCCCCTCCCTCACTTGTACCCTGTCTTTTCTCTCAAAACTAAACTTAAAAAAAATAAACAAGCAAACAAAAAACCAAGTAATGTAACCAAGTAAACAAGCCTCACAGTCAAGCCAAGTCATACAATTTATTTATGAGAACTTAAACAGACTTTTCAAAACTCTAATGAATAGAAAAGTAAAAAATCAGGAAAATGATCTTTAGTCATTTTTCCCACATTTTACATTAAACCCACAGGACAGCATGAAGTATTCTGATTCGTTGGGATAATTCCTGCCTCTGGATTTTGCTGCTGTTAATTCGATGGGCTCTGCCTCAGTGGCCTCGCCGCCTAGCCTCTGCGTGTGAGAGGTGGTGGCTAGATGTGGTTTCAGAGTTCATAGAGCTGTGGGATGGAGCTCCAAGATGTGAGCTTTAACACCAGTAAGTCCTGGTTTATAACCCCACTTCCGTATGTTACTACTAATGCAGAACTTGGGTTTTCAACTTGGAACCTATTGACAGTATAGGACTAATATGAGGATTAGAAACAGCAGGTGTCAAGGATCCTGCACCCAACAGGGACTCGGCTGACGGTAGTCGATGCTGGGCTAAATGCTTTGTAAGGAGGCATATGCTTGGACATAGTCTCAGAACAGCACCTAGAGGCTAAATATGCAAAGATTCTGGCTGCAAGACTTCTCCAACTCTTGAAGGACCTCTGAGTCTCGGAGGCACGCTAGAGAGACTTTACAGGACTGAAGATGCACGAGACTGAATGTATATTTTATTACAACAGTGAAAATATAAACTATCAACTTGGAGATGATTTTAAATATCATTTAAAAATATTTTATTCATGACTAGACAAGTATTTATACAATATATAACTATAATAATATATAAATATTAAAATATGTGTTATAAAATAAAAATTATAACAAGCTAACCTATAAATAAACATAAATATATAAATCATATAGGTCATATATAAGTATAATAACATGCAAAAGTATATATTTCTTATAACATATGGTATATAATATATTTCATATGTAATAATATATATAACAAAAAGAAATCATGTATACATTAGCTAATATTCACTGAGTTTCTTTTCTCCAGACTCTTCTATAAATAGGAATCATTAAAGCAACCCAATTCTGGGGCGCCTGGGTGGCTCAGTTGGTCAAGCGTCTGACTTCAGCTCAGGTCATGATCTCACGGTTCGTGGGTTCGAGCCCCATGTCAGGCTCTGTGCTGACAACTCGGAGCCTGGTGCCTGCTTCAGATTCTGTGTCTCCCTCTCTCTGCCCCACCTCTGCTCGTACTCTCCCTCTTTTTCTCAAAAAAAAAAGGAATAAATAAACATTAAAAAAAACCAAACCAGTTCTGCCTAACAAAAAGGGAGGAGGGCACACTTGGAGAGGCAGTGGAAGGCAGTGAAGAGGGGAAGAAGGCTGTGCCAAGTTCACGCACACTACACATATGCTCGAGCAAGAGAGAGGAAAAATGAATCGGAGGGTGAAAATGTGCAGCGACAGCCTCTAAATACATTTATCATTGCAATTTGACTTTATAACATACCCACGGTATGGTTTCTGTCATCATGCTTATTTTGCCTATGAGTAAACCCAAGAACAGAAAACCGGAATTATTTGTCCCAGTTCACACAACTGGCAGGTGGTGGATCCAGGTTACAAACCCACGCAGCAGGACTCCACACCCTGAAAACCAAATATTCACTTAAGACTATTGGCATACCTGCATTTTTATTGTTTAGAAATGCATAAGTGAAGTGATACATCTCCTCTTATGTGTCTTAATATTTCACAAACTGGGACCCGTGGGACACTTTTTCCAGGAATTTTTCACCCTTGGCCAGAGAAGCTAGAGACAGACTGAAGACTGATCACAGCATTTCTTTCTTGGAGATGGACAGTGTTTATTAACATATTAAGGCTCTCTGTAATAAAGAAACTCCTAATAAAAATAAACCATTTGGCCTTAATAGTTAAAGAAACAAATTTATTTATGTATGGAGAGAACATAGATTTCCTTTGTGTATCTATCAAGAGCCCCTGATATGGTATTTCTTTAAAAGTACCTTGGGGAGTATGGCTTGAGGTCATTCTCAAATTAGGACCCGAGGGTGAGGCCAACAAATTTCCTTCTACGGGAAGATTTGACACACTAATTAGCTTTGTGGCACCTGGTAATATCTTCATCCACTTCAGACCTTCCTCAGCACAGTTTCTGACAGAGTCCTGATGTAGATGTAATTTTGTGTTTCCTTTTCAGTATTGGTCACACTGAGGAACTTTAACTTGCAGGCTTTGGGTATAACAGTACAGTATTTTCCACCGAGTAAACCCTGTCCCAAACATTATTTATCAATGAGAAATCTTCAGAAAAGATTCCAAATTAAAGGTTTAAGATGTGGAATTGTTTTAAGATTCCTAGTGGAAATTTTACAAAGGAAAAGTGAAGCTTAAAATAAGTCAGCCTGGTGGGGGTGGGGGGGAGCATGGGAGTGGCTCAGTCAGTTTAGCATCCAACTCTTGATTTCTGCTCAGGTTCTGATCTCATGGTTTGGGAGAGGGACCCCTAAGTCAGGCTCTGCATGGGATTCTCTCTCTCTCCCTCTCTTTGCCCCTCCCCTGCTCGTACTCTCTCTCTCAAAATAAATAAAATACAACCAAAATTTTTAAAAAGCTTGCGTCACCCAGTTTTCTACCTGGAAACCCACTCGGTGTTTAAGGTCACAGTCTCAGCTAAGTCAATAGTCTCCCTCTTTATCTTTTTAGCCTCTGTTGCAAATGAGGCAGAGAGAACCCCAGCGGGGGGGGGGGGGGGGCAGAGTGGAGAGCAGTGAAGGGGAAACTGCATGTTTGTGCTCACTAGCCCCCTGTCCCTGTGAGAAGAGGCAAATGGATGGGAATGAGAAAACTCAGGCAGCTACAAGTTTAGAATACTGTGTTTGTCCTTGGACAGGTCACTTTACAGCTTGGTGCCTCAGGCTCCTTATCTGTAAAATGGGCTCCCCTATCTTTCTGTTTCTACGTTTAACTTGATAGCTTGTACTACAGAACCCCTTGTCTGCAAGTCTACCCCAGTTCTTTCCAAAGACTTTTAAGCAGCCTACCAAAAACGTGGATAATTAAGATAAAATCTGGTTTTAAAATCAAAGAAAAATCAAAAGGAAGGATTAAGTCCCGAGTGAAAATGAGCGCAGAGAAGCCCGTGCATGCAGCAAGGACTTGCACAATTAAAGCTTAGTTCAGAATTCCCTAGAAGCTAATGCCCCACAAAAGATGAGAGGTCACAAGTGTCATGTTGTCAAAGAGCACGATTTCCTGGTGTTTAGAAGCGGGAAGGCATTTTTAGTGACAGTGTGTGGAATAAACCTAGCGTAGCCTCTCTGCAAGGGAATGCACACATTGTTCTGGCAACAGCTGGAAAGCGGAGCTTGATCCTGCATCATGGTGGACTGCCCTTCCACCCGTGTTCTTTAACAACCATCATAAAGACGCCTGCCGGACGTGACGACATCTCCGCCATTAATACACCAGACACAACTTTCAAAATGGCTATTTCTAAGAACATTGATCACAAAAGTCGGCTCTATCTTTGGTCATTATAATTTTTCAGGGTCACTGGCTGAAGCCTCTTCACTACACGCATATTAATTTGTGTTTGTGGCGCAAATAACCACAGACAGCATGGCCTCTATCAGCAAAAGCTTCTGTGTGGAGGAAAATAAACGATTTGATTTTAAACACCATTGTGTACACTTAAGAGAATGTTTAAGTGACTTATATAGCTTAGTATACTCTTTATTACCTACGCTTGGTAGGAAACATGCTTTCCACACTCCCTGTTCTAGTAGGGAAGTGGACGTGCGGAGAACATTCTAGTTGCTGGCCATGTGACTGACCCTTCACACTCCCAACTGAGGATGCTCATCTGTATTAAAAAGTCAATGGTGGCTGACTTATAAATGGAGTGATAATTAATACTGAGTTTGTTTTATTCTTTAAAATTTTTAAATGTTTGTTTATTTTTGAAGGGGAGAGAGACAAAGCATGAGCTGGGGAGGGGCACAGAGAGGGAGGCACAGATTCCGAAGCAGGCTCCAGGCTCTGAGCTGTCAACACAGAGCCCTACACGGGGCTTGAACTCACAAACCGCGAGGTCATGACCTGAGCCAAAGTCGGCCGCTCAACCGACTGAGCTACTCAGGAGCCCCATGAATTTGTTTCATTCTTTTAAGAAATACTTGCTGGATGGCTACTATTCCAGACACCAGCCTGGGCATCAAAGAAGAAATGGAAAGGACATGGTTATTGGCTAATGATGATGGATGTGAAACCTGTAAGAGTCTTTAAATCCTATGTATTGTTGTGATTGCTCATAGACAATGCTTATGTTTTAATTTAAACATAAGGAATAACGGAGATATTAGGTCTGCAAAAGAGTAAAGGTTATGTGATTACTACCTTCCAAGCTCCTTCTCTGCTCAGTGGTGTCTGCAAAAGTAGATGGCAAAATCTCTGCAGCTACAGTTTGCTTGAAATGTAGGAATCTGTCTGAGGGATGCCCCTGATATTTCACTTCCTTGTAAGATATATCTGAATTGTGCATATCTCTTCATAAACAATTCATGCGGCATTGTGCTAGCTGATCAAATATATACCAAAAAATTACAGAACCTACTCCATATCCTAATTTGATGGACTGATAGAATTCCTTTAAAATGTCGGGGCGCCTGGGTGGTGCAGTCGGTTAAGCGTCCGACTTCAGCCAGGTCACGATCTCGCGGTCCGGGAGTTCGAGCCCCGCGTCGGGCTCTGGGCTGATGGCTCGGAGCCTGGAGCCTGTTTCCGATTCTGTGTCTCCCTCTCTCTCTGCCCCTCCCCCATTCATGCTCTGTCTCTCTCTGTCCCAAAAATAAAAAAATAAAAAAAATTTTAAAAAAAAAGTTGAAAAAGGAAATAAAATGTCAATTATGAGGAGCTATGAAATTATTTTTTTTTACCAGAACACTGTAGCATATACAAGGATGCAGTCTCTGGACAGACTATAATGGCAACGCGACCTCCCCTATGGATGGAAACTGTTTAAAATAATCCTTCCTTCCTCTGAGCAGACGCAGCTTTATACCAGAGCACACAGCTTGAGTAGCCAGAATGTGTTGGATACCTTTCCCCACTCACCCCGCTGGTTGGACAGCTTTGGACAGGTCCCAAAACACAGGGGAGGGTGTGGGATCCTGAGTTGGTGCCACTGGAATGAATGCCAGAGTAGTAAAATATTAATTAGAAAATTAGTAGAGCGATATTAGCCTTAAGATATTCCAAGCAGAAAAGCTCCCTTTGGACTTTTTTTTTTTTTTTACCCAAGAAGACATTATGAATGATGAAAAAGAGTAATTGCATTTTGAAGGCTAGGTATTTGCACTCGTAGAAAAAGTCATAGAGATATTTTCAGTTGGGGGGATGGAACAGAATGAACAAAAACTGCAAAGATAGGACAGGGAAATTTGTGGGAACAGCTGGTAACAGCATTTGGTTGGAGCCATTGTATTGAGTGTGAGAATGAGGATAAGTGTGGAAATGCAGCTTGCTGCCAGCTGACAGAGGACTTTGAATACGAGAATAAAGAATTTAAACTCTCCCCTCTAGGCAGCAACAAATCATTGAGGCATTTGGAGAAAATGATTGATATAATTAAAAGGAATCATTTTGGAAAATACCAGTACAATACAAAAGAATTGTTTTCCACTTAAAAAGAAAATTAGTAATGGTTGCTACTGAGAAATGCTAAATGGCAGATCAGGTAAATAAAATCATCTCCAATTCAACTACAGTGAGGTAATGAGTGCTAATGCCTTGGTGCACTTACATTTAGATTCATTCCATGCATATAGCGCATTTTATAATCATATAAGCATAGATGTTATAAAAATTATATCCCGCTGTGCATATTTTAAAAATATTTTGTCATTTAACCAGAGACTATGGATTTAGAGTTAATAAGGAGCACACCTTCTATTGGACTCCATAGAAGTTATACACTCACACATGTGTGAGTTCAATTTAAAGGTAAAGAATACAACTATAACTCATTTGTACACAGAAGTATGAGACCTTGAAGACTGAAGGCCGGACACAGGCAAAACACTGTCAGAACTGGTTAAAGGCAAAGAATAAAGAAACTCCCAAATAATATTGGGTTTGAAAAATTGACAATAATTATAGATATATAATTGAGACTTAAAAATCAAAAGAAAATTATGAACAACTTCAAATGAATACATAAGAAAACAGGTAAAAATGACAGTTTCTATGAATATATAAGATCATAAATTAACTATCCCCAAAATATAAAACCTAAACATCGTCAAAACTGTAAGAGAAATTACGTCAGCCCATAAAAGTTACCACAAAATATTATTTATTACTTCACAAATGTTTTGAACTAACAAGCAAGTGTTAGGAAACCATCAAGGGAGTAACAATTTCTACATTGTACATTTTTTTTCAGAGAAACACACATGAATATTTGTTTAATAAATAAAGAGAAACAGCTAAGAAATTTTATAAAGATAGAATAAGATTAAAACCAAACAGAATAACAAAAGATAAAAAATATAAATGTTAAACCAACTCTTTTCTGTAAAAATGCATTAATAATAACTAATTATAAAAATATAAAACATATAATATTTCATCTATATTAGTTTATTTAATCCTTAAAAATACACTATGTGTTAAATGCTACTATTTTACATTTTATAAAGGAGAGACCTGAGTGATAAGGAAATTAACTACTTTTGTTCATGGTCCCAACTACTTTTGATAAAACCAGGTAGTCTAGAAAATATATCTGTATTCTTATTTATTCCATTATATCTCACCTCCATATTAAATAAAATACGCTGAATCAAACACAGTGGTATATTAAGAAAAATATTCTATGACCAAAAATGCTTTATCCCAAGTGTATGATGTATTTCAAGAAAGGGTAATATATTTATGTAATACATATTATTAACAGATTAGAGGAGAAAATGTAATTATATCTATACATAGTGATAAACCACTTGATTAAACCCATAGCTAACATCAAACTTAATGGCAAAAGACTAAAAGTTTTCCTCCTAAATTCAAAAACAGTACAAGGATAGCCACTCTCATTCTACTTAATATTTTACTAAAGATTGTAGCCAAGACAATTATGCAAGAAAAGGGGGGGAAAGAGGACATTGAGATTGGAATGAAGAAATAAAACTTTATCTATTTTCATATCATGTGATCTTGTGTATAGAAAATTCTTAGAAACATATAAAAATATATAAGGAAATTTCAATCTAATAAGTGCAGCTAGGTTTCAAGATACAATACCAATATACAAAAATTAGTTGTAATTTTATATACTAGCAATGAACGATCTGGAAATGAAATTACAAAAAAATAGGGGTGGCTGGATTATTCAGTAGGTTAAGCATCCAACTCTTGATTTCAGCTAAGGTCATGATCTCAAGATTTCTGAGCTCTGCACTGACATTGTGGAGCCTGCGTAGGATTCCCTCTCTCTCTCTCTGCCCCTCCCCTACTCACACTCTCTCTTGATGTGTACGTAGAGAAATTGGAACTCTTAACTATTCCTTGTTGAAACATAAAATGGTGAAGCTCTTTATTTTTATTTTAAATTTTTATTTTTTAATGTTTATTCTTTGAGAGAGAGAGAGAGAAAGCATGAACAAGGGAGAGGCAGAGAGAGACACAGAGTCTGAAGCAGGCTCCAGGGTCTGAGTTGTTAGCACAGATCCTGATGTGGAGCTTGAACTCACAAACCATGAGACCATGACCTGAGCTGAAGATGGACGCTTAACTGACTGAGCCACCCAGGTGCCCTGGTGAAGCTCCTTTGTGAAGCAATTTTCCAGTTCCCCAAAAAAGTCAAATATAGAGTGAAATATACTCACCAATTCCACTACTAAGTATATATCCAAGAGATTTAAAAACGTATGTTCACACACAGAAAACTTGTATATGAGTGTTCATAGCAACATCATTCACAACAGCCCCAAGTGGAAACAACACAAATGTTCATCAACTAAGAAATGGATACACAAATTGTGGTATATTCATACAATGGAACACTACTCAACCATTAAAAGAAAGAAAATATTCATATATGGTACAATGTGGATTAATTGTTTTAAGTTTATTTTGAGAGAGAGAGAGAGAGGGAGGGAGGGAGAGAGAATGAGTGGGGGAGGGGCAGAGAGAGAGGGAGACACAGAATCCGAAGCAGGCTCCAGGCTCTGAGCTGTCAGCACAGAGCCCAAACTCAAACCAGGTCTTGAACTCATGAACCGTGAGATCATGACCTGAGCCGAAGTCAGATGCTTCACTGACTGAGACACCCCAAACGTATACATTATTCTAGTGAAAGAAGCCAGACACAAAAGCCACATATATAATTTCATATAAATGAATTGTCTAGAATAGGCGGATCTAAGAGACCACAATCAGACTAGTGGCCACCAGGTCTGGGGGAGGAGAGAATGAGGAGTAACTGCTAGCGGCTATGGGGCTCCTCTTTTGGAAAAAATAAAAACATTCTCAGCATTAAATACTGGTGCTGATGATGGTGAATATACTAGAAACTTAAAAAGTGCAAGAGCCATACATTTTAAGAGAGTGACGGCCATTAAATGTGGATTATATATCAATAAAAAAGATGCGAAATCTAAATGTGAAGTATGAGATTCCTGATCGGACCGTGGAGCAGGAATATAAACTGCAGACATTGAGACAATGGACCAAGCTTGAAATCGGCACGTTAGCCAATTGCATCAATATAAAATGTCCAGTTTTTGTGGTGATGTGGGGAGTTGCACTGAAGTACTTAGTGGGAAAGGGGTCCAATGATTGCTCTCTAATGATTCAGGAAGAGAGAATAATAAAATCGAATGGGACAAAATGTCAGCAGTTGCTGAATCTGGGTGAAGGGCATAAAGAAATTGTTGGGTTTTTTCTTGATATTTCTATATAAGTTTAGATTTATTTCAAAATAAAAATGTTTACAATATTGTAAAAAAAAAGTGGGAGAAAAAGGGAAACATAAAAAGGAACACATAATTTATCTAGCAGCATACGGATAATGGTCCCTTCCGAAAAGAAGAGATGTTGAATTCAATGATTCTTTGAGGAAGAAGTTTTCTTGGCCTGCTGTTAACAGGGAACTTATAACATGTCAGATTAGCTATTGAAAAAAAATGTCCACTATGTTGTTGAAAAAAATGACAAGCGGAGGCGCCTGCGTGGCTCAGTCAAGTGTCTCCCTTCAGCTCAGGTCATGATCTCACAGTCCGTGAGTTCTAGCCCCATGTTGGGCTCTGTGCTGACAGCTCAGAACCTGGAGCTTGGTTCAGATTCTGTGTCTCCCTCTCTCTCTGCCCCTCCCCTGCTCATGTTCTGTTTCTCTGTGTCTCGAAAATAAATAAAAACATTAAAAAAAAAGAAGAAGAAGAAAAATGACATTGGGGGAGGGGCCAAGATGGTGGAGCAGTTTCGAAGGTTTTTTTGCCTCTCTCGTCCCTGAAGTGTAGCTGGATCAACACCAAGCCATCTTGCACACTTAGAAAAGTGATTTGAGGATTAACACAACAATCTGCACAACTTGAACCATAGAACTCAGCAGGTATGTGTGCGGAGAGGTGAACTGGAGGAGAGAGAAGCCATGGAGGGGAGGGACCTGTTTTTGCCTGAGGAGAGAGGATAGAGACAGAGGGGAGAGTACAGAAAAAGCACTCCCCCTGAAAGCAGCTGGAAAGAAGGAGAAAGAGTGGAAACACCCATAAAAGACTGAACAAGAAAGGGAGAAAGGAGAAAGGAGGAAGGAGAAAGGAGAGGGTTTCAACACGATCAAGATTCTAAAAAACAGGGGAGCGCATACCTCGCAGTGCTCCGGTGGGAAGGGTGAATCCTCAGGAGCAGACAGCAAGGTCTGAGGGATCCTCGGGCCACATGGGGAGAGGTAGTTCCCCTTCTAGGAGGACATGAGGTAGAGGCTGTGTGGCCTCCACACAGGCAAAGGTCTCAGAGGACCCTGGAGAGCAGCCACATTCACTGGTGTTGGAACAAGGACATTAAGGGTGAAGCCTGGTGCCAGATGTGTGTTGTGATTTACCATAATCCCTTAAATGCTGCTGCTATAAGATCCTGCAAACTTATTCCGGGGTGGGCTGGCACCCAGCCTCAGTCTCTGGGCATCTGCAACAAATATTCTTGGGGGTGGGCCAGCACCCAGCTATTGCTTGGTGAGACCCTTCCCCAGAGGGTCTGAGTGGGTCAAAGTCTCAGGGCCCTCAGAAGTGAGGGATTTGGAAACATAGCCCCTTCTGAGAAAAAAAAACTCTACAAGGAAGTGTCTCCTGGCAGGCAGATGGCTTGGTCACAGTGTAGAAGCAGGTGGTGGACTGAAGCCAGAGACAAAGGAGGGGTGCTTGATTGCCAGTGGGCGAGAGCAGAGAGTTCTGATACTAGAGACAGCATAGCTGGGTGACGCCATTTTCACCCTTCCCACGCATGGGCGTACATGCCTACATGCACCACAATGATCCACCCCAGTAAACTAAGCAGTATCATCTAGTGGAGAATGAAGCCGATACAACAACCCTGGCCCAATGAGGCCAACTGCCCTCGAGAGGACCACCACAAATCAGCTTAGATTATGGACTATAGAGTGCTTCATGGTTTGACTTCCAGGGGACACTGGATGCAATTTCAATTGTATTTAATTCTGTTCGCTGGTCCATCTATTAAATTAGTTTTTGTTTCTCTTTTCTTATTCTTGAATACAGAAAGAAAAAATTTTTTTAATTTCCGTTTTTATAAAAATGATTTTTCTTCATTTTTCTACTATATTTCTTACTTTTTTGTAAATTTTTAAAATTCTATTTTACTTTCATCATTTTGTTTTATTCTATTTTACTGTACTCAATTTTTTAAATGGTCAAATTTTTTCCTTTTTTTCTTTTTTTGTCTTTTCTTTCCTTTTTTTCTCTATTCTATCAAGCTTCTTTCAACAACCAGACCAAAACACACCCAGGATCTAGCATTCTTTATTTGATCTTTGTGTGTTGTTTTTAATTTTTTAATTTTTATTTATTTTTTAAATTTCTTAAATTATTTTTCTTCCTTCAAAATGATGAAATGAAGGGATTCACCCCAAAAGAAAGAACAGGAAGAAATGACAGCCAGTACTTAATCAACATCGATATAAGTAAGATGTCTGAACCAGAATTTAGAACCACAATAATAAGAATACTATCTGGGGTTGAAAAAAGCATAGAATCCCTTCCTGCAGAGATAAAAGAAGTAAAATCTAATCAGGATGAAAAAAAAATCCTATAACTGAACTGCAATCTTGAATAGATGCTATGGTGGCAAGGATGGATGAGGCAGAGCAGAGAATCAGCAATATAGATGACAAACTTATGGAGAATAATGAAGCAGAAAAAAAGAGGGAAAGTAAGGCAAAAGAGGACGATATAAGAATTAGAGAACTCAGTGACTTATTAAAAATGAATAACATCCAAATCATAGGAGTCCCAGAATATGAAGAGAGAGAAAAGTGTAGGTTTTTGTGAGCAAATCATATTGGAAAACTTTCCTAACCTGGAGAAGGATACAGTCATCAAAATCCAGGAAATACAGAGAACTCCCATTAGATTCAACAAAAACCGACCATCAACAAGGCACATCATAGTCAAATTCACGAAATACTTAGGCAAGGAAAGAATCATGAAAGCAGCAAGGGAGGAAAAAGTCCTTAACCTCTAAGGAAAGACAGATCACATTCACAGCAGACCTATCCAAAGAAACTTGGCAGGCCAGAAAGGAGTGGGAGGGTATATTCAATGTGCTGAATAAGAAAAATACGCAGCCAAGAATTCTTTATCCAGCAAGACTGCCATTCAAAAAAAGGTGAAAGATTTATGTGATCTGAAAAGAAAGCAGAGTATAAGGCTGTCATTCAAAATAGGAGAGATTAAAAATTTTCCAAACAAAAACTAAAAGAGCTTGTGATCACTAAACCATCCCTGCAAGAAATTTTAAGGGGGACTCCCTGAGGGGAGAAAAGGCTAAAGAAAAGAAAGAGAGAGAGAGAGAGAGAGAGAGAGAGAGAGAGAGAGACCAAAAGCGACAAAGACTAGAAAGAACCAGAAAACACCACCAGAAGCTCCAACTCTACAGGCAACATAATGGCAATAAATTCATATCTTTCAGTACTCACTCTAAATGTCAATGGCCTAAACACTCCAATAAAAAGACATAGCATAACAGAATGGATAAGAAAACAAGATCCATCTATATGCTGTTTACAAAGGACCCATTTTAGACTTAAAGACATCTTCAGATTGAAAATAATGGGATGGAGAACCATGTATCATGCTAATGGTTACCAAAGGAAAGCTAGAGTAGCCATACTTTTATCAGAAAATCAAGATTTTAAAATAAAGATTGTAACAAGAGATGAAGAAGGGCATTATATCATAATTAAGCAGTCTATCCACCAAGAATATCTAACAATCATAAACATTTATCCTCCAAACATGAAAGTACCCAAATATATAAATCAACTCATCACAAACATACAGAAACTCATTGATTAATAATACCATAATAGTAGGGGACTTCAACACCCCGGTTACAACAATGGACAGATCATCTAAACAGAAAATCGACGAATAAACGATGGCTTTGAATGACACACTGAACTGGATGGACTTAACAGATATATTCGTAACATTTCTTCCTAAAGGAGCTGGAAAAAAACAATCCTAAAATGTGTATGGAAACACAAAAGACTCCAAATAGCCAAAGCAATCTTGAAAAAGAAAACCGAACCTGGAAGCAACACATTCCTGGACTTCAAGATGTATTACAAAGCTATAATCATCAAGACAGTGTAGTATTGGCACAAAAGCAGACACTCAGATCCATGGTCAGAATAGAGAACCCAGAAATGGATCCACAAACGTAGGGCCAACTAACCTTTGACAGAGCAGGAAAGAATATCCAATGGAATAAAGACAGTCTCTTCAGCAAATGGTGCTAGGAAAACTTGACAGCGACATGCAGAAAAATGAACCTGGACCACTTTCTTATACCATACACAAAAATAAACTCAAAATGGATGGAAGACCTAAATGTAAGACAGGAAGCCATCAAAATTCAAGAGGAGAAACCAGGCAAAAACCTCTTTGATCTTGGCTATAGCTTCTTACTCAACATGTCTCCAGAGGCAAGGGAAACAAAAGTAAAAATGAACTATTGGGACCTCATCAAGATAAAAATCTTCTGCACAGCAAAGGAAACAATTAGCCAAACTGAAAGGCAACTGACAGAATGGGAGAAGATATTTGCAAATGACATATCAGATAAAGGGTTAGTATCCAAAATCTATAAAGAACTTAACAAACTCAACACCCAAAAACCAAATAATCCAGTGAAGAAATGGGCAAAAGACATGAATAGACACTTCTCTAAAGAAGACATCCAAATGGCAAACAGACACATGAAAAAATGCTCAACATCACTCATCACCAGGGAAATACAAATCAAAACCAAAATGAGATACCACCTTGCCCCAGTCAGAATGGCTAAAATGAACAACTCAGGCAACAACAGATGTTGGTGAGGATGCGGAGAGAGAGGATCTCTTCTGCACTTCTGGTGGAAATGCAAACTGGTGCAGCCACTCTGGAGAACACTATTGAGGTTCCTCAAAAAGTTAAAAATAGAACTTCCCTACAACCCAGGAATTGCACCACTAGGTATTTATCCAAGGGATACAGATGCGCTTTTTCAAAGGGGCACATGCACCCCAATGTTTATAGCAGTGCTATCGCCCAAATACTTCGGCGGATGAATGAATAAAGAAGATGTGGTATGTATATACGATGCAGTATTACTCGGCAATCAAAAAGAATGAAATCTTGCCATTTGTAACTATGTGGATGGAACTAGAGGGTATTATACTAAGCAAAATTAGTCAGTCAGAGAAAGACAAATATCATATGACTTCATTCATATGAGGAATTTAAGGTACAAAATAGATGAACATAAGGGAAAAGAAACAAAAATAATATTTTAAAAAGGAGGGGGACAAAACATAAGAGACTCATAAATATGGAGAACAAACAGTGTTGCTGGAGGGGTTGTAATTGGGGGGATGGGCTAAGTGGGTAAGGGGCATTAAGGAAGACACTTGTTGGGATGAGCACTGGGTGTTATACATAGGGGATGAATCACTGGAATCTACTCTTGTAATCATTATTGCACTATATGCTAACTAACTAACTTGGATGTAAGTTGAAAAGTAAACAAAAATTAATAAATAAATAAACAATCTCAACAAGAGTAAAAAAACAGGAAAGAAAATTTTTTTTTAACTTATAAAGTTAATTTTACTATTGGGGCATCTGGGTGGCTCAGTTGCTTAAGCATCCAATTTGGGCTCAAGTCATGATCTCAACAGTTTGTTGGTTCGAGCCCAGGGTCAGGCTCTGTGCTGACAGCTTAGAAGACTCTAAGCAGCCTGCTTTGGATTCTGTGTCTCCCGCTCTCTCTGCCCCTCCCCTGCATTCACACTCTGTCTCTCTCAATCTCTCAAAACTAAATAAAAAATGTTAAAAAAAAATAAAGTTAATTTCACTATCAATATTTGAATTGTTTACATTAGTGAAGTTTATAAAAGATGGATGATAATTTTGTGATTCAAGTGAACTTCAATCAAAATTCAAAAGAAATGAAAAGAATTATGGATTGATAAAATATCATGAATAAATATAGATACGGAGATTATATTTACATTTCCTGACTTTGCTTCCTTTTACTCATTAGTAGTGTTTCTAAATCACCAAACATTAATATTTTATTTTCCAGCCTCAGTTTTTTTGCCTGCTTCTATGAATTATTGCATTATTGTTCACATCACTTTAAATTTGAATTTTTCGGGGCGCCTGGGTGGCGCAGTCGGTTAAGCGTCCGACTTCAGCCAGGTCACGATCTCGCGGTCCGTGAGTTCGAGCCCCGCGTCAGGCTCTGGGCTGATGGCTCAGAGCCTGGAGCCTGTTTCTGATTCTGTGTCTCCCTCTCTCTCTCTGCCCCTCCCCCATTCATGCTCTGTCTCTCTCTGTCCCAAAAAATAAATAAACGTTGAAAAAAATTTTTTTTAAAAAATTGAATTTTTCACTGCTAGATTGTCGTTGATATCCTGAATGTGAGTTTGTATTAAAGCCAAGAAAAAAAGTGCAGATGATTAAAATAGTTCATTTCTATCTACCCTCAGATGAAAATAAAAGCGAACTATCACTTTCTCCCCATTAGCTATCCCAAGATTCCTCTTCCACCAAGAAATGTCTGATGTCAGGGAAGTGGACTGACCCTGAAAGATAGGAGGGAGTGTTGCCCAGTCCTGCCCAGCCCTTTGAGGTCACCAGGTGGAGTATCTCTCTGGCAACACGATGGGGAGGCCTCTGTCACCTCATTCCCTCGCAGCTTTTACCTAGCCTGCATACCTTGGCCTTCCCTGCTTTCCATTCTCCTCATCTCTTCCCCACCCTCTTGCTTCTGAACTTGTTTCTCCCCAAAAGCTTTAGAAGACCCCCAATAGCTCACCTTACATGCTTATAATACTTCAGGAATTGAGGTAACCATATCATTTCATCCTCACAAATATTATCTCAATTTATTCTCAGAAAAATAGGGTGAAACGAATGGGTTTCCAGATCTGGCAAGGTGGAGTAGTCCCAATCCTCACTGGTCTTGCCCTGTACGACCAAAAAGCTCTGCACATAAAGCAACAAACTAGCATGGGAAGTGTCTGAAAGGTAAGAAGAAAAAAGAAAGCATGTGGCTTTGAGACCAGAGGACTCGAGGGACAGCATGGCAGGGGGCTCTCTGAGTTTCTTCTGCCCCGCAGCGGCATGCAATCCTGACCCACCAACAAGTACAAACCAAAAAAGCTCCACGATAGCCTGCTTTCTCTCAAATGGCCAAAACAGGACAGCCCAGCATTAGGAGATGTTTTCTGGTAATACACTTTCTACTCCAACTAAATACCAGCAGAAAAACCAGGATGCTGCCCTCCCTCCCCACTGTGAATTCATTGGGACCTAGCAAGAAGCTGATGGTTCTTCTTCCACCTCACCTCTCCTCTCCTCCCCCTTCTCCCATCCTCCCAAGCAGGCAGGGTGTTTCTCAGATGACCTCCGTTTAATTTAAAGTTGCTGAAAAAAGAAATCTTCAGGCCCAGATTGTTTCTCTGGAGAATTTTACCAAATGTTTAAAGAGAAATTAATATTTATACAATTACTTCTAGAAAACAGAAGAGGAGAAAACATGCCCCAAGTTACTTTTATGAGGTTAGTATTATTTTCATACCAAAACCAGACTGAGACAAAACAAAAAGAAAAAAAAAAAGCCTAGGATAATATCTCTCAGGAACCTAGATGCAGAAGTTTTCAATAAAATATACCAAATCCAATCCAGCCATGCCCACATAAAATTATATAACATTTCCAAGCACAATTTATTCAGTTATCAACAGTTATGCTAAAGTGATTTAACATTCAAATACCAATCTCCATAATCTACCATATATATGAACAGACTAGAGAAATCATATGTTGATATCAATTGATATAGAAGTAGTATTTTACAAAATCCAAAACCTTTTCATGTGAAAACTTTTACCAAGATGGACATAGATGGGAGCTTCTTCAGCTTAATAAATAGCATCTACAAAACCCTTTGTAACCCACATTGTACTTAATAATGCAAGACTGAGTACTTTCCCTCTAAATTTGGCAACATGGCAAAGATCCACTCTCTCCATTCTTACTCAACAAAGTCTGGAAGTTCTAGCCCCTGCAATGAGATAAGAAAGAAAGGGAAAAAAAATATGCAGACTAGAAATAAGTACATAAAACTGCCCCTATCTGCAGATGGTACAATTGTCTATTAAAAATCCAAAGGAGGGTCACCTGGGTGGCTCAGTCAGTTAAACGTCTGACTTCAGCTCAGATCATGATCTCATGACTGGTGAGTTCGAGCCCCATGTCAGGGTCTGTGCTAACAGCTCAGAGCATGGAGCCTGCTCAGCTTCTGTGTCTCCCTCTCTCTCTGTCCCTCTCCTGCTCGTGCTCTGTCTCTTTTACAAAAATTAATAATCATGAAAAAAATTTAAAAATCCAAAGGAAACTAACCACCACAACAAAAACCCTGGAAGTAATGAGTCGTTCAGCAAGGCCATAGGATACATGACCAACAAACAGAAAGTAGTCGCATTTCTATATACTAAAAATGAACATGAAAACAAAAATTAATCACACAATACCATTTGTAATTGCTGCATAGCAAATTAAATATATAGTCATAAACTTAATAAAATATGTATAGAATATGTATGGTAAAAATCAGAAAGTGCTGACGGGGAAAAAAAAAAGTACATCTAAATAAACATGACCAAGATTCAATTATTTCCAAACTGATCGTTATATTTAATGGAATTCTTATCAAATCCCCAGCAAGCATTTTGCAAAGATAAACTCACAATAAAATTTACATGGAAAGGCGTACATCCTAAAATAGCTCAAACAGACTTAAAGCAAAATAGAGTGGCAAGAATCACTTTATTAATATAAGGCCTGATATGTAAGTACAGATATATATCAAGTCAGCGGGTTGGTGGAAGAATGGAAAACACATAGATCAACGAACCAAAACAAGATAACCCAGAAGCAGACCCACACAAAAAGGCCAAGATGGTTTGTTGTCAAAATGAAACAACAAAACAGAAACAAGAACAAAACAAAACTAACAAAACACAATTCAGTGGAGGAGAACCTTTTTGGCAAATGGTACTGGAGCAGTTGGGCATCCATAAGCAAAATTTTTAATTTTTTTTTCAGCGTTTTTATTTATTTTTGGGACAGAGAGAGACAGAGCATGAACGGGGGAGGGGCAGAGAGAGGGAGACACAGAATCGGAAACAGGCTCCAGGCTCCGAGCCATCAGCCCAGAGCCTGACGCGGGGCTCGAACTCACGGACCGCGAGATCGTGACCTGGCTGAAGTCGGACGCTTAACCGACTGCGCCACCCAGGCGCCCCTTTAAGCAAAATTTTTAAAAGGAACCTCAAATGAAACTTCACATTGTGCAAATAATTAACTCAAAATGTATCCTAAATTTAAATGTAAAATAGAAAACCATAAAACTCTTAGAAAAAAAAAAAAGAACTAGACAAATACTTAGGATCCAAAATTTTGGCAAAGACTTCTTAGACTTGACACCAGAAACTTGACCCATAAAAGTAAGAATTGAGCAACTGTAGCCCATCAAACTTAAATATATTTGTTCTATAAAAGATCCTGTTAACAGGGGGGGAAGAAAGGGAAGCTACAGAATGGGCTAAACTATTTGCAAATCACGTATCTGACAAAGGGCTTTTGTCTAACATGTAAAGAATTTTCAATACTGAACAGTATAGAAACAATCCAATCAGAAAATGGGCAAAAGATATGAATAGGTATTTCACCAAAGAATATATATAAATATAAAATAAGCACATGAAAAATATTCAGCATCATCAATCGTGGAAATGTAAATGAACATCTCAATAAATTTTCACCACACATTTTTCACAAAAGCTGAAATTAAAAATCATTCAATACCAAGAAGATACAGGAAAACCGGATTGTTCATACATTATTGGTGGGATTATACACTGGTACAGTGATTCTGAAAACCAGTTTGTTAGTGTCTTATAAAACTGATTATGCAACCACCATAGGACCCAATTGCATAGTTGGGCCTTTATCCCCAAGAAATGAAAACTTAGGTTCACCTAAAAGCCTGTCCACAATTATTCAAAGCAGATCCACTCACAATTGCCCAGAACAGAAGATGATACAGACATTATTTAATGGGTGATTGGTGAACTATCCTTGGGGCTCGACCACATCAGGGAGTACTACTCAGTAACAAACTTTTGATGCACACACCTACTTGGATAAATCTCTAGGTAACTTTCTGTGTAGGGGAAAAAAGCCAATCCCAAAAGGTTATGTATCATATGATTCATTTATAGAACATTCTTGAAATTAAAAATTAGTAGCTGCTAGGGTTCAGGGACCAGAAGACAGAGGTGGGAAGAAGTCAGATACAATGCTAAAAAAGCAACAGGAAAAATCCTCATAGCAATGGATCTGTTCTCTATCTTGACTCGATCAATGTCAATATTCCAGTTGTGATATTTTACTACAGTGTTGCACCATGGTACCATGAGAGGAAACTTGGTGTGTTAGTTTTCTAGGGCTGCTGTAACAAAATACCACAGACTTGATGAGTTAAATAAACAACAGAAATTTATTTCCTTTCAGTACTAGAGGCTAAAAGTCTGAGATTAAGATGTCATTAGGTGTGGTTTCACCGAGGAACCTTCTTGCTCCTTGACTTGCAGATCGCCACCTTCTCCCCATTGGTTCACATGGTCTTTCCTCTATGTATTTGCCCTAATGTCCTCTTCTTATGAGGACACTGGTCAGATAGGATTCCAGCCCACCCTAGTGATCTCATTTTACCTTCGTTACCTATTTAACAATGCTATCTCCAAAACAGACACATTTTTGAGATACTGGGGGTTAGGGCTGCAACATTTGCATTCTGAGTGACACAACCAATCCTATAACACTGGGTAAAGGATACATGTATGTTTATGAATTATTTCTTGTATTACTTCTTATGACTACATGTAAATTTGTAATTATCTCAAAATAAATAGTATTTTTTTAATAATGTGAATCACTATTATGCCTCATTGTATTCAGAAAATAACTGGAGCCCAGAGCATTACAGTTACATTGAAGTTACAGGCATCGCAAGGTAGCAACAGGCTATAATTAATTTATTCCTTTGGTTGAGCCTTTAATAAGTATCTAAAACATACCTATTATGCCAGGTGATATTCTTGCTTTTTAAGATATAGAGATGAGTGGGGCACCTGGGTGGCTCAGGCAGTTGAGCATTTGACCTCGGGTCAGGTCATGATCTCGTGGCTTGTGGGTTCAAGCCCTGGGTCGGGCTTTGTGTTCACAGCAGGTAGCCTGGAGGCTGCTTTGGATTTTCTGTCTCCCACTCTCTACCCCTCCCTCACTTATTCTCTCCACCCCTCCAAAAAAAATAAACATTTAAAATTAGTAAAAAAAAAAAAAAGTTACAGAGATGACTAAGATCTGAGTAGCTGTGATGGTTAATTTCATGTGTCAACTGGAATGGGCTGTAGCATGCCCAGATACTTGGCCATATGCTGTTCTAGATGTTATTGCTCTTAGATATTTGTGAAGGTGTTTTTAGAGGAGATTAACATTTAACTTAGTAGACAGAATAAATCAGATTGCCCTAATGTGGGTGGTCCTCACCCAAGCAGTTGAAGGCCCGAATTTAAAAAAAAAAAATATCTGATCCTCTCCCAAGTAAGAATGAATTCTTCCTGCCTGCCTGACATCAAACTGGTATATCTCCAGTTTTGTTTTGTTTTGTTTGTTTTGTTTTGTTTGTTTTTGCCTTTGGACGCAAACTGAAACATGGACTCTTTCTGAGTCTGGACCAGGTGCCTTCAGACCAGAACTGCACCATCAGATTTCCTGGGCCCCTAGCTTTCCTATCCACCCTGCAGATATTAGGACTCCCCAGCCTCCACAATTGTGAATCAATTCCTTATACTAAATCTTCTTACACACACACACACACACACACACACACACACACACACACACACACATCTTCTATTGGTTCTGTTTTCCTGCAGGATCCTGACTAGTCACTCATTCAGAAGCTGTAATATTCTCTTCACATGGAAGATGTTCCCACCCTCAGTTCTCCAGGGGTCACCCCTTCATCCCTATCTTGTTTGAACGCATCTAGGCAATGGAGTGCTGTAAGTTTCCCATTGAAGTTAACTGTGATGGGGCACCTGGCTGGCTCAGTCATTTAAGCATCTGACTTCGGCTCAGGTCATGATCTCACGGTTCGTGGGTTCGAGCCCAGCATCGGGCTCTGTGCTGACAGCTCAAAGCCTGAAGCCTGCTTCGGATTCTCTGTCTCCCTCTCTCTCTGTTCCCCACCCCCCCCAACTCATGCTCTTTCTCTCTCTCTCTCTCTCTCAAACATAAAAAAAAAAACATAAAAAAAATTAATTTAAAAAAGTTGGCTGCGAGTGGAACTGTGTGATGCTCTTAGAGGCTCTGAGCACCTGAGGCCCACCATTCTCTTGGCCTTGACATGATTCCTAGAGTGTCCTACTTCCTGGCTGGAATGAATATCCCTGGAAGCATGTGATTCCAAGATAAATCCTCTCCAGTCAGAGCCTGGTTTGAATGAAGCATCCTGAGAGAACAGATACAGTGAGCATGTTTATGCTATACCCTATCACCAATACTCAGAATAGCATGTGTTTGGAAGTCATTCAATAGATAGAGAGATAAATAATAAAGAAATGATAGCTATATGGATGGATGATAGATAGATAGATAGATAGATACATAGATACATAGATACATAGATAGATAAAATCATTGATTGATAGGGTGATAGGTTCTATTTATATTTTGAATGAAAGAGTAAATCTCTGCTTTATATAAGCAAATTTATACCTGGGATGAGTTTGTGAGTCACATTAAGTCTTGTCTAGAAGTAGGTGGGTCCAAAAGAGATTGCAGGTGGGACACATGGACTTTCTGCCATAGACTATCCTATGATAGTGTTTTCCAAAGTGATCGATGATTGTACCCACATCCAAAGCCTTCCTTCTTTAGTCAGTGTTTTATGCTGGCTTTGAACACAGGACAGTTGTCAGCCTCAAACAATTTTTGTTCCATATGGCATAACTGCCTTGACACTTATTAGATGCTATTTTTTTTTATTAATTAAAGGTTTGCGGGGCACCTGGTGGCTCAGTCGGTTGAGTGTCTGACTTCGGCTCAGGTCATGATCTCACAGTTTGTGAGTTCGAGCCCCGCGTCATGCTCTGGGCTGACAGCTCGGAGCTTGGAGCCCACTTCAGTTTCTGTCTCTCTCTCTCTCTCTCTCTCTCTCTCTCTGCCCCTTCCCTGCTCGTTCTCTGTCTGTCTCTCTCTCTCTCAAAAATAAATAAACATTAAAAATTAAATTAAAAGTTTGTTCAAGTTAATTTTTCCAGAGGTGAGTTGTCAATATTCACAGAAGTCCTACGAAGAACAAGTAGAAGAAGGGACAGGCACCCTGGTGGCACTACACCATGAAACCACATACCCTGGAGGGATATACAGACACGTACCATTTGAACAGCACACTACATCTTGCACAATGGGCTCCCATCTCCATTCCTCCATAACCATGGGGCACACCATACATCATCCCTATAACATTCTTCAACTAGGAGACGTGTTGACTTGCTTGCCGAGAGCTATGATTGCTCTCTTTGCTATTCCAGCACTGAAAGCAGAGTAGCAGGATTCTTTGATTGGACTGAGGTAACCAGTCTCTTTAATATACATTTAAGAAATCAAGCCCACAATCTCATTTAGAAATCTCCTGAGGCAGACAACTAGTCAAGCAGATGATTCTTGCTTTTTCCTTAGCAATCAAAATTGCCATCGTTGCAAGGATTGCTTGCAACAGGATGAGAAAATATCGGTATTATTTTTGCCACGATGTTGCCGTATTATTGATAATCGCTTCCTGTGCTCTGAAGCTGGACCAGACATGGGTTGTTCTGAGAAGAACATGAAATGAGAGTGGGAAGGGGAGACTGTCATTTTTTTAGAAATTGTGACAGGCCAAGGGGCGCCTGGGTGGCTCAACTGGTTAAGCATCCGACTCTTGGGTTCATCCGGCTCACGTCATGATCTCCTGGTTCATGAGTTCAGGTTCCATGTTGGGCTCTGCACTGACAGCGTGGAGACTGCTTGGGATTTCTTTCTCCCTCTCTCTGGCCTTCCCCTTCTCTCTCTCAAAAAAATAAATAATTTTTTTTTAAAAATACTGAGGCTGTCCAGGGTTGAGTCCATGAGTACTGGAGGAACAAACTAGAATTCAGAAAGCAGGAGTTGTTGCAACAGTAACTGGGGCAGCGGCAGCAGCAGGGGGGGTGGGGGATACATTAACAGTAACTGTGAGTCAGAGAGTGAAGATACTGTATCTTCATTTTTTTCTTCTGTCAAAAATCATTAACCCCTATCATCTCCTCCTACTTGTTTCCCGTGTTTAAATTTCACTGCCCTGGCCCCTAAACCCAATTCAAGTTACACACTCCCTCCCTGATATAGAAAAAAAAAGTTAAAAAAAGAAGAATTGGCAAATTGTTTCAAACATGCAGTTACAGGAAATAATACAACAGGTGCACACCAGGCTGATGTGACACGTGTTTGCTTTTATTAATCATGCTTCCCATTCTTCTTTTAAAGAAACAGCAGTTGAAAGCCTCTAATTCTTGCAATTGACATCTGCCCATCCTCTCCAGGAATAGCAGGTTTCTGGAGCTGGTGTTACCATGTCTCTATATGTTTAATGATTTTACTCCACATACAAGTTTTCACAATCACTACAGTATTGTTTGGTGTGTTTTGAAACACACAGTAGTGCTAATTTTTTCTACGCCACTCATCTGTATCTTCCTTTCTGTAATGTTTCAAATATATTTTCAAAGATATTTCCATATCCATCCTGAAATGCTAGGATGTAACTCCCTGGAGGTCACTATTCAGAAATCTCTCTCACGACAGGAACTTGGGTCTTCCTAATGTGGCGTAAAAGACAGGGACGGGAATTATATAATTGAAATCTACCTCCTTGGCCTTGGGTCAAAGAAAGTATCGAAAAACATTTTGTAAACGGATACACGGTCTCCCTGTATCCCACTGATACGGTTAAGTCAAAGAGTAAATGAAGCAATGGAAGTGGAATTGCTTTAAAAGGCACAAAGTTCAGTGTAAAAAGGAGATCATGCTTATACTCATAGTGACCAAAATAATAATAATGTTGCTGAAATCATATATCCTTACTGCACTGTGTGAAGATTGCTCCCTGCTTTCTCATCGTCTTCAGCCACGCTCTCTGTGGTGCTACAAAAGTACATCCAGGACAAGAAGCATACACACAACGATGCTTCATAGCTGCACTGCATATCACCCGTTGACATTATGATTGCAGGGACAATAACCTGGTAACGCTGGCACCATTTCTTGTACTTTAAATTAAAAACAGTTGCCGGGCACCTGGGTGGCTCAGTTCGTTAAGCCTCTGACTCTTGATTTCTGCTCAGGTCACTATCTCAGGGTTTGTGAGTTTGAGCCCCGCATTGGACTCTGCATAGGCAAGGGCAGAGCCTGCTTGGGATTCTCTCTCTCTCCCTCCCTCTATACTCCTCCTCTGCTCACTTTCAATTTCTCTTTGTCTCAAAATAGTAAGGAAATGTTAAAATAAGTTAAAATAATTAAAAATAAATAAATAAAAACAGTGGTAGGCATAATTCTGTTTAAGTAATAACGTGGAATGATAATTATTACCTCTCACTTATGATTGCTTATAAATCGTATGGTATTCTCATATAATTCTCTTCAACTATGAAAAAAGAAAAAAGGAAACAGTCACAAGTTGCACACTCCCTCCTGCTATGGACTCCTGAGAGCCCTCATTTGCACTATCTGATTCTATAGCTGGACCATGTTTCCAGTGTTTGCAGTTTTGCGATCAACCCCTCTGCCAAGAACCTGTCTTCTCCTGGCAGACCCACCTCACTTTCCAGTGCTTACTTCTCATACCGTATGAGTTTTAATTTCATTTTGTCGTGATTATGGCTTCGGAATATGTGTTTCCCCTTCCCCGCAGCCCTTCTGCAAAGATCGTGCCTTCCTTGAAGTGGGTCCTTGTCTTCTCCTGGGCACCTCCCTCCGAGCTGACCCTAGAATCCGCTCCATGAAAAGTGTGCCAGTTCTACAGGTTTTGTCTCGCAGCTTCAAACCTGCAGTTTATACTCTGCCGTGTGATGCTGGGGCTGAGACTCAAAAGCACATTGCCACTTTGTCGGGTGCTTTCCGTGTGGCTCTGCCCGTGGGGAGTGCAGAGGACCCGGCAAGGTAGAGCGGGAGGAGGGCCTTGCCCCACCTCTCCACTTCCTGTTCCTTTGAGGATCATACCAGCCTTGCTTCTTCACTTTGGTGGCTGTGGTTTACACTAGGAAGACTCACTTAATTCACTTTTTAGTATTTCCAGCATTTGCAAGACTAGTGTCATGGTGTCCCCTTAGATGCCCTCCTCAGAAGTCTCACCCCCAAGGGAACCTTCAGAGACACCGACCCCAGCCGACCCCATTCTTGGATATCTGAGTTTCAGTACAGCTCCCGCTCCAGGTCTTAAATTTAAATAAGCCCAGCTTCATCTGCTTTGCACAGCCAGCCCCATGGTGGCAACTACCTCATCAAAATCTCAAAAGAGTTCTCTCTCTCCAGTTTTAATCTTTATACCTAGTAATTATAAAGAATCAAGAGTCTGCAGTGTTTGAAAAAAGACATTGATTTTATCAAAGTTCTCCACAAGGTATCAGCAAACCGAAGTTAGTAGCCTATAAAAAAGAATTATAAATCATGACTAAGTAGGAACGAAATATTGACTTAATGTCTAAAAAATCTATTAATATAATATACCATATCAATAGAATACAAAACAAAGACACGTGATCATTTCAATAGGTTTAGAAAAGCCATTCAACAAAATCCAGTATCTTTTTATGATTAAAACTCTCAAAATCCTAGAAGAAGAAAACATCCCTAACCTGGTTAAGGGTGTGTAGAAAAAAAAAAAAAACACAACAAAAATCATACTTAATGGTGAAAGACTGGCTTTTCCGAGTGAGTTTAGAAATAAGACAAGGATGTCTGCACTTATCATTTCTATTCAACACAACCACTGTAGGTTTTAGACAAGCAAATTAGGCAATAAAAAGTACTTGAGAGGCATCTAGATTGAAAAAGAAGTAAAACTATCTCTATCTGCAGATGACAGAATCTTGTGTGAAGAAAATCCAAAAGCATCCACTAAGACATTATTAGAATTAATAGGTGAGTTCCATAAGGTTGCAGGACAAGGATACCAGTTTCTAGTTATGAAATAAACAAGTCAGTATAAATAAATAAGCACAGCATAAAGAATATAGTTAATGGTATTGCAATAGCCTTGTGTGTGTGTGTGTGTGTGTGTGTGTGTGTGTGTAGTGTCGTATGATAGTACATGTGTGATGAGCACAACATAATATATACATAGTTGTTGAAACACTATATTATACACCTGAAACTAATGTAACATTGTGTCTCCACTATAATCAAATAAACATTAAAAAATTAATAAATATTTCAACCCAAACACACAAAATAAGCAGATCTAAATAAGTATTCCTCCGCAGATACACAAATGGTTAGGAAGTACACGGAAAGCTTGGCTTTATTTGTCACAAGTAGTAAGAAACAACTTCACACCCACCAGGATCAAACAGTGACGCGATGACAAGTATTGGCAAGGATGTGGGGAAATAAAAACCCCCATTCACTGCTGTGGAAACACAAAATGTTGCAGCAACTTTTGCAAGTAGTTGGCAGTTCTTCAAACAACTAAATGCAGTTACCATGTGACCCAGCAATGTTCACTCCTGGAGAACTCTACACCAAAGGGAGGGTCATATGTCTACACAAAACCTTTTACATGAAAGATTATACAGCAGCATAATGAATAATATCCAAAAGTTGGAAACAATTCAAATGTCTGCTGATGAATGAATGGATTTAAGAAATGTAGCCTGTCCACATGAAGGACTATTATTGGTCATGAAAAGAATGAAGTACTAGGGCACGTGGGTGGCTCAGTTGGTGAAGCATTGAGCTTTGTCTTGGGTCATGATCTCACAGTTTGTGGGTTCAAGCCCCACATTGGGTTCTGTGCTACAGCTCAGAGCCTGGAGCCTGCTTAGGATTCTGTGTCTCCCTCTCTCTCTGTACCCCCTCCCCCGTCTCTCTCAAAGATAAATAAAAAACGTTAAAAAAATTATAAAAAGAATGAAATACTGATACATGAGCCTCAAAACACTATGCTAAATGAAAGAAGCAAGCCACAAAAGACCACATACTGTATGATTCCAGTTGCATGAAATTCATATGAAATATGAAGTCTGTAGATAAAGAAAGCACGTGAGCGGTTTGTGGGACTACAAGGGCGTGAGATAAGGAAATCATAGCTAAAGTGCACGGGGTTTCTTTTGAGGTGTTGAAAATGTTCCAAAATTTGACCGTGGTGAAAGTTGAACATCTCTGTGGATATACTAAAATCATTGATTTGTACACTTTACATGGATGCAATGCATGGCATGTGGATCACATCTTGGTAAAGTGCTTAAAATATTGGCTGTGATGGGAATTGAGCAGAGGCCTAAGCAAACACAGTTACCTTACACCATTGCACATTTCGTTAGCTTATGTGGTTAGTTGGAGCTTTGGAATTCAGATGACCTTTGCAGTTCAGAAGACTCAGAAGGGGAACGTGTTGAGGGTGTCTAGGAGGTGTCATTTGGATCCACGTAAGGGGTATTTGATCTTGATGATTGCTAAGTAAGGGTAGAGGTTGGAGATTGAAGAACCTACCTTTTTAACCTGCCACACTTGACCCTGTTGATTGCATGGGCTCACTGGCTTGTATTGTGTGAAATGAGGGTCCCATGGTCCATTGATGTGGCCTTCAGAGGCCCGCCTGACCAGGAGCTCTTTGCAGAAGCCTGACCAGAAGGCCCTACAAACTGCCAGAGGGCAGGCTGGCTGCTGTCCCTCATCTTTTCCTTCTATTCAGAAAACCACCACTCCTATCTCTGTGGTTACCTCCCTGTCAAGTTTTAATAGACTGGAGTATTTGTGAGGTCTTGTGCATTGAGTCTTACTTCCCCCTGGGAGTTAGATAAACAAAAATGTCCACTCTGCTTCTCTTCCCTATTTGTGTCTCCACTCCGCTGGACATTTCCATTAACTCTGACTTATAAGACATCAACTGCTTTGCTTCGGGCTTAAATTTTCCTGCAATTTCATAATATTTGGGCAGTGGCTCCATTCTGGAAACCTAACCAGTGCATAAAATGTACTCGGAGATGATTTAATCAAAGCAGTCTATGAGTGGGAGCCAGTGGGCCCGAAGGATGGGGGACTTTGTCTTAATGATTACCTCTTCAGTCCTCAGGAGAATTACTGGCTCATGGCAGGCTTTGGATGCATGTATGATGAGCAGAGCTGACATATTATCAAAGGCTTGGAAAGAAGAGTAGGTCAGGTGTTTGGGGGCAAGTGAGTAAGTGTTGACAAGATGCTCACAGGTCACCTCCCAGCTGCATCATTACATGAATAAGTAAACCTGACTGTGGTATGCCTGGATATAATTACAAAACAATTCCTGGGCTAAACTTTGGTTGTGTTTACCTTTTTCTGAAACATTACAGTTACCTGCGACTGCAGGGATCCATACACAAGACATTTTACTTTGTGTTATTTCTGAATGTTAATTTCTTTTCCTATCGCAGAGTCTTAGATTGCCTAGCTATGGGCATTCTAAAAATCAATCCATCAATGAATAAAAATGCTGACATTTTTTTTTACCAAAATTGCTTTTATAATTAAAGGGTGTATGTTTTGTCTCAAATGCTTCCAAACAAAGGAAATAGCTTGGGGGGTAAACTGGGACAGGGGTTGCTTTTTCTCCACCAAATAAATTAGTATAAATGAGAAATTGATAAAGTAATCCATTAAAAGTCAACTCTAAAATTCCTAATGTTCCTTGTGACTATGAATCCAAAAGTTCACAGTCCATTTTCTCAGCTCATATAAGAAGGGCGACTGAAATTACCTCGTGTAAGCTGTGACCTGCCAGGTTTTATGACTCTGTGGCTGGACAGGTAGGCTATGTAAATGGTTAGCAGTGCCTACTCCAGAATTAGACACATTTTGAGTGGAGTCCTGGATCCACTATTTACTAGCTGAATGAACTCGAGAAGTTATCTTCCTTTTCTGGGTCTCAGGAACTTCATGTGTAAGATGAAAGGAAGAACAGAACCCTTAGTAGAAAGTGATCCTGTGAATTAAACAGAGAACAAATATAAAGCATTTAGCACAATCCCTGGCACATGCAAAGCATTCACGAAATGTCAGCTGTGTTTACTATCATTCCTTGGACAATGTCAAAAAGGGTAGTCAATGGAGTACATAATATGACATGACTAAATACAGGCTGTGAGAGCTGAAGGCATGAGTGAGCCTTTTGCCTGATCACCCTTATTTTGGTTTCAAAAATAGTAATTTTGATTATGAGACGTATTCATTTCACATGAAGCAAATTGCTCAAAAAACACACAAGTGCAGAGAAAATATATAGATAAAATTCTAGAGTCCCACAACTTGAAGAATGTAACTGCTAACACTTTTCAGCCTTTGTGTGTGTGTGTGTGTGTGTGTGTGTGTGTGTGTGTGTGTTATAGTTTCATTTTGCTCTTTTTTTAACTTTAAGGCTTAATGGTTTTAGAGAACTTGTAGGTTTAGAACAGAATTGAGAGGAAGGTACAGAGATTTCCCATATATGCTCTGCCCCACAAACGCCTCCCCTGTTATCAACATCACTTACCGGGGTAGCACATTTGTTACAACTCCTGAACCTACCTTGAGACATTATAAGCCCCAAGCTCCATAGTTTACTTTAGGGTTCACTTTTGGTGTCGTATATTGTATGGGTTTGGACAAATGTATAACGTTATACATCCATCATTATGGTGTCACGTAAAGTATTTTAACTGGTCTGGATATCCTCTATGCTCTATATATTCATTCTCCTGTGTGGTCCCAACCCCTGGCAGACACTGGTCCTTTGTTTCTGTACTTTTATATTTTACAGAATATCATACAGTTGGAACCATACAGTATGTGGCCTTCTCATATTAGCTTCTTTCACTTTAAGTATGCATTTAATGTTTCTCCATGTCTTTGCATGGCTTGATAGCTCTTTTCTTCTTAGGGCTGAGTGATATTGCATTGTTTGAGTGAACCACAGTTTACTTATCTATGAAAGGATAGCTTGGTTGCTTCCGAGTTTGGGCAATTATTAATAAGGTTGCTATAAACACCTGTTTGTAGGTTTTTGTGCAGACATAAGTTTTCAACTCCATTAGGTAAACACCAAGGAGTGTGATTGCTAGATTGTGTGGTAAGTGTACTGAAACTTTCTACGAATGAAGATTCATTGCTTTTACCTCTTGGAAGTCCAGTCTTCTCACATTAAAATGTGGGTAGTATATGATTACAAGTTAAGGATTCATGGGGTATTTAAACGGAATAGTACACTTCAAAAATATAGTAAAATTGCTGACTCATAGGACTCTTCTAATAAATGACAGTAGTAATTATTGTCCTGATTTAATGAATTATGCCCTGTCTCATCCATCAGCTGTCTCCTCCTCCCCTCCTAGGACATTTGTATTATATAATTAGTAACATCATGAGTACCTTTGCATATGAGGCTTTTTTACAATTTGGACTTTTTCTTTAAAGCTGCAAGGTTTTTTTCAAAACTCTAATTCACAGTTTGCATGTGTTAAGCCGTCATGTTATTGTCACAGTAGCAAAGACCAAACACATGTTGGTTTTATTCTCATTGTCACGTAGCAAGTATGACATCACATACAGATGTGACAAAGTATAGCCAAAAATCCAGTCCTCTTGGCTTCCAGGTATCAGCTTATTCTATTAAACTCATTCTACATAACCATGGCACAAGGGCAGATGATTTTTCATACCTTCCTGTATGACTCACAGCAGCCAAAGTGATTTAGTCTGGGGCAAATGTATTCACACATGCACCCAAACATCTCAAACCCTTGTTAATGAATGAATAATGTAAACAGTTGCCACTTTCATTCAGACTCTAAATATCTTAAGCATTGAGATGCTAGGGAAAATGCATTACTACCAACAGTGAACCACCATTTCTGGTCTTGGTCACAGGATATGACATGTTTCCTTTGTTGTGTTACGGGGTCCACTAATAGCAGAAAATAAAAGTTTAAACTAAGTAAATGAAAAAATTGAAATTAAGACAATGAAGAAAAGTTAGAAAAGTTTTCAAAGGGCTGGAGACTCCCCCAGGACCAGAGACATTGGGTCAAGAAAAGGAGTCCACTGGGAGAAAAAAAAAAATCAGGTCCTGAAGAAAAGACTCAACCTTGAGATAGACTGGTCAGAGTGAGATATTTAATTAACAGTTCTCAGTGATGGGATTTTCTACAAGGCCACATGTTGACTAGTTGGTTATTGTCTTCTGGAAAAAAAAGCCAACTTGGAATATCAAATTACATTCAAGAACTACGGAAGGAAGATTCCTGAGCGGGAGACCCCATCATATCCACTAATGTCCATTCTTCTCATGCTTAGGCTTTTTTGCCACCAAGGGATACTTTTCTGTTTACCACTATTCAATTGAGTTAAGTAATAAGCTTAGTTTAAAATGCAATTCTTGGGGCGCTTGGGTGGCGCAGTCGGTTAAGCGTCCGACTTCAGCCAGGTCACGATCTCGCGCTCCGTGAGTTCGAGCCCCGCGTCGGGCTCTGGGCTGATGGCTCAGAGCCTGGAGCCTGTTTCCGATTCTGTGTCTCCCTCTCTCTCTGCCCCTCCCCCGTTCATGCTCTGTCTCTCTCTGTCCCAAAAATAAATAAACGTTGAAAAAAAATTAAAAAAAAAATAATAAAATGCAATTCTTATCAGAATGACCATAAAAATCATGTTACTCTCATAGCTGTAGCATTTCATCTGGACATGGGGTGGGATAAGGATGGCATTGACCGAAGTATCACAAAAAAACTGGTTATGTGTTTCATGCTCAATGAACATCACTTTTGTCAACCAACAAAATAAAAACACAATGATCATCCTCCCAAGATGGCTGCAAAAAATAAAATGTAACATATAAACATACCTTATGTACTGTACATATTTAAAAATATATTAACGTGCCAAGTAAATTCCTTTGGGGAAATTAAAAACAGTGTTTTGAAAAACCTTAATAAAAAATTGTTTTTCTACCTTGAAGCCAAATTGATTTCATTTAAAACTATGTTTGTCATGGTGATAATTATTATTATAAAATATCTGAATACATATTAGATGCACCCTAGGTACTAGGCATTGCTTTAAGTATTTCACATATATTAACACAGGTGGTGTTCACATCAACCCAAAACTCCAAGAGGTAGATAATAACTTGATCTTCATTTCTCAGTTGAGAAGGTCTTACCACATATAGGTCAAGTAACTTGCCCAATATCACATAGTTCTTGCTGGCAAATCAGAATTATAACTCAGGTGGTCAGACATTACAGTGTATCCTCTTACCCATATCACCATCTGTGTCAATCAGGATGGATTAAGTTACGCTTTAATAACAGCTCATCTCCAAATGTCAATGGATTGTTTCAAGGCATATAAAAATATATCTGGTCCACAACAGACTCATTCAAGGCCTCCACCATCTTGAAATGGTAGCCACCAAAATGAGAAGAAAGTGTGATAAATATTTTAATGTCACCCAGAAGTGATGGATGTCACATCTCCTCACATTTCATTGGCCAAATCAAGCCATATGGCATACTCAACTTCAGAGCAGTGGATTATACAAATGAACCATGGTAATAACTACAATACTGGTGAAAAACCCTACTGACTCCAAAACTAGGCATCAAACACACATGCATACACAAGCATACTTGTGTGCACATGTATGTATACACACAAACCTATTGCAAAGCAGCGTGTATATTATCTCAATGTCTAGAAGCAAACTGAAAATTTCAGTAGGTTCTTTCTCTTCTTTCTTTCTTTCTCTTCTTTCTTTCCTTCTTCCTTCCTTCCTTCCTTCCTTCCTTCCTTCCTTCCTTCCTTCCTTCCTTCTTTCCTTCCTTCCTTCCTTCCTTTCTTTCTTTCTTTCCTTTCTTCCTCTCTTTCCTCCTTCTTTTTTTTCTCTCTTTTAGAATTTGATCTTTATTGAGGATCATTTTGTGCTAGTTACTTTGAAACTATGCGGTAAACTACTAATACAGGATGCCTTTTTTTATTGTTTTAAATACAAATTTGGACATGTAACAGGTCAAATCCCTACAGTATGAAGTGGAATTACTCTGACATCAAACTCTGATATTCTTTTTTTTTTTATTTTTTTATTTTTATTTTTTTTTTGGGGGACAGAGAGAGACAGAGCATGAACGGGGGAGGGGCAGAGAGAGAGGGAGACACAGAATCGGAAACAGGCTCCAGGCTCCGAGCCATCAGCCCAGAGCCCGACGCGGGGCTCAAACTCACGGGCCGCGAGATCGTGACCTGGCTGAAGTCGGACTCTTAACCGACTGCGCCACCCAGGCACCCCCAAACTCTGATATTCTAATTAGCCTGTGACCTTTTAGCTACATCTCACTAAGGGGCACTAAAAATTACTTTGTCAACAGTTGGTCTACAGATATTCAAGGATATTAAAATAATCGATACATTTGTCTAATCTTCATTCACATGAGAATGTCAGTCTCATTTTTTTTTTGGTCATTTACATTTACATATATTTATACATAAGTCTCATTATGTATCATCTGAATGTAAACCAGGTATTAATTGCCTGGTAGCTTCAAGTTTCCATTCTGTCTTTTAACAGTTTTAAGGAGTGTCCCGCTGTAGACATACCAGCAAAAATTCAGCATACCATCAAATATTTCTGGAGATTTGGGATAGGAGTGAATAGTTACAATCCACCAGGGACCTTTTTACTCTAATTCTCTATCTTACATTTTTTTTCATCTTTCTTTTGTTTTACTTCCTAACGATAATGCTTTTAAATGCAAACATAGTTACTGACCCTTTTGTATAATCACTTGCAAATAACATGCATTAGCCTCCTTGGGCCACCATAACAAAATACCACAGACTGGGCAGCTTAAACAAAATGCATTTATTTTCTCATAGTTCTGAAGCCTGTAAGTCTAAGATTAAGGCCTTGTCAGGTTTGGTGTCTCCTGAGCCCTCCTTCCCTTGCTTGCAGATAGATGCCTTCTTATTGTATCCTCATATGGCATTTTCTCTGTGCAAGAACACTGCTGAGATCTCTTCCTCTTCTCATAAGGAAACCCCTCCCATTGATGAGGGCCCCACCGTAATGACCTCATTCAACCTCACTTACTACTTACAGGTGCTATCTCCAAATGCAGTCACACTGGGGGATAGGCCTTCAATACATATATTTTAGAGGGGACACAGTTCAGTTCATAACATATCACTACATAAGACTCATAACATATCGCTACATAAGACATGTACAGAATAGTATAAGTATTCTATACTTGGACAGAAAACATGATGAAAATAAAGAGTCACTACATTATGGCACAATCCAAAATCTATCTTGTTTTAATGTCACTGAATTATATTTAGTTTCTTTCTTTCTTTTTTTTTTTTTTTTTGGCACTGTGTACACAGCTCATAAAATAAACAATATCGAAAACTAAAGCTTAGACATCAGTGTTCTAGAAAAATCTTTTGGCCATTCTTTCCCTTCAGAATTCCTTACTAGTTGCCTCTATATGCACAGCCCTGTTATTCATCAGGGTCTCCTCCTCCCTGTCTCTCCTCAATCCTGCTGCCAGTCTTTCGCTACCGCTGACCCTTCCCAAGCCCCGTATCCATCTCTGATGTGGAAACACTGAGCCCCGTCTTGCTTTCAGTGTCTCTACCAGATCTTATGCTAATGAATTTTCACCTTCCAGTCACTACACAGCCTCTTAGAGCATTTCCTTAAACAAAGAACCAAATACTGAAGAAAGGACTTAGCTCCTGCCTTAGCAGAAAGAAGGGGATACAGTCAACTCTGATTTTCGATGGATCTTGAACAGTTAAAATGGTGGAGACAGTACCACTGAGGCTCAGGGCATTGTTTTAAAAATAACTTCAGAAACTCAGAGACACAAAGGAATATGTCGTATTGTGTAGAAATAAAAAGTTTCATTCCTAAGGCATATGGTTGACGCTGATAGTTTCTCTCCTATTTGCATATGTTGCGAGTATTGAATGACTTTTACAAACACTAATGGGTTGTGACCTGCAGATTGGAAAAGACTAGCTCAAGAAGGTGAAATTAATTAACAAAAATCCAAGAACTACTCAGTGTTGGAGACAGAATTCCAACACTAACTTGCCCAGATTGAAAGCCTGTGCAAGCGCTATTAAAAACATGAAAAGTTTAGGTCTTCTCCAGGGGATGAACAATGTATTCATGAATCTGCAGGAGTTCTCCACGGAAGCATTTCACAGAGAAGCAAAGAAAGAGTTTCCACCTTTTACCCAGAATTTCTCATGCCTGCCAGGGAGGGTGACTGACTTTTCCTTGAAATGGGAATGCAGGCTCGGTTAGGCAGTTCGCTTTGAAGATGTTTTCACAACTGCTGTTTTAAAGCATTTTTATAAAACTCAGTGCTGTCATTAGAACTGTGATCCTTGTGCAGAGGTGAGACCGTAGCTCATTAAGGCTCTGTGAGTTTTAATAAAAAGAGGAAGAAGTGCATGGTGTACTTAATGCAGTGAGTTTAATACCAGGATAAGTACCTACGGTGGATTTTTTTTTTCCTCTCTCCATTAGGACTGCGCCAATCTTGGATTAAGTACACATGCACACACACACTCGCAACTACCTCACAGCCCCTAAGATATAAAATAGTTTATTCCCAATGCTCAAGAGCCAAGTGGAAAATATGTGACAAATATTCAACATTTGTTAAAGGGAATAAGGCAGAAGTAGACTAGAAGCCAAGACTTTAGGAGGAAAATATTTCTATTTAGAAATAGTTCCTCTGCTTTGCCCATACTTCTCAACTAAGAACTACTTCTAGGGTCTGGCCCCCACAGTGACAGAACAGGCATTCACTTTGGGAGATAGCGAGGACAGGGACTCCAGCTTCACCCACACTTCTCCCACTGCCCCATCACTGAAGTATAAAGAGCCACCCCCTGGGGTAGACATCGACCCTGCAATGGTATGCTACTTAAATCCCAATGGGTGGTCTCCCTGGGACAGCAGACTCAGGCAACATGAACTCCATTTGGCAAGAAGGAGACAAAAGAAAGGACAGGCGTGAGGACATGATGGAAAACATGTATATGTCATAACATTTTAAATGTGAACAATAGGCTTTTCTATTTTTCTTTTGTCCTTTCACAATAAAACAAGAGAGACTCAACAAGTCATGTCATAGGACTCCTCAAATGATGTTTGAAGTTACTCAATCACATCATCCCAAACCAACTAGCAAACTAGATGTGGAGAAGAACCCCCACTGTTTAAGAAAAATTTCAATCCTCGCAGATGGATCCTTGTGTACAATATAAGACAACCTGGAAAGCTTGTTAATTTCAATTTCTGCAAAATGTCTAAACACTTTTTCTTTCTCTATTTATCTCATCTTGGGCTGTAATACAAAGTTACAGCACTAGTGTAACGTATGTTTGAACACCTTCAGCATCACTGCAAAGATCATTCTGTCTTGAGACAAGGAGATTGCATTTCTGCACCTTGACAGAGTGAAGACAGTGTGTCAGGCATTCAGCTGGGTGAAGGAGATACAAAGGTGAGTAAGTCCGATTTGTGTGTGAAGGGGCTCTCAGCCCAGCCCAGAAATGTGAGGGCTTGGGGAAGGCTTCCAGAAGCTGTCTCAAGAAAAGAATAGGAACCAATCAGATATGATTGGGGGAAAAAAAGACTGTTCTGAGCAGAACAAACAGCATAATTAAACATATGAAAATTTAAATCAGTACTTGCAAAGCTACAAGCAAATTTGGTGTATAGGAACTTAAAGCTATCTCTCTCTCTCTCTCTCTCTCTCTCTCTCTCTCTCTCTCTCCATCTGATATAGACCATATTGGTCTCTCTATAGCTTCCACTCACTGATCCTAGCTTTACTTGTGAGGACCCATATCAAGTAGGGACTTTATCATCACTATTGGCCAAAATAAAAGAGAGAAGGAGAAACAGAGGGAGAGAAAGAGAAGAAGAGAGAGGAGGAAAGAGAAGGGGGGGGGTAAGGCAGAGGGAGGGAGAGAGAGAGGAAGGAAAAAAGGAAGCAAGAAATCTCAAATTAAATAGGTCTAAAAAAGGAAAGTGAATGCTGTTAAATCTCACAGAAAAGGCAATATTTTCCATTCCTCAAATCTCCAGTCAATTTTTTATTGGTTTAATTAGCTTCATTTCCTTAATCTAACCATGCTACCAGAGAACTGTGGGATGTGCACACTATTGGAGCTTCATACATTCTCCTCCTAGAACTGTCTCCAGTGAATCCCACCTAAATCACGTGGTTGCTAATTAGGAAAGAGCAAATTCCCTGAACAAAAATCAGGGTACATTCTGGAAAGAAGGAGAATGGATATGGGTCAGGGCGAAGTGAGGGACACAATAGGCCTCCTAGCATGTTCGAACTCCTTCTTACAGATGGCAGGAATGCAAATCTTTCATGTACTTTTGAGCACTCCTTAGGGTTAAACTAACACAATGTCTTAATTTTTAAAAAATTTTTAATGATTATTCCTTTATTTTTGAGAGATTGAGAGAGAGAGAGAGAGAGAGAGAGAGAGAACAAGGATGGGAAGGGCAGAGAGAAAGGGAGACACAGAATCCGAAGCAGGCTCCAGGCTCCAAGCTGTCAGCACAGAGCGTGATGCGGGACTTGAACTCACGAACCATGAGACTATGACTTGAGCCAAAGCTGGACACTTAACTGCCTGAACTCCCAAGGCGCCCCTAATCCAATGTCTTTAAGTGTGCCCTACACTTCAGGTTCTCTCAACATCTTGGTGACCAGATTTAGGGAGATAAATGTACCAAAATATTTATTTTTTAGAAAAGGAGTAGTGGGAACTTTTCAGTGACTTCCCAGCGGCTCCTAGAACCACGTTCACAAGGTCTAAGGTGAACCCCTCCCCATGATAAGTCTTGCCTCCCCCAAACCCCTCCCCCATGATAAGTCTTGCCTCCAGATTCAGACTGTCCTCTGTCACAGCACAGACTATTGCCACCATTCTTCCTTGGCTGTCCAAGTCCAACTCCTCCCCTGCCATGGACCTTTGCCCACGTGCCTTTCTCTGCTTAAAACACACCCTACTCTACCATTTGCCTAATCACCACGTGGCTTCACCTGCATCTCCCTGATCTTTGAGGTCTCAGATTCAATGTCCTCTCCTTAGAGAGAGAGACTACCTCTCTCCTTCCAGTATAGGGTAAGTCTTTCTAGTATATGTTTCCACTGAACTCTCTCTCTCTTGCTTTCCTCTTCCATAAATTAATTGATAAGAATTGTAATTGGGGCATCTGTGTCAGTCAGTCAAGCAACCCTTGGTTTTGGCTCAGGTCATGATCTCACGGTTTTATGAGTTCAAGCCCTGCACTGGGCTCCATGCTGGCTGTGTGAAGCCTGCTTAGGACTCTCCATCTCCTTCTGTCTCTGCGCCTCCCCCACGCTTGCTGTCTCTGTCTTCCTCAAAATAAATAAATAAATAAACTTAAAAAAAAGAATTGTAATTACATAATAATTGTGATATCTCTCTTCCTCCCTAGAATGAAAGCCCTTTGAAAATAGGAAACTTGTCTGTTTTGTCTTTCTAGATGTGGGGTAGTGTTTCTCCGTATCCACCATGTAACAAATACTTGCAAATGAGTATGAGAATTTGCCAACTAATATTATTAAGGAGTATACTTTCCTGAGTGCTTGCCACGTGATCCTTTAGAGACAAATACTATGAACAACAGAAGGCATAAAGAGGTTAAATGACTTATCTAGGGTGGCACATTAGCCACGCTGGAATATGAATAGTAACTCTCAGTTAGTAATTCCAGTAAAAACCCAACACCATCAGAAAATCAGAATTCTGGTTCTCTTTCCCCCAATCCGAACTTAAACCTCTCTGACTCTCTCACTGCTCCAATGTACTTAACTCCTCCAGAGCCTTTGCTGGGAGAGGAAGGATGGCGTGTGGATCAGAACACTAGAAGCCCAAGTCCCAGAAAGTCTTGGCAATGAATTCACCTGTGGAACAGTACTTCATGGTTACTTGACAGCTGGGAGCCTTGAATCTGGGGACAAAGTCCATGAGAAAGGCAGCTCCATAATCCTGTTTGGGGAGGAGAAAGACAGAGGAGGCAAGCTTCTGCAGTCTCTGGTGTTGATGGTGTAGACCAGTAAAGGTATGGTGAGGTTCCAGTCCCTCAACATGGCCCACCATCATCTTTGCCAGGTTCTACACTGAAGATTTCATATCATCCCTTGGATTAGGAGAGAACAGAGATTCTCTAAGATGGCCACTGGATCTCACTGGGAGAGAGAGCCCTCATGCAGCCCTGCTAGCCCCCTAATGCCACAGATCAGACACTGCTTTTTATTTTTTACATTTTATTTTATTATTATTTGTATGTTTATTTATTATTTTTTGAGAAAGACAGTGAGCAGGGGAGGGGAAGAGAGAAACAGGGACAGGGGATCTCAAGTGGTCTCTGTGCTGACAGAAGAGAGCCCAATGTGGGGCTTGAACTCACCAACCATGAAACGGAGTCAAGCGCTTGACTGACTGAACCACTCAGGCGCCCCTTGTTATTATTTTTTTCATCACAATAAGTTACTCTTTAATCTCCGTCGCCTATTTCCCCCACCCCCCACCCACCTCCCCTCTGGTAACCACGAGTTTGTTCTCTAGAGTTAAGAGAGGAGCTTCTTTATTTTATTGTTTTCTTTCTTTAAGTCCGTGGATTCTGCCAGAGACAACAGAGCATAAATATGTGCGGAGGAAATTTTGAAACATCCTCTTGCCTGCAGGAAATATAACTTCTTAGAAAAGGAAATGGTTTTGTTTGGGAAAATACCTTGATAAGCTTTGGGGAGGAAAGGGGAAGCCGGAGGGTGTGAATGTTGGCAGGAAGCAAGTAAGCATGGGAAAAGTTCAAGGGCTCTGCTTCAGCACATTGGCAGACTGGGTGCTCAGTGAGTGAGGGAAAGAGGCTGTGGAGACGCTGAGAGGGAAGCTTGTGTGCAAAGGTAGGAAAAGTAGGCATTTGGAAGCCAGGTTCCCTACAGAAAGAAGCAAGTAGGAAAAGGCAAGTGGAAGGTTGACCAAAGGAGATTTTTTTTTTTTACCTTTTTAAAGATATTTTTTAATGTTTATTTATTTTGGGAGAGAGAGACAGAGAGAGAGAAAGAGAGAGAGAGAGAGAGAGAGAGAGAGAGAGAGAGAGAGAGAGAGAATCCCAGGCAGGCTCCACACTGTCAGTGCACAGCCCCAGTGGGGCTTGAACTCATGACTGCGAGATCATGACCTTAGCCAAACTCAAGACTCAGACCCTTAACCCCCTGAGCCACCCAGGCAGCCCCCTACGGGACATTTTAAACCAGAGGCAGCTTGACGTTGAATTTGGAGAGTTTTGCACAGCTGTGGAGATATCTGTCCCCTCCTCCATGCTGCCTCACCTCGAGCCCAATAAAGTCTACAGCACACACGGGTGCCACACTTTATTTTTGTTGCATTTGTCTTTTATGTCCTGTCATTTTATCTTTTATAAAATATGGAGAGGGGGAGTACCTGCCTGGAGTGAGGCAGTGCAGGAAGAAGCAGCATGTACAAGAGAGCGAGACATAAAGAGATTACATTAGGAGGAAGTGGGGAAATTTGAGGCCCAGGAGTCTGTGATATGATGCCAGCTGGACTTCTAAGAAATTACGGAGGAGAATTTAGACTTTTTCTGGCTTGGGATTGGTCCGTTTGATTCTACTTAGATGTCAAAGTACCAGGATACCCATAAGGACCTTTGTGTTACAAGTAAATTAAAATTAATGATGGTTTTATGCACTTTGCCGTTGATTTGCCCTACTTGTTTGCCCACACCAGAGATCGGTAGCCCACCAAAATCAGGTTCAGGGCTCAAAAGAGACACACTGTCTTTCACACTCTGATGTTCATGGGAAATGCTCATAACAGTGAAAGCCTGCTAAGAATACAAGTGCCAGCTGAAGCATTCTCTGTCAATACACTGATTATTGGTAACCATTTTTAGTCTAACACATACAGAGCAGCACGGTTAGAGGAGGAGAGGCATAAACTTTGAACCCAAGTGTGTCTGCCCCAAACTGCATTCATTGTTTACCAACTGCGTCTCCAGGTGATCTAAAAATAAATTAAAAGAAAAAAATGAAAACCTTAAAAGTATCACTTGAATCACTCGCTTTGAAAAGAGAGATGTGTCTTAGTCACATCCACCAGCCCAAGAGGATCCGTATCCAGTAGGCCCTTCAGACATCCCAAGGGGTTGTTTTCTTGCCAACACAGAGTCAAACACAATGAGAAAGAAAAGCAACTTGCAAATCTTTATTTTTTTCTTTTTCTTTTGAGGAAAAAGGACGTTGGGAAATATATCCACTTCAACTTTTTTCTACTCCCCTCTACCTTCCATCCTTGTGACCAACTTGACAAAAGTTTATCGTTGGCTGTTTGCATTGCTGGAAATAAGTGTTGTACCATGGAGCTTCAAGTTCTGTATTTTGGTAGTGAGAGGGAAGGAGGTAGGAAGGAAGGGAGGGAGGGAGGGGGGAGGAAAGGAGGACAGGGAAGGAGGTAGGAAGGAGGGAGGGAAGAAAGAAGGGAAGAAGGAAGGAGCAGAAAGATAATACTATGGGAGCACCTGGGTGGCTCAGCCAGTTAAGCATCTGACTTCAGCTCAGGTCATGATCCCATAGCTCATGAGCTCGAGCCCCACATCCAACTTTGTGGGCTCTGCAGTGACAGTTCAGAGACTGCCTGGGATTCTCTCTCCCTCTCTCTCTCTCTCTCTCTGCCCCTCCACTACCTGTGCTTTCTTTCTCTGTCTCAAAATAAATAAACTTAAAAAGAAATATAATACCACAGACAAAAATCCCTTTTAATGGTAGACACTCAAATTAGCAAGAGTGTGTTACAATGCCATTGTTTACTTACTATAAACACACAGATTTCTGAAAACATTCAGATTATTGAGAATTTTCTTACTCGCCAAAGTTTGAAGCCTATCTAACTTCTGATATAAAAGCTTCTGACTGCTATGTTAAAGGGCAACTGATTCCAACCAAGACGCTTTCGTGATAGTGCTGGTTGTGGCTCAGAACAAGAGGCATAGACGTGTGGGCATGCTACAAAGTGACTGGCATCTGGATCTACTGTAAAGACAGAATCAACAGGATATCTGATGCACTGAATGTGGAGTTGAAGGAAAAGGAGGGGTGTGGACTGAGCAGAGAGGAGAAGCGAGGACTAAACTCCCTGTGCTCTTCTGAGGCATATGTAAGTCTTGATCCTTTGTTAACTGAGAACCCAAGGTTTAAAATTGAACACAAAGAAATCATAGAATATCACAAATGGAGCAGAACATCGAGATTGTGTGTGTCTGTGCTTCTTTATTCTGCAGATATAAAAAAGATCCCAGAGAGGGAACCCAATTTCCCAGAATTCCTCATGCTCGTTTCATTCCATTTTTACAAACGCAACCTTGTACGAAGTAGTACATACACACAGTGACACAAACAAATCATAAGGTACAGCTGGGCAATCACACAACATGCTCACACTCAACCAATCGGCACTGAGATCAAGAACATCAACAGTACCTGAAAAGTCCCCTCGGCCCGCCTCTCCCAGGTTTCTATCTTCCCTCCAAAGTAATAGGCAATTTTGCCTGCTTTGGAACTTAAAAATGTTAAATAAAAGCATACGGTATATCTTTTATTCAAAAGTACTTTCTTGAGATTCATGCATATTGTAAAGTGTGACTGTAGTTCATTTACTTTCACTGTAACAGTTTGCTCCATAAGTAGAAAAGGTATTAATCCAGTTTACTTTTAACAGACATTTAAGCTGATCTCTCTCTCTCTCTCTCTCTCTCTCTCTCTCTCTCTCTCTCTCAGCTACTATGGTTAGTGTTGCTATAAATATTTTTGCATATGTTGGGGAACTATTTTATTCCTTACCTAGAGTTATGTGACATTATCAATTATAACTTCATCTCCCTTCCCATAACACAATGGCTTCACAAATACATTATTATTTGATGATCTGGCTTTAGCACATGATTCCCTAGGAAAGTTGGCATCAGCTACATTTTATGAAAACAAAATTTGTGTCCTTCTCAAAGATGTGATTTCTGCCAACTCTCTTGTTCTTAAAGATTCTCTAAAAGGTGGCAGAATGCCATCCTTACCTGAGGATAATCGACAGCTAAAGAGTGTTTTGACACATATAAGTCCTGTAATGAGTCATTTAGTTACTCAGGCATGGCTCTAAATAAAAACAAAACAAAAAACAAACAAAACAAAACAAAACAAAACAAACCATGGAAGAGTGTATGCTATTATTCCAAAGGGAGATGTTAGAAATAACAAGAATACAGAAATACAGAACAGAAATGATAGGAATAACAGTCATGTAATAACAATAATGAGGATGTGAGTTATAATTATCGAAGTCCATAGCATGGTACAGTGGTTAATAGAATGGGAGTTCCTTGGTTAGACTCTTAACCTTCACTTTCTAGCTGTATGAACTTGTTCTACCTCAGTTTTATCATCTGTTGGATACAGAGAATAATAGCACCTATTTCAAAAGCAATTGATTAAATGAGATAACATGTGTGAAGGACCAAGAACTGTGTTCGAAATATGGAAAGCGTTAGACACGTATTAAGAGCCACTGTTATCATTCTTCCCTAGCATGTACCTACATTATCTCTAAGTCCTTTTACAACCTCTCAAGATAGCTATAACTATCCCTAAACTTACATAATGTGCCTTTTTTGGATGTCATATTTAATTTTGTGGTCTTTGTGGTTAATAAGTTTTCTTTTTTTTTAAGTATCTTGTATCCTATGTCATTAATTTGCTTTTTGGAGTGCCTCCCTTTACTGGGCACTTTTCATTTGTGTTGTCTCCATGCATCAAGTGCAAATCTAGCTAGAATTTTCTTATAGCCTGCTTTACAGATTCAGTTATGAAGGCCAATATAGGTTAAATAACTTACCCAAGGCTTTACAGCTTATTAAGTAACCAAATTGGTGTCTTCTTTTCTGCCAGCGGTCTTTTGCTATTTCTTGCTGCCCCCTGTGGCTTAATGGAAAAATTAAGTCTTCCATGAATTTGACTATTGTGAGCTGGTCTTAATACTCTGAGTTAGTTGGATATTGATGTTCTAGATCCTCAGTTTTGGACTGCAGCAACAAAAAGAGCTTGCCCAAATTATCAAGCCAAATTTTGATTTCCGATTTTGGTGATTTAAAATGTCATAACTAACAGAAAACAACAACAACAACAAAGGAATGCATATAATGCCATGGATATTCCCTTCTTTTCTGTGCAGGATTTTTAAGCTAGACTGAAGCTCATATCAGTTATAATTTAAAAATAGTTAATAGTAAACTAAGAGATTCTAATCCTGGTAAAGCTGAGTAAGTGAGACGTCAATGTGTCTCTCACTAAATGCAACCAGAATTCTGAACTGAACGTATCAAGAAACAATCTGAGGAATCCAAAAAATAAATAATAGCTGAAAGGTTATGGTAAAAAAAAAAAAAGATTTTTTTGAGCAACTATTGAACTAATAGTAAGTTTCCCTTTTTATTTCCTTTCGCTTTTTCCTAGCCTGGAATCAAAGACCACATGCTACTTAGAGTCTGTATGTGGCCAGAAAGAACCTCAGAAGAATCTCTCTGTGCAAGATGTGGGACAGGGAGCATTTATAGGGCAGATAAAATAAGAGAAAGCCCACTAACTTTTCATTGTTGTTCTCTCCCAAGCTGGTCCCTGGGCAATCGCACAGTGGCACGCAAGCAGAAGTAACCAGAAAGACACCTACAATTCCAAGAGAAAAGTTATTGGTGGTCTGTCTAGAGACAGCCATAGCCACAGAAAGTTCATGACAGAATAAGAAGATTATGTCCAGGTTTTGCTTTCAGAAGGTCAGAACACAGATCCCCTGGTGCAAGGAAGTTTCAAGGAAATCAGACAACTCAAGAAGATGACCCCTTATAGTTGTGTATGAAGTCCTGAACTCCTCCTAAATCTGGGCATGACTCAATCTATCCAACACACCAAATAGTTTGGGAACTGAACTAAAGCACTGACCACTACTCAGGTCCTAGGCTGGCCATCGAGTGGTCACATGGAAAAGACCTAAATAAAATTACTTTTATTTAAATTACTTTTATTTTCAGGTTCTGAAAACTGACCTGAGATTGGCAATAGAGCCCTCAGGTATGTAAGCTGCTGAACATAACGTGGTCGATTGTCTACTAAAGCATAAAGATCAGGGCACCTGGGTGGCTCAGTCAGTTAAGTGTGTGACTCATGGTTTGGGCTCAGGTCGTGATCTCAGTTTCATGAGTTCGAGCGCTTTGTGAGGCTCCGTGCTGCCAGTGCAGAGCCTGCTTGGGATTCTCTCTCTCTCTCTCTCTCTCTCTCTCTCTCTCTCTCTCTCTCTCCTTCTGTTTCTGCCCCTCTCTTGCTCACGCCATCTCTCTTTCTCTCAAAATAAATGGATAAACTTAAAAAAAAACATAAAGATCAACATTATCGTTAGGACTCTGAGACTCATAACATAGTACCCAAAACACACAGATGTTATGTGATCCTTAACTTCTCAACATATGACATCACAGGAAATCTGGATTCTTGCAAAAGGAAAAATAAATAAATAAATAACTAATGTTGACTCTGAGGTTACATAGATGTTGGAATTGTCAGGAAAAGACTTTGAAGCAGCCATTGTTAACATGATCTAAGAAGTAAGGTTGAGTGCTTTTGAAACAACTGAAAAGATCTAGGATCTCAGAATAAAAGGCAGAAAATAGAAAAAGAAACAAAATAGAAAATTTACAAATGAAAAACATAATAACACATATATATATATAAAAAGTATTGGATAGACTCAGTAGCGGATGGGGATACCAGAATAAATAATTTACTAATTTAAGGATACATCAACAGAAATTTACAAATATGAATAAAAGTGGTGGGGGGGGGGGAGGAGAATGAAAAAATTAACAGAGCCTCAGGGACCCATGAGATAAAACCAAAGATCTAGGGTTTATGCCCTCAGAGTCCCAGAAACAGGGGATAAAAAGCAGGAAAGCAGGCTTGTAGAAAAAAAATTAAAACAATAATGTCTGAAACAAGATGACAAATATATAAATTAATTTTGTTTACTGTTTTTTTATTTATTTTTGAGACAAAGAGAGACACAGAATGAGCAGGGGAGGAGCAGAGAGAGAAGGAGACACAGAACCTGAAGCAGGCTCCAGGCTCTGAGCTGTCAGCACAGAGCCTGATGCAGGGCTCGAACTCACAACCTGTGAGATCAGGACCTGAGCCGAAGTCGATGCTTAACCGAGTGAGCCACCCAGGTGCCCCACATATATAAATTAAAAGGTGCAAAAATGTCAGTGAATCCCAAGCAAGACAAATTCAAAAATATACATCATGAGACAGCTAAATACTTTTTAAAGAAGATTTAAAAAGATTTAAAAAGCTAAAGAAAAATAAAGCATTAATTATGGGGAAAAATAATTCAAATGGTTGTGGATATCTCAAAAAAAGCGAATAAGGTCTAAAAATAGTAAAAAAGCATTTAAAAAACTTTTATTAATGTTTATTTACGTTTAGAGAGACAGAGCATGAGAGGGGGAGGGGCAGAGAGAGAGGGGGACACAGAATCCGAAGCTGTGGGGGACACTGAAGCTCCGAGCTGTCAGTACAGAGCCCAACACAGGGCTCAAACTCACAAACCACGAGATCATGACCTGAGCCAAAGTCGGACGCTCAACTGACTGAGCCACTCAGGCACCCGGCAAAACAACATTTTTAAAGTAGTGAAAGGAAAGAGCTGTGAATCCAGATTCTAGATCTCTCAGAAAAAATATCATTAAGGAATAAAGGGGTAATGAAGAAATTTTCCGATAAAAGAAGGGTGATAATGTTGGTCAGCGGCCGATCAGCCTTATAAGAAATGCTAAAGGAAATTGCTCAAGAGAAGGGAAATTGTACTAGATGGAAGCTTGGACCTTCCAGACTGAAGGAAGAGCTACAGACATGTAAATGGTTGGTTGCATGCACAAAGAACTAGGGTTCTCCTCTTACGTTCTGTAAAATTTATATGGCACTTGAAAGCAAAAATTACAATATTGTTGTCTATGTAGACATAATAGGAAAGGCAACTACAGCATACAAAGCAGAGGGCACAAAAACCTCTGTGCTGGTAAGGTTTTAACATTCCATCTACCCGTCACTTGAAGGAATAAACTATGAATTCAAAGTAGACTGTGAAACATGAAGTGTGTGTATTATAATCTTGAGAACAACTGCTAAAAAGTACGCAAAGAGAAAGCCAAACACCTAATAGGTTAAGAAGACATAGCAAATACTATTAAAATCATACAAAATTAGGGCACCTGGGTGGCTCCGTTGGTTAATCGTCCAACTCTTGATTTCAGCTCAGGTCATGATCTCATGGTCCATGGGATGGAGCTCTGTGTTGGGCTCTGTGCTGATAGCACGGAGCCTGCTTGGGATCCTCTCCCTCTCTTTATCCACCCCCTCCTACTTCGCCCCCACTCATGTACACTCACTCTCTCTCTCTCTCTCTCTCTCTCTCTCAAAATAAACAAACTTAAAAAGATACAAAATACGATGTAAATGGAAACCACAGAAAAACAGAGGAAACAAAGAAAAAGCAAATAATGACAGCATCCACTTAAATCTAAATATGTCAAATGTTGTGTTAAATATAAATGGTCTAAACACCAAATAATATGTCCTAGTGGATAAATAAAATGAGGAAATTATACCCTGTTTCCAAGAAATTCACTACCAATGTGAGAGTAAAAGGATAGAAAATGATACACAATGTAAACACTAATAAAAAGGAAATAGAAATGATGGGAGATAATTTCCCTGGGTGTCTTGCAATCCAGGCACTAACTGACCTCTGTTACAAACTATTTTTTTCAGGATTTTTTCAATAGTCAATGGTCTTGGAAGTAAGCACAGTACCTTACTCTGAACCAAAAGACAGGTTTATTGTAGCCAATTTTAAACTTTAAAAAAAAATGTCTATTTATTTTTGAGAGGGAGAGAGAGAGTGTGTAAGGAGGAGAGAGGGACAGAGAGAAAGGGGACAGAGGATCCCAAGCAGACTTTGCCCTGACAGCAAAGAGCCCTATTTGGGTCTTGAACTCACAAACCACAAGATCATGACCTGAGCCAAAATAGAATGGTTAACAAACTGAGGCACCAAGGTGAACTCCTGTTTTTTTTTTTTTTTCAACTTTTTTTTTAATGTCTTCCAATTTTGAAATGAGAGTGTCTCCACTCAGACTTCCTCACCTTTACCCAACCTGCTGCTTATGCATGAGTCCCCTGGTTCCCCTCACGTTTCCCTGTGGGAATGGGGCCTTGGGAACCTGAATCTAATCCTCTGGATCCTGCTATTTCTGAGAGGCATAAATTGCCCTCGGGCTCTGACTCAATACCGTGTCCTCCATCAACAGTCACGGAACTGCGACAGGCTGTTAGCTTGCGAGTAAAATAAAGTCTCAGACTCTCACAGCTCTTGACGTGGAGTGCCTACATTAGTATGAAACAAAGCATACTTCAGAATGAGAAAAATTGGGGATAAAGAGACATATATTACATAATGACAAAGTGCCTGTTCAGTAAGATCCGAAATGCCTAGATACAGAATAACAGAGCCTCAAAATACATGAAAAAGAACCCGTAAAACTAAAAAGGGAAAGTGGACAGGTGTCCAAGTATAGTTGCAAACACCAATATTTGTCTCTCATTAACTGTATATATTATAGATAGATAGATAGATAGATAGATAGATAGATACATGGATAAATAGGTTCATAGATAGATACAAATATATAAACTACTAGAAAAGATACATAAGAACCAGAGAACACCATCAACCATTTGGAATCTGACATTCATAGAACACTCCATATAACAGCAAAACACAAATTATTATCAAGTGTACGTGGAACCTTACCAAAGATAAACCATATCCTGGGTTATAAAATATCTTTAGTACATTTAAAAGACTCAAAGTCGTACTTCAAGTATACCGCCTGATTATAATAAAATTAAGTTGGAAACTAATAGCAGGAGGAGAAATGGAAAATCTCCAAATATTTGGAAGAAAAACAACACATGTCTCCATAATCCACCAGTCGGGAAGAGGAGTTGGGGCAGGAGGTGGGGGGTGGGGGATGTGACTGGAATTATAGAGTCTAAACAGATGATCAATTTTGTGGTACAGAAATGTAAACATTTATAACAAAAAAGGTTAGGTTAAGAACCATAGCCAGTGTAGACAAAAAGGCAAAAAATATATTCATCACGGACAAATTTATTTTTTAGCTGGTAGCTCTATCACTTTGTATGGACTTCTGAGTCTCTATAGAGCACAGTATACAGACATCACCCCACTGGAAGTGGCCAAAGGAGCGATCTTCCAGTGCTATAATGCAGCTTTAACTGATTACAAGCCGACCCAAAGGCCTAAAGTAAATTGAAAATGACAATGTTAATCATCAAAATATCGGTGCACTGAATACACCTGTGAAAGCACCCATTACTCTCACTGCAGAGACCTTATTTATGTATAAAGTAATAAGAATGGAGGCGCTGGAGAAAACAGAATACACTGCTTACTAGCTTCCGATCCCAAACTATTCTTTTTTTTTTTTTTTTTTTTTAAATTTTTTTTTTTTAACGTTTATTTATTTTTGGGACAGAGAGAGCCAGAGCATGAACGGGGGAAGGGCAGAGAGAGAGGGAGACACAGAATCGGAAACAGGCTCCAGGCTCTGAGCCATCAGCCCAGAGCCTGATGCGGAGCTCGAACTCACGGACCGCGAGATCGTGACCTGGCTGAAGTCGGACGCTTAACCGACTGCGCCACCCAGGCGCCCCTCCGATCCCAAACTATTCTATAAAATCCGTGAGCCTTAGCTTCTTCATTTTAAAAATGGGGCTAATGGTAGTAACTATTTCACTGAGCTGTAGGAAAGAGAAAATTAAACCTGTATCAAACGGTTAGAACAGGGCCTGAAACAGTAAGAAGTCAATATGTGTTGGCTATTATGGTAAGCTGAATACTGCCTATCAAATATGTGCATCGCCCAATGTTAATCAAGGATATGCGACTTTTCATGGTAGAAGGGACTCTGCAGATGTGATTAGGGTAAGGATCTTGAGATTATCCTGAATTGCCAGGGTGGGCCCAGTGTAAGGGCAAGGGTCCTTTCTCGTAAATGAAAGAGGGAGGTCTGAGGGCCCGAGTCAGAGAGTTCAGAAGATGCTATGGTCTTCAATATGAAGTAAAGTGCAAGCACAAAGGAATGAATGAGGTGACCCCTGGAAGCTGGAAAAAGCAAGGGAATGGATTTTCCCCTGGAGACTCCAGAAGGAGCACCGCCCACTGACTCCTTGATTTTAGCCCAGCGAGACCCGTTTCAGATTTCTGAACATCAGTACTACAAAACAATAAATTTGAGTTGTGTTTAGCCACTGTCCATGGTGGTTTGTTGCAGCATCAATAGGGAAATCATATATTTATTTAAAGCAAAATAAGTTATTTCTCATTTCATTTCAATTTATACAACTGCTATTTTACCACTTTCCAAATACTCTTTCAAATCCTCTGTTATTTTTCTTGCAGAAAATAGACACTTTGAGATCATCCATAAAGGTGTTCTGTGTGGTGATAGAAACTCAGACTTGGAGTTGACCAAACTTGGATTCAAATCCTGACTCCCAACACGTACCAGCCAGGTGACTTGAACATATTACCTGATTTTGGGTTCCTGTTTCCTTATAACCAACACAGGGATTAAACTCTTGTCAGTCCACAGGGCTGTTATGAAAAATAATTAAGATACTGTCACAGATCATTTAGTGCACACCCTTAATTAGTAGTCATTAATGAGAATTATTAATACTAATGCTTATCCAACACCCTCACTTTCTAGATGAGAAAACTGACCCCCAGAGAAGGCAGATGTCTTGCCCGAGGCACACAGCCATTTCCTGGTATGTGTCTTACAGCCCATAAGACAAGTGCAAGCTTCTCATAAAGTTGACTGTTTCTGAATATCTGTAATTTGTCTTATTTTTCCTTTAGGAAACTTTGAGGAGGCAAGCAGAGGTTGACACTAGTAGGTTGTGGATCCCCAATGTCCCCTTGTAGAAATCACTGTTCCAAGTTCTCATGGCAAATTCACATTTCTCTTTTCCAATCTCCTTTACCATATGACAAACATTCTCTTCAAATTTCAATTCAAAAACAGCTCCAAGTAAAGCTGCCTCCTTTCCCCTTGCGAAAATAAAGGTCTCCTATTTTCTTCCCCTTCAAGTGTCTTCTTCTGAAGTAATGAGTCACATGTCAAATGACAACATGATACTCTCCCAGGTATGAAATCATGCTTCCTTAGACCTTTTGTGCTGAAGAGGTGGTAGGAAGAACTGGGAGTGGGCCCAGTTGGACCAGGATTCGCTGCTGTTTGCCACCTGGTGGACACTTGCTATCACTGCAAAATAATTTCAAATCCTTGCTTTTAAAAGCATCTCTGATCAATAACCTTAACTCCTTGGTTATGTTTTCTGCCAGCGAGTAGAGATCTACTGATAGGAGGACAGTTATAAGTACATGTGATTATCTTTACTTTGGGAGAAAAAAAATCTATATTCACTAAGTAATTAGTTGCCTGGCAGTTACAATTTCTTAGATGTTCTCAAAGAGACTCTAAATACTACCCAGTGGATCACTATCACTGAAATCTGCATTTCTTGTAACTTTAAATAAAAAATGTTTACCCATTGAGGGGCACCTGGGAGGCTCAGTTGGTTAGGCGGCTGACTTCGGCTCAGGTTATAATCTCACAGTTTATGAGTTCGAGCCCCGCGTTGGGCTCTGTGCTGACAGCTCAGAGCCTGCAGCCCGCTTTGGATTCTGTGTCTCCCTCTCTCTCTCCCCCTCCCTTGCTCGCACTCTGTCTCTCTCTGTCTCAAAGGTAATAAACATTAAAAAATTTTTTTAAATGTTACCTATTGATTTTTTGAAATTATTTTATATCCTCTGGTAGAACCAGAGTGTTCAGAGTATAGATAGATATATAGATGATATAGATATAGATATAGATATAGATATAGATATAGATATAGATACAGATAGATATAGACACCAATCTCCTTAAAAAGCACAAACTAGCCCTGTCACCCTTGTCCAAGATCCTCTTTATACATCCATCCTCATTTTTCATCATTATTTTCAAACTTCATTACATGCATCCTCCATAGGTTCCAATAGCTAGAGTATACAATTCGTAATTGCCTACTATGGACTGAATGTTTGTGATTCCCCCAAAATTCATATCTCAAAACTTAATCCCTCATGTGATGGTATTTGGAAATGGGGTCTTTTCCATTTAATCAGTATGGAGGCAATTAGGTAACAAGAGTAAAGTAATCACGAGGGGATTATTGCCCTCCTAAGAAGAGATAACCAAACAAGAGTGTTTGCTTCCTCTCTCTCTGCTGTCAGCCACATGAGACCACAGCAATGTGTCCATCTGCAAAGCCGGAGGAGGGCGCACACCAGGAGCCAAAACAGCCAGTACCTTGATCTTGGACTTCCCAGCCTTCAGAAATGTGAGAAATAAATGTCTGTTCCTTAACCCACCCAAGGGACAGTATCATGTGATAACAGCCCCAGCCGAGTAGGACGGTTTCTGTATTGAGCCATACTTTCCCATGCTTCTCTTCTTTTGCATGTCCTAGTTCCTCTTCATGGGTGACCTTTCCCCTGCTTGTTTTAATGCCACATCTTATTTAGTCCAATATATCTTTCAACATGTAATCACTAGGCAAAACTTCACGAGCTATTTTGCACATGCTTCTTCAGACGAAGTTTTCAAAATCCAATGTACAGTTTTACACTTACAGAACACTTTAATACAATTAAAAAGGTAGTGTCGTAGTCACATCAGACACCTTTTAAATGCCCAATAGCCACATGGGGCCACATCAGACAGAACAGCTCTATATAATCTGGGACAGACTCACCTTGACATGAGCATCATTTAAACAAAGATGATAGCGTCGCCATATAGAAATTTGTCAAATTGGTTTCTGTGTCAAAAGAATGATCTTATTCAATTTAAGCATTTATTGGGTACCACAGTCAATGGAGAGGGCCAACCAGAGTTGAGACAGTATCTTCTTCCTCCGTAAATCCCTTACTTTTATACCTAGCAAATTCCATGACTTTTTCCACTTAGTGGAAAAGATTTGAATCTTGCTTTTTTTGGAGGAAGCAGAAAGCAGCCGCTGGTCTCCCAGTCTGGTCGAGAGGGCACCCTCAGTGTGTCCACACATCTTTCATAGCAGTATGTTACCAGTGGATTCATTGCTCTGTGCTCTAATCGCCTGTTGGCTTGGCAGCTTTTCCCATGTGGTGGTGTTTTCCTTGAGGTGTAGACTAACTGCTTCTTCTCTGCATGCTCAGTGCCATAGCCACTCCTGGCACAGAGCTGTGTGCTAGTAACTGTTCAATGAATGGATATCAATCCCTTTAATAGGCCTCAGTTACTAAAAAGTGTCCAAAAGGATGGGGTTTGAACTCAAGTCAATGGGGAGAAAATACTGCTGCCTTAACCCCATCTGAAACTTTATTTTACTTATCATGTTTGTTGAAAATACACTTTTGAGACTTTATATATCATGAAGGTGTTTGTGCCACATCCCATTGAAATTCTAACCTCTTTGGAAAGGGGGGGGGCTGCTTTTCAAGGCATTAGTTATTGTTAAATGTGCTTATTGACAGTGACAGGCAGCTGGAGGTAAGTTCTTTGGGAGCAGAACAACATGGGGAGGAGGGACTCGAAAATACCATACAGAGAACAGAATATGAAAAAGCAAAAGTAGCAAAATAGTAGAAACAGGTATAACATCACAGCTTTGCTTATCAGTATATCTTCCTCCTGCTCGAGGACCTAAAATGGATTATTTTGTTAAAATACAGACATGGATTCCATTAAATCCGAATTGAAATCCGATTTCTTCCATTTCTGAGGTCTCTGAATGTGGGAAAGTTATTCATACTCTCTGAGCTTCATCTTTCATAATGGAAAAAAGGGGGACACATTGTGTGCTTTGCAGGGTTGCTTTGGACTATGATACACACATGATGCATGCCTTACATGATGTTGGAGTCACAGCAGAAACTCAATAAATGCTACAGTATAAATCCCTTCTGCCCTGTGCTCAAGGCTGTTCATGATGTGCTCAGCAATCTATCTGATATTTTTTCCAACTTCTTGCCAACAATAGATGCTAACATCCATTCCTTGTGTGTTGTTCATGCATTTGACCACCCGAACTTTCCACATGCTATTCCTATATCAAATGTGTTGAGCAGATTACTCCCAAGCTTTCCAATAAACACACAATTGTGGGTGATTTTAGAGAAAGCATGTGGGTTGGGGTGTTCATTGCATTTTGAGGTGGAAAAGAAGGGGAACATTTCCTTGTTAATTGGGTTTTGGAACCCACACACTTTGCTGACTAAAATGTCTGGCTAATTATATGCACAGAAAGTTCAGAATATTCCACATTTATTGGGGGCCTTCTATGTATGAGGCTTAGAGCTGTTTTGCCCACCATCTCTGTCATTTCAGGGAGGAAAGTTAACAGTTAAAAATAGTTGTTTTTCTACAATCCCTTTCAATTTCACCTGATTTAAGTTCTGAATGCACTTAAACGGTATGTGCAGCCTCAGCACAGGGATATATCTACTGTCCAAAAGAAGTAGACTACATTCCAAGAAACTCTGACATCAACGCGCAGGAAGAAAATGTCCCCAAGGTTGAATTACAACTGCCGGATGTAAGGCTGAAGCATAGAGGTCCTGCAAGGGCCCTGCTTTTTTTATTAAGAAATCTGCTGATGGAGTTTGGTTTGGCCTGAGCTCGAGCTCGGCGCTCATAATATCCTGTTCCACCTCAAAATCAAATACAAGTCAATCAAAAATTATTTTAGGCCTGCACTCTGTGCAGTTGTTAGGAAGGCATGATGCAGGTGCAGTTGAATCTGACAATGTGTCCGCCAAGTTGCCCCCATTCCCCCAGCTCGGCTGAAAGGGCAACTCCATGCACAACATCAACTTATCTGCATTTGGGGTGTTCGTGTACTTGGGGTTGTCCACCACAATTATCAGCCTCCCAGGAGAGCCATGTGGTAACGTGGACACACTCTGTTCCATCACCTGTTATGTTTATTAAATCAATAGCCCACTAGCAAAACACGTTTCCTAACTTCCATAAGATTTTGGTTATTATTGCTATTAGAATAATACATTTTTTAGGATTTACTAAAAAACTTTCTAGCTTCTGAGTCAAACTTCTGACAAGTTTAACACACTTTATAAATATATTAAACAGCTGAGGAAATCATCACCTGGAGTTGCATCTCTGTCTCTCCCCCAATATACTGAGTTCATACAAAAGTACAAGAAAAATTCATTCCCCAAATTCCAATACATAAAGACACGTACTCACATGCACATGCGTGCACACCCATCCCCCCACACATATTCAAATAGAAAGTATTTGAAAATACTACATGTGGGATATTATGACAATATTGGATTCAGCTCTGAAAACTGTCCCGAGTCCCCTGTAGGAGCTTACGTGCTTTTCTAGTGCTTCCCTAGCATTCTTGCCTTTTTCTATCAAAAGCAAGACATTATATTTAATTATCATTTATTTTAGTGTAAATTTGCACGGGCTCCTGCGTTTTGAGAGCGTGGTTACGTTTTATTCACCTGAAGTCTCCCTAGGAAAATCACACAAGATTTGGCACACAGGTTGTGCCCAAGAAATAGAAGAAAAAAATCCAAGTGAAAAAATAAACTCAAGGTTGAATAAATGTAAGAGACGTTAACTGCGCACAAAATTTTGAGGATAAGGTAATCACTGTGGGATGAAGTTAGAAAGGTCATATTAAGGAGGTGAGAATACATTGGCTATTAAAGATTTGTGAGGAATTTATATTCATCCATTTTAAGTTTAAACGGCATTTTGAGTTCCATTTTTTAATTCTTCATTTATCCATTCACTCAAACACATATATTAAGTTTCTTTTCCATACCAAATCCCATAGTGAGTCCTAGGGTTACAGTAATGAATAAGGGAGACCCTTGAGGACAGGGATATGTCATCAAGGATGTACAAGCTAAAATTGTATCCGCTGGACAATGCCATATTAATTTAAATAGATTCCTATTTAAAAAAGCAAAGAAGAAAAAGTATTATCTCCAATTGCTAGGGGAAAGCACTAAGACTCAGGGAGTTTAAGGGATACATCCTATACCCGAAGGAGGTGGATTTGGTATTGAAACCCAAGACCTTCCCACCCTCAGGTTGTTTATTGTTTCTACTGCTCCAGAGTCGTCCATAAACAGGAAGTTGCGGGTAGGTACAGAAAATGAACTAGAAGGCGGCGAGAAACACGCCCTTGCTATAATAAGGTGCACAGTAGTGAGCACCACTTTTGTTTTGGGAGTGCTACATTAGGGATAGACTTATTGACCGCTCTGCGCAGCTCCCCCCTGAGCAGCCAATTTAGGCGCCAATGCAGTTAAAAATAGGCCCTCTAGACATTTTCCTTTGCTCTAGCTCCAGGAGCTGACCACATTACCTCTCCTCACCCCCAATTAGTTCTCAATACAAAAGCACTTTGGCCCCCAGCCATTTCTAGAACCAGGGAAGCAGACTTCAGACCCAGCCTGAGCATAATTCCAAAAACAAGACCATAAGGGGAATGATGTGGAGTGAAGAACGTGGGCCGGATGGAGAGAGGTCATCTGACAGCATCATCCACAGTTCATTTGCCATTAATAACAAGACAGCCTGCATTCCTGGGCCTGCTTCAACCTGCTAATAGGTACTCTCTGGGGACGGTCTCATCCCTCCTCCTCCGGCTGAGTGGAGCCACTGCCGAAGTATCTATGGACTTAAACTATCGTGTGTAACAACAACGGGACCCTACAGCGTCGGAACCTCTGGACACTCCTCTGTTCCAATGGAAGGGCTTCCTGGCCCTTCTTGTCTTCTGTATTCCTCACAAATGAGGGCATTTAATATGTCATCCTAATTCTCTTCTGTTTTCCATTTAAACACTCTCTTTATTAGAAGCACAAGCAATTGATTTAATTAAAAGGTTAATGCCAGAGCAATCTAATCTTCACTCCCCACCCTTCTCATCTGATTTATCTGGGGTTGTAGCATACATGAGAAATCACACAGAAGGAAAAGGGAAAAAGCATCAGGCTACTTTCATAACTAGATAAATCAAAGGACAGCTGTGGAGGACTTAGTGTAGTGAACACTGCACTTTGAATGGAGATTTTTAGATATGTCACTCAGCGAGACTCTCATCACAAGGCATTTTGAGCAAGTTCGTTCCCTTTCTAGGGTTCAAGTTTCTGATTCATTAAATGAGCGGGGTTTTCCAAACTTGCCTAATTATGAGGATTATATAAGGTACTTGTCAAAAATAGATTTCCAGGACCCACGTGGGGTGAACTAAATCTGAATCTTCAAAGAGGAAGAGGTCACCTAAGGTGTGACCTAATGGCCAGAAGAGTTCAGAACACTCTAGGCAAATGGGCCCTGCAGTCTTGTCTATCTCTGATACCTTGGCCACATCTGACTGTGATTCTAAGGTATCATTAGATTTGGGTTATAGATAGAAACAAAATCAAGGGTTCAGGTTTTTTTCCAAAGTTCCTTTGAAGGTGTTAAAGTACAACAGCCAGAAGGCGTACCCAGGGCATGATCAGCCCCATAAAAAATCAGAAGACAAACAAGTTTATTCGTATATCCTGCCCAAACTGCCCTTTACATGTCCCCACTCTGTCTCAGTTGCTCTCCCCTCTTGCTGTTATTTGGCTCAAAGGTGGCTTCTGCTTTATATAGACTACCCATTGTGTCTGCTCCAGGGACTAGCACCCCGTTCTCCCAGCCATCTCTCCTTTTCTGTCTCCTACACAACTATTCTCAACTGTGTCTCACCAGACAGTATCTGTGAACCAATTAATATTTATGTGTTAATAACTAGTTTGGGCATAATGTATTTCCTCAGGCAGAGTATTTGCATTTTAACTAGATATATCACCTAAACTTGAAAGACTTATTCTCTGTTGAGCAACGTGCACAATCTAGCGTAGAGATATTTGGGGCCAATGGGTTGCTTCTGACACACTAAATCACATCATATCATCATGGAAGAAAGTGCATTAATGGGGCTTTATTTTTTAATACTTTGATGTGTATAGAAGATTTAGCTACTAGGCTAAAAATCTCTCTGCCTCATCCACATGAAAAGGAATTTTGAAAATTTAATCAAAAATCCATTTAGCCCTTTCTGCTATTACCAACCCGGCTACTCTTTTCCCCCCATTAGAAGCATCCCTACACCTTAGCTTTTTATGACAATGAAGTCTGATTTTTCCGCAATGCAAATCTAAAGAATAAATTAGAACCTTGTGAAATATGTGCATCTTTGAAATGTTTAGAAAGGAAATATGATTGTAAGTGTCAAAACCACAGGTAGCCACATTTGAAAATGATGTGATGCACTTTTTTTCTATAAAGCTGAATGGGCACTCCTGATTTTTTAAACAATGTTTGCAACATCAAGACCAAATGCCTGAGGATTTTCCTGTGTGCAGAATAGAAAACAATTGGAAGATAACATTACTGGCAGAGACAAAATTTAAAGGAAAATATTGTCACCAGTATTCATCTTACAAAGTTCGCGTCAAACCTGACCAGGAAGGCCAAGCACAAGTGTTTTAGTTTCTGTGAAGAAATGGACAATGGTTCAGTTGCCTAGGTTCTAAACAGACTTCCTGGACTGGAATGATGGCCTGCCACCTTTAAGCTCTGAGTCCCTGGGCAAGCAGATTCATTCCCCTTGCCTTAGTTTCTTTATTTATAAAGCATTAAAATATTACCTATTCAGCAGGATTTCTGTGGAGAATAAATGAAATCATGCAAACAACAAGCTTAGAATACTGCTCTGGCACTCAGTTATCATGGAATGTTAGTGGTAAGTGTTATCATCATTACCCAATAGGCTTTTTCCCCAGAGGGTTATTAACTGGGGCCAATCTTTGCAAATCCAAGCTCTTAATTCCTGTTTATCACTTTGGTCCCCATCATGACCAACGTCCTTATAACATGTTGAAAAATTAAGGAAGTCTCAAGAATCCTTTTCACCCTTATGACTTAAACTTGGCAGAATCTTGTCCTGAGCGATCTGCTCTAGAATTGTTTCTCCAGTCTCCACCCAGGCTAGAAGGATCCTTCCTGATCTTCCCTCACCAGTGCCCTGCAATGTGAGAAGAGATGCCCCAGTGGAAGAGCAAGAAAACTGTCTCCTTGTCCCCTATAGCTTCCACCAATGAAAAGTGTGGTCCAACATATTCATTGGTGGTACATTTGTGACTTCCATTCTCCATGTATCCATTTAACTTATCCCCCATTGGTTTTTTTAATGTTTAATTACTTATTTTGAGACACACACAGAGAGAGAGAGAGTGAGCGAGCAATAAAGGGGTAGAGAGTGATGGAGAGAGAGAATCCCAAGCAGGCTCCACATTCAGTGTGGGTCCCAATGATGGGCTCAATCCCACGACCCTGGGATCATGACCCAAGCCAATACCAAGAGTCAGACCCTTAACCAACTGAGTCACCCAGGCACCCCTATTTCCTATTGATTTTAATGTGAGTGAACTATGTATCACTTGAGAAGTCAATAACTACTTAGTAAGAGCCAACTTTGTGACAGGTACCATCCTGGGACTAAAGATTTATTGATGAAAAGGACAAATAGGATTCTTGATAGTCAAGAGACCAACAATATATGTTTAAAAAAAAACCCGATTATTAAACAATCAAAAATATGATAAGTGCCATGAGGAAAAAGTAGAGGTACTCTAAAATAGGAAGTTGGGAGGGGTGCCTGGGTGGCTCAGTCGGTTAAGCGGCTGACTTCAGCTCAGGTCATGATCTCACGATTCGTGAGTTCGAGCCCCGCGTCGAGCTCTGTGCTTACAGCTCAGAGCCTGGAGCCTGTTTCAGATTCTGTGTCTCCCTCTCTCTGACCCTCCCCCGTTCATGCTCTGTCTCTCTCTGTCTCAAAAATAAATAAACGTTAAAAAATTTTTTTTAAAAATTAAAAAATATAAAATAGGAAGTTGGGAAAAGGACATATAAATTGGACATGTGAGAGATAAGTTTCAGTTGACAGGTTGAAATAAAGAGAAAAGGTATTCTATTCAGAAGAGAATGTATAGGGAGGCCATGTGAAGGAGAACATAACAAGCAATAGTGTGGTGCATGAAGGGAATGGAAGACAGAGCAAACAGAGAGAAGCAGAACCAGCTCATTTGCGGCCTGGGAGACTATGTTAAAGATTTGAATATTTCATGAAAGCAATGGAAAATCACTGAAAAGTTTTTACGAGAGTAATTAAAAGTTCAGAATTGTTTTTAAGAGATCAGTCTGGCTGCAATATAGAGGTGTCTGGCTAGGGAACAAATAGATGTGAGTCTACTGAGGATGCTCCTTTAAGTAGACATGTAAACTATTATGGTGGGTCTCGCTGAAGGGCTAGAAGAGGAGAGGAAAGCAAGTCAATACTTTTTGGACATGTATAGGGATTAGAATTGATGAGATGTGTATGAGAAAGGAGATGTGGAGGGTATTCTGGAAAATTCAGGAAAAGTTGTGTTTTGTGTAGGCAACCCTGATGTAAGATAATTGGGACATGCTGAGTTTGAGGGTCTCAAGGATATCTCAGTAGAGATGTCAGGAAGATGGCTGAATATGTGGATCTGGAGTTCAGATGAGTGGTGTTGACTTTGGATATAATTTTCAGCAATGAAACCATGGGAGTATAAGAATTCACCTAGGGAAATTGTATCCAGTGAAAAAATGAAATAATCTAAAATTGAACCTTGAGGTACTGCAAACTTGAAAGACTCAAGGGAAGAAAATAAACTATAAAGGAGCTATGAGCAAAGCGGGAGACACTGAATAATCTGTAGATGTCAAGAGGAAAGAATACCTCACAACAAGGGAATGGTAGAGTGTGAAATGCTTGTGAGAGGTCAAGTGTGCTGGGGAGTAGCAACGTTCAATGGTTCTACCATCAGGGAGCATTGGTGATCATACCTCGAGCCATTCTGATGCCTTGACATAGTTGGCATGTGACTGGGAAGTAATGATACCTAGATGGTAAATCTGGAGAATTCATCATGTTCTTCGGTGAAAGGGAGGAGAAAGAATGGGAAAGTTTGATGGAGAATGGAGGTCACGGTAATGTTATATGAGGTTGTACCTTGAAAGGCTGAAGGAAGATATCTAGTATAAAGGGAAAAGAAAGAGATTGATCCATGTCTCAGAATTCCTGAGAAAGCAAAATGAACTGAGAAGTGGAGGTATTGGTTTTAAGTTGGGGAAAAACATACCGTCAAATCCTTCAGCTTACCAGGAGAGGAGAATGTACAAATACATGAAAGTCCTAGCAGAAGTTTTCTATCATTCCTTGCAGACTTCCCACTGCGAGTTCCACTGTTGCAATTTGAACATATGTAGAGCATATGACTTGTCTGTTTGCTTCCTTAGTCTCTGAAACGAAGTAATCTGTGTCTAGAACTGGTGTAGAGACAGGTGCGTATCCCCCTGAGATCTCAGAGTTTGACTTTGGTGCCCTACCTAGATGTATTCTCAGTAGTTTCACTTAATGAAGGGTTAGAGTGTTCTCTTTTGGAAAACAGCAAACAAGAAAAAGAGTTTCTGAGAATAGCACTCTCTATTTCGTAATCCCTGTACTACATATTCTCTCTCAGAGCCAGGATAGGCTAGGGTTATGCTACCAAAACAACTATCTCCATGGTTTATTTCTTGCTTTTGTTCCGTGTTTATTTCAGGCTGTAAGGGTGAAAGTAGTCGCAAGCTAACTAATGATCCACTGTCTTATCACTACACCATCTGAAAGCACAGCCTCCCAGTCTATGGGGCAGGAGACAGAAAGCTGAAAATGTGTATGTCATTTTCTGTGTGTGTCAGTCCAGCCTGGAAACCTGTTATTTCCTCCCACAGTTATGGTGGTTTGAACAAGGCCCTTGGCCCTACCTAACTAGAAGGGGGCTTGGAATTTTGGGTGAACATCACCAACTTTGCCACAATCCCCCCACTCTAGTCACTAAACATTTCTTTATATCTTTTTCCACACATATAACACACTTGACTCCTTACCAAATTAAACAACCCAAAGTCTCATGCATCCAGGACATTAAACTCAAAGTCTGGAATCTCAGTTTGATGTTTTATAGTTTCATAACTTGTTTTAGACTGGAGACCTATAAAGCAAAAATACAAATCATCTAAACCTCTATACTTAAATTATACTATGGACCAGAGACAAAGTAACCACCATAAGCACCTTTATCTCCTTCAGGAAGGGAAGGAAAGAGAGACAGGCATAGATCTAAAGAAACCTGAATTTTCATTGGATGAATATTGTGAATGTTTCCTGCTTTGGATCAGGGAACATTTTTTGGGCTGTACCTGATTCTGTGCCCAAAAACTCAAAGCCCTGAGTTTGACACTCTGGAGTGTTCTTGCTTTTCTCTTCTCATTCTTGGACACATCTGAAGTCAGTATTTAGAAATCTCTTGTCTTTCTTGAGAGCTATGCAGCTCTCGGAGAAAGTTGAAAGATCTAAGAATTGCTCTGAGTCTCAAAGACTTTAAAACTTAGCTCAAGTTCCCAGTTTCCTAGCAATACAATTCTCTCAAAAAAAATTAGTATGTTTCTTGTGTATTTAATATAGATTAAAGTCAATGTCTATATTTGTTTATGACCCCCCACTCCCCTTTCCATTTGAGGGGGGATCTCTTAATACTAAAATAGTTTATTTTAAAAGGTGTTGCTTTAATAATCCTTGCATTTGCCAGTTAATTCCATTTTTAGGAAAGATTTTACTACGGGTCATGTCTTCGTCTTTGCCCTGTGGGATCTTTTTCATTTGGGAAGTTTTATCAGCAGGTGTGAATGCCATACCTATGTGATATTTGTCAAGAAGCTGAGTTTAAATTAATCCATGTCTTTCAAAGATTCCTCAATTTTATTTCTTAGTCTTTAGGGTCTCAAGGATATCTGCTCCTCCGATATTATAAGTATGAATTTCTGGAATCACTCCATTCTGTTTTATTTCTGCTTGACATCAGAACCATTCCTCCTGAGATGATGTTTTTCTTGTAATACCTTTCCAAATGCTCCCTGTAAACATTAGTTCCCCTCTGATATTTATTAGCTCGTATATGGATCATTAAAAATACTCTTGACTTCTTTCCAGGCAACTAATCTCTCTTATTGTGATGCAGCTTCCATTTTCCTACCCGATTATGATCATGAAACCACAACTCTGATCCCATTTATTTTTTTAAGTACCTTCATATATAACAAGAAGAGTGTTGATGTAAGGGGTACACATTCTGTGCCAGACATGGTTTCATGTGTTGTCTCATGTAATCCTTGCAGCAATATGATAAATCATCACCCCATCCAACTTGTAAGTGTTTCAGACATAGAGAGGTTAAGCAACTTTTTCCATGTTAGATAATATTAACTGGCAGACCTAGCCTTATGGTTATGGATTGTGTGGATTCCAAATCTCATCTCATTCCCTCCCACTCTTATCCCTGAAAGAGTTAAAATGATAGGTGCAGTCCATAAACTGCAAGCAATTAAGCCAGCTGGAGTCCAGTGAATGGTTCAGATTTTGCACACTATAGATAAGGTCTGTCTGAATTAAAATGTCTGAGTCCCAGGCACCTTGGTGTCCTTAAGAAATCACTGCAATTTAACACATCTTCCAGACATATTTAGAATGTCAAATTTTAGGCTTTTTTTTTTTGCTAGCTTTTTTTTTTCACTTTCTCCTTAATAGAAATCTGGCAAGGATAAGTGTGGGTGAAATGAGGGAAACCTCTTTCAAGTGAAAAACTGCCAAGGACACCACACCTCAAACTACAGCCTGGTGACCACATTATCAAAAAAGCCTTAATTTAAAGAACTAGTAGAAATCACACATAGGTGTTTATTTTTTAATTTTTTTTAATGTAGCAATTTTGTCTTACTTTTTTTTCTCATTTCTTAATTCACACTGTGATACTTTTAGACTTTTTTTTTTTTAACAGGCAGTGCTGTTGTTTGGAACACTCAATTCACACTCTCTCTTTTCCAGTTCTTTCACACTTCCAGAAAAACATTGCTTAAAACTGCCATTATATGTCTTAGATCTTAATGTGCTCTACCTTGTCTTTTGAATTTTAATCTCTCAGTGACTATCTTTATGAAAAATAAATGGCCCCAAATAAAAATTACAAAATAATCAACCAATCTGGGCTCACTCACAGTGTCTGAAATACAGTACACACATGTGATGTTTATAAATGAAACCAAATAATACGAGCCATGATTTTCTCAGTGATCACATCATTGAGCCATTCAGCCCTTGTTTTGCAACTAACGAGAACTGGTCATTTCAGATTTAAAAGTTTTGTTCTGGATTAAAATAATATAAATTTATAGAAAACACGGAATATTCAATAAACCAGAAAAATCCCATCACCTGAAGAAAAACACTTCCAGTTTTTATGTTCATATATTTATAGTACTGTTTATATATAACTGCACATATGATGAATATTGAGTTTCTTCTTAACAGTACAAAATGGCATTTCTAAGATCTTCACAAGTATCATTGATGAGTATCATATTCTAATCCATCATGCATTAATTTACTTAATCAATCTGCTATGGTTCTGCATTTATCTGTCCTTTATATTCTTGTGGGATATAAACGACTCTGCCATGGGTATCTTTCTAGTGTTACTTCTTTACAATTTGTCCCCAAAATTGGGATTACAGGGTCAAAGTTTACTGATGTTTTCAAGCCTCCGAGTACACATTGTGAGGGTGTTTTCCAAAACATTTGTACAATTTTAGGGTTTCAACAGTGAAAAACTGTTAGTCACTTCACTCTAGCAAACACTGAGATTGATTAGAAAATCTTTCATTGATAACTAGTTTATAGTGAGCATATCTGTTGTATTTAGCACTTTGTTAAGTGCTGGTATTTTTAAAATGCTTACACGTACAATATCTCATTCAGGAAGACTTGCAAAAAAAAGATGGATAAGCTATTATTAGACTCTTGTGTAAGTGGAGCATTTGAGGCCAATTACAGTCAAATAAAATGCCTACGGTCACTCAATGGAGGAGCTGAGAGTCTAGGTCACATTCTGCAACCCTCAGGCTGGTCCTTTTCTTTCTATCCCATCTGGCCTTGTCTGAATGAGTCCCTCTGTGCACTCATGCAGACAGAGTGACACTTTCCTACAGCATGAGGACAGGTGCACGGCTTCCATTTAGCTACCATTTTTTTTTTCTGTCAAACACATCCATTATGATGGGTCCCACTAAATCCTTTTAGATTATGTCTAGGGCCATATTGGTATAAAAGGCTGCTAAGAGCTGGGATCACTCTTTAAATTATTGGGCCATTTACAGAAAGAGAAAACTGAGGAAGACACATGTGCCAGATTCATTATCACCCAGAACACTGGTTCATGTTCATCACTGTCAGTAAACCTATTGTGTACGTGGAAGGAGTATAGCACAAATCCATGTGTGTGCCCTAGCGCCTGGCAGAAAGCCAATCCTACTGGTTTTCTCAGTTTCCCTCTCATATTTTCTTTTTGGCCACACATTGTTATTCTGAGATCAGAAATATGCAATGAAATCTCACTTCTACCTCTCACTTTTCACAGCAGGCTACCTCATTTGCAGATTGATTTTATATCATTAGCCAGTGATAATTAGAATGCTAACATTTTAATTAATGTAGCCATCATCAGTTGTTTTCTTTTGCTCTATGATATCCATTGCTACATTTTGAACTTATTTTTTAGACCACTGATGGATATAACAACACTAAAGAAAATGTTCTAAAAGGAAAAATCTCACAATGTTTACTCTAGCACATCTATTTCAATGCTTGCTTATTCTATGTATTATTTGTCCATATGCATAATATGCATATATTTATTAAATTTTGAAATTATGTTGTATGAATTTCCCTTCATATGTCATGCAATTTGGGGTCTATGTTTTATCCATAATTATGGTTTGTAATGGTTGTGTGAAATTTCATTGTATGCATATACAAAGTTTGTTCGCTATACATCATATGGAATAGGGAGGTATTTATAATATTTTTTCACTCTTAAAAAGAAAGCTGTAATAAATATCCTTGTGCGTTTGTAGGATTCTAAATTGAGGAACACTTCCTCATATTAATTCTATATTGAGAAGAATCTCCCTAAGATCACTCCCAAAAAGTGACCTCAGAGGGCTACAAAGTGTATACATTTGGCAATTCTTGATGCGTGTATCACAATTACCTTCCCAGAGGACAGTGCTATTTCTATTGATTCTTTTTCTGACAAATTTTATTTAAATTCCAGTCAGTTAACACACAGTGTAATATTAGTTTCAGGTGTAGAATTTAGTGATTCAGCCCTCCCATACAATACCCAGTGTTCATCGCAACAGGGGCACTCCTTAATCTCCATCACCTATTTCACCCATTTCCCACCCACCATGCCTCTGGTAACCGCTAGTTTGTTCTCTATAGTTGAGTCTGCTTCTTGGTTTTCCTGTCTTTTATGCCCTATATTCATATGTATTGTCCATTTTTTCATAGGAGTGAAATCATATGGATTTGTGTTTCTCTATTTCACTTAGCATAATACTCTCTAGCTACATCCACATTATTGCAAATGGTAAGATGGCATTATTTTTTATGGCTGAGTAATATTCCAGTGTGTTAGAGTGTGTGTGTGTGTGTGTGTGTGTGTGTGTGTGTGTGTGCATAGTCAATGGACAGAAATGAACCCACAACTGTATGGTCAAATAATCTTTACAAAGCAGGAAAGAATATCCAATAGAAGAAAGGTAATGTCTTCAACAAGCAGTGTTGGGAAAACTGGACAGCAACATGCAAAAGAATGAAACCTGACCACTTTCTTATGCCATACACAAAAACAAATTCAAAATAGATTAAGGCCTAGAACTGAGACAGGAAACCATTACAATCCCATAGGAGAACAGTTCTTTCTTGATATGTCTCCCGAGGCAAAGAAAACAAAAATAAATAAATAAACTATTGAGATTTCATCAAAATATTTCTACTGATTCTTATAAAGCTTTCTGAAGCTGTAGACCATGGTTAACCCATTTTACAGTAGATTTAATTAGATTTAATTTTTTTTTTTAATTTTTACTTGTTTTTTAGAGAGAGACAAAGACAGAGTGTGAGCAGGGGTGGGGAAGAGGCACAGAGAAAGGGAGACACAGAACTTGAAGCAGGTTCCAGGCTCAGGGCTGTCAGCACACAGCCTGATGCAGGGCTCGAACTCACAAACTGTGAGAGCATGACCTGAGCCAAAGTCAGATGCTTAACTGATGGAGCCACCCAGGTGCCCCATAGTAGAGTTTTAAAGTTGTCAGCTATCTAACATAATAAGAAAAGCCTACTGAGATATGTACTAGAGGAACACAAGTCCCTGTGTTAGGGTATGGCTTGTAGCAGATGATTCCTCTCCTCCACAAGATCTTAAGGCAGGAAGAGTTGATATTTGGTCTCTCTTTTCCAGTTCTAAATGGCAAAGTGGGGAAGAATCAGACTAGACTGAAGCTTTAAGTCAGGTCAGAGCTTTCGAGAGGTCCCTGGTTGTCTCCTTCCCCACTTTCACTAGACTGATCCCCCAGGATATCGTGACTCATAAGAGAAAGCCATCTCAAACTATATGTTTTCCTAACCTCTCACACTCTGAGCACAATGAGACTGGAGAAAGCCTGATAAGTATATGAAGACTTCAAGGAACAATATACCCTCTTTCCATGAAGATGCTAGAATCTGGAGTAAACACCAAGTCTTGCCAATTTGTTGACAACTATATACACAGTCCTTTATTTCCTAAGTGGGTTTTGAAGAAGAGATTTCTGTGGCTGTGTTTCCATTCACATATTTGTTTAAACATTCTTATATCCAGTCTATTTGGAATTCTGTAACATGTTAATTATCATGGAGTTTCGGGACAATAAGTGTTTGATTAGTCTTAGATAAAAGATCAAGTCCTAAGTCATTTCAGGTCAAAAGAATGTTTTGTGAAAACTAATAAGGGAAATCTCACTCAAATGGACTCAGGAAGCTAGAAGAGAAAGCTGGAAGAGATAGCAGTGCCACTCAATATCAATTATGAAAAGATTGTCACTTACAGATACCAACAGAAGAATCATCAACAGGAAAGACTAATCAATCAATTGCTCCAACAGGATAAGATGTACATTGAATCTTCTACAAGAAATCCACTGATTCACTTGGTAAGAAACCATCATCTCTCTTAACTCTTGCTTTCCTCTGTGAACTTTCAATCAAAACAACTCTTCCCAACCTCCTCCTTTTTCTCCATAAAATAGCATTTCTTCCAGTGTCTGCTGGACATGCCTATGTTTTTACCTTGGCTTGCTTTTTGCAAATTGCAATTCTCTTTCATTCCCAGCAGGAAGAAAATTTTGCTGGTTAAATAACTCACTTGAGGTTAAAACGTGTTATGTAGTTAGAAAGAGTGAAAAGATCTGTAGGTTGTTCTTTGAAGTTTAAAATTTCTTCAAAGAAGTGACTTGATTCTTTGCAAAATCATTTTCATATTTGGTCAATGTCTCTAGTTCTGTTGCCTTGGGAATTTAAGAAGTTAGGGAAAACATAGTTGGAATTACTTTATTGTTTGAGTAGCTTGCTGAACTAGCCAAACATTGGTGACCCTGCTCCCTTCCAGGGTAAAACTACTTTAAGCACATTTGAAAGGGAGGAAACCAAAAATATGGTTACAGATAATTAAAAGTTAACACATTCAAAAAAAATTTTTTTCTATTTCTCTAGAAACTGCTGTTGGAATTTTGATAAGGATTGAATGGATTCCATATATTGCTTTCAGTAGTATGGACAATTTAACATTAAATCTTTCAATATATAAAAATAGGATCTCATACATTTGTTTGTGTTTTCTTTATTTTTATCAATGTTTTGTCGATTTCAGTATGTTAGTATTTTGCCTGCTTACTTAGGTTTATTTCTAAGTATTTTATTCTTTTTGGTGTTATTATAAATGAGGTTATTTTCCTAATTTTCTTTCCAGAAAACCCATTGTTAGTGTATAAAAAGGCAAATGATTTTTTTTTTTTGTATTTTGGTTTGTAGCCTGCATCACTACTGAGTTCACTTATTAGTTCTAACCATGTTTTAAATTTTATTTATTTATGGAGTTTTCAGGGGTTTCGGTATATTAGACCATGTTATCTGCAAACAGGAACAATGTTATTTCTTTTGTTCTGACTTAAATGCTTTTTATTTGTTTTTCTTGCCTACTTGCTCTGGCTAGGACTTCCTGTATTACACTAAAAAGAAGTGATGAGAGTATGCATCCTTACCTGGTTCCAGATCTTAGAAGAAAAACTTTCAGTCTTTTCACTACTGAGTGTGATGTTAGCTGTGGGCTTTCAAATATGGTCTTTATTATGTTGAAGTAGTTTTCTTTTATTTTAGTTTTTGACGTTTTACATGGAAGAATGTTGAATTTCATCAATTTTTTGGCATCTAATTGGATAATCATGCTAGTTTTATCCTTTATTCTGTCAATGCAGTATATTGCGTGCATTGGTTTTTATATGTTGAAACATCTTTGCATCTCAGGGATAAATTCTACTTGGTCATGCTATGTGATCTTTTTATTGTGCTGTTGAATTCAGTTTCGTAGTATTTGTTGAGGACTTTTTCATCTACATTTATTAAGATATTGGCCTGTAGCTTTCTTTTCTTGTGAGGTGTTTGTTAGACTTTGGTGTCAGGTTAATTCTAGCATCATAAGACAAGTTTGAAAGTGTTTTTTCTTCTTCAGTTTTCTGGAAGAATTTGAGAAAGATTGCTGTTAATGCTATTTAAATGTTTGATTGGGGCGCCTGGGTGGCGCAGTCGGTTAAGCGTCCGACTTCAGCCAGGTCACGATCTCGCGGTCCGTGAGTTCGAGCCCCGCGTCAGGCTCTGGGCTGATGGCTCAGAGCCTGGAGCCTGTTTCCGATTCTGTGTCTCCCTCTCTCTCTGCCCCTCCCCTGTTCATGCTCTGTCTCTCTCTGTCCCAAAAATAAATAAACGTTGAAAAAATAAAAAATAAAATAAATGTTTGATAGAATTTATCAGTAAAGCTATCTAGTCCTGGGCTTTTCTTTGTGTAAATTTTTTTAATACTGATTTAATCTCCTTACTAGTTATAGTACAATCTGTTTAAACTTTCTATTGCTTCAGAATTCCATCTGCTGGTTGAAGTTCCAATAATTTATTTATTTACTTTAAATGATCTAGTTTATTGGTATATTAGTGGTTATATTAGTCTCTTCTGATCCTTTTTATTTCTGTGGCATCAAATTTAATGTCTCCTCTTTCATTTCTGATTGTATTATTTCAGTTTTCTTTTTTATTTTTATCAGTCTAGCTAAAGGTTTACTAATTTTGTTTATCGTTTCCAAAAACCAGCTCAGTTTTATTGATTTTTCTATTCTCTATTTTGTCTACTTCTTCCCTTTGCTCTCTATTTTTACTCTGAAATTTTTTTAACTTCCTTTCTTCTACACTTTTAAAATTCACAGGGAACCCAAAGGATCTTGAATAGCCAAATCAACTTGAGAAAGAACAAAACTGAAGGCATCACAATTTCTGATTTCATAATATATTACAAAACTAAAGTAATTAAAATATTATGATATAGTATGATACTGGCACAATGACAGACATATAGATCAACAGAGCAGAATAAAGAACCCAGAAGTAAGTCCACACATATATGGTAAACTGATTTTTGAGAAGTATGCCAAGACTATACAATGGGGAAAAGATAAGTCTCTTCAACAAATGATGCTAAGAAAACTGGATATGCACAAGTGAAAGAAAGAAAGAAAGAAAGAAAGAAAGAAAGAAAGAAAGAAAGAAAGAAAGAAAGAAAGAAAGAAAGAAAGAAATTAGATCCTTATTTCACACCACACACAAATTCAAATCAAAATAAAGATCTAAATGTTAGACTCTCAGAAGAAACTGTAAAATTCTTATAAGAAAACATAGTGGAAAAGCTTCATGACATTATCCTTAACAATAATTTCATGGATAGGACACAAAAACCACAGCCAACAAAAGCAAAAATAGATAAGTAGGACTAAATCAAGCAAAAGCTTCTGCATAGCAAAGGAAACACTCAACAGAGTTAAACGGCTTCCTGTAGAATGGAAGAAAAGATTTTTAACTGTATATCTGATAAATAGTTAATTTCCAATATTTATAAAAAAAAAAATTCCTACATCTCAACAGCAAAAAAATGGGTTAAAGACATGCATAGACCTTTCTCCAAAGACATAGAAATAGCCAATAGATATATGCTAAGATTCTCTGTCACTATCAATCAAATTCAAATCAAAATCATAATGAGATATCATATCACACCTGTTAAGATGGCTATTATCAAAATCCGTCCAAAGACAATAATTTTGATGATGATACAAGGATATTGGAATTCTTGTACCCTTTTAATGAAACTGTAAAATGGTATATCCTTCATGTAAAATTGTATGGAAATTCCTTAAAAACTTAAAATGGAGCTATCATATGATTTAGCAGTCCCACTTCTGAGTATTTGTTCAGAAGAACTGAAATCATGATCCTGAAGAAATATTAGTACTCATGTTAAAGTGCTATTCACAATAGCCAAGATGGGGCAATAAGCAAATGCCTATTGACGGATGAATGGATAAATACACACACACACACACACACACACACACACACACACACACACACACTGGAATATTGTTTAGCATTTAAACAGAAAAGAAAATTCACAGTATGTAACAATATGGATGAACCTTGAGAACATTATGCTAAATAAAATAAGCCAGCCACAGAAGAACTGCATGATTCCACTTCCATGAGGCATCTAAAATGGTTAAACTCAGGAGTGCCTGGGTGGCTCAGTCAGCTAAGCATCCAACTTCGGCTTAGGTCATGATCTCACAGTTCATGAGTTTGAGCCCCGTGTCAGGCTCTGTGCTGACAGCTCAGAGCCTGGAACCTGCTTCAGATTCTGTGTCTCCCTCTGTCTCTGCTCCTCCCCTTCTTGTGCTCTATCTCCCTCAAAAATAAATAAACATTAAAATTAATTAATTAATTAAATGGTCAAACTCAGAATCAGACAGTAGAATGGTGTTTACTAGGATCTGGGAGGAGGGGAAAATGGGGAGTTGCTAATCAACGGGTATTAGGTTTCAGTTACACAAAATGAGTAACTTCTAGAGATCTTCTGTAGAACATTGTGTCTATGATTAACAGCACTGTTTTGTGCACTTAAAATTTTATTAAGTTGGTAGGTCTCATTTTGAGTGTTCTTACCACAATAAAATAGAATAAAATTTAACAAATCTTACAATATTATCAGGTCATGTATTCCTATATTCTCATAGAAATATCTATAATCTTTTCTAAGCCTAAAAGTTAAAATGGTCTGCTTCGGATTACCAGTTTGCCTTCTGCATTCAAATCTCCCTTCTGAGTAATCTGAAATATAGACAACATTGACACATTTAACACTACATATACTATTTACTCCTCTCATTGTTTCTGTATTCATCCCAGGCACATAACATTTATTCTGGTTCAAATTTTCTCCAGCACATGGCAAACAGGCTCATGACTTTGGATTCTACTTTGGTTTTGCCTGAAATTCTGCTTTTGCTTTGCTTTCGCCTGAAATTCCTCCATTGCTCCCACAACAGACGAAGTTTTGCTCATCACCTCTGGATTCAAAAAAATCTATCTTGCTGAGTTTTAGGAAGGCAGAGTCCCTTTCTTCCTGTTCTGGCTTTCGCTGGTAAATTCATCATTTAGTATATATTTAGTGGTTGTGATGTCTGCCTTACTGTCCACATGTGGGAGTGTTCTGAGGGCCGAGAACATGGCGTATTCGTCTAATAGCTAGTGCAGCTCTCTCATGCTGACCAAGCCCCCAGGAGGTGATCAATATGTTTGTTGAATGTATAAGCTCTAAATTGTTGGACTCCTCCTATCCACAGACCAAACCTCACAGTCAAAAGTTTAGAACTACATTAGTTATAGAACTACATCCTCAGGGCTGTAATGATACATCAAGAACATCAAACATGTCTATGGAAATTGCCCAAAAAGAAAATATGTGTCAGTGTCATGTTTTTATCATGGTCTCCAATGGTCTGGTGCTGTGCAGAATTAACTCACATAGGCAGAAATGGGTATAATTGCAAGCCATGATTGAAAGTCTTGAAAATAGACAGCAAACAGCCTGCCTTCCTAAATCCATCCACACGGGGAAACTTGGTCTTTTGTGAAATAAACCAAAGTTACGAAAAGTCTTTAATTTCCTTCTTGGTTACAACACATTATTAAGTGATGCTATCATCTTCCCCTGTTTCCCTCTAACACATTTGGTTGGGGCTGGCTTTATTTTCTGTTTAATAGCAGAAAAAAAAATGTCATTAAGGAGATATGCAAATGGTTCAAAGATGGTGAGCTGAAGTAATTAAAACCCTCCATATGAAAAGCTTGATCAAGATTAAATTGTATATATACTTTATTCACACATACCTTTTCCCCCAAATCGAATTTAATTTATCCAATCCTATAAACCTAAAGTTGCACACCAGCAATTCATAGACTCATGCTGCATCAAGTTCTCATTTTAATCCAATGAAAAATTGCCAGGAAACCAAGATGCGGATTTTGAAACCCATTAATCAGGTTTTTTGACAAATAAGAAGCAAAACAAAAGATGGAAATATCATTTTATATAGAATTCCAAGAATATAGTAAGAAACCAACTAAGGTTTCCTAAGAAACCAACTGAGGTTTCTCCATTCTCAATGCAGCTATGTACTAAATGCTTTCTGGGGTTGTAAAGGCAGGATGACTCTTTCCTAAACCAGGAAATAACATCATAGCAAGAAAAGATAGTTTCGTATTGGGAACTGGAGGTACAGAGTCAGTAAATTCTGAGCAATGGAATATCCTTGAGAAGCATTTGTCTAGTAAATTTAGCACCAAACTTTTGAACTTCAGCATCTATAAATCTAATCTTACCCAATCTCTAATCATTTCAGACCAAAATCACTGAGCTACAACTTTCTGCTTTTACTTTAAAATCGTCTTTAAATAAATTGCTTTCCATCTGTCTTTTTCCCATTATAAATTTTTAAGACAGACTTTATTATGCCAACTCATTTTGGCTGTATTGAAAACAAATTCTTTTTGAGGGTGAGGTATCATCATTCAGATTCTGAAACTTCCTATTAACGCTTCGGAACATAAGCCAGAGTCCACTAGACACAAATTGTCAGACAAATGTCAAACACAGAAAGTTTGCATTGGCCATATTCTAAGGTCTTTTTCCCCCAGGGGAATATAATCGTCTTTGATAAGTAGGATCTTGATATCCCTACGAAGCTTTGCTATGTGAGTGAAACCGAGTGGTCCCAAACAGGACTTGCTGGAAGTTAAATTGTCATATTTAATGGCACCAAACTATGAATAACAACCATTTCATGAGTGCTTCAAGTACTAAGTATTGCATTTCATTTGGGATTTGCACAACCACCTTGTCCTTTGGCACTATCCCATTTTTAAAAAAAAATTTTCAATGTTTATTTTTGAGAAAGCGAGAGAGTGCACACACACGCACAAGCTGGGGAGGGACTGAGACAGAGGGAGACAGAGGATCCAAAGCAGGTTCTGCGGTGATAGCAGATGTGGGGCTCGAATTCAAGATCGAGAGATCATGACCTGCGCTGAAGTCAGTTGCTTAACTGGCTGAGCCACCCAGGCACCCTGACATTCTCCCATTTTACAGTTAAAAAGATTTTAAATAATTTGTCCTTTCTATCATATGCCTAACATGAGATGAAATCTTAACATATGTCCAACATCCTGAACACCAAATCTCAAACCCATACACTGTTATTTCTTTGAAAAGGTGGTAGACACATCTAAAGTGACAACAAATGTTCAAAGGAGGAGTACACATTATTTGCTTGCAAGTATAAATGCATCTATGAAAAGTGGCTTGACTGACATTTGAAACCAAAGAACTACAAAATATGAAACCACGAGTCACTTCCTTCCTTTAAAAAATTAATCAAAATTCCCTCCAATACCTTTTACTATCTCCTTTACCAGATAGCAAACCCTCAACAATGTTCCTATAGTCTGACCCTTAGCTAAATCACTTGTTTATTTGGAGACCACTAGTAGTTCTGGTTGTCTTCACCCTGGGCATTCTTCACTCAAACTCCTCAAACACACTCTTCTCCTCCCATCTCTCTCGGCTCAACACATAAGCTATGTTCTCTAGGAAACTCCGGGGCCGCAAGAAGAGGTCAAGTCCTCTTCTAGGTGTGAGTCCCCACTGTGTTGGATTTGTTTCCCTTGGCATGTAATTCAATTGTAATTAGTTGTCAGACAGGGACAAAATATAGAACTTCCTCAACTTATTATGGGGGTATGTCCTAACCAACCGATGATAAGTTGAAAATATTGTAAGTAAAAAATGCATTTAATACATCTAATCTACATCATAGCTTAGCCCAGCTGAACTTATGCATGCTCAGAATACATATATCAGCCTACAGGTGGGCCAAATCATCTAACGCAGAGACTGCTTTATAATAAAGTGTTGACTATCTCATATAATTTATTGGATACTGTAGTAAAGTGGAAAGCAGGGTGGTGGTGTGGGTACAGAATGCATTGGTTATTTACCTTCATGATCTGTGGCTGACTAGGAGCTGTGGTTCACTGTCATTGCCCAACATCATGAGAAAGGATGTTACCACCTTATCCGCCTGGGGAAAATTTCCAAAATAAAAATGTGAAATACCATTTCTACTGAATATGTATCACTTTGGGATCATAATAAAGTAGAAGAAAATTGTAAATAGAACCATCTGAAGGCAGGAACTGTCTGTATATGAAATCATGAATATCATGAGCTTTCACTGCTATTCTCTGCCTGACACTTTCTGGATCTTTCCTTGTATTGACCCAGGTGTTGGATGAGTCAATGAAATAGAGGAACTATAGAAGATGACAGCCACAGAAAGAAAGCGAAGAGAGAGAAAGAGTATGAATTATTAAGTAAATGGGGCAAAATGTTAAAAAAATGCTAAAAGCAAAATGTATATAGGAGTTTTTTGCAATTATGCAAAGTCATAAGTAAGCCACAATAAATACCAAAATGTAAGCATACATAAAAACATGCGGTCAATAAGCAACAGGAATTTATGGGAAGAAAATCAAAATTTCTCAATAATCTCCAAAGATCAAAAGAATAGGAACCAATATTTTATGTTATTATATTTTATATAATAAATAAAATTATATTTTATTTTATTTAGGGGAAGTGAAACATTGTGAAGATCCAAACTCAACTCATTTAACAGAAATATGTTTAACTCAATCTAATTAGCACCAATAAATCTACATATCCACCCCTCAAGGGATTCTTTTGTTAGTCAGCTTATCCCATGGTATCTGATATATCAAAGGGTCTTGATAAAAAAGAAAAAAATCTGAATGGATGAATGAACAATATCATGTCCTCCAATGTATAGTACATCTATACCTTGAATTCTATTCTAGTGTTGCACTTTATACACTATATCAGGGGTCAGTAAAGAGTCATCTAGTAAATAATTTAGGCTTTGCAGATCTTATAATTTCTGTGGAAACTTCTCAACTCTGCTATTGTAATGCAAAGACAGCCATAGATAACATGTAAACAAATTACTGTGGCTGTATTTTAAAAGAGAAAGAAAGGAGACAGAAAGAAAGAAGAAAGATGAAAGAAAGAAAGAAAGAAAGAAAGAAAGAAAGAAAGAAAGAAAGAAAGAAAGAAAGAAAAAGGAAGGAGAGAGGGAGCAGGAAGGGAGGAAAGAAGAAAGAATTTATTGTAGACCCTAACATTTATTTATAGACCAAAAATTTTTGTAGACACTGGAATTTGCATTTCTTTGCAGCCACTAAAAAATGTAAAACAAACAAACAAAAAATTCATAATATGTGTACTGTTCAAACACAAACAGTAGACCTGATTTGACCTATGAGCTAGGGTTTCCCAAACACTTGCCTATATCATTTTTTTGCTTGTATGCCAATCCTTTCTTAAGTTGTATATAGCTTTAGAGCAGAGCAGGTACTATCTTTGTACCTCCACTATCTAGTTATACATTGTAGAGATTTTTTTAAATAGGGTACCAAATAGAGATCTTATGTGCATTGAATCAAAACACATTCCACTTAAATGAATTGATGTAACTAACTTATTACAAACATCCGTATATTAATAATTTTGAATGTCTTAAGTCATACATACATATTAACTTAATCTTTAAAATAGTTTCTTTTATGATAAAACAGAGGAATATTTGTATTTAACACATAGCAAGTTTCCCTGAAATTTGAAGGCATTTATCTTCATAACTGTGCCATAATTTCCTCAAAATCACAGTTATCCCTAATTAACTGAGTATGTGCAGTTCCTCATACAGGGCTAGACTAGAGAAGACACTTAGTAGATAGTGACTGATGTGACTTATAAAGAAAATAAAGATTAAAATGGAGCTATACAGAAAAAACACAGTCAAAATGTCTGTATCACTATACATATACGAAACCCTGAAAATATTTTTTTCTAAATTGCACAGCTTTAAATGATTACAAAACTCTAAGTTTTTCATTGAAAAAGAGATATGGCATATTTATTTTTAATAAAAATAAAAATAATTAAGATCATGGATTTTATTCAATGTGTTTGATCATAAACTTCTATTATTATTCTTGGTTATGCATGATTTCTTAATAGACATAATATCAGAGGTGTAAGGAAAAACTTAAAGTAAGTCATCAACAGATTTGGTTTTGTTCCTTTACCCTTTCTGGCATCCTCTCTCCAGGTTCCTCCAAATGAACAATAATTCAGCAACCTACGAAGTCCCCCACACTGCTGCTTCAGATCTGCTTGGGAATTTTTTCTTCCCACTAGTCAACACACCCCCTGCTGGCTCTAGGCTAACATTCACTCCACCTTATTAAAAACACCAGTAAAAAGCAAATTATAGACGTTTGCACCGTATTTTCGGTGCTGATTCAAATGGAAAAGGGACAAAAGGACAGAACTGCTAGGTATTAGGTTACATAATGAAATAATCCTTTGAAATCAGCTCTTTCTCCTTCCAAATAATTTATTTCCTGAAAAATACACCTTTGGAAAATGGTAAAAGGTTGTAGGGGAGCTTTCACCGTAGTGGTTACCGCGGATCTTATGTTCAGATGTCAGCCTGACTTACTTAAGCACCAGATGTGCACATGGAACGGAAGAGATCATTGCTGCTCTTCATTAATTTTCTTCAACCAAGTTAGTAATAGCAAGTTGGCTTTAGAGACAGCTATTCCCTCAGAGACAGAAACACGGCAGCAGTAACCCTAAAGAATTTTTTTTAATAGTAGAAACCAATTTGCCAGTCATCTCTGAGATCAAATGAGCAAGTTAAGTACACACACACACGCACACACACGCACACACACATACACACATATACACACACAGGATTCAGTAGATTTATTTCATTGCCGAGCATTTGTGGCACTAGCGATGGCATGACAAACCTAAACTCTGGAATTGGAATCTCCGCGTTTCTGCTTAATAGCTTTGTGCTTTGGGCAATGTTACTCAAATTTCACAAGTCTTGGTATCCTTATCTGCCAAATGTAGCTAATGATACTTCCCTCGGAATTTTGCCATGAATTCTAAAAGAGAAAACAAAGTCACAATGCCTACTCAGGGTGATATTTAATAAATGTTCAATACTTCTCCAGAGAACCTAACTAGGAGTGGTTTAAACAATACAGACGTTTATTGTTCCACAGTAGAAGTAACTCAATATTGTAATTAATACCCATGACATGTTTCTGCTTTTTGCCATGTCATTGTCCTGGCCATTCCCTCATATTCCCAAGATGTCTACTGGAGTTACAATACTCATGCCCTCATAAGATACTGACCATGCTGCGGGGAAAGCTGCAGGGACAACAGGATTTGTATTAACACTCCTCTCCCTTTCTGAGAAGACAATCTCTCCATCCCCCAGAGTCTTATTGGTCAGAACAGGGCCACAAGGCAAGAACCAGACACTCACTCTCAATGGGAAATATAATTGTAAAGGCTTTCTCAGGTCATGATTCCTTCACCAGACTGGATTGTTGTTTTTTGTTTTGTTTTGTTTTGTTTTTGTTTTTTTGTTTCTTTTGCAATCAAGGCAGAAGTTGGAAACTTACATTTGCATACACTACTTCCCCATCTAGAAATTGTGAGGGGTGTAAGAACCTTGAAGACAGGACCAGATTGGCTCTTTTCTATGGCAACTATTTAACCAAAAGGAAACGATACATGTCTCGGCACATCATCCTTGCTCAATAAATTAATTTCAGTTGACTGAATTATTGTGTTGCCTTTGGATAATGAATTATGTATATTTCCCATAGAATGGATGGTCTTTTCAGATATTTGCAAGTATTTTTACTCTATGGATGAACTGGCAAATAAAATGCATGAGAAATCCAGTGGTTAGGGGCTGAATAAATTGTCTTTTTAAAAAAAAAATACATTTATTCATTTTTGAGAGACAGAGAGAGACAGAGCATGAGCAGAGGAGGGATGGGGAGAGAGAGACACAGAATCTGAAACAGGCTCCAGTCTCTGAACTGTCAGCACAGAGCCTGACGTGGGGCTCGAACCCACAAACTGCGAGATCATGACCTGAGACAAAGTTGGACATTTAAGCACTTGACCCACCCAGGCACCCCTAAATTGTCTTCTTTGAACTAGGGCATAATATTTAGAACTTTCCTGTATAACAACAACAACAACAACAACAACAAACTTTTACATGTATGATTCTTTCTATTCACCATGCCCAAATACCAAAGCCAGAAATGATCACACTTCACAATTTACGGATGTAGAAGCTGAATCTCAAGAGTATTTACTCAAGGTCTCATATCTGGTAAGCTGCAAAGTCAAGGCTAATGCTTGGGGTTTCTGATCCTAAGCTCAGAATACTTTTCATTACTCGAAACAGGTTTGTCCTGAAACATGATATATATCACAAATGACTTCTGAGTGATTGTTGGCACCACTTCCCTCAGAAAGAGCCAGAAATAAGTAAAGAGGAGACATCCTCTTTGTGACATACGTTCTGGATGTGGCATGGCTGGAATTATACAAATATACTTATATAAATACATTCAAAATACTTTTGAATTCCTCTCAAAAACTAAATCCAAGTTTTTGAGAAATGTATGTCTAGGAAAAATGAACTATAAAGATAGTAACCTAAACTGCATTCCTATTGATTTTTTCATATAACTGATATCTTTATTTACAAGGTAAATAAGCATAAATGCCTTCAAAGGGGACTCTGAATTCTGGTGCAATGGATGAAAAGGGGTGAGGGGAGGGGATGGGTATACCTTTTAAAAAGTTGACAAGGCTTTTTTATATCTAATATTATTCATTCATCATTTTTTTTACATTTTATTGACAGAGAGAGGCATAGCATGAATGGGGAAGGGGGCAGAGGGAGAGAGAACCCCAAGAAGGCTCCACACTCAGCGCAGAGCCTGATGTGGGGCTTAATCCCATGCCCTAGGGGTCATGACCTGAGTGAGTCAAAATCAAGTCAGATGCTCAACCGACTGACCCACGCAGGCGCCCCTCAAATATTTTTCAAAAGCCTCCATGTATGCTGAAGACTCTAAGTTGAATGTTAACTGATAAATTACTTCTGAGAAACTACTCAGAGTGAGGAAACCCTATGAAGAGAAACAATATAAAGGAACCGAAAAAGACTTCAAGAGAGATGCGTTAGCTGAATTTGGAGTGCAATGGTGAGCAAAAAGTAGCCAATTGGGAAGAAGCAGTCCACAGAAGGAAGAAACAGTAGTATGTATCAACAGAACGACATATACCAGCTGAACAAAAACATGTGTTTCAGGTGAAGGTATATAAAGGGTTTTTCTATTCATAGGAGATCGATGTAAGAAGATGGCTAGTTTTGATGTCAAGGATGAACATGGTGGTTACGAGATTGAGTTTGAGATGGAACAAGGAGACAGAAGTAGCGGGGAGAGGCTCAAGTGAATTGTTGTCAACCTTTGGCTGAGGTCCATTTGCCTTAATGGAAAAGCCAGTTCTTCTGTAAAAGTAGAATTCTGCCTTCATTACCCTAACATGTGACTTCCTGTGAGGGCAAATGCACTCGACCTAACCTGAATTCAATAACAAGCCTCATGGCAAAGAGTGACTCAAATCCATTTACCCCCAAAGAGACAACCACTTCCTTATGCCAATTGCAAGTTTTCCTTCCCAGCGGAAGCAATCTTTGTCAACTTAAAAACACCTATAGCACTTATTATCTGGGCGATTTGGCACTTAAACATATGCTAATTTGTATTGTCATCTTAACTTTGTTTTTTTTAATTTTTTTTTCAACGTTTATTTATTTTTTTGGGACAGAGAGAGACAGAGCATGAACGGGGGAGGGGCAGAGAGAGAGGGAGACACAGAATCGGAAACAGGCTCCAGGCTCTGAGCCATCAGCCCAGAGCCTGACGCGGGGCTCGAACCCACGGACCGCGAGATCGTGACCTGGCTGAAGTCGGACGCTTAACCGACTGCGCCACCCAGGCGCCCCTGTCATCTTAACTTTTTAAACATCTTACTCTCCCAAGTCATTTTTAGCTCCTCGAGAGCAGGAACTTTTTTTTTCTTGCCATTTCCTACACCCTACAGGTGTAGCATGTTACTGGCCACATGCTCTAAGGGGAAAATTTCAAAAACAAAAACAAAAAAAGAAAAAAATTTAAAACATTTTTTAAAAGAAGGATGAAAAGAAGAATATTAAATTAACTTTCTGCCACATCAATCTTTTTAAAAACTCTATTTTTAAAGATATGAGTGGCAGCAGAAATCATCCTGCCATCTTTACAACAAACCATGAATATGTGAAACTGAAATAATCCAAAAGTACTGAGACGCACAACAGACTATGGTGACCAATGCAGACTCCTCTCTCGTACACGCCAGGTACACATGTGTCACAGTGAATTTTACCTATTAGCTCTATAAAGACAAAGGAAAAAAAGATGGATGGGTTTTCACTTTAAGGTGTCCTGTCAGTTGGGGCCATTCATTCTGTGTGATCCTTCAGATGTCAATATCCGTCTCCTCTTAGGATATCATCTGTAACATGGAGACGGTCAAACATAGCTGCTACATGCCTCACAGGAGAATTACAGAATCAAGGAGGCAAACCACCTGTTGAGTATTCCAAGGCTAAGATGCCAGGGGATGAATGCTCCTTTCCCTTCCACTCTATTAAAAGGAAGGAAGTGGGAGGGCCCAAGGGAAAATCGAAGGGACATGAACACCGAATCCTGTCCACTTCATTTCTTTTTTAAGATTTCAGATATGCGTTTGTCTTGAGAAGATGTTCCGATTTATCCTTCTAAGATGCAGGCATCTGAGGGTTTCAGTGATCCATTTTTCCTCATTTCCTAGGAGCAATCAATCTGCTCTATCTATGCATCATTTTTAAGCTTCTACAAAGCAAGGTGTTCTGCAAGTATGAGTTCTATATCAAGCAACATGGGGGTTAAGGGACGATATTCAGCTTCCACTCCAGCATTTGAAAGGTGGATTTGTCAGACTAAAAGGTTGACGAAAGAATTTCAAAAGGTAAATATCAATCTGGCTGAGAACGGTTTTAACAGTGATTAATATTCTACAGCTAATAAAAACGTGTTGGCAAAATGCCCCCAGAAGATGGTATTGTTTACACTATTGTCTAAGAGGAACAGCTGTTTACCCCTGAAATGTTAACAAATCTTAGACAAATGTCTGCTGTTTCAGGCTCAAAGTTGCTCTGAGAACAGGTGTATTTGAGAGAGAGAGAGGAAAGCTACAACTGTAAATAGCGCTTTAAATTAGGTGCAATTTATATACTATACACTAGGATTGCATGTGAACATCTAAATGCAGAGTTCCAATATTTACTAATATCTAGAAGATTATTCACAGTTTGGGGGCTTCTCGTAACAAGTTTCCCTAGCTGCCTTTTAATACATATTTCAAGCACATTTTATTGACCCAGATAGATTCAGTTTTAAGTCACTGTAATACGAAATGAAGCCCACATCTTTCATAATTAAAAGAAAATATTTATTTATGTAAATATTTTTTGGAGAGGTGTAGAAGATGGGATGATGTCGGGGAGCGTTAAACTCTGTGAACAAAAATCTGTACTCTCTGGGTATCATTTTCCCATTTGTAAAAAGAGAGGTCTTATGGAGCAAGGGGAAATCTCACCCACTGCTAGTGGGGGAAGACATGTGAATTGCTAACATCATTTTACAAAGCAATTGGAGATACCTGCTAAAGCTGAAGATAAGTGTTTCATAAGATATGGAAATTCTACTCCTAAATACATATTTGAGAAAAAGTAAGAGACGGGTATGAGTGCATAGTTCACACTGAGAAAAAACAAACAAGCAAACCTGGAAATAGTCTGTAGGTTCATAAGCAGAAAAATTAATGACTACGTTGTGGCTTTTTTATAAAATGAAATATAATACAGCAGTTAAAATGAAAGAATTAGCACTACATATATCCAAGCAAAGAAATTGGAAAAATAAAATGCCTAGTAAATTGCAAGGTGCAAAATGAAACAGTATGATACCATTTATATATTGATTAAAGGCAACCAAAGTGATACCATATATTGTTTAGGGATGTAAATATGTGTGGCAAATGTATAAAAACACAATGTATGAGAATGAGAATAAAAGTGTTTACCTTTAGATATGGTAGGAGATAACTGGGATTAGACAAGAATGCAAAAGCAACTTAAATTATATTTGTACTATTTTATTTCTTCTAAAAACTGTCTGTTAAAGAACATGCAAGGCTGGATAATGGTGCCTATTATTTTCTACACTCTCCAGTATGATTAAATTACCTACATAGGTGTTTTTGAACCTGAAATGCTCAAAGGCCACAGATTGGGTGGCAGCACTTGGGACACTCAGTAGGAGAGGCCAGACCGATCAGCTTGACTTTGGGCACCAGCCCCCTCCTTACTCAGACCCCTGCCACCAGGGTAGCTTCTTGGATCACCTCAGCTTTGAAGTGTTGTGACTCACCATCTCCTGGAAATGGCCGTCCTTCCACAGGTAAAGCCTGTGCCGGAGAAGTCTTCCGGTTGCCCAAGAATCTAGTAGCTGGCACAGTTATTTTCAATTAGAAGCTCGGAGACAACAGCATCATTGTAAGTTACACGTGAAAGGACCCCCAGAATTCTCTCCTCTCTATGAAAATAACGGTGTCACAAATCGAATTGTTATTCAACTCCCTTTTAGTATTCCGAAGATGTGAGCCGAGCTCTAACCAAAACCCACAAAGTTAACCTTAGGATTCATGCAGAAGCAGCCTAGATGCTGCTGCAGGAGGGAGGTTGGGGAGGGAAGGGGAGACATCAACTTCCTCTGAAGTGACTCTACCCCTAACTTGATTGTAAGCTTCACATAGGAGAAATCGTTATGGTCCCTCATTTTGTTAAGGTTTGGCAGCTCTCTGACAGCTTCCAATAAAAACAAAATAAATTGATTTATGGTAAAGCAGGAGAGTCCCCAGATGCAAACCAGAAGCCAAAGACAGAACCAGGGTTTCTAATAAGCATCCAGGAAGAAAAAGAACTACTCTTTACCTCCTTTGAAATTTAAATCCCTCAGCGGGGGTGGGGTGGGGTGGGGGGATGGGGCGGGGGTGGGGTGGGGGGGCGGGGGTGGGAGGCTCAGATCTCCAATCTTCGGAGTCAACCGGGGCCCCCACCCTGACTCTCCCCATTACCACACCTAATTTGTGTCTCCCTCGCTCGGAGACCTAAAGCCCGGAACATCTTACAGTGGTCGCCCCAAGCTCCCTGCCAACAGCATGGAGGGTGTGTGTGTGTGTGTGTGTGTGTGTGTGTGTGTGTGTGTGTGTTTGTGTGTATGTGGCCGCCCTGAAAGTGCGAGCTGTGGCATCCCGGCGTGGGGGTCGCAGAGCAGGGGGCGCGGACCTGACATTAAGTCGCTACATCAAAAACCCCAACACCGCCCACACCCGTCGGCCTTCCTTAGTTAGGAAGCAACCCCGGGGGAAATCCTTCAAAAATTCAAGTCTTCCCTCTCCCCTTAAAAAAGAAAAAGAAAGAAAGAAAGAGAGAGAGAGAGAGAGAGAGAGAGAGAGAGAGAGAGAGAGAGAAAAGGAAAAAGAAAAAAGAAAAAGAAAAAGAAAAAGAAAAAGAAAAAAGGCATGTCATTAGCTCCTTGCCAAGCTTTCCACGGGAAATTCGCTCTGGCCGCTGCGTTCTGTCTTGCAACTCCCTGCAGAATCCCTAGGGCAGTGGCGTTCTAGGAAAACCTGGGGGAAAGGTCAGCGCCTCTGCTCCCCCCGGGCAGGGGCGGGGCGGGAGGGTGAGGAGGGGAGGGGAGGGGTGGGGAGGGCGGTGAGCGCGCGCGGGAGAGGGGCCCGCGGCCCCCGGGGCAGCCGGAGCGCACGGCCGCCGCGCGGGGCCTGAAGGACCCGCCCAGGCCGCTCTCATAGGAGGGCGCGGGGCGGGCCTGGCCGGGGGCGGTGCCGCGCGCCCTGCTCGCCTATAAGGAGCGGCCGGCCCGGGTGCGGATCCCAGCGCCCGCGGCCGAGGTGCAGCGGCCGTGCGCCCGGCTCGCCGCCTGCTGTTGCAGCGGGGCTCGGCTTTGCGCCTTTAAGGAGGGGGAGCGGAGGGCGAGGCGGGCGAGGCGGGCGCGCACAGCGAGCGGCAGGTGCGGGCCCCGCAGCTCCAGCCGCAGCTTCAAGGCAGACCCCGCTGTGCTTTCGGTGGAGCTTCTGGACACGGGATGGAGTGAAGCAGCGAGTGGCTCTCCTTGGGGGGGCGGGAGGGGGCCAGGCGGCGCGCAGGAGAGAGGACGACAGGAGTGAGAGAGAGAGAGAGAGAAAGAGAGAGAGAGAGAAGGCGCAGCGGCAGCCGCGGCCGGCGCCTGCGAATTTGGGATCCGACTGGGAGGGACCGCTTCCTCGGGGGAAATGGATTCTGTACCACGGCTGACCAGCGTTCTCACTTTGCTGCTCTCCGGCTTGTGGCATGTAGGATTCACGGCGACAAATTGTGAGTACCAGGAGCTGGGAGCGGGTAGGTGAGGTGGGGAACGCGAGCGTGGGAGAAAGACACTCAAGTGTCCACGCGTGTTCAGTTGTGCCTGCCCCGAGCAGAGGGGAAGGGGGGCGGGGGTTGCTGATTGGTGTGGTTCCATCCCTCAAACCATCCCAAAAGTTAGCTCCGATGAGCCAGCCCCGCCGGGTTGCCTGCCCTTCTCCCCGAATCGCAAAGTTCCGGGGAGAAGGGAGGGATCGCCTTCCTTTAGCCTCAAGCCAGCTCCGCGTTCTACGCCTGCCTGGTGTCTAAGCAGAGCTTTTCCTGAGAAGGGCCCCGGGTTCAGATCGTAGGCACCGAGGGCTGTGAGCTCCCCGAGATACAGATGCTCCCGGCCACCGCGCAGGCTGATAGCGGTGACAGTCTCCGAATGCGGCTGCCTGGGATTTGCAGTGTGCCCACTGCCTCACGAGACGCGGCTTTCAGCTCTCCCCCAGGCAGAAAGCTTCAGCTGGGGTATCTCGCAACCGAGAGGCACCGGTTTACTGGGATTGGGAGTTTTGGCCTAAGAGTCGTGGCCCAGTGTAGTCAAACCACAAGATCAATGGCTGCCCCTGTTCCAGAAGGAAGAGCTTTTGATGCACACTCCACCCCCAAAATCTTTGTGCCAAAGAACACATAATGAGTATGCACTAAGTGTACCCTCTGTCGTCCAAGCTCTAACCTCAGCAAGTGCAGGGCATTTAATTTAATAGGCAGGAAGGCTGGACACCTGGGGATCCGCCACCTGCACTGTGTATTTAAAGAACCCAGTTCGTCAAAGTTGAATAAATCGCTGGAGCCATCAGAGGTTCAAGCTCAATTGCTCAGCTGCCTCTCTAGGCAGAGAGAGGGAAGTTTTTCCAGCTTGGGAACTCCTAAATGAGAAAGAACGCAATTAAGCCATCTGTGTTGTTTCCAAAGATGGTTTATCAAGGTTCCTTGAGTTTCTGTGCTTGCTCCCCTCTCTGCTAACCCGTCCAGGAACCTCAGAATTGCTTAAGCACGTTGGGACATGACATCGCTGTTAGAGAAAGATGGGAAGACTACTTAGTACTTGTCAATCCCCCTATATCACTCCTCACCCTCTTAGGTCCAAGAGGACCTTGGGTAAGAGGTACTCAACCCAGTGTTGCATCTCAAGGGAGGACATTTAGACAAATGTTGTTTACTGGAAATGATCCAAAGCAGAGCCAGAGTCTCTATCTGTGATTGGAAGTTTTGGAGACTCAGAATCCATAGTTATAAGGTATATGCCTTATAAAGACACTATGAAAGTTTGTATTCTAAAGGAGGGCTAAAGAGGTCAGTCTCTCTAAAGGGAGGAAGGAGCCAGAGGGGCTTAGTTTAGAAATCATTTCAGAGAATAGAAAGAAAATGGTTAGAATCTGATGTTTCTCTTTTCCCCCTCCTCCCTCTTTCCCCCCCTCCTCCCCCTCTTCCTCCTCTTCCTTCTCCTTTTTCTTCTTTTAAGTGAAATTGTTCCCATGGTGCTTTAGAAAAACATCTAAGTGGTTTAGTTAGAGGAAGTTAGGCATGATGCTGAGTTAGCCTGTCTACCTCCTAAAACACTAGAGGTCAGTATTGTCCTAATGATGCAAAGGTGTAGCCGTGAAATGGCTCTTTTTCCTTTAGCACATTTACTTCTCTGGAAATAGTGAATATTTTGAAGATCCACAAAGGTGGGGTGAGGAATAAGGGCGAAAGAGGTAGAACATACTCTGTAGGAATGTGGTTTGGGCTTCCTTATATAGCACCTTTTCTTAAGAGCAAAGGAAAAAAAAATAAGTTGCAGAATGACATTTTCTGTAAATTAATTGAATTATGGTTAATATGTTGTAATAATGCTCATGAAACCTACATGGCGTGGATTTAAGGCTTGTGCTTACTGATGCAGCAATAAAGCTAATTCTTAACATTGAAAATGGAACTTTGTGATAATGAGCTTTAGTATTTCATCAGGTGACAGTTTGATTTCCCTATTTCCAATCAACATTTCAATTGAGGGCACACTGCTTGCTAAATATTTGGGGGTCGGTGTTCTCAAAGAATGATACATGTTTTTTATCATGCCGAACAAAATGCGTTAATTCAATAGAATGGCAGCAGAAAATTGCCTCTCAAATCAGTGTATCTTGGTGGTCTTCAGAACCTGTGTTGCAGAACCTCTAAGGAAAAAAAAACATTAACATTCCACAATTCTCCCAGACTTCAATTGTGCACACACTTTATGCATTAAATACAGGGCTTTGATTTACTATTTATCTACAATCCATTAGCAATTATATGCATATACTGAGGAAGATAAATCTCCTTTCTAATTGTCAATTTGTTTAAGTATATAGGTTATTTGGAGAGTTTTTTTCAAGATTTTTTTATATTTTGAAGTAATATTTTCCCTCATTCATGACAGTAGCCCCCAAAATGGGGTATTTACCCAAGATGCTAAATGGTACCTAAGAATGCCTGTGAACTTTGTTCAAATAAAAACAACTTTTAATTGTTTACATTATTCTAATAATAATGTGTTGATATTACTAGTGTGTGTAGAATGAGTGTGTGTGTGTGTGTGTGCATGTTTAATTTTCTCATAATCTGACCAAAACTTGGGTGTTCATCTGTAAGAGAGAAATGAATGCTTACCCAATTATAGATTTTATAAGTTTCTAATTACACAAAATTAAAATAAAGTCAGGTTAGAAGGCCAGCTACAGAATAGATATTAGGAATCTGTGCGGAGAACATAATTACCAACCAGTAATAAAAACTCTGGAAATTCCCCCATTCCAGATTTTCAGGATATTAAGTAGCTACAACATCTCCTTTGGGTTTACCCTGAGGGAGTTAGTTAATTTCGAATGTAGCTATGATAGACCAGCGTTAAATGAAAAACCATTTTACATATAATATCAACTCCTTTGACACAAGAAGAAACGATGTGACTTGCTGGTGTTCGAGTGAAAATAGGAGTTTGAAATGCTGACGGGTTCTAGCCCTGGTTATGCCACAGCTAACAGGTCAGACGCCTGTCCGGTTATGCAACTTTCCCTGTACTCAGAGGCTTGGGTATAAAACAGCTATTGAGATGTGTTTCTTCTCCCAAACAGAACAGCAGCTCAATATTTTACTGAGAAGATTCTTCAAATATTAGGTATGTTGAAAGACTATTATAATAGAACTTGCAGTCAGAAGATAAAAGCAATGCATGGGATACTCACTCACAGGGTCACTTTTCGTTCTATTTTTAACAATCGTCAGATGTTATGTGATTATGACAGCCTTAATTTTGACCCAGTAAGTCACTTTGAATGATCCTCAAGCATCTTACCTGCTGGTGCTACATACCAGGTTCAAGGAGATAACAGCCTTGAGAAAGAAATAAACAACTCTTTATTCTCTGATGATGCCATTCATCACAGACGGAACTTCATCTAAAGTAATCCTAGGACGTCACTCCTATTCATAAACATCTTCAAGTAAAGAGATGTGATATACTTTGAGTGATCTGAAGCTTCTGCGCAAACCCAGTCGATAGGTAAAATTATAAATAAACAAAGATCAGGCTGACTTTTTCCAGCAAGAGAGTGTTTGAGGTGTACTTTTGTGGCATTTACAGTCAGCAGAAGTAAAGGAAGCACTACAAGGGTGATTTGGAAGAGTCCTAAAGATTTTTCCAAGGTTGAACAGGCTAGGCTGATCTTTGACAATTCATGTGAACTCTCTTTCCCTTCAACCCTTAGAGCCCCCATCTCCAAACCAGATTCATATTTTCATCATTGGAAAATATACCTGAAAAACTAGAAGAGGAATGTTCTCACCAGGGTATTATGAGAAAATTGGTTTCCATTCGAATAACCTCCCCCCAGCCCCTATTCTCATTCAAATGAATAACTCTCCTCTAAATTGACATTTTCTTTCTTTTTCATTCCAGCTCTTCCCAATTGCCTTTTCTTTCTTTAGTAGGGCCCCGTTTTCCTTTTCTACATCATTTTACTTTTCAGTGCCCCTTTGTTACAAAACAAAGCAATGTGATATCGTTTGAAATGTTCCTAAAAGCTTTCACTGGTGATCCAAAGCCCTGTAGCTTCTTTGCCAGAACTCTTGAAATATGGCTAGAATATAGGATGCTAATTATCCCTGCCAGTTAGGAAGATGGGGAGAAGGTCCAGTTACAACAAAGATCATAATAGAGTCATCGTTCACTCAGTGAGACTTTGTCCTGAAGATTCTGTGTACTCACTTTGAGCCAGTAATAGCATTTTTAATACATTAGGGAAGCTGTCTTCATTCATCAGATCTCTGACACCTTCCGGCAGGTGTCCTTGTAGAGGTTATTGACTTATCCTAATGATCTTGGTGTATTAACTGAAGGAGTTGTATCGAATGATTATTAAGGTCCTATCTAGTCCTAATGTATTTTTGTCTTTAACTCCTGATGTTGCCTACTGGTCATTCCATTTGGATGCTTCTGTGATGGCCATGCTGAAAATTGTTAAGCAATTATATTTAGAATAACAACATAATAGGTTTTAATTCCTACTAACTACGGCGCACTTCGTATCTCTCACTTCATATGCTGTGTCCACATAATTTGGCAAGGTAGCACAGGTAGGTAGACTTTATTAAATCCAGTTTACAGATGAGTGAATCTAAGGTTAATAGAAGTTAATAATTTTCCCAGGATCATAAAACTAAGCAATGAAAAAAAAAATCAGAATTTGGACCTGTGTCTATCTCCAAAGATCCGACTCTGCAAGCTATGAAATTAATTCCCGTGCATTCAGTTGGGGGCTGTATGTGAGTTGGCAAGTTGCCTTGGGATCCCTATGGTTAGGTTAGTCTCCATAGCTCTATCCATAGCAAAGGGCAGGGAGGGAGCAGTTTCCACCACAGCCAACTCCTGAGTTATACACTACAAAAAAAAGAAAAGACAGAAAGAAAGAAAATTGGAATCTAGATTTGATGCTGGATCCCAAACATCACAATGGTCAAATATAAGAGGCCTTATATCTGGATGAGCACCAGATGCTTTAGTTTTCTTTTAAAGTTTCAATAAAAAACTGGATGGAGGAACAGCATAGCCTTGATGAAGACTTGTAAGCACACACACACACATACACACACAAACACACGCTTTCCCTCTACTGGGTCAGCCCCTATGTATGACTTCTCATATTTCCACAACACTTCTGTTAATCCTTGTCTCTCCACATAGGTGCACGGTTCCCCAATTATCGTATTCCATTTGAATGTCTATATTCAGTACCTAAAACATTGGCCGAAGGAATGGATGAGAGAATCAGTGAATGGTTTCCAACTAAGAATTTGAACAAAAATTCTTCTATGGTCCTGTTGCTAGAGTCTTTTAAAATGTATTTGGCTTGTTTTTTTTTTTTTTTTAACTGGCAAGTATTACTTATTATTGTTTTGGAAATGGTAAGAAGACCTGACCTCCGTACCGAGTTTGAGCTAATTTTATTAACTTGCTTTTGCAATTTTAATGAACATTTCCTATATAAGCTGGAAACATACAAATATATAGCCATAAAAATCTTTCTTCATAGCCCAGGGTTCAGTGTAAAAAGGAAAAGTTTGAATGCTATTTAACAGGATTTTAGTAGTAAGTTACTGGAAGGATTTTATTTTATTGCATACTGACCACATGACCCCCAAAACATTGTCCTGAGCCTCCAATGTCACCCCTCTAAGCTGTGCTTGGAAGAAGCTTGAAGTGTTAATAGTTCATATATGTCACTCATTTGAAAAACTTATTGAAGAAATGTGTCCCAACTGAAGGCTCTCTTTCCTAAACTCGGGTTTTTCTAGAAACCAGAGAAAGTAAGATGAATAAGAAAATATAGTCTATGATCTCAAGGAACTTTGCACATGGGCAGCGAGAAAAATAAATCTTTAATCACGTCAAAGTGATAAGTGCTAGAACAAAGATAAGCACAACGTGTAATGTGAGAGACGAAATGAGCATCTCAAACTGACTGGGGCATCAAGGCAGGCTCTTGGAGGAAAGAGACTTAGAAGTTAAGACTTCAACAGAGTCAGATTTCACTCACTGGAGAAATGGGGTGGCGGGTTGGGGAGGTTATCACAAGCTGTTTGTATGAAGGCTTAAGAGTAAGGTTTATTTTTGGTGACTAATCGTGGGAGCAGGCTCTAGGCAAACGGACAGAAAAATTGAGAAATCGGTAAGCAGGGAGGGGAGCTCATCTTTGCCATTGAAGCTGTGAAGCTTCATTGAAGGATTTTGTATATGTAATTCGATAATACAGAATCAGGTATTTTTTTTTTTTTTTTATCACTGTATGAAGCATAGACTGGACTGGGCCAACACTAGCAGCAAGAAAACTAGGTAAGAGATGATCACGGTAACTCAGGTGATGATGAATATGAGCCCAAAGAAGGAATTTTCAGAATCTGCAGAGGTCACAAAGAACCAGAAAGCAAGCAATGGCCAAGCCCATTGAAAACATAGGGATATATGAACTAGTAAACTCGCAGAAGGCACAGATTTGTGGTTAAAATGTATTCTATAACTGCTTCCATTGTTTTTGACAAATGAGAGCTATAGATGCTAGAAAAGGTGCTCTGTTCTCTGAAATGAAGTTCTTCTCTGGGAATACCAAACGACCATATTCTCAGAGCAGTATATTTCATATTTGCATGACACTCTATAGCACATGCTGTCTGTATCCATCATTCTGATGCATCTTGTAGTCTGTAAATTACGCTGGATTTTGCCAGCAGAGTGAGAACTAGTCATTAAGGAATGTGTAATTAAACCTCAGTGTTTCTGTTCTTGATCCCCTTCTGGTAGGGGAGGGGGTAAACCAGAGATCATGGCTATGATCAGTGGCCGCTCTTTGGAAAGAGAAACAAAGGGAACTTGGGTGTGCCACCTTGATTTGCTATCATTGGTAATTGATTTGCTGGCATAAATTCCATGTCTCTACATTTCTAATTGCTTTTGTGCATATTCTTGGGGGTTGATTAATGCCATCTGTTCTCTGGATCAGCTGAATTGATTGAGTTTTAAAGGATGACAACAGTAATGTTGAAGAGAGGGGAAAAAAACGAAAGGGAAATGCCAAAACACACTCATGATGTATATTATTTTTAACTATCCACCTTTGGAAGCAGAAATATCCCTTTGAAGATGGTCCAAGGCAAATAGCAGTCTAAAGGAATTTGCCTAACAGACAGATGCTGGTAGGTGTTTGTCTAGGCCACTGTTTGCTGAATATACATGTTCACTTCTCTCCCCCTCCACCCCCTTGCCCCTTCCCTCTCTCCCTCCCTCTCACTTTCCCTTCCTCTGTTTCCCACTCCTCTCTGTCATGTGGCCATGCATTTTTGATATTACGATTGGCTCTTCCCTGAGCTCATGATTGTGTTAAGATGTGAGAAGGGGGGGAGAAAAAAAAGTCTGTTATATTCTAGCATTTCCTTGTTATAAACTACGTGGGCACAGTCACCAAATGTGAAGCCTCCCATTAAGGCCTATTCTAAGGTCAGGCCTGACAGGGATCTGCCTCCCACAGGGCATTTGGGAAAGCCCACTTGATTCCAACACCCCCTACCCATCTGTCCCCAGACAGTTCTTCCGCCAACTCCATCAGTGCCCTGAATCTGTAAATACAGGAGAAAGCCTTTCAATGCACGGAAATAATCCTGAAGACACAAAGCCCCGCTTGAGAGAAAATATAGGGATGTATATCTATGCTGATCTATACTTCATGGGGAAGAACAGACTTTTTCCTGAAGAAAAGTTAATAGAAGAGATGGTGCTGGATAGCTGAAGAAGAGAATGTTCTGAGTGGGGGAGGGGCAAGGAATGGGAATGTTCAAGGTGTCTAAGAGAAGTGTTACCAACTTCCTGGTTTTGCCCAGGACCTGTCATATTCCAAGCAGGTAGGCAATGGGGCAGCAGTGAGGGAGATTGGGAGGGGTGTATGTCATAGAGTTCTGGGTTGATTTAATTCTCACTCAGCGAACATTTCCTATGGATACTAACATGGACCTTGTAGAGTTAGTACGAGGATAACGTGAATTACTCTATACAAAATGCACATGATGTGGGAATTAATAGTTAAGCCTGTTATTATAATTACGAGTGAACCTCAACATGGATTCTCTCAGGACCAGTTATAATACAAATCAGGGCGAAGATGTTTCCATTCTCAGGCAAAGGCAGAAGGGCTCACACTCCCTTCATCTGGGTGAGCAGACAGCTGAGGGATTGGTAAGGCAAATAAAAACTTGTTCTCATGTTAACTCCAATGTCAAGGGGACTGTGGGGAGAATCGGTCTCCACCTGACAGAAACATGACTGTTGGGATTCCTCACGTGTTTCCCGAGCTCCTTCAGGGTATGACCACAGCTTCAGGCCCATGGCCAGTGAACCTGCTCGCTGAAAAGCTCACAAAGAGAGCCTCATGGGAGAGTGGAACAGGGAGATCCATCTAGAAAAAATGAGCACATCCCTTCCAGAAAAGTGAGCAGACCTTTACAGATAATATCAGCATTATGGGGGGAAGTGACCTTGATCAGACCTTGAGAAAAACTGGTTAACCTGGGCAGGAGTCATGTGAAGTATCCCCAGTGTCCAAAGCCCTCTGTTTATAGGAGGGTCGGGCAGGAGGTCAGGAGAAGCTTCCTCCCGTGCGCTGCTGAATCCTGTATGGGGTAGATAATAGTAGATATGCTCTTGTTAACATTAAGTTATAAAGTCAGGTGCTGGTACAATGATTGGTGAATCATAAATGCTTCTTCCATTTTCAAGTGAATTATTCACTCATTCATTCATTCATTCATTCACTCATTCAAAAATATTTATGAAACATCTGCTGTGCATTCATTTCTGTGTGCATTCCTAAAGCCTTTGGTTCACTGACTGTCTGTGGATGCGGGGTTAGGATTGCTGTCCATGTAGTGCCAGAAACAACAACAAAACAAAACATAACAGCAAAACATAACAGTGTTTCTTCAAAACAAGACTGTGGCACCTTGGCGTCCACTCTGTTCTTGATCAGTTTGTTAAACAGCCTTTCCCGTTCCTAGATCGCGTCTCTCTGCTTTCTTGTCTTCGGTGTCCTTCCCCTTGGCCCCAATTCACCTGCTTCTTAATGCTCCTTGCTTTTTGTCTCCCCTTGTCCCATCCCTCCCTTCCTTGTGTTCTTCTACTCTTCTCTTCTTCCTTTCTCTGCTCCATCTCTATTGCTACCTTTTTTCATCCTGCCTTGTCTCAATCAACATTTAATAAATGGCTCGTTTTTGTGTTTTGTGGCCAATGCTAACACTTTTCAAACTTTTCCACTGAAGTGCCACTCACCAGAAAAAAAAGAAAGAAAAAGAGAGAGAGAAAGAGAGAAAGAAAGAAAGAAAGGAAGAAAGAAAGAAAGAAAGCCTGAAAACCCAGGGGATCCTTGATTCTGCCCCAAGTAGCCACTGAAGCATGTAATTTCTTGAATTTTTGTCTTAAGCTCTCAGACACATTTGCATTCCGTTCTGCATTATAGCCATGTTTATACTATGATGAAAAAAATATTTTCCCAAGATCGCCAATTAAAAATGGATGAGCAAAGTTGATTCACTTAACCCATGGCAGAGGGCCACATATGCCCAGAGGCACAGGCCTGAGCTTTCTGGCTTTTTCTTTCTCCCTACTTGTGCCTTCCAGGGCTCCAGTGTGACGAACAACTTCTCTGTGTCTCCTGTCATTTGGAGCAAAAGCAACTTCATTTGCCATCAACTGCGACTGGTCTGTGAAATACACATTATGCTTAATCAATAATGGGAGGTGAGAAGGGCTGATCCATTCACAGGAGGAAAAGAAAGCCACAAGCCTGCTAAGTGAACGGAAATGGAGCTGTTTGGAGGGGCTGTGGGCAAGAAGTCTGTTGAGTCTCTTCCAGGTCCGCCCTGCACCCCTGCTGCAGTAACCTGGAGATGTGCAAGCACATGCGTGAGGTTTTACCCTTGAGTGAATGAGCTCTGCCAGGTTACAGGATTGGGGTCAGCAGGGCAGATTCTTTCTGATTGGAGACAGGCTGAGCTCACCAGGATATGAAAAGAGAGATTAATGCCTCTCATTCTACAACAATCAGGAACCTTTTGACACAATCAAAAGAAATGAAACCAGCAGATTGGAATGTTGGAACACTGGAGATTAGAGATAAAGTTAAGTCACATGTTCCGGAACACGTGTTTGGAAACCTCATCAGGTGCCCAGGGTGGTACCTGATGAGGTCTCCTTCTGTTTCTCCCCACAGTCCTATGGGACAGTCATTGTCTGCTCCATCGTAGGGTGAGGACGTGCTGGCTCGAATGGTCAGATTATTTACCCAAGATCCAATAGCTAGGAGGTGGTCACACTGGGATTATAGTGCACATTTCCCCAACTGCAAAGTCTGTACTTGTTTTCACTCTACTTGCTGTTTTCTCGAACCCAATGCCAAGGCTGAGCCGTTCTTGAACTCGAGTTGATGTTCAGCCTTGAAGAGCCAGCCTTCTCTCTGACCCAGGGTGAGAAAACCCTTGTCAGCCTAGACCTACAGACTCCTCCCGGTGTCCAGGTTTACCTTTTCCTAACCTTACAGGCAATCCTTTCCCTACATCTAAAAGTCCTCATGGCAAACACCTCCTGTGCCTCTAACCATTTGTAAAAGTTGATTGCGTTACTCATTAAAGCTTATGCCATCAACTGTCCACGGCCAGGCTCCGTGCTGTCACTACCAGCCCCATGGATTCCATGATCAGTGCCCACTGTTAGTGTCTGTTCAGTTTCAGCCTCCTTTGAGAACTTCCTCAGTCAGTGCAGTATTTCTTTTTCATCTACATCATACTGCACTGCTCCTGGGATTTGTTAGATGGGCGTTCTGGGGGTTTTATTATTGTTGGTTTGTTTCTGTTGTTTAACTTCGTGCTAATAAGAAAAACTGTATTTGTGATACTCAGGTCACAGGTTCAAATAAGGCAAAAATTGGATGGCCTTCAGATCTGTTCTGCTTCTTTGGGCTCTAGTGTTCATCCCACACACAGCCCAGAAGGTCCTTTCATCCAGTGGGTGTAGCTGAGAGGCTGCGTTTAATAAGTACATACCCAGTACCATCATTCTTCGCACAGACTGGGTGCAGTGATGAGCCCCTGCCCTGTTGTCCTTGTAGTGTCTCCTTGATGGAGGAGGTCCATGTGTGGACCTCCTTTTGTCACAGCCTGCTGGAAAGCCAGGCCAGGCAATTTTCTGCTTTATTTTCCAGCTGTCTGGTGCTTCTCCCTTCCATCTGGGCTGTTGCTTGGCTCTGTTGTGAGGTCTGTCTTTGTGTGTCTCCTTTGTCCTCTTTTTTAGCTATTTTCTTGTCTCAGTGGACCTTCTTGCTTGGGTTTAGAGACGCTAAGTGACTCGTTTGATGGCCAGCACTCTCACGGTCTTGCCTCTTCTCCTCTATCAGTGACTGCTTCAGGAAAGGACACTGAGGTTTACATAGACGCTGTGTTCTAGCTCTCAGAAAGAATCAGTGTTTCAAAGAATAAGACCTTAAATATTAAAAAAAATTTTTTTTTCATTTATTTATTTTTGAGAGATAGAGTGAGACAAATTGAGAGTAGAGGTGGGGAAGAGAGAGAGGGAGACACAGAATCCGAAGCAGGCTCCAGCCTCCGAGCTGTCAGCGCAGAGCCTGACGCAGGGCTCGAACCCACAAACCGTGAGATCATGACCTGAGCCGAAGTCGGACACTTAACCGACTGAGCCACCCAGGCGCCCCAGGCCTTAAATATTAAAATGTATTTCAAGAGCAGAAACTTTTGGCTTCCAAAATGAAATCTTACATCAAATTTCTGGATGTGAAAGAAATTGCAACGATTGCTGTTTGGGGGAAATAGGGAGAGGACATATAGAATTCCACGGCTCAGTCTACTCTTCTCTTGCTGTTTCTTTGTAGAAGTACCCTGTGAAAACTTAGCCTTAATTGCAGGAATCTCTGAGCTTACAATTTTATGAAAAAGTGATTAGGCATAGGAGAGTGTTGAGGAAGGAGGAGAATGGCAGCCTCCATGGTGGCCAACATTTGCCGGTGTGCCAGCAGCAAGGCCACCCTAGGTGCCTAGCATCTGCGTCTGCTTGGAACAGTTGATGATTGCTATTAAGGTTATTAATTTTTTTCAGTTTGTTTTTTAAAATGTTGATTTTATTTATTTTTGAGAGAGAGAGAGGGAGAGAAGGAAAGGGGCAGAGAGAGGGAGACACAGAATCCGATTCAGGCTCCAGGCTCTGAGCTGTCAGCACAGAGCCCAACGCGGGGCTCAAACCCACGAACCGTTGAGATCATGACCTGAGCCGAAGTCGGACGCTTGACTGACTGAGCCACCCAGGCGTCCCAAAGTTATTGACTGTTTTAAATATTATCTCTGCCCAGGTGCCTATTGTTAATACTCTTTGAAAATCTATTTTTGTCCCGATGCAATTTGATATAAGTCTTAGGACAAGAAAAGCTTATTGGCATTTACAGAATGTAAAAGATAGTAGCTTATCCAGGATGTGTCCTTTTGTTTTGATCTCCTTAGTTAATATAGTTCTTCTTATTTTAGAGAAATATTATCTTGTAAAGGCCCTTGAATTATCTACCTCCATCCCAGGTATTCCCTTTGGACCATCTCAAAAGAAGGGATTTCATGTTAGCATATGGTGACTAGCAAAATAACTACTTGATAGATTGAATTAAAGCATAGACAGCTTCCGTGAAACCCAAGTGCAGACAGCACCTGGATGAGGGACAGTATAGAAGTGAACCCCTGAATGTGGCAGTCAGTTCACCCATAACTGGGCAGACTGTGAATCGTAACCACAGGCTTGTGTTTGCTTATAGTGCCGTGGATTAGGAAGTCACACTGACTCTAGACTTACGCTGTACTTGCTTAGGAAAATAAACCCCCTAGCAAACTCCAAATGTTCTTGCTCTGCATCCTTAATAGAAGTTAATATAATAAATAATTTAAGATAATATATATGCATCCATATATATATGTATATGTATAATATATTTGAGTTATTATTCATTTTCTTTTGTGGTTAATGTACCAGGTAGAGTTTTACATGTGTATACACTCTATGCAACTGCTTATTCTGGAAAATGTCAAAATTTATTATCCCCCAAGGTCAATATTGACTTGGGTGTCGCCTTTGTGAATATTTACCTCTGCAGATAATGAATTGAAAGGGGCATTTGGATGGAAATTAATATCTATTTATTTTCTGAAATCGAATATGTTTTGCCAGAAAGGTGGATAGATGCTGGGCAGAGGGGTGCAGACACCCCCCACTGTGGCTGCTCTGGTTCAGGGTGGTATTCAGTAAGCATCCTTTGCATTCTGATTTGATGTGGTTATTTTTTTTATGGTTCTTTCACATGGTTCTTTTACCTAATAGACAGAATGCAGATCTTCAAATATATTCAGCTTGGCATTTCAGTAACATAATCGGGAGATAATGATACGTGAGCATATGGATAAGTATACATGGGATTAATGAGCACCTTGGCCTTGGAATTTATGTAGGCCAAGATGCTGTTACCTGAGAAACTCAAAGCTCCTTCAACAATGATCTAATTAGATGAAGAATACAGGAAGAGACATAAAATTGCAAAATGGCTCCTTTGGTTTTAAGGTATCGAATCTTTGTCTTCAAATGCCCTATGGCATGTCGTGTGTTTTGGAGATGTGAAATGTATGTCTGTGTAAGCCTGTGTGTGCGTGTGTGTGTGTGTGTGCATGCACCTGTGCAAGTAAAGTGCTTGCTTCCGTATTAGCAAAAGTTAGCACCACATGTTTTGGCACCTTTTAATATATCAAACCAGGTTGAAATTCTCTCTAAAATTTGAGTATGCAGGATGCCTGGGTGGCTCAATCACTTAAGCATCTGACTTCAGTTCAGGTCGTGATCTCACAGTTGGGGAGTTTGAGCCCTGCCTCGGGTGAGATCAAACCCCACTTTTGGTGAGCACAAGCCCTGCTTTGGGTCAGCCCTGCTTCTCTCTGCCTCTCTCCCTGTCTCTCTGTCTCTGCCCCTTGTGGAATTCTCTCTCTCTTTCTCTGCCCCTTGTCTTTGCCCCTCACTCACTTGTGCCCCCCCAATAAATAAACAAATACATAAATAAATTGTGAGTCTGCAATAAAAATATTTCCTGCTGTTCTTGTCATCACTGTTTTAGCCATATGCACACACACACATACACACATTGAGTAATCTTCTGGGTTACAAAGAACTGATAAGACATTTAAATGAAAGTGTAATTGTGGCAGGTGCTGTGTGCTGTCATATAGGCATGGCATGTACATATGTTTCTCTGTACAAATATTCACATACATTGTGTTCCTGATTTTCTCCTTTATAAACAAGACGGATTAGTTTACCTGTCATGTCAGCACATCTTCTCCAGCTGTTAATGGCCTGATAAAAGATTTGGACTTAGGAAAGAATATCATAATTAAGCACACAGACTGTAGCTTAGTAGTCAAGGGAATAGACCACTGTGCAAATTCATTAGTGAAGTTAATCCAAAAAACATCAGAGCATGTGAAACAAAATCAATTTAAGGGGAGAATGTATAACTCTATTGATGTTCTCACCCTTGTTGATACATTGTTTGGGGTAAAAATTTCTATGTTTTCTGTATAAATATCAATTTTATTGGATAATTCAATGTGACTTATTGGGTTCCTATAGCTAAGTGCTTTGTGGCTTCTTTGGGAAAATGATGTCATTCTGCATATGGGGAAATAAAAACACCTCACTCGATGTCCAATGAAACTCCCATTTTACACACCTTCCAATTCTCATTCTAGATTAGAAACCAAAGCCAAGATGGCGCCT